>NC_143486.1:44875253-45558586 GCF_027475165.1 Benincasa hispida
TCCTTGAAGACACAAGTCTTAAGATACGACTTCGACTTAAAAAACATCACGCACTCCGACTCTTCAAGTCAATTTAATTGAGAGAGAATCAGAGGATCAAGTACTAGAGATCGAACCACATTGCATCAAATCAACATCAACATCAACTCAAGTTCAACTCCATGAACCAAGTTTCTCCAAAAACCTCATGCAAACAACGTAATTTCATTGAATTAAAACTAGATTGGAGAGTTGAAAATATTTAAATATTACATATGAATAGTGATTCATGTTCAGATTGGTGTTTTAAATTTTTAATTAATTTAATATTAATTAAATAGTTAGATTGTTTAAAGAATTAATTTTATTTAAAATTGTTTGAAAAAAATAATTTTATTTAAAAATAATTTTCTGAATTTATTTTATTTAAAATTAATTTTCATTTAAAAATGAAATTTTGAAAATTCAATTTCAAATTGAAAATAAGTTAATGGAATTGTCCCACAATTCTAATTAAATATCTTCAATCCCATTCACTTTTTGTTTAATTAGGTATCAATTTTAGATGCAATTGTTTTGCATGATTTTCTTCTTTTAGATAAAAGAAAATTTGGTTGGAAATTCTTCATGCAAAATTTGTAATTTGTAGAAAAAAGTTATCTCCACATTTTGACACCAAAACTCTTCCAATCTCAAAATTCCTTTCAATTCCTTCACAAATTGGATCCCACAATTCGGTCTAAGGCCGAAAATAGCAAGGAAGACTCTAGCTATGGTCCATGAAGGGTTCACGATCAAATTTGTGCAACGGAGTTACTGTACTTTGAGTTCTACCAAGGTTATTTTCTCAAACCCTAACTTCCATTAAGAACATGCATGTTTGATCCCCAAAATTAATGTAGTTAGATTGCTTAGAATCCAAATTTCTTCCACATGCTTGTTGTTAGCTCTGTCGCACATAAACATTGAATGACTGGATAATTTAACAATTTATGTTTATATAATACTTTTATTATATAAAAAAAACAATTTTAAGACTTGTTAAAAGCAATTTTAAGATCTTTTTCATTTTATTCCTATGCTTATGATGTTAAAAAAGTACTAACTTTTGTTCCTATGCTCATTTCTATGGTTATGATGTTGAAAAGGTACTAACTTTTGTTCCTATGCTCATTTTGTTCCTATGTTTATTCCTATGTTTATACTTTCTTATGCATGGAATTTAACCCATACTATAGTTATTCTTTGTATCAATAAAAACATATATATATTTTTTATTTTATATCCATTTGCAATTTTCTTTTAAAATTTACAGAAAATTGGAAGACAAAATAAAACGAAATAAAAATTTAACCAATTATTAATTATAAATGGAATTATAAATTGAAAATTAGGGAATATTTTCTTTTTTATTTTCTATATTTACAACTTTTATGTACTTACAATTATCTTTGCATAAATAAAAACAGATGACCAAAATGATGGGAAGCTAAATCAAAACAAAAACAAATCTGATGATGTATAGAGCCAATAATAATAGAAAAATCAAACATGTAAGGGTAAATTGGTATATGAGGGAATTCATACGAGAACATGCAAAACTTAAGCCAGAAACCAAATATTCGAAAAGATTTTAGATATTAAAAAAAATAGATCTAACAAAAAATCGTTCATATCTACTAAAAAATAGTTAGAACAACAAAAAAATAGTTAGATTATAAAAATAATAGTTAGAATGTCAAAAATAATTAGATCTACCAAAAAATCGTTCATATCTACTAGATCCTAAAAAATAGCCATACAAAGAAAACTGAAGAAGAGAAACGCAGCATTTAGCAAGCAAATCCAAATATGTAATGAATACAACTCATACGAGCCAAAGGGAGAAAGAAGAGACGAGATGAAAGAAGGCAAACCAAATGGTAAAAGAAGAAAGAAGATGGAAAGAAAGAAAGGTGAGTAATAAAAATGCATGATGGGAAGAGAGAAAGAAAATGGGGAGAGTAATTAAAATGCCTAGAAAAGTTTGAAACGGGGAGAGAAGGGTAGAGTAAAACGGTGGGTTTAGAACCCACTGTTTTCTTTTAAATGGGCAACAAATACCGAGTGGGCTTAAACCAACTTTATTGGGCTATCATACAGTTTCTAAGATACTTAATTGGCCTGAGTGTATATGAAAGTATGGATTTGCATCTTGTGGATGTATTCAACATTTTATATGGATGTCTTAATAATGATATTTATATGAGAATCCCAGTAGGATTTAATGTACCTGAAACATATAAATCAAATTCTCAAGAATTGTAATCAATAAAGTTACAGAGGTCATTATATGGATTAAAACAATCAAAACGAATGTGATACAATCGCCTGAGTAGATATTTGTTGAAAGAAGGATATCAAAATAATCCAATATGTCCATGTGTTTTTATAAAGAAATCATAATCAGGATTTGTTATTATAATTATATATATGGACAACTTAAATATGATTTGGGTTTTTCCATTTCAATTTTAAGGGTTTTTCATGGAACATCGTTTATTTTTATTTTTAATTTTAATTCCCATTTGAATTGGAAAAATTTTACATCAAGATTTTTCTATCGATGTTTATCACCATCAAAGAGCAAAGAGAATGAAAAGCTTCCCGTTGTGACCTTGAACCCAAAGATAAATTTCTTTTTTTAAGTCGAGGTGAATGATGAGGAGAAATGGGAGATAATTAATATATTCAAGTTTAATAGTTATTTAGCTATTAATTTAGATTAATCCGTGTTTATTAGTATTTTAGAATTAATTAGTTAAAGGACGTCATGTTTATTGTAAAGCTATAAATTTAGCCACTTTAGAGTTGTAATAAAAGCTTTTGGATCATCAACCTTGGCTCTGGGTATCTTAATAAATCAATCAATACTCAATTTTCATTTCAATTTTAATAGCTTTTCACGAAACATCATTTTACTTCTAATTTGCATTCCCATTTTAATTTGAAAATGTTTTACATCAAGATTTTTCAGTTAGAGTCTACGACACTTAAAGAACTGAAAAAAAAAAAAAAAACGTTATGATATCACCTTGAACCCAAGGATGACTTCCTTTATTTAAGTCGAGGTGAATGACGTGGAGAATTGAGAGAAAATTAGTATATTTGAGTTTATATTCATTTAGTTGTTAATTTAGATTAACTAGTATTTAATTAGTATTTTAGAATTAAGTAGCAAGTTGTCTTATTTCTTGTAAGACTATAAATATAGCCACTTTAGAGTTGTGATAGGAAATTTTTGGATTATCAACCTTAGGTATGGGTATTTTAATAGATCAATTAATACTCAATTTCCATTTGAATTTTAAGGGATCTTCATGGATCATCATTTTAATTCTAATTTGAATTTTAATTCCCATTAGGATTTGAAAAATTTCATATTAAAATTTTTATGTCGATGTCAATCACATTCAAAGAGCGAAGAAAATGAAGCTTCCTGTTGTGATCTATAAGGAGAAACGAAACATAATCAGTATATTTGATTTTAATATTTATTTAGTTTTTATCGGGGGCAAACGCCTACGAAAAGATCGTTTGGATTTAAGAATGAGTCGTTTTTTTCGTCTTAGCTTCCACCTTAATTTAGATTAATTAGTGTTTGATTAGTGTTTTAAATTATTTAGTTAAATGACATCTTATTTCTTTGTAAAGCTGTAAATTTAGCCACTTTAAAGTTCTAATAGGAAGATTTTGGATTATCAACCTTGGGTGTAGGTATCTTAACAAATCAATCAATGCCAAATTCTTATTTTAGTTTTAAAGGTTTTTCACGAAACATAGTTTTAATTTGGATTCGGATTTGGAAAATTTGATGTCAAGATTTTTCAGTTGAATCTACCAGGTTCAAAAAGCTGGGGGAAAGAAGTTTTATGTTATCACCTAAAACCCGAGGATGACTTCATTTCACTACAAGAATTTTTACTTGTTTCGATGTTTTTTCCCCCAACACATCAATTTTTGTCGACATAGCTTGGTTTCTCCCAACGTAATTTTAATTCATCGGCCGAAATGAACCAACACCTATGTTTTTTTTTTACATATTTATGCCGACACAACTAGACACTTATCCCAACGAACAACGCGTCAACCAAAGTTTTAAAAAAATCTATTTTTCCTTTTCCCCCTTTTTCCTAATTCCCACTTTTCTTTTCTCCCCATTTCCTTTCTCACTCCACTTTCCCTCCATTTTCCTCCCACTCCACCCCCCTCTCCCCCCCCACGTTTTTTTTCTTCCATCCCCTTCATTCACTTTTTGTCACACCCTACTCTAAATTACCCTCTTAACCTAGATGGAATGGTGACTGCAGCAGTTACCAACCCTTTTGTTGGCACTTACTGCCTAACTAACCTGTTAACTTTTACTCAAACCCTGAATACATACACATCATCAATATACCAACATATTAACTCGGAACTTAACACATTTACATTACAGGGTTTCGCATCATTGTTCATACATGAATATTACAACTTAGAGAGTCCCATCTAGTATACTAGTCACTAGACAGACACGTGTACTAACTAATATAGGTTTTCAATTACACTTCCTTCAACTTGTTTCTTTGAGTGGTAGAGCAGTAGTGGAAAAGTCTTTTTGGAACTGATCGCTACTTGAAAAGGAAAACATTTGAAAACGTGAGCTAGAAGCCCAGTGAGTGACTTAATAAAGACATAAATCTCATGCTTAAACTGAAAGCTCGAAAACATAATAATGGAACTAAAATGTACCAAGCAAACGTGTACACAAAACCTTTAAAACCACCATTAAACATCATTATTCCTTAGTTGAGAACGAGCATACATCGCTCTAGCTCCCAACGTCTGTTACCGGCCAAGAGACTCATACTTCGGCCTCCCTTTTGTTGGTATATAGCCTAGGAGACCCATACTTCGACCTCCCTTTATCTTTAGTTGAGAGTGAACTACTAGATCTAACCCTTAACGTCAACCTTAGTCGGGGAGAACCCTTTTGCTCAATCCTTCAACGTCAACCTTAGTCGGGGAGAATCCTTTTGCTCAATCCCTCAACTTCAACCTTAGTCGGAGAGAACCCTTTTTCTCAATCCCTCAACATCAACCTTAGTCGGGGAGAACCCTTTTGCTCAATCCCTCGACATCGTATTACCAACGTGCACGTGGTGTTTTCTATGTACCGTCAACACCTTCAGTACATTTATTCAGATACCTTCCTTACCTTCAGTATCCGGCTCACTTAAGCTATCAAGTTCTCGAAGAGCATTAAAAGAATAGTTTTCAAATATAGCATAGAAAACTCTTTAGGATACCTTTCTTACCTTCAGTATCCCTTTTCATTTTGTTTAGGAATACCAACACATGTACTTTGACAACCTTAGGTATTTAAAACATAGTACATCAAGCTTTATTCAACCTTAGCTTTAACCCTAACGCATGCTTCATACTTTGTGAAATAAGTTGGCTTAAAACATACTGAACCAGCTTGTAAAAACCACTAGCATGCGTTAGACATGGAAAATATACTTGGAAAACCCATACACTAGTAAACATCATGAAAATGGAGTTACTAAAACATGCTGAAAGTATTTGGATAAGATAACATATTTAAATCGTGTTAATTTCCGTGGAAAACATGCTTTACTTAGCATGAGAAATAGCTTCAAACATATGTTGCTTTTCATTTCATTTGAACGCTTAGCAAGAGAAATATCTTCTAAGAAATCATAGTTTCTAAATCATTAAAATATTAAATCATCACATAGTCACTCACAGCTCGTTGGTCTCTTAACGGGTTATACATCTTTCCTAGCTCTTCTTGGCCTGAAAGGACATAATTCCCGGTTAACTACTTAGAATTCTTAGCAAAATACCTCAAATAGTTCATTTACTAATGGAACTTCCATCATCAAAGACAGCTTTACTAGCGAGATACTCATCATGAGTGCATTATTCTCATGAACGAGATCCTCATGAGCGAGATCCTTCGTCCTAGAGATACTCACCTTTTCAGCGAGATTCAGCCTAATTTCTAGCGAGATTTCCTTTTAGAGCGAGATCCTCGTCACAAAATTAGCGAGATTTCCTTCATTAGCGAGATCCTCAGCACAAAATTAGCGAGATTTTCTTCATTAGCGAGATCCTCAGCATAAAATTAGCGAGATTTCCTTCATAAGCGAGATCCTCATTCTCCATATGAGTTGTTTGCTTGTTCTTCCCAAGCAGCTGTCTGCTTATGCACAACTTCTCT
Source organism: Benincasa hispida (assembly GCF_027475165.1). Lineage (NCBI taxonomy): Eukaryota > Viridiplantae > Streptophyta > Magnoliopsida > Cucurbitales > Cucurbitaceae > Benincasa > Benincasa hispida. Next base: position 44,881,498 of record NC_143486.1, read on the forward strand.
GTTACAATTTAAAAAATTCATAACTCAAAATCCAGACCTCTTTTGAAGGAACTTCCTTCTACAAACTTGTTTATAATTGAGTAACTTTCTTACCTTAAAATTTCAGTCAAAAAATTCTTATAGTTTAGCCTGGATCTTCTAATCTTCACCTCGAGCCTTGATTAATCCGAGATTCTGCCTCTTCTACAAATTCTCTACTTTTGTTCTTTTTCTCTTGCAATCTTTCTTCGGCACGACAACCACGAAAACTAGATTCTCCCAGCTTTCAAATGGCAACGCTTTCACTAAATTTGCTCTTGTCAATTACTGAAACCATGCTTTTGAAATTCCTTTTACCTTTTAATCTTCCTGCCGCCTCCTGAATTCAAGGATTAACCGCCACGTGCCAAACCAATAAGTGAGTTTCCTTATTTAACATGTTTTTCCTTTCCTTTCTTAACAACTCCTATAAATAACATGGATTTTCACTTATTAGATATTTAATATATCATTCCTTTGGCTAAACATGCTTGTTTAGGAAACTTAGAATTCGGGGTTTACACTTAGCTACACAAGAACTTATTTCTTCTTGCTTCCATCCTCTATCCCTCCTAAACCATGGCTTCATTTAACTGACTAGAAGACATCACATTACTTACTCTTACTTAAAATAATTAGGGTTCGGGTTTTACACTTTTTTCTTTACAAGCTTGGAAGTCCAGCAGCTGCATGCTCCTCCAATGCCGGCAACCGCGTGCTCCTCCAATTCTGACAATCACAAGCTGTAAGTTTACTAATTGTGTTATGATAATGCTTTTATATATATATATATTAACATTGATTTTTCTTGAAAGAACAAGTTAAATGGTGGGGTACCATAGTGTCATTGACTAGAATAAAGACATGGTTGAAACTTCTAAATGGTATGTTAGCTCATTTCCAACATCTTTTTTCTTCTCTATTTCAAATGTTATTTTCAAATTATTAAAATGAACGTGTTGGATTATGATGTATTTTCCCGAAGGGCATTTTTGTATTTTTACATGGTGTCTACTACTCGAGGGTTTCAGTCTTGGTCTATATTTATCTGGGTCTGGGTGTTGTGTATTGTGTGACAAAATTAATAAGACTTCTCAATCGTGGTTTTTTCTCCCTGATCTAGGGTTTTCCACGTAAACCTTGTCTTCTTTCTTCTTCCCTTATTTTCAATATGGTATCAGAGTGACGTGATGAAACCCTAGCTGGGATGGAAGAAATTCAATCGTCAATCCTAGCAGGTGATGTGAATACGGTTGAAGCTTCAACCAACGCTGCGATTCAAGCCGTTGTTGATCCATATTTCTGATCTATTCTCAGCCCGATGCAGAAATAACAGCTGATTGGGACTCACCCAGCCGACTAGCCGTCCATGTCATGTACAGCTGCCTAGTCGGAAACATTTACAGCAGCACCGGTAGTGTAGTCGACCAGGTCAGACGTAGTCGCCCAACGGAGAACACTTCCAGTCGTGCCGTTTCTGTAGCTAGTCGGGTCTCTAGCTAGGGTTGGCAAAAAAAAACCCATGGGGTGGGTCCCCATGGGCCCCAACCTGTTTGAGTAGGGTATTCCCCATTTTGACTAGGGGCGGGGTGAAACTGGGGGAAATTTTTGTGGACGGAGTGGGGACGGGGACAGTATCCCTGCCTCGACCCTGACCTAGATTAATCCCCAACCCCGGTTTGATATATTTATATTCTTTTAAATATATATTTATAATATATAATATAATTGATTTATATATATATATTTATAATATATAGTATTGGAGTCCAAAATTCATTATCCAAACTCTAACTCTAGGCCCAACTCCCAAGCCAAGCTCAAACCTAAAAACTAAAAAAACCCTAAACTGAAAACCCAAACCAGAGTTACACAATTCACAAACACTGCATTCTGCCTTTTATGTGTCACTGGCGTTTTGTCCTTCTGTGCGCGACATGCCCCTGCTCTAAAGAGTGAAGAAGACTGTGCCTGACCAAGCTTGCTGCCGAAGTTCGATTCCGACCATAAGCCATCATTCAAGCCGTCTGAGTCCGATCAAGCCTGCTATTGAAGTCCTGCCATTCAAGCCTGCTGCCGTTCAACTTTAGTTCGTTCAATTCAAGACTGTCCGACCGAACTCTGAAGAAGATTGTTGCCGTTCTGTCTTACAAGCATTCAAGTTGCTGTTGTGCATGTCGAGATCTGTTGTCGTTCTGTCCTACTGTTCAAGCCGAAATTTGTGCACGGTAAAAATTTCCTTTTGGATTTTTTTTCATTGTAATTTAATCCCTCAAAGTTAAATTTTATCAAAATTAGTTAATAATAATAATAATTTCATGTGAAGAATATATATTTGAATGCTTTGAGTCTTTGTATTTGTTAAAATTGAATTCTTGAATTTTGGGGTTGAATATGTTTGAATGCTTGAGTCTGTGTTTGTTAAGATTTAATTTAACATTATTATTTGAATGATCGAATTTTGGGGTTGAACATGTTTGAAAAGTATATTTGAATGCTTTAAATTTTGGGGAGAATATATTGAAAAAGTATCTCCATAATTCTAATTCTTAAATTTTTGGGTTGAATATGTTTGAAGGCTTTGAGTCTTTGTGTTTGTTAAGATATAATTTAAAATTATTGTTTGAATGCTAGAATTTTGGGGTTGAATATGCTTGAAAAGTATGATTGAATGCTTTGAATTTTAGGGTTGAATATGCTTGAAAAGTATCTCCATGATTCTAATTCTTGAAATTAGAACTATGTTTGTTGTTTGTGTTTTTTGCTTTTATTTTTTGAAAATTAAGTCCAAATCTAAAAAGAGTTTTTTTAAATAAAATCTTTGGTAGGTTGAAAACAATGTTTTCATCATCTTCTACAAATAAAGATTCTCCAAGTCTAATTTCAAGTCCAATTCCAAGTCCAATCCTAGATCCAACCCAAATTCAACTTCAAATTTAACTTCATGCTCCTCAAATGATGATAATTTAAATGTTGATAATTATGTTATTCTTTATGTGGATATTGAGAATGAATCTTTAAGAGGAATTGACATCGGTTGTTTGGAACCATTTTAAGAAACAAAAAATAAATGAGTAGACAAGTCAGTTTATAATTATTAAAAATGAAAATTAAGGGTGAAAGTAAAAATGGAACCAAACATTTGCATGACCATATCAAGATATGCCCATATAAAGGACAAAAAGACATACGACAGTCCCTATTGGATCCTAACAGAGAGAAGAACAATACATTGGGTTTATATAACTGCGATCAGGAAGCTGCAAAAACAACATTAGCTAGGATGATAATAAAACATGAATATCCTTTCTCAATAGTTGAGCATGAAGGTTTTAGAGAATTTTGTAATATCATCCAACCGTTATTTAAGATGGTGTCAAGAAACACAATAAAGAAGGAGATTTTGAAAATTTACGCGACTGAGAAGTTGAAAACCATAACATTGTTGAATGAGATCAAAGGAAAAATTACCCTTACAACAAATATGTGGACTTCCAACCACCAAACAAAAAGTTATGTGGACACATTTTGTTGATAATAGTTGGGTTTTCCAAAACAAAATAATCAGGTTTATATATGTCCATTCTCCACATACTTCTGAGATGCTTCATGAAAAAATAATGGAATGTTTGTTAGACTGGAATATTGATCGAAAATTGTCATTCGTAACTGTAGATAATTGTAGTACAAATGACTCCATGGTTAATATGCTTGTTGATAGTTTGTGTGGAAACTTAATATTGGATGAGAGTATTTCATATGTGGTGTTGTGCTCATATTCTGAACTTAATTGTGAATGATGGGTTGGCAGTGATAGGAGATGGGATTAAAACTTGAAAGAGTACGTAGTAGTGTGTCTTTTTTGGGTGCATAAACAGAAAAAAAAAAAAAAGGAGAAATTTGAGGAACCTGCTGGTTAGTTGAATGTTAATGATGGTCAGATGTTGAGTCTTGATTGTTGTACTAGTGGAATTCTACATATTTTATGTTAGCCACTGCATTGAGTCTTAATCTAAAAGAGGATATAACCGCGGTAGTTACTAGCCCTGCTCGCAACACCCGCCACCTTAGCCCTCTAATCTAAATGTCAACCTGCTAAACATTAATAATGTATGAATATGGTACGCCTCCCTAAAAGTTCAACAAAATATTATATAAACACATGCATATAGCTTTAATATAACATATAAGGGAGAAACATTCACGGATGGGCCCAAACATCTCTAACAGAGCCCTAGTTCCTCTCAAAACATGTGTACATAAACAGAACAATAACCTAAGTCCTCTTAATAAGCTGAGTCTTTCAGTGGCAAGCAGATCAACCCTGAGGAATCTGACCGCTATCTAAAAAAGGAAAACACAAAAATTCCGTGAGCTAAAGGCCCAATGAGCGACTATAAAAACATATAACATTATGCATTACATTTTTAAAAACATGTAAATATACTAATGAGTATCTCAAGAAATTGTCCCTAAATGTAGTTTTAAATCATTCTTAGATATCATCAAACATCATTATTCCCTAGTTGAGAACGAGCCTAAATGCTTTAGCTCACAACGTTTATTACCGACCAAGAGACCCATACTTCGGCCTCTCATTCAAAACTGCCTATGTGCACGCCATACTAAGTACTGTCATACCTTAGGTACTTCCACTTAGATACCTTCTCAAACCTGTCCTTCAATATCGAGCTACTAAGATACCTTCTCAAATATCCTTCGGTATCAAGTTGGTTAGGTACCTTCTCAAATGTCCTTTGGTACCGGGGTATTTTAAAACATCAAGTTAAGTTCCATTGCCTACCATCTACACAAGAACTCATTTTCTCATAGCCTTCCTCTAAGAAGCATATTTCAACATTAGAACTTAACTTTTGTAATGATTACATGACATACCTTGGCCTGTGCTACACATATACAAGTCGGGAAACATGCGTTTCTCCAACCATTTGTTGCTTGAAGGAGTATAAATTCATCATTTATGTCACTGTAACTTACTTGATCTTATATGCATAAGTACTGGAGACATTAATTCAATTAGTCACTCACCGTTCGTCAAGCTCTTAATGGTTTATACGCCCCTCCTAGCTCTTCTTGGCTTGAAAGGACATAATTCCCGATTAAACTACTTGGAATTCTTAGTAAAATACCTCAATTAATTCATTTATTAAAGGAATTTTCCTCAACAAAGACAACTTTACTGGCGAGATCCCCATGAACGAGGTCAACGAGATCCTCTAGAGCGAGATCAGCGAGATCCTCTAGAGCAAGATAAGCTTTTCCTAGCAAACTTTCATCTTAGCGATACTCACCTTACCAACGATACTCAGCTCAATTCCTAGCGAGACTTCCTTCTAGAGTGAGATCAGCGAGATTTCCTTTATAAGCAAGATCCTCATCCCCATCTCTCGATATAACTCCCACGGTGAACTGTTTTTTTGTTCTTCCCAAGCAGTTGTCTGCTTATGTACCGATTCCCTATTATAAATTCAAAAATTCATAACTCAAAATTCATAGCTCTTTTCAAGAAACTTCCTTCTACAAACTTTTTTAGAGTTGAGTTAATTCCTTATCTTAAAATTTCAGCCAAGAATTCCTTATAGTTTGGCCTAGAACTTTCAATCTTCACCTCGGGCCTTGATTAACCCAAGATTCTGCCTCCTCTGTATTTTCTTCACTTCTTGTTGTTTTATTTGTGCAATCTTCTTCCAGCAAGACAACCTCGCAAACTAGATTCTCTCAATTTTGAATGGCACCGATTTCACTAAATTTACTCATGTCAATTGCCGAAACCATGCTTTTGAAGTTCTTCTTCTAAAAACTTCCCGCCGCCTCCAGAGTTCAAGGGTTAACTGCCACATCACTCCTCATTTAATATGTTTTTCCTTCCCTTCCATCATAATTCCTATAAATAACCATGAATTTCTACTTAATAAATATATAATATAATATTTCTTTGCCTAAACATGCTTATCTAGGAAACCTAGAGTTCGGGGTTTACAATCATCACCCCTTTAAAAGAAATTTCGTCCTCGAAATTTATCTGATATGTCATTTGAAAAGTTGAGGATATCTCTTCCTCATTTGCTCTTCAGGTTCCTAGGTAGCTTCCTTGATTCCATGATTACGCCATAGCACCTTCACCAAAGGAATCGTCTTATTTCTGAGTACCTGGTATTTCCTGTCCAAAATCTCGATGGCCTCTTCCTAGTAAGATAAATCTTCTTTGAGCTGTACCAGTTGTGTTGCTAGTATGTGCATAGGATCAGACATGTATTTCCTTAGCATTGACACGTGAAATACGTCGTGAATACGAGCAGCTCCATCGGTAATTACAACCTATAAGCTACTGGACCAACCCGTTCCACAATTTCATATGGTTCGATGTATCGTGGACTTAACTTCCCTTTTCTCCCAAACCGGAGAATTCCTTTCCACGGGGATAGCCGAAGAAATACCCACTCTCCTACTTCAAATTCTAGTTCTCTTCTTTGCTTATCGGCATAGCTCTTCTGTCTATCGCAAGCCGCTTTAAGATTATCCCTGATAAGTTTCACATTCTCTGTTTTTTGTTGAACTAATTTTGGACCCAATAATTGTCGTTCTCCGATTTCGTTCCAGCATACTAGGGTTCTGCAAGGTCGGCCATACAATGCTTCATGAGGAGCCATTCCGACACTAGAACATGATAGTTAGGTGGTAAGTGCCAGCAAAAGGGTTGGTAACTGCTACAGTCACCATTCTACCCAAGTTTAGAGGGTAATCTGGGGTGGGATGTGACAAGTTGGCATTAGAGCAAAATATTTTGGGAAGAAAGGTGAAAAGTTTATATATAAGTCTGAGTCTTGAGTCCTTAGCATGTGTACTACCTAAGTAAAAAAAAGATGTCAAGTAAAAGTGGCAAGTAGAGCAGGTAGACAGACAACGGGAACCCTGACACGACCTTTAAGAAGTTTCGAGATTCAAGGGAATTCAAATGTTAGTGAACGGAGAGGTAAAGACCCGGTAAAGCAGAAAACGACTTCTGACGGGGGGTCGAGGATTCCACAAATAGGAACAGATCCTCAGTTAGAGGATAAAATATTTAACACAATCGCCAAGAGGATGGCGGAAAGTGTTGAATCCATTCTGGCAGATTCGGAAAGGAAGTACTGTATTGAGAATGACCTAATAGGAATTGATAAAGGATAGAGAGCTACAAGTCAGCATAGTATAGGAAGAAAGAAGCCAAGACTTGTAGTTAGTATGGGTGATAGATCAAAGTTTTGGCATCCTACCGAGCCGGTAGCTAGTTCGGGTCAAAAACCCTTATGCCCGAATTGTGGTAAGCATCATCGAGGGACATGTTATTAAGGGAAAACGTATGTTTCCAGTACGGACAGGCATGACATTTCAAGAAGGAATGCCCCAGCTAGGTCGAGAAGTTCAGACAGAACACGGAATGGCTTTACAGACGATAGATAAGCCTAGTGGCTCAAGAGCCGAGGAAAGGGTTCAAGAGAAGAAAAACGAGATAGGAAGTAGGACGATCTCAGCGGCAGGGTAGGTTTTTACGAAGTGTCCTACCAGGAGGTAAAGGAGTTACCTAATGTAGTGAATGGTAAGGTAACTTTATGTATCAGTATATTTATGAACTAGTTGCCTATGGTGTTATACCTTTATTGTTATTTGATATGTTGCACTATTTGTAGGAAAGATTGTAGAGAGCATGTCCCTAAGTAGTTATTATTATGCTGTGGAGAGGTTGTAATAGTATAAGAGTTTTACAGGCTCTGGAGTAGTTGTTGATAAGTATAGTTATGAAGTGATTCCATTAGATTTCTTGGAATTGATGTCACTCTAGAGCATGGATTTTCCGAATAAATGTTACAACCGTATGAATTGTTTTAAGGATGGATAATGTTCGAGAGCTTTGATAGGCAAGAGACAGTATTTGTAGGAAGCAAAGGAATATTCCAGAAAGCCTAATAATAGCAGTGAAGGCTAGAAAGCTGCTAATTAAAAGATGTGAAGCCTATTTAGCCCATGTGACGGTTTCGTAGGACGAGAAGATGAAACCTGGGGATGTACCAGTTGTACAAGAGTTTGTGGATGTTTTCCTTGAAAAGTTATCAGATTTACAATCTGACAAGGAAGTTGAGTTTACTATCGATTTAATTCCAGATACAACACCTATTTTTCAGGTACCATAAAGAATGGAGCCAGAAGAACTTAAGAAGTTGAATGTTCAGTTACAGGAATTAATAAATAAGGGTTACAACAGATCCAGTTTGTCATCTTGATGACATATTGGTGTATTCAAGCAGTAAGGGAGATCACGGGAATCATTTGAGGATAGTTTTGCAGACACTGCGAAAGAAGCAGTTGTATGCCACGTTCAGTAAATGTGATTTCTGGTGAGACCAGGTTGTATTTCTTGGTCATAGGGTTCCAGTAGCAGGAGGGAATGACTCTAGATGCTTTAAATGTTTTAAGTAAATTGCTAAAACTTATGAATGTTTAGCAATGTATGTTTACTAAAAGCTATTTATAACAACTGTTCTCAAATAGTTACCAAGCAACGCACCTCACATTAATGTTGTATTTATGCTATGTTTTACAATGACCATGAGGATGCGTTAGTAAGAATGTTTTGGGCAACTAAGTCATTGAGAAATAAGAATATGCAAGTTGAGTATGAGTGGCTCAGTACTGAAGTACACGGAGAAGGTACTGAAGCTCAGCCTTAGAAATTGAATAGCTCGATACTGAAGTACATGGAGAAGGTATCTGAGCAACTCGATACTGAGGTACACGAAGAAGGTATCTGAGCAGTAGTATCTAAGGTACGATGGTACTTGAACTAGAATTGTACAAATAAGGGAAAAGTTGTGATTAATAGTGTCGAAACACTCCATTCTAGCCATGAATTGATGTTGAGAGATTAAGTAAAGATTCTCTCTCAACTAGGAATGCAAGTTATAATTGTAGGAAGAGAGCAAGAGGAGTTCCTTCCCAGTTAAGTAGTAACGCAGTAAAGAATGATAAGGAGTGAGAAAAATGGTCATCTAGACTAATGGACTAAGGCACAGTCTAGCAAAATAAGAAAAATGCTATGTGATGTTTGTTTTGTCAACAAGTGAAACCTGAAAAGCAGAGGCCGACATGATTATTCAATCCATTACTAGTATCTGAGTGGAAGTCGGGATTCACATAGGTAAACATAGACTTTTCACTAGAAATAGAATGTATAGCAGGTTTGCTCAGAGGTTAATGGCAAACGTGAAGTCTATTCTAGTGAATTTAGAGAAAAGGGTGTAATCTAGAGGAAGTCCTAGTCAGATTAATCCTAAGAGAAGGGAAAAGATGAGCAACAGTGAGCTCGAAATGTACCAGGGGTACATTGAGTATAAAAGTAAGGAACAAAATGGTCAGCAGAAGACAAAAAGGAAAAGGTCTAGATCTGCTGATGTTCCAGGTAATAGCTCGAAGTTTGAATTGTAACTGAGCTAGGAACTACTACAGTTAAGAAAACCTTATGTATATAGTATGGTAAGTCGTAGTTGGGAAATGTTATAGTACAACAAAAGGAGGAAGGTTGTAAATTTACAACCAAAGGATGTTGTCAAAGTCCAAGTTATAAGTAGGTTCGAGCAAATTTCGAGGACAAAATTTCTTTTAGGGGGGAAGAATTTGTAAAACCTGAACCCTAATTACTTCAAGTAAGAGTAAGTAATGTGATGTCTTCTAATGAGCTAAATGAAGCCATGTCTTAGGAAGGGTAGAAGATGTAAGCAAGAAGAAATAGGCTCTTGAGTAGCTAAGTGTAAAAGTAGGACAAAACTCGGCTAGGCTAAGGAAGGTCATGCTTGATGATGGAATGCATAATAAGCATATGAATGAGACCATGCCATCTAATGAGGTATGGTGCTAAAGTAATATTATGAGTGAAGTTAACAAAAGGAAATTTTCTAAATCCTCGCCCTTCATCACCAATAGTGGGCCAAGTGGCACAAGGAGGGTTCATTCTGGATTTTGGGCGGTAATATAAGCAAGAAGGTCGAGTTCATTGGGTCAGTTTGGACAAACTACTTAGGCTATTTGTGTAACTCCAGTGGCAATCAAAAGCTCTCTGTGTTTATATTCTATGGCTAGGCTAATGGAAGGAAAACTCGCCGGAATAAGCCGAAGGGGCAAAATAAAGACGAAGGGTTCCTTTCTCGGGTGAATCTAGGCCATCAGTGAAGAATTGAAGCTCCAGGACGAATTACGAAGCGTTTTGAGCTAAAAATTTGAGGAAATATAGTTAAATCAGTTATAAAAATATAGAATGAAACTTTTTAAGATGAGGCCTGGAAATCAATTTATATAATTTTGATGTTTGAACTCGAAATTGTTGAACAAGTAAGCAACTGCTTGAATTGGGGCCAATGATGAATTTTTAAAGCTCCAGATTAAACGACAAGGAATTTTGAGTTGAAATATTAAAGTAATGTTGCTAACTCAATTCTAAACATGTTTGTAGAAGGAAGTTTCTTCAAAAGAGGGCTGGATTTTAAGTTATGAATTTTTGAAGTTGTAATAGAGAAGTTGTGCATAAGCAGACAGCTGCTTGGGAAGAACAAGCAAACAGCTCATATGAAGAAAGAGAATCTCGCTAATTTTTTTATGAGGATCTCGCCCTAGAAAGGAATCTTGCTAGAAATTGGGTTGAATCTCGCTGGTAAGGTTAGTATCACTATGACAATTTTCCAGGAAAAGCTTGATCTCGCTCATAAGGATCTCGCTGATCTCGCTTATGAGGATCTTGCTAATCTCGCTCATGAGAAGGATCTCCTAGTAAAGCTGTCTTTGTTGATGAAAGTTCCTTTAGTAAATGAACTATTTGAGGTATTTTACTAAGAATTCTGAGTAGTTTAATCGGGAATTATGTCCTTTCAGGCCAAGAAAAACTAGGAGAGGCGTATAACCTGTTAAGAGGCCAACAAACTGTGAGTGACTATGTGATGACTTACTGTTTTAAAGATTTAGAAACTATGATTTCTTGAAGATATTTCCCATGCTAAGTGTTTAAATGGATTGCCAAGCAACATATTTGTGAAACTATTTCTCATGTTAAGTAAAGCATGTTTTCCATGGAATTGACATGATTTAGATATGTTATCTTGTCCAAATACTATCAGTATGTTTAAGTAACTCCATTTTTATGATGAACCAGTATGATGGATGAACTAGTATGATGATTGGAGCACTAAGCCTTAGTGTTCAACTAAATGTTTATGATGGATACTGAAGGACAATGAGAAGGTATCCTTTCAACTAAATGTTTATGACTAGTTATATGACGGATACTGAAGGACAATGAGAAGATATCCTAGTCAAGTACCTAAGGTATGACGGTACTCAGTTATAACCACGTACACGTAGGTAATACGACGTCAAGAGATTGAGCAAATGGTTTCTCCCCGACCAAAGTTGACGTTGAGGGTTAGATCAAATAGTTCACTCTCAACTAAGGATAAGAGTAGTCATATCTTCTCCTAGGCTAGAAGGATAGTTTGGAATTGCTAATACTTATGAATGTTTATCAACGCATGATGTTACTAATGTATGAATTTTCCAAGTATGTTTTTCATATCTAACACATCCTAATAGTTTTTACAAGCTAGATCAACATGATTTAAGTCAACTTATTTTACAAAGTATGAAGCATGCGTTAGGGTTAAAGCTAAGGTTGAATGAAGCTTGATGTACCTAAGATTATCAAAGTACATGCGTTGGTATTCCTAAACATAACGAAAAGGGATACTGAAGGTAGGGAAGGTATCCTAAAGAGTTTTCTATGTTATATTCGAGAACTTGATAGCTTAAGTGTCACACCCTCTCCCAGATTACCCTTTTTATTCTGGAAGAGGATATGACCGTGGTAGTTACTAGCCCTACTGTTAGCACTCACCACCCAAGCCTTCTAATCTAAACACCAACCTAGTCATCATATTAGCAATATACGCAAACAGCTAAAACATTACTTTTATAGAAAAATATTCACTGTGGCCTAAACATTCCTACAGGAGCCCTAGTCCTTCTCAAGAACATGTGTACATAAACAGATCATCAACCTAAGTCTTTTAGTAAGCCGAGCCTTTCGGTGGCATGCAGCAGCGGGATCAACCTTGAGGAAACTGACCGCTACCTGAAAAGGGAAAACACAGGAATTCTGTGAGCTAAAAGCCCAGTGAGAGACTATAGAATCGTAAAGCAACAAGCATGGCATCACTATACATGTAAATATACCAATGAGTAAACTCAAGAAATTGTCTATAAATGTAGCTTTAAACCATTCTCAGACATCATTAAACATTATTATTCCCTAGTTGAGACGAGCCTAAACGCTCTAGCTCCCAAACGTTTATTACAGACCAAGAGACCCATACTTCAGTCTCTCATTCATAACTGCCTACGTGCACGTGGCCACACTAAGTACCATCATATTTTAGGTACTTCTGCTCAGATACCTTCTCAAATTTGTCCTTCAGTATCGAGCTACTATGATACCTTCTCATATGTCCTTCGGTATCAAATTGGCCAGATACATTCTCAAATGTCATTCGGTATCAAATTGGCCAGGTACTTTCTCAAATGTCCTTCGGTACCAAATTGGTTAGATACCTTCTCAACGTCCTTTGGTATCAAATGTGTATTTTGTAACATCAAATTAAGTTCCATTACCACTCATTTACACAAGAACTCGTTCTTTCATAGCCTTCCTCTAGGAAGCATATAACAAAATAAAAAAACATAGCTTTTGTAATGGTTACACGACATACCTTGGCCTGGTTACACACAAACAAGCCGAGAGACATGCATTAAGTTATTCTCCAACCATTTATTGCTTGAGGAAGTATAAATTCATCATTAATGTCTCCATGCTTTACTTGATCATATATGCATGAGTATTGGAAACTTTAAGTTTACTAAGTCACTCACCATTTGTCAGGCTTCTAATGGTTTATACGCTTCCCCTAGCTCTTCTTGACCTGAAAATATATAATTCCCGATTAAACTACCTCAAATAATTCATTTATTAAAGGAACTTCCATCAACACAAACAACTTTACTGGCAAGATCCCCCTGAGTAAGGTCAGCGAGATCCCCCTGAGCGATGCTAGCAAGATTCCCCTGAGCGATGCTAGCGAGATTTCCTTGAGCGATGCTAGCGAGATCCTCTAAAGCGATACCAGTGAGATCCTCTAGAGCGAGATCAAGCTTTTCCTGTCAAATTTTCATCTTAGTGATACTCACCTCAATTCCTAGTGAGATTTCCCCCTAGAGCGAGATCCTCCTTATAAAATAAGTGAGATTCCCTTTATAAGCGAGATCCTCATGCCCAAATCTCGCTATAATTCTCCACGATGAACTGCTTGCTTGTTCTTCACAAACAGCTATCTGCTTATGCACCAATTCCCTGTTATAACTTCAAAAATTCATAACTCAAAATTCAGAGCTCTTTTCAAGAAACTTCCTTCTATAAACTTGTTTAGATTTGAGTTAACTTCCTTACCTTAAAATTTCAGCCTAGAATTCTTTATAGTTTGGCTTAGAACTTCCAAACTTCACCTTGGCCCTACTTAAACCCGAGATTCTGCCTTCTCTTGGTTTTTCTTCACTCCTTGTTCTTCTCCTCCTGAAATCTTCCTCCAGCAAGACAATTTCACAACCTAGATTCTCTCAGCTTTCGGATTGCACCAAATTTTCTAAATTTGCTCTTATCAATTGTCGAAACCATGCTTTTGAATTTTCACTTCCCTTTTTATCTTTCTGCCACTTCCTGAATTCAAAGAGTAAATTGTCACGTCACCCCACACTTAGTGCCTCCAACCAGACTAATGATTGAGTTGCTTCATTTAATATATTTTCCTTCCCTTCATAATCCCTATAAACAACATGAATTTCTACTTAATAAATATGTAATATAACATCCCTTTGGCTAAACATGCTTATCTAGGGAACCTAAGTTCGGGGTTTACATTAAGTGAGCCGGATACTGAAGGTAAGGAAGGTATTTGAATAAATGTACCTAAGGTGTTGACGATACATAGAAAACTCCATGTGTCATAGGTAGTTCTGAATGAGAGGCCGAAGTATGGGTCTCCTAGGCTATATACCAGCAAAGAGAGGCCGAAGTATGGGTCTCTTGGCCAGTAACAGACATTGGGAGCTAGAGCGATGTATGCTCGTTCTCAACTAAGGAATAATGATGTTTAATGGTGGTTTAAAGATTTTATGTTACCGTTTGCTTGGTATACTTTAGTTTCAGTATTATGGTTTCAAGCTTTCGGTTTTAAGCATGAGATTTATATTTTTATTAAGTCACTCACTGGGCTTTTAGCTCACGTTTTCAAATGTTTTCTTTTAGGCAGTGGTCATTCCCAAAAGACTATTTTGTTGCTGCTCTGCCACTCAAAGAAACAGGTTGAAGGAAGCGTAATTAAAGACCTATGTTAGTTAGTACACATGTGTCTGTCTAGTGACTAGTATACTAGATGGGGCTCACTAAGTTGTAATATTCATGTATGAACAATGTTGCAAAACCCTATAATGTAAATGTGTTAAGTTCTGAGTTAATATGTTGGTATATTGATGATATGTATGTATTCAGAGTTTGAGTAAAGGTTAATAGGATAGTTAGGCGGTAAGTGCCAGCAAAAGGGTTGATAACTGCTGCAGTCACCATTCTACCCAGGTTTAGAGGGTAATCTGGGATGGGATGTGACAGATATAGCTAAGATTGTCAAATTAAAACAAAAGATGACAGATGAATTTGAGATCAAAGTGTTGGGTTTTATATCCTAAAGCTTGTGGTATGTAAACAATGGAGATTATTCTGAAAATTCAATAAAGGTGTTATTGAATAGATCTATTGCTTGAATAGAAATCCAATAAACCTAAAAGTCCCTTGACTATTGGATGAGTACTTGAACTTTATGTGGAGACATAAAGGTGGATCAAGTTCGAGTAAATAGTCAAAATGATCTATAGTACATGGATAAGGTTGGATACCTTATTCTGGTAACACTATTGGATATAGCCTGCTCTGTAGTTGTTACAAGGAGTTGTAAAGTGCTACAAACGAAGTGATCCTAATTCATTCATGTTGTCATGAGAAGTGGGGGTGTCCTTGTGCAAAAGAGTTTGTACAAGATCAGACCACGAAATGAGTCACTCTTACTTTATAACGATGTTTACTGTTTAAGACTGACTATTTCAAAGCAATGACCTAGGTAACTTGACCTCAATCCTGAGCTAACTATGAACTCCTGTTTATCTGGGATTGCTCTTAGATTTGCATAGGTGAGGGTTGGCTCAACAGCGCCGGCCTAATATGACTGCCATTTCAGGAGTAAGACTGGATAGATAGCTGAGCACATAGGGTATAAGAGGAAATTCACTCCTACCCGCTTTAGGGATAGTAGAGAGGTTGTTCCCTTTAGTGCTGATTTTGGGGCTTGAATAAAGGATCCCACCCACTTATTTGGCATGGGAGGGACTCAGTTTTGTGATTGGATCACAGAACAATTGTTCATTAGGGGATCAATGGGGATTTAAGGAACAAAAGGTAATTCGGGGGTAAAACAGAGATTTGACCCAGCCGTTATTACGAACAACCTGTGAAGGGTTAACTTACTTATCATGGTTATATCGAGTAGGCATAATATATCTACAGTGAGGGAAGTTCAACTATGGGCTTTAGTGGAGTGACCCATTAGTTAATGAATGGGAGTTAGATCGGTCTAATGAGTTTAGCCGATTAATCTTGGATCGTTGGAGTCCATGATCTGTAGTTCATGAGGTCCCCTACTAGCTCGTAAATGGATTAGCTCTAGAGTAGTGTGATAAGTTAATTTAGAACGTTCAAATTAGAATCAAATGGAATTGGATAAAATATATTTAAATATGATTTAAATATATGAAGATGAATTTGCGTAAAAATTAATTTAATATTAGATATTAAATTAATTAGAATTATTTAAATTGTTTAAATAATTATTTATTAATTTTGTTAGAAAATTAATTTATGAAATTAATTTGTAAAATTAATAAATTTTGATTTTAGAAATAAAATATTATTTTAAAATCAATTTTGGATTTTGGAAATTGAAAAATCACAAAAGTTGAAAAAATTGGTTTTTTTCAAGTCATCTTCAAGTAGCTTACAAAGAACCCACCATTTTTCTTTTGCTTTACTCCAAGCATGAGTTGCATCCCATGCAGCACATCTCTTTGCATGATATTCTGCAATATATTGAAGAGATTAGAGTGAAGAAAGGAATGAGAACCAACTGAATTTTTGCTGAAAAATTCGGATGAAGATCTTCAATGGGTTTTTTCAGTGAGTTTTCTCCATATTTCCTTTGATTCCAGCTTATTTTGAGTCCCACAACTCAATCTAAAACACCAAAAGGATAGTAGGGAAGATATTGTGGTGGTCTATACAAGGATTCGGAGGATTTTGCAGCTGGAAATGAACTAGAGTGCTTATGGATTCTGATTTCTTTTGCTGCGTGATGGTGTCCATCCAACACAAAGACCTTGCCAATTTGAGATATTTTCGTGGGATGGAGGTAGCGAAATCAAAAAGTGGAATATTCGTCTCTCAACGAAAGTATACTGTAGACTTGGTTAAAGAAACGGGAATGACTGTGTGTAAACCTGCTGATACACCTGTGGAAGTTAATAGCAAGCTGGGAAATTCTATTGAAGATGTTCCCGTAATAAAGAGAGGTATCAATAACTCGTGGGAAAATTGATTTACCTTTCTCATACCAGACTCGATATATCATATACTGTCAGTATGGTTAGTCAGTTTATGCAGGCTCCTAATGAGAGACACATGGAGGATGTTACCCGGATTCAGAGGTATTTGAAGTTCTCCTGGAAAAGGCTTAGGATTTAGGAAACATAACAAAAGAGAAACCAAACATGTGGAGATTGACAGGCACTTTATCAAAGAGAAACTGGACAGTGGCAGTATTTGTATTCCCTACATTCCTTCGAGCCAACAGATTACTGATATTCTCACCATAGGATTACCAAAACAGAGTTTTGACATTTGTGTAGCAAGTTAGGTCTTATTGATATCTACGTCCCAACTTGAGGGGGAGTGTTGAAATATGATATATTTTCCCTAAGGGCGTTTTTGTATTTTTACATGATGTTTACTACTCTAGGGTTTCAGTCTTGGGTTATTTATATTTGGGTTTAGGTACTGTGTATTGTGTGACAGAATTAATAAAACTTCTCAATCGTGGTTTTTTCTCCATGATCTCGAGTTTTCCACGTAAATCTTGTCTTCTTTCTTCTTCCCTTATTTTCAATAGAATGCATTAGGAAACAAATGAAAAAAAAAAAAAAAAAAAAAAGAACACACTTTTTACATTACATTAGTATGTTTAACTAAAGGTAGTAACTTGTAGTTGAATATACTCTTTTTTCTCTATCTTACTTGTATTTGTAGCATCAATTTTAAACACTTATCTTGTCACTGTTGTTTGTTTAACAAATAGTTGAAAAAAATGGGGCGAAAATACTTGAACTATATGGATGATGATTAGAATTTTGACATTCCATCAGTATGTGATTTATGTTGATGGAACAAATAGAAAGTAAAATCTATAAAGTTAGAGAGAGAAACTCAATTACTTATTTAACTAAATGTAAAAGGGTGTGTTGCAACTTAATTTGGTTATAGATTGTGGCTAGAGGGACTTTGCGAGCATTTTCTAGAGTGCAAAAAGCTTGTAAAGAATGTCGTGTATAGAAAGCAAGTAAAAAAACTATTCTAATGAACATGGAGTTACAAGATGGGTTTCAATTGTTATCTAGTTTCATTGGATAATATGCTTGTTATTCATACTTTTTATGAACTTTTCAGGTTACTTTAAGAGTCGAAGTGTCATTTGAATACCCTTTAAGAGTTTTTTAATTTGGCTTTGAGAGTGAAAGTGCCTCTTAGATAGTATTTAAAAGCTTTTAAGTTAGTTTTGAGAGTTAAAGTGACTTACAAAAACTTTTTAAGTTTTTTTTTAAGAGTCAAAGTGTCACTTAAACAATTTTTAGGACCTTTTTAGTTTGAGTTGGAGAGTGAAAGTGACACTTGGAAACTTTTTAATTTGGGCTTGAGAGTCAAAGTGAGACTTAGTCATTTTTAGATTGTTTTGAGAGTGAAAGTGCCTCTTAGACACTCCTTAGAAGCTTTTTAGTTGTTTTGAGAGTTAAAGTGGCTTTTAAAATCTTTTTAGATTTTTTTATTGGAAATTTCCTAAAACTTAGTTCGTAATCATGAAAACATATTTTATTTATCAATAAAAATATTATTGAAGAATTTCAATAAAAGTGTTATTGAAATTGAAATTGCATTATGTTATAAAATCCAATAAATGAATCTATGGCTATAGTATGAATACCATGACTTTATGTAAAGTCATACAAGAGGATCAAGTTATAATATCTAGCCAAAAAGATCTATAAGTATATAGATGAGATCGGGTACCTCGTCCTGAAGACACTGTGGATGCGGCCTACTTTGTATACTGATACCAACGATGTGATCTCGAAATCGTTCATGTAGAGACATGCAAGTGGGAACATCCTATGCAAAAAAGTTTTGCATAAGATCGAACCATGAAATAGTCACTTTTCTTTACAACAACCGTTTATTGACTATTTCAATTCGATGACCTAGGGTAAGTCGATCTTAATCCTGAGCTAACTATGAACTCTTGTTTGTTTGGGATTCCTTTAATTTACATAGGTGAGAGTAGTTCAATAACACTGCTCAACAAACCTTCCATTTTGGGGATAAGACTAGATAGATAGCTGAGAACATAATCCTACAAGATAGAATTCACTCCTACCCGTTTAGGGTTAGCAGATAAGTTGTTCCCTTAAGTACTGATTTTTGGTCTTGAACAAAGGAATCTCGCCCTCTCATGGCCGAGAGGGACGTGGTTTATTAGTTGGAATATAAACCAATTGTTCAATAGAGGATCAGTGGGAGCTTAAGAAACAAAATGCATTTAAAGGGGTAAAACGGTAATTTTGACCTAGTTGTAAAATACGAACGATCTGTGAAGGATTAACGTACTGGTTATGGTTAAATCAAGTGGACAGAAATATATTTGTAGTGAGGAGAGTGCAACCATCGAGTTATAGTGGTGTGTCTCGATGAATATTGATTAATTCGGGTTAAAGAGTTTAACCGATTAATCTCAAATCATTGGAACTCATGATCTGTGGGTTCATAAGGTCCATCTATTAGCTCGTGAAATATTAAATATTGGATTAGAAAATTAAGCAAATTTGAAGTGTTCAAATTAGAAATTAGGGTTTGGAATTTGAAATGTTCAATTTCAATTTTAGGGTTTGGATAATTATATTTGATATAATTAACGTTTAAATTTATCTAAATTAAACGTAATTAGAGAGTTTAAAATATTTAAATATTGATTACATGAATAGGATTCATGTTTGAATTAGGTATTTTACTAATTTAATATTTGATATTAAATTATTATTTAATCATTTATTTATTTAAATAAATCAATTTTAATTTAATTTAATTTTTATCTAAATTAATTTTAAAGTAAAATTAATTTGATTTAAAAATAATAAATTAAAATTTATTTTTGATTTGAGTGGAAAAATCCAACTTTAAGGTTTTTTTAGTGGACTTTTTCACATTTCAACACCTAGGCCACTCATTTAGTGCTAAATGAAGTGTCAATTAGCTTAATAAGTTAGTGGTTGCATGATTTATCTTGATAAATACTTCAAGATTTCAAGAGATTGCACTAATGCAATCTAATTTTCTGAGTTTTTCTAGCATAAATTATTTTTGCCTTCAAACTCTCTCAAACCACCTCAATTCCCTTCAATTATGAGTTTCCCATCACTCATTCCAAGGCTGAAAATAGTAGAGAAACTCCTCTTGGTGGTCTACTAGAGCTTTAGAGATCAACAAGAATCAAGAAGAATTCTCCAAAGGTAAAGATCTAGAAACTCTCTTTTTGAAAATATGTTTTAAGCATGCTTTCGAACTCAAATTAAGTGTAATTAGAGTGCTTAATGATTCTATTTGCTTCCTCTTTATGCATGTTTACTCTATCAATTTTTTAGAATCAAAGTATCACTTAGACACGTTTTGAGAGATTTTTAGTTTGGGTTGGAGGGTGAAAGTGACACTTAGAAATTTTTTAGCTTGTTTTGAGAGTCAAAGTGTCACTTAGACTTGGGTTTTTACTTTGAGTTTGAAAGTGAAAGTTACACTTTGGGACATTTTAGGTTGTTTTAAGAGTCAAAATATCACTTGGACACTTTTTAGGTATTTTGAGAGTGAAAGTTGTCACATAGACACTTTTAGGTATTTTGAGAGTGAAAGTTTTCACTTAGACACTTGTTAGGAGTTTTTTAGTTTGAGTTGGGGAGTGAAAGTGACACTTGAGAACTTTTTAGTTTGGCTTCGAGTCAAAGTAGCACTTAGGCATTTTTAGATTGTTTCGAGAGTGAAAGTGTTGCTTAGACACTCTTTAGACATTTTTTATTAACTTTTTATGTTTTTTGCGAGTCAAAATGTCACTTAGGCACTTTTTATGAGTTTTTTAGTTTGGGTTGGAGAGTGAAAGTGATACTTAGGAACTAAGTATGGTGTCAATTCATTGTTGTTTTATTCATTATCTCAGTATGTCTGATTAATAATTTTTTATCGAACTGTAGACAACAAAAAATGGTGAAGATATTGGCCCAATTCACAAAAGTTATTTCTCAGAGAAGGATGGGTGGGTAAGCAAAGCCACCAAAGATGCATATGTACATTATATTATATTATACATGTGTAGATTTATGTTAACTCTTCGAATATGTGTTTTAGTGGATTTAGGAACTTGTTACATTTTTATGTGAATATCCTGCAGCTATGGTAGCCAATATAGATACGTTCACTTCAACATTCTCCACGTTTTAGGTGTGTTTAAGCCAAGTTTGTAGTTTTGCATAAAACTTTTTTTTTCTTTTGCTACTTTGAAGGTTTCAAGAGAAAAATTCTAGGATTTCAGGATATTTTTGCGTCGGGAAAACTTGAAATTCTTATAAAATTTGTTTATGTTGTGGCTATCATGCAATTATGGCAGCCACTTTAGATTATCTAGAAGCCTAATTGTGCACTTTAAAGGAACTTTGTTCTTGGCTTATTTGTAGGGGATCCGAGAGTTGAGTTATATGTTTTTAGGACTATCGAGTGACAGGTTTAGTCTTGAAAGAAATTTAGGTGGATCTAGGGAGGAGGGATTTACTTCGATGCTTTCTATGCATTTGTTGCTACTTTGTAGGTTTAAATGGCACTTAGGTGAAACTAGGATACGTTCATAGTTTTTTTTTTTTTTTTTTTTTTTTTTTTTGGGGGGGGGGGGGGGGGGGGGGGGGGGGTTGTATATGATGTTGTAATTGTGTGATTATCTTGAAACCTAATTGTGCACTTTAAAGGAACTTTGTTCTTCGCTTATTTGTAGGGATCCGATAGTTGTGGAGGTTTAAAGGGCGTTTATGTATTTATTTAAGTGGATTTACGACATACTTATAGCATGAGGGAGGGGTTTACGTCTTAATTATAACCATTTTAATCACTTTTTAGATAGTAAAATGGTTGTTTTGGTGTTCATGTTTTAATTATGAACATTGACAACATGTTTGTAGCTTGAGTGAGGGATTATTCCTCATAACCATTTAACAATTTGTTTAAGTCTTCGTGTGATTGTTAAGATCTTTTTGTGCATTTTTCTTTGTTTATTTTGAGAAATCTTTCATAATATTTGTTTTTCTTATTTTAGGTTGTTCGTGTTAATTCCTAAAGATCATTTTTGGAGATCGCGAGAAGATTTTGAGATGATTATTTAGTTTGATTTAGTATCTCACTTATTTGGGCTTAGGGTATTTTGGCTTAGGGAAGATTAAACTTTTTTTTTTTTGTAGGGATTTATAAGAAACTAAAGAAGTTCAAATTCAATTGTATAAACAGTTTTTGTTCCTAGAATTTTATAGCTTGTGTTGAATATTAGTCTTATTTTTTAATATATAAGCTTACTTTTGTTATATTTATCCCCAATTGATTTGCTTGAATATTACTTTTTGTTTGTGCATAATTAGGTATTAAGGAAATAAAAACTTGGTTATTTAATTGTTACAAAATATATATAAAATTATAAACAACTCATACCCACTCAAATAAATGTTGGCAGAAATCTGTCTATTGAACTTTTTTTTTTTTTGGTTTAAAAACATGCTTTTGCCGACGCAATTTGTATTTTGTTAGGAAAATACATATGTCGACGCAAAAAATTGCATTGGCAAAAATGGTATCTATACCGATGAAAATAGTTTTCGCCGGGAGGCACTTCTTCCGATATGGATACGACGACGATTATGCCGACACAAAAAAATGCATTGACATAACCTATCCTGATGTTTTTAGTACCTTGTCCAACGTTTTTTTGTGTGGGGGAAAGGTGAAAATTTTTGTAGTATTTTCTGAAGTCAGGGTGAATGATGCGAAGAATTAAGAGAGAATGAGTATATTTGAGTTTAATATGTATTTAGTTTTTAATTCAGATTAATTATTATTTAATTGGTATTTTAGAATTAATTAGCTAATTGACTTATTTTTTTGTAAGACTAGCCACTTCTAGAGGTTTGATAAGAAGTTTTTGGATTATTAACCTTGGATAGGAGTGAGCAAAATTAACCAAAAAACTTATTTAAATTATCGAAACTGACTGAACCAAAGAAAACCGACCGGTTTTCTCTTCAATGTGGTTGGAACCAATTCTTTCCCCCAAAGAATCGAATCCCAATTGACTCAGCTCGAAACCACTCATGTACATATATATTTTTTTTTAAAAAATGTTGTTTAATAGGTATGATTACCTATTACAATAGGTATTAGGTAATCACTACCTATTAAAAATAAGTAAAATATATTTTTTAATTTTTAATTTATTTCTTTTATTTTATTTTCTCTCTCCTTCTTACTCTCTTTTAATTTTCTTTCTCTTCCAGTCATTTCTCCGTCTCATTCATTTTCTTCTCCATTTCTTCTATTCTCTCCTCTTTTTCTTCCTCTCTCTATTCTTTTTTATTTCTTTTCAAATCAATGTTCTTATTCTCAAACTCATCGCCAAAACAAACCGATCAAATCTGATCGTCCTGATTGTTTGCTCAATGGTCGACATTTGACCTATCTCCAAAACCACAAAAAAAAAATTGTCTGATGACAGTGCCGACGAAAAAAATTTTCCAAACCAATTCCGCCCAACCAATGCTCACCCCTAACCTTGGGTATGTTTATCTTAACAGATCACTCAAAAGCCCAATTTCCATTTCAATTCTAAGGGCTTTTTTTAGAATATCATTTTAATTCTAATTTGAATTTTAATTCCCATTTAGATTTGGAAAATTTTACATAAGAATTTTCTGACAATTTTTATCACACTCAAAGAGCAAAGAGAATGAAGCTTGCCATTGTGACCTCGAACCCAAGGACAAATTTATTTTTTGAAGATAGGTGAATGACGAGGAGAAATGAACGATAATTAGTATATTTGAGTTTAATAGTTATTTAGTTATTAATTTAGATTAATTACTAAAATGACATTTTATTTCTTTGTAAAACTATAAATTTAGCCACTTTAGAGTTGTAATAGAAGGCTTTTGGTTTATTGACCATGAGTGTGGGTATCTTAACAAACTAATCAATACTTAATTCCCATTTCAATTTTAAGGGCTTTTCACAGAACATAATTTTAATTCTAATTTGGATTTTAATTCCCATTTTAATTTTGAAAATCTTATGTCAAGATTTTTCTGTTGAAGTCTACTGCACTCAAAGAACTAAGAAAAAAGAAATTCATGTTATCACCTCGAACCCAAGGACGACTTCCTTTATTTAAGTCAGGGTGAGTGATGCGGAGAATTGAGAGAAAATTAGTATATGTTATTTTAATATCTGTTTAGTTGTTAATTTAGGGTAACTAGTATTTAATTAGTATTTTAGAATTAAGTAGCAAATTTTCTTATTTCTTGTAAGGCTATAAACATAGGCACTTTTCAGTTGTGATAGTAAATTTTTGGATTATCAACTTTGGGTATGGGTATTTTAACATATCATCAATCAATACCCAATTTTCATTTTAATTTTAGGGGATTTTCATGGATCTTCATTTTAATTCTAATTTGAATTTTAATTCCAATTTGGATTTGGAACATTTTACGTCAAAATTTTTCCATAGATGTCTATCACAGACAAAAAGCAAAAAGAGTGAAGCTTCCCATTGTGACCTCGAACCCAAATACAAATTTCTTTTTTTAAGTTGAGGTGAATGATGATGAGAAACGAGAGATAATTAGTATATTTGATTTTAATATTCATTTAGTTTTTAATTTAGATTAATTAGTGTTTGATTAGTATTTTAGAATTATTTAGTTAAATGACATCTTATTTCTTTTTAAAGCTATAAATTTAGGCACTTTAGAGTTCTAATAGGAAGCTTTTGGATATCAATCTTGGACATGGGTATCTTAACAAATCAATCAATACCCAATTCCCATTTCAATTTTAGAGGCTTTTCATGAAACATAGTTTAAATTCGAATTTGGATTTTAATTCTATTTGGACTTGGAAAATTTGACGTCAAGATTTTTCAATTGAAGTCTACCACGCTCGAAGAGCTGAGAGAAAGAAAAGAAGCTTTATGTTATCATCTTAAACCCGAGGACAACTTCATTTTTTGAAATCAGTATGAATGATGAGGAGAACTGAGAGAGAAATAGTATATTTGAGTTTAATATCTATTTAATTTTTAATTCATATTAATTAGTATTTAATTAGCATTTTGAGAATTAATTAGCGTATTGTCTTATTTTCCTGTAAGACTGACCATGCTGGAGTTGTAATAAAAAGTTTTTGGACTATTAACCTAATTTATTTTTCAATTTTTAATTATATTTCTTTTATACTGTTTTCAATTGACTAATCTTTTATATTTTCTTTAATTATTTTGTAACTAATTTTTTCTTTTAAGAATTGAATTTGCTTTTGTTTTGTTTTCTTTTTTCATTTTTAATTCATTTATTCCTAACACTTTATGAGGAAGTATAAGATTGATGAACTCAAAAATAATTTCCTTTCCCGAAATTTCTATTACTAATCCTTTCAATTAGTTTTATTGGATAAAGTTGGGTTAAAAATAATACTCCCAAAATTGATTCTTATTTTAAATCCTTTACGAGAAGGAAATTATTGATATTTGATATTCAACCATTGTCCATTAGCACTACTTAAGGATTCAGTTGTTTTTTCAAAATATTTTGGTGGAATCAATCCCCGTTGTATACCGTTTTGATTTACTCCCGAATCTATCGAGGCTTTTAATTTAATTTTGAAATCTTTGATTTTAAGAGTTATTAAAGAATACCTTTTTTGAAAATGAATCCTTAAATATTAAAAAATCTTCCCCTTCTTCGGGTTTTTACAGTGTCACAGTTTTGAATTTTTTTGTTTTTATTAAAACCATTTGTTTTTTAATTTCTTGAATTTCTAATGATTTTGAGAAATCTTCTTTTTTAGATAATTGATTTCAAATAGTAAATCTTTTATAGATATTGGCTTTTTGTTTTTCTTTGTAGTGAATTTTAGAGTCTTGAAAATAGTTCTTTTTAAATCATCGTTAATGATATAATCTATAGTTTTAAAAAGAACTTCTTGTTCAGAGATCATGATATTGATACAACCACAAGCTGTAATTCCTTCTTAGGTAACATCACCATTACTTGAAAATTCATAACCTCTTTCTTCTATTATTTGTATTTGATGATTAGATTCTTTTGAACTAATAATTTTGAGAAGTTGATTCCGAATATTAATCTTCACTACCAATTCGTTTACATTTTTGTTATTTGGATACTTATTAGCATAATGTCCCTCTTTTTTGCATTTGTAACAATGAATCTTTTCTTTGGTTTCCTTATTATTTTTTAATACCGTTTTTCTTTCTTTATTCTCAATTGGTTTGTAAGGAGTTTTCTTATGATATATATATCTTTTTTATATTGGATATATTCTCTTTGTGATTTTATATTATAATTTTTATAGGATCTTTTAAAGATGATTTTCCAAGAAGAATTTAGTTTTTCTAGTTTTTCAAAACTATATTGAGAACAAAAGGTTTTCATTTCCCTTTTGTGTAAATTGGCAACCTTTTGGACTTTGATTTCATTATAGATATCTACCCACATTTAATAATTTTGGTGGTTATCACTAAGTTAAGTCTGTCTAAGGATGTTTTGATCAAACATTTTATTTAGAGAGTTATAGATTGTTTTTGCCATAAAACTTGGAAGATCATCGATGTATTGCTCGTTCCAATGTCTTTCATTACAATGTTTGAGCGAGTAAATTCTTCCCATAAACATATCTTTGTACCATTCGAAATTACTCATTGTTGAGCATCTTAATTTTTTTAGAATTTTTCTTTGATTTTCATTTGCTACTTCACTGGACGATGTGATGTAGCTTGATATGGTGTAAAATAACGTGGCCATGGCATCTTGTACTTCTACTTCTTTCTTCCACTTCTTTGGAAGTAGAGGCCCGATCGATAGGTTTTTCGTTTGTTCCAATTGTTAGAGTATTTTCTACTTTAATAACTCTCTTATTTTTTACCTTTGATTTATGGGTCTTGATATTTTCTCTACTTTTTTCATTTATGCTGTTTTCCCACCATAATTTCAAACTTTATGAAGAATGTTCCAAATGTAGATAGAATCACCACCAAACTCGGTTATGATAAATCTATTATTTCTTTTTTTTGCTCATATCCCATGTCAGGCATTAATGGCCTATGATACCACTCAAAATTTTCATTTTTATTTGTTTGATTTTTATATTTTATTCTATTTATTTGATTATTTGAATTTAATTCGTCAATTTAAAGGTTCTCAAATTCTTCTAAAAGTGAGTTGGTATCACTTTCATTTAAGATATTAGTTGTTAGATTTTTTTTATAACTTTCTTTGAGATTTAGAATTTTTAATCGTTTTTTGAACTTCTTCTAAAATCTTATATTTCTTTTAATTTCGCCTTTTTAGGAGGGGTGAAATAAATTTTGCACCTTTTCAAATTTTTGAAGTTTTATTATATCTTCTATTTTATAGATTTGTTCGGCTATATTTGATTAGAAAAGTTGTTTTGAACTTGAATATTCTTAACTTATTTATTTATGGGAGCTTTATGCTCATCAAATTCTTTAATTAATTGAAATGGTTTTGCAATAATTGTTTCATTATAAAAACTTATGAATTCTATATCTTCCATAAGAGTATAGTCTCTTAATATCTCTCCTCCATGAATTGTTCTCCAAATTTCTTTTTCTATGATTGTACCATCAAAATCTTGTTTTTGATTAAACCAGGTAAAAAAATTATATATGTTCTTGGAGTATTTCTAAAATTTTGAAGTATATTTTTTTTATTAAATTTCTTTCCTTCTCAGAATAATTTTTAAAAAGGTCATTCTTTCTTTCTTATTTTCTTTTGCTATAAATTCTTTTTGAAGAGCTTTTTTATTTAACTTGAATTTGGAAATAATAACATTTAATTGGCTTTTGAAAGATCCCACCTCCACATCTGTTTTGAGTTGGAGAATTAAATCGTTTTTCTTCATATTGAATATTTGGAACACCATCATCTAATCTTACAGAGAATTATTTCTGGTAAGATCAGGATGGGGTTCAGTCCAAACATTGGATGTACTCGGTCTTGATCTCATAAACTCTTTAAATCTTATGTTTTCTTTAAGGATTGGAAATTTGGGGTTCTTCCTCAAATTTTATTTCTACTTTTCCATTAGGATATTCTATTAGATGAGAAAACTCCTCTTTTTTAGGAGGAATAAAGGCATCATCAAAAATCCATTCTTGATTTCTAGATATTTCATCTCATATAAAAAGATTTACTTAAACGAATTTCAAATGGAAAAGTATTTACAAAATTTGATATGAAATCGGGATTTTGACAAATACAAATTTTAGAAAAAGATAAAGATAAAACTACTTTCAATGTTCCACTTGGACAATATGAATAGAAGTAAATACCTTTTGGGCTAAAAAATGTCCCATCAGAATTTCAAAAAATCATGAATGACATTTTCAATGATTTTCAAGATTTTAGAATAGTATATATTGATGATGTTTTAGTTTTCTCTCCAAGCATAGAAAAACGTTTTAAACATCTCAACATCTTTATTGACATTATCAAAAGAAATGGTTTACTATCTCCTTCCCAAAAGTCAAATTATTTGAAACCAAAATTAGGTTTTAAGGTTTTGAAATCCATTTGGGATTAAATAAGCTTATTCAAAGATCAAAATAATTTGCTTCAAACTTTTCCGATTAAATCCATGACAAAACCCAACTTCAAAGGTTCTTGGACTACTTAAACTATGTCTCAGATTTCATCCAAAACCTTGGGCCCATTTGCAAACCACTTTTTCAAAGATTAAAAAAAACTCATCACTATGGTCAAAAAAGCACAGCACTGTCCTTTAGCCTTTAGTCAAATCAATTCCCTGTTTAAGCCTTATCAATTCAAAAACTAAATTATTAGTAGAGACAGATGCCTACAATATCGGATATCGGATATGGAGGAATCAGTCAAACAATATCTAGATAAGATCTAGAACTAATCCAATTTCACTCAAGGATCTGGAATGATACTCAGAAAAATTAATTCACAGTAAAAAAAAAATTACTAGCAATAGTGCTATGTGTTCAAAAATTCCAAGGTGAATTAATCAATAAAAAATTCATCATTAAAACTGATTCAAGGGCATCTAAATTCGTTCTTGAAAACAATGTAAAAAATCTAGTGTCAAAACAAATTTTTACTAGATGGCAAGCCATTTTGTCTTGTTTCGACTTTAAGGTTTTGCCTATAAAAGGAGAACACATCCCCTAGAAGATTACCTCTCAAACGAGTTTCTAACTCCAAAACTCTCATCTCTCTCAAAATCTTCATCTCCTCCTCTAAAAGAAAATAAAATATGAGAGATTGAAAGGCAATAGCCTCTTCTTCATCTTCAAAGGGTAAAAACCCATCTTCTTGAAACATGGCACCCTCCAATGAGTGATGATGAATATGCAATGGAATTAGGATTCGCTTCTGTAAACCATTCCAAAAAGAGATGCGGCATACAACTAGGATCAATCATGGAGTCATCCACTCCACCACCAAGCCTTCTGCCTTTCTTGTTAGAACACCTACTGATGGTGTTACTCTATCAAGGCCTACTGCCTTACCTTCATCAATTTAGGAGTCATTAACTCATTTTCCATCTACCTATTCTCAGTCTGTTACACCAAAAAATAAGTTTGTACCTCAATTTGGAAATAAAAACCTATTTTAAAAAATCTATGGCTATCAATGAATCTATTATTGAACCATAGTGTCAAGGTCCCAAGCTAGAAGGGACCATTTCAAAAAATTATTATGAGGGCTTCAATTTTGTTCCCGAAAACTTCAAGAAAACCATAATATTTTATAAGTTTATTTTGGTTGACACAAAGGCTATCGAAATAACTTATGTTCCAGATAAAAGTGATCCCTCCAAGATTGCTTATTCAAAATTTAAAATTTTCAAAGCTTGGAATCCAACTCGCTAGAATTAAGGCATCTATATTGAAAAGTCATTCACTAAACCCTTCGTACCTTAAACATACTCATATTGGACTATATAAGAGCCTAATATAATGTTATGTGGTACTCAAATTATAACCATTATTGGTTTATTTCTTTTGTCAAAATGCGTACAAAATCAACTTTCCCCATTTGTTCATTCAATGGTGGGATAGGTTCGGTATAACGGATGATATTTTACCAACACTTCTACAAAAATCATATTTCTATTTTGCAAGAACAATTCAAAAATTCTCTTTATTATACAATGAGATTTTGTCTCTATTTTCAAATCCCACGGATATTTTGCTAGAATTTCTCAACCAACTCATATCCTCAATACAAAATGATTACAAAAGTCCTTAAAATTAAATGGTGTGATAAATATAATTTCCAACATGCCACTATAAAAAGAGTAAAATAATTGTTTGCAAAGAATGAATATCTTCGAGACTTCGATTTGAAAAAGAACGTAGAGTACTTAAATGAAAACCAAAGCTTCTTGTAGCTCTGGCTCAGACCACATCTGAGAGATTTTCAAAAAATTTTAGTAGCAACACCTTCTACATCATCTACCTTTCCAACGGCTTCCATCCAAGAATAAGAAGACAATGAACCGGATTATGATATTGAGGATCTTTCCTCGACTCACAACCCATGTGAGCTTCGAATCCAATAAAAGTATCTGTTTCACAAAGAAACAAATGGTGTTCATAAGGGATGCTTCATAAAGAAGTAATTCTCTTATTATCGTATATATATATATATGTATATATATATATAAAAATTATTATAAAAAAAGTATAATGTAAATTTGCACCTCTAATTTTTGATCTCATGTGTAAACACTGTAGTTTACACTATGAATAAATTTTTGTCGGTTAAAAAGTTGGAGAAAGTATTTTGAAGCAATAGCATGACCAAGGAAGAAATTTGAAGACTTAAAGACGAAAATTTTTAGTTAATCCTTGCGTCTGCTAATTCGATAGCGTCTAATTTGGCCCATTTGCAAAATGGTATAAGTCAAAATCCTAACCTATAATCAGCAAATGTGTACTTGGAAGAGCCAATAATTCAGCCAACAAAGAAGTAAATGTAAAGTATATGTGTACTTGGAAAAGCCAATAATTCAGCCAATAAGGAAGTAAATGTAAAGTATCTTTAATAAAGGCACTTTATTAAAGAAGAAGAAAAAGTGCATCATCACCGCTTCAGCTATATGATTTAGGATAGAAGGTCTTTTGGTCTTCTAGGGTTTAGCGCCGCCGCTGCCGTAGGTGGTCCGTTCGTAGGTCGTGGGTGGTTCGTTCGTAGGTGGTAGGTCGTCCGTTCGTGGGGTTCTGTTCCTCGTGTTCTGTTCTGTCCAGTTTCAGTTCGACAGTCCGTCTTCTCCAGGTCGTTTTTCACCGCTTCAGCTTTCAGGTCGTCTGGTCGTTCCATTCGATTTCCTTGCGCCCAGTTCGTGTCTGGTCGGTCGCTGTCGAGGTGGAGGGTTCAGGTCAGTCACTGTTCACCGAGGTGCTGGTTTCGATTTATTTGGCTGTTCTGATCCGAGGTAGTTCGTGCCTTTGGAGGTATTGAGGTGCGGGCTAACCACAGTGGATGCGGGTGACGATGGTGCGTAAGCGGTCGCCTTTAAGACTGAAGGAGAAGAATGGAGGTCGAATTGCTCGACAACCCTTTCGTCTGCTTAGACGGAGATTGATTTGGGTATGGATGCTCGTTCTTCAGAGGTAAAGGATCTAGGGTTGTCTGACGGTAATTCTGAGGAGGGTGACGGGTCTGGTAGGAAGAGTGTTGACAATGTAGGGCTGGGGAGGTCGACGGTGGGTGTTCCGGAGGTGGTCGAAGGGAAGTCTTGTCA
This sequence comes from Benincasa hispida, assembly GCF_027475165.1. Classification (NCBI taxonomy): domain Eukaryota; kingdom Viridiplantae; phylum Streptophyta; class Magnoliopsida; order Cucurbitales; family Cucurbitaceae; genus Benincasa; species Benincasa hispida. Next base: position 44,913,134 of record NC_143486.1, read on the forward strand.
CCTAACCTAGATTCGATAGTAAGTCGGGTTGTGTGTGTTGATCTGGGTGGGCTGGGTTTTAGGTCAGTTGATGGACAGGGGAGTTTGGGCTCTTATGGAGTTGGGGACCAAAGTCTGAAAGGTGTGGCTGGGAGCATTGAGGGTGTTGGGGGCTTGGATGAAAATCGGGTTGTGAGGGGTGTTGGGTTGGGCCTTGATGGAATTGGAGTGATCGAAGTTGAAGGTGGTGGTTTGGTTCTGGGGGAGCTGGGAAAAGGGTAAAAAAGAGTAGGGGTTTTAGTGGGTGAGCCGCATGCTGGGTCGGAGTTAGGAGGCTTAGGGGGCAGAAGTCAGGCAGGGAGGAGGTTTCACGGGCCTTTTGGTAGTGAGGGTCGCTTGGTGGACACATGGGATTTTCGTGTTCGGGAGGAGTCGGTTCCCAAAATTGGTTTAGCTAAGGGGTTTGGTCCTAAGTCAGTCATGTTGGAGGAGGGGGGTGGTTCTGGTGGTTTTGGTCATGGTGTGAAAGGGGGTAATTCGTGGGTGGCCCTTTTTGGGTCAAAGTTGAGGGGAAATTTAGAGTTCATTCCCCCAGTGGTTGAAGATGAAAAGGTTATTGTTGAACCCTGTGAGGAAATTATTGAAGATGGTGTTTGCCTGTGGGAGAAATCTTTAGTTGGTTAGTTTGTGGATGCCAAACTCCCATATACTGTTCTTTATCGAATTATTCAGAGAATTTAGGGATGCGTAAAGATGCCAACTATTACCTTGTTGGAGAACGGTTTGATTATCTTTAAATTTTAGAAGGTAGAGTCAAGGGATTGGGTGCTGGAGAATGGTCCGCGGCACTTGGGTGGAAAACCCATTTTATTACGTCAATGGTCCCCAGGTATTGTTCCTGAAACCTTTTTTTTTTATTCTGTTCCTATCTGGATTAAACTGAATCGTGTTCCCCTGGAGTCATGGACGAATAGGGGTTTAGCAGTGTTAGCTAGTGTTGTGGGTAAACCTGTCTCTTTTGATATTGCAACAAGAGAGCGGCGGCGGTTATCGTTTATGAGGGTTTGTGTTCAGGTGGATGGTGATTCGTTAATGCCCCCTTCAGTCACTGTTAGAATGCGAGGTCAAGAGTTTATTATTCCAGTAATGTATAAGTGGAAACCTCGTAGGTGTGCATGCTGTGGATCCTTTGGGCATACTGGGGTTGTGTGTGAGAAGTAGGGTGTGGAAAAGAGTCAGGAGTTGTGTATTGTGGCGGTAAATGAGAGGTGTTTAGGGGAAAATGGGGGTATTGAAAGTGTGAGGAAGGGGCAAGACGTGGGTATTGGTGAAAAGAGAGAGAACCCAGTGGTTAGGAGTAAGGGTGTGAGGAGTGTTGACGAGTTTACTATGGTCAGTCGTCGTAGGCTGGATAGAGGAGGTGTAGGCCATAGGGTGGCAGTGGGTCACCAGACTCGGTGCCCTTGAGGAACAGAGCAATATATGGGTCCCCTAGAATTATGGGGTTTGTAAAGCATGTTGATGATCACAATAAGTTTGATATTTTGTGTGATGAGGGAGGAGACTCGCTGGCTTTGGCTCTAGTGCAGGCAGATCCTGATCCATTGTCTGTTATGAATGAGATGTTCGAGAGTTCGGGCAAAGGCCCAGTAGGAGGTGGTACATGTAATCTGTTGCAAGGTCCATAATTTGGTGTTCCTGGAATGTTAGGGGGTTGAACGACCCTCTTAAATGTAAGGTGGTGGCAGACTTTCTGGCTTCATCCTCTGTTACTTTCTGCTGCTTGCTTGAGACGAGGGTTCGCCGTGAAAATTTTGGTATGGTGATGGGTAGGTTTGGTGATGCGTGGAGTTATGTGTGTAGCTATAGTGTGCGGGGAGTTGGGAGGATCTGGGTGATGTGGCGGAAGAGTGTCTATGAGTTTTCTATTAATGTCAGTGGGGATCAGTTCATTTCTGGGACCTTAGTAGATATTGTATCTACTGCTAGGGTACATATCGGTGTTGTGTATGCCTATAATCATGTGAACGAGAGAAGGAACTTGTGGTCTCAGCTGATGGATGTATGTGTCTCGTGGCAGCTTCCTGGAGTTGTTTTGGGGGATTTTAATGCTATTCGTAGTAGTTTAGAGGATTTTGGTGGTTGCCCTAGCTTGAGGGAGATGGAGGAGTTTGATGGGGCATTATTGGAGGCGGATCTGGTTGAGTTCGGTGTGATAGGTAACTGGTTTACTTGGACTAATAAATTCAGGGTAATGGTATCTTGTGCCGGTTGGATCGTTGCTTGTCTAATGAGGCGTGGAACGTAGCTTTTTCGTATTTGGAGGTTAGGGTTGGTCAGTAGAGAATTTCTTATCATAGTCTTTTTCTGGTGTCTATAGGGGAGACGAGGAGTAGGCCGCCTCCCACTTTTCGTTATTTTTCGCATTGGGCGGAGGCTGAGGGTTTTATTGATACTATCAGGTCAGTATGGAGAAGATCTGAGGATGTGTCCCCGATGGTTAGCTTTGTGCGAAATTTGAAGGCAGTGAAGAGAGTTTTACGTGCTTCATTTGAGAGGCGTATCTCTGTGTTAGTTGATGAGGTGAGGGCGGCTAGGCAGGTTATGGAGGTTGCTCAGGCGAAGGTAGAAATGGATCCTAATTCAGAGTCAATGTGTGCAGAGGCGGCCGGGCCACTAAGGTGTTTTGGTCAGTGGCAAGATTGGAGGAGGCGTCGCTCTGATAGAAGGCCAGGGTGAGGTGGCTAGAGTTAAGTGATATGAACACAGCTTTCTTTCATCGTTGTGTTCGTTCTTGAAGCAACTGCAGTGGTTTATTTACGGTCGTGGATGTTGGGGGGGACTTGCCAGACGGTGCATGACAGGGTGGCAGTAAATTTCTTTCGGGGTTGTTTAGGGTCTTAGCCAGTGAGGTATAGGGATCTTACTGCCCAAATTGGGGATATTGTGCAATTCAGCTGGTCCGAGGAGGGGGTGGAGACGCTTGGTCGCCCAGTGAGTCGGGATGAGATTAAGAAGGCTTTATTCTTGATGAAGTTTGGGAAGGCTCCTAGGCCTGATGGGTTTTCGGTTGATTTTTATAGAGCTACTTGGAATGTGATTGGGGATGATTTCTGTGATGCTGTGCTGAATTTTTTTGAGTCCTATTACCTACCTAGTGGAGTTAATTTTACTGCTATCACTCTTATCCCAAAGAGGCGGGGAGCAGAGCATATGGAGGAATTTCGTCCTATTTCTTGTTGCAATGTTGTGTATAAGTGTATCTCGAGGATCTTAGCTGAGAGATTGCGGTTGTGGTTGCCTGCTTTCATCAGTGGTAACCAGTCTGTGTTTGTTCCGGGTAGGTTGATTTTCGAAAACATTTTATTGTGTCAGGAGCTTATGGGAGGCTATAAAGAGGGCATAGGGATTTTCTGTTTGGTGTGTTACTGGCTATAGGTACGCCCCTTCAGTTTGTTAGTTGGGTGAGGGCATGTGTTACTTCGCCTATATTCTCTGTGATGGTTAATGGTTCCCTTGAGGGGTTTTTGCCTGGTAGGAAAGGGTTGAGACAGGGGGATCCGTTTCCTTTTTTGTTTGTGATGGTGATGGAGGTCTTGTCTAGGTTGTTGAATAAGCCTTCTGTGTGGTTTAGGTTCATGATCGGTGTAAGCGCGTGGGCCTAACTCATTTGGTTTTTGCAGACGATTTGATGATTTTCTGTGCAGCTGAGAGAGATTCTTTGGAGTTTGTGAGGTAGGTCTTGGTAGATTTTGCAGAGTTGTCTGGGTTAGTTGCTAATGTTGGAAAGAGTTCCATGTTATTGCAAGTATGGAATCTGGGGAGGCAGAGGAACTAGCTACGTTTATGGGTTTCTCTCTTTGTTCGCTGCCTGTTAGGTACCTAGGTTTACCGTTATTGGCTGGTCGGTTAAGGGCTGGGGATTGTGCTCCTTTGAGTCAGAGGTTTATAGCTCGTATTAGAAGCTGGGCAGCGCGGTCCCTATCTTTTGCTAGGAGGTTACAACTTGTTAGGTATGTCTTACAATCCTTTCAGGTGTTTTGGTGTAGCATCTTCGTGTTGCCTGCGTGTGTAACTCATGAGGTTGATCGTCTGTTACGTAGTTATTTATGGAAGGGTAGTGCAGTGAGTCAAGGTGGTGCACGGGTGCCATGGGATGAGGTGTGTTTGCTGTTGGGCGGGGGGGTTGGGTGTGAAGCATGTGGCATCTTGGAACCAGGCTGCAATTATGAAGCTGCTCTCGCTTTTCTTAATTAAATCAGGTTCATTATGAGTGGCATGGGTGGAGGCTTATGTTTTGCATGGGCGGTCTCTGTGGGTTGTTCAGAGTGAGGTTGGGAGGTCTTGGTGCTTGAAGGCTATCTTGCGAAATAGAGATAGATTCAAGCATTTGGTTCGTTTGATGGTTGGCGATGGTCGGTCTTGTTTTGTTTGGTGGGATCCTTGGTTGCCAGGGGGTACAATTTTGGATTCATATGGGTCTACGGTGGTTTATGATGCAGGGAGTAGTTTGGTGGCACGGTTGTCGGATTTCATGGATGGTGAGGGAGGTTGGAGTTTGCCTACAGTGTCTTGGGAGCTTCTTGAGATTTAGGATCTTATTCAGGCAGTGGGGCCGAAGGTGGGGGGGAAGATTATTGGGTGTGGGTATCGGATGCGAGTGGTCGATTTTCTATTGCTAGTGCGTGGGAGAGTTTGCATCCTCGTCGTCCTAGGGTGTCTTGGGCTAGTATTTTGTGGGCAGGGGGTGGTATTCCGCGTCACTTCTTCTACGTGTGGTTAGCTATTAGGGACAGGTTGGGTACGCGGGATTGGTTGAGGAGTTGGGGTGTGTTGTTAGAGGGAGGGGGTTCCTTCTGTGTGGGGGAGTTGTGGAGTCGCGAGATTATTTATTTTTTGAGTATGGGTTTGGGAGAGAGGTATGGTCTGGTGTGTTACGTCAGTTGGACTCGTCGCATCGGGTGGCGAGTTGGGATGTGGAGTTGAGTTGGTTGTGTCGAGTGGAGTCGGGTAAGGGGGTGCGTAGTAAGTTATTTCGTGTTTTCTGGTGTGCTTCCATATACTACATCTGGCAAGAACGTAATCGACGACTGCATGGAAGTAGACCGAGGTTGGTGTCAGCTCTGGTTCACCTTATGGTCTCTACGGTTCGTGCTCGTGCTTCTTCCTAGTGGGTTGATCTTCTTGGTCTTATATAGTATGTTTACAGATGTTTTTCTTGTTGTACTTCTCATTGTTCTTTGTTTTTTTTTTTTTCTTGTTTCTGGCTCTCTCTCTAGTGTGAGATCCCCCTTGTTGTTGTATAATAATATCACATATTCTAAAAAAAAAAAAAAGTGCATCATCATATTCTTGCAATCATATTGTTGATAACTTCTCCATGAATTTTCAAACTTCACCTTTAAGATTAATTTTTCTTACTTTAGTATTTATTTCTTTTGTAATTTTCCCTATTTTTCCTTTTTCCCCTTTACCTTTTTCATCTTTTTTACTTTTGTAATGTTTATCTTTAAAATTATTGGTATTATATCCCAATAATATAACCTTGTCCTATAATTTTGTTTTCCAAAGAACGAATTTATCAGGGGTCCTGTCCTGACAATCTGATCTTATCTTTTATTTTTTTTCATTTACTTATCATTTGAGTTTCAGGGTCTATAAAAAACTTTCAAACTGTAATTCAAAGGCATAGCACGAAATCTCTCAAGCTATCTTCTCTTATAAAGCTTGCTAATTTCGACTTGCTACTTGTAATTTTCGATCCTAATTCTCTTTGTGGTTAGCATTTTACAATTGAATGATGTTGAAAATTGAGATAAAATTAGTTTATTCGAGTTCAATATTTATTTAGTTGTTAATTTAGATTAACTAGTGTTCAATTATTATTTTAGAATTAAGTAGCTAATTGTCTTATTTCTTGTAAGGCTATAAATATAGCCACGAGTTATTATAGGAAGTTTATAGATTATCAACCTTCGGTATGGCTATTTTAACATATCAATCAATATCCAATTTCCATTTCAAATTTAAGGGATTTGAATTTTAATTCCCATTTGGATTTGGAAATTCTTACATCAAAATTTTTCTGACGACACTCAAAGAGTGAAGAGAATGAAGCTTCCTGTTGTGTCCTCGAACCCAAAGACAAATTTCTTTTTTTTTAAGTTGAGGTGAATGATGAGGAGAAATGAGAGGCAATTATTATATTTGATTTTAATATTTATTTGGTTTTTAATTTAGATTAATTAGTGTTTGATTAGTATTTTAGAATTATTTATTTAATTGACGTCTTATTTCTTTTGTAAAGCTATAAATTTAGCCACTTTAAAGTTCTAATGGGAAGCTTTTGAATTATCAACCTTGAGCATGAGTATCTTAACAAATCAATTAATACCAAATTCTCATTTCAATTTTAAAGGCTTTTCACGAAACATAATTTTAATTTTAATTTGGATTTTAATTCCCATTTGGATTTGGAAAATTTGACATCAAGATTTTTTAGTTGAAGTCTACCACATTCAAAGAGCAGATAGAAATAACCTTTATGTTATCATCTCAAAGCTAAAACAACTTCATTTTTTGAAGTCAAGGTGAATGATGCAGAGAATTGAGAGAGAATAAGTATATTTGAGATTAATATCTATTTAGTTATTAATTCAAATTTATTAGTATTTAATTTGTATTTTAGAATTAATTAGTTAATTGTATTTTCTTGTAAGGCTAGCGACTTTAGAGTTGTGATAAGAAGCTTTTGGATTATTAATCTTGGGTATGAGTATCTTAACCGATCAATCAAATACCCAATTTCCATTTCAATTTTAAGGGATTTTTGAGGAATATCATTTTAATTCTAATTTAAATTTTAATTCTCATTTGGATTTGGAAAATCTTACATCAAAATTTTTCTATCTCGATGTCTATCACACCCAAAGACCTTTCCCATTGTGACCTCAAACCCAAAGACAAAATTCTTTTTTTAAGTTGAGGTGAATGATGAGGAGAAATGAGAGACAATTATTTGGTTTTTATATTTAGTTAGTTTTTAATTTAGATTAATTAGTATTTGATTAGTATGTTAAAATTCTTTAGTTAAATGATGTCTTATTTCTTTGTAAAGCTATAAATTTAGCCACTTTAGAGTTCTAATAGGATTTTGGGCATGGGTATCTTAACAAATCAATCAATACCCCATTCCCATTTCAATTTTAAAGTCTTTTCATGAAACATAATTTTAATTCTAATTTGGATTTTAATTTCCATTTGGATTCGGAAAATTTGACGTCAAAATTTGTAAGTTGAAGTCTACCACACTCAAAGAATTGAAATAAAGAACCTTCATGTTATCATTTCAAAACCGGAATAACGGAAAACTTCATTTTTTCAAGTCAAGGTGAATGAAGCAACGAATTGAGAGATAATAAATATATTTGATATTAATATCTATTTAGTTTTTAATTCAGATTAATTAGTATTTAATTTGCAATTTAGAATTAATTAGATAATTATCTTATCTTCTTGCAAGGCTAGTCACTTCAGAGTTATGATATGAGCTTTTGGATTATTAACTTTGGGTATGAGTATCTTGACAAATCAATCAAATACCCAATTTCCATTTCAATTTTAAGGATTTTCATGGTATATCATTTAAATTTTAATTCAAATTTTAATTTCATTTGGATTTGGAAAATTTTATGTCAAGATTTTTCTGATGATGTTTATCACACTTAAATGGTGAAGAGAATGAAGCTTCCCATTGTGACATCGAACCCAAGGGCAATTTTTTTTTATAAAAAAAATCAAGGTGAATGACGAGGAGAAACAAAAGATAATTAGTCTATTTGAGTTGAATAATTATTTAGTTGCTATTTTAGATTAATTAGTGTGTAATTAGTATTTTAGAATTAATTAGTTAAATGACGTCTTATTTCTTTGTAAAACTATAAATTTAGCCTTTTTAGAATTGTAATAGAAGTCTTTTGGACTATCGATCATGGGCATGGATATCTTAACAAATCAATCAATACCCAATTCCCATCCCATTTTAATTTAAGGGCTTTTAAACATCATTTTAATTCTAATTTGGATTTTAGTTCCCATTTGAACTTGGAAAATTGAGAGAAAAAAGTTTCATGTTATCACCTCAAAAAATCTAAAATCTTTATATATATTTAAATAATTAAATAATACACATGTCATGAAAAGTCTCATATCATTAGAAATAGTTGTTATCTCTTATAAAGACATCATCATCCCCTTATTTAACCAATATGAGATTTTAGTCGTATTTCCGAAAATTTTAATTTTGAAATTCAAAATATGATAATTAAACGTGAATTTTAATTTAAGAAAATTCAATAGCATCATGCAACCAATCAAGTTAGTAACATATATTCCAAATATATCAATCAACAAAATAATTCTAACATACAATCTAAAAAAAATAGAAAATAAACTAAGTGCAAAAGTAATGTAAGTTTAGGAAAAAGAAGACATCGAATTTATAATGGTTCGATAATGTGCTTACATCCACTCTCCAAGACTCTTTGGTTATTTTATTGAGAAAAGTTCTCATGCAGGTGAGAACAAAACCTATACGACCTTCTTTTTTTCATCTAGGTCAAAGAGAAACTCATGTCTTTTTTACTAGTTCAAGATCTGACCAATTTCTTTTTCTTACAATTCAAGTTGCACCCATATCTTAATACAAAAACCCAATGAAAAATTAAAATAAAAAAAAAGAGTCAATTCTAAACAAGTAAGATTCACTTTGCTCTACAACACTCCACTAGTTTCTCTCAACTATTACATTTGTAAAAAAATTAAAAAGAATGAGAGAATTATGTGCATTTGTGTACTTGATGGATCAATGAATGATTTGAGTGTTAGAAAATTTCTTTGATTTTTCAATGAGGTGGCTATAAGGATGGTTGAATGATTGATTATAAAAAAATGAAGGGTTTTTACATCAACCATTAGATCAAGGGTAAAAGGATGGATGGTTGAGAATAAATGGGGAGACAAAATAAAAGAAATTAATTTCAGAAAAAAAAATTGGAGAGGAATGTGGAGGGGTTCACGATTTTCCGCTTTTTCCTTTATTTTTTTTAATTATTTATATAGATTTGGGATATCCATGTTGTAATCTCATATGATCCTACTTTTCTCATTTTTTTTCCCTTTTTCTTTCCATCTCTTTTTTTCTTTTTTTTTTTCCTTTTTCTTTTCATCTCTTCAACAACCCACCACATGTCATCTCACGGTTGGTCTAGGATTGCCACATCGCCACCATGTCATCGACTATATTGGAAGTTGTTTTCTAATCTTCCTTTACTCATATCTTTTTTGTTTGAACTCTGATTCAAACAATTCAAGATCTACTGGAACTGTCTTTTTGAGCTTTGCAAAATGAATACTTTGAAATACTAAAAAAACATTAGTACCACAACTTGGGTTTATTATCATCAAAATACTTGATTTGATTAAAGTCCTAAAGCTAATATTCACAACATCAAACTCAAGCATGCACTCGCTAGAGAAAGAAATGAATTCAACGGAAATTTGCTCAGAAATAGTATATAAAATAGAGGTAGAAAGCTAGAAATCATAGTGTGCCAGATCTGGAAACTCTCTTTTGTATAAAGAAGAGGAAGAAGAATAAACGAGCAAAATTAGCTAGGTCACAATAATGTCAGACAAAAAAAATAATGGATTTGAATTTAATTAAAAAATGTTCTTGAAATAGTAAAATTTAAATTGGGGGTAATAAAAAATTAGTTTATCTACACATATACCCAAACCCACTCAAATGAACGAATACAACATGCACATGTGGCGAAAGATCCTACTTCCACCATAATCACAATTTAGAAGCTCTTTTTGCATGTCTTTATATTTATACCCTCTTGGCAATGCTTAATTCTCCAATGTGGGACAAAACCCCTTCCATTCCCACTTTGTTTTTGCTATGGGCCGTGGCTCAAAGTTATTCCCAAAAATTTGAACATTCAATTAGGAGGAAAAATTTACTTAAACATAATTCTGACCTAGACATTGATTTGATAACAAAAAGTATCAATTATAACCTACAATTTAACAATAATGCTACTCAAATTGAAAAAAAAATACACGAATAAAATAAAACATAACTTGCTTAAAGATTTTCTTGTTTGGTAAAGATGAATAAAAAAAGGTATAAAATTATCAGAATGAAGAGAAAAACAATGGAAGAATAAAGAATGACATAGAAAAACCAAAGATGAAAATAGTTGGAGCTCAAACCTTCTTACAAACGAAAATGAAAGTAATATGAAGAGTTGAAATTGTTGAGATTTGGTTGAAATTGTTAGATGAAACGTGGGAGCATGAAATTGTTGAATTTTGGTTGAAAATAAAGGTAAAAAAAGAGAGAATGTGAAGAGTTGAAATTAATTATAAGAGAGAGAAATTGAAACAAATCAAAACTAGGTGATTCATATAAAAAAGTAATATTCACTTCTAGCCTAATAGCCTAATCCACAACTGATATTCTATACATACCATAAAATTTAGAAAATTATATCTACATTTAAATTTCATTCTTGTATGCTTTTAATGGATCCAAGTTGGGTTATTTAGATTGGGGGGTGTGTGGAGGGGTTTGAAACTTATTTAGGGAAAAAGGGATCTTCTTTTGTCCCCATCCAAATGCGTCTCTTGAAGAGATGCATTCGACAATATTTTTTTATTTATTTTTTTCCAAACTGAATATTAAAAAAATAATAATAATAAAAAAAGATGCATCTTTTGAAGAGATGCATTCCTAAAAAAAAAGATAATAAAATAATAAAATATTTTTGCTTTTATTTTTTTCATTCTTTTAACCTAAAACCCAACTCTTTCAGTACTTATGTTTTTTTTTTTTTTACAGTTAATAATATTTCATTTTTTTAATTCTAAATCATTGTTACCTAAAATCAACTATCTCACTAATCTCGTTTTTTATTTTGATAGTAATATTACTAGTTTTTTAACAGTATAAACAATAATATTTTTTAGATTAAGAAATTTCTATGATTGATTTGATATACTCAATATTAATTTTTAATTTCAAATTATTTTTTTTGTTTAAAGTTGTTAGAAACTTATGCAAAAATATAGATATTAACTTTCGACATTGTAAATAATATTCAATATTCTTTAGGATGTGTTGTAGACTGCAAGTGCATTTTCGTAATTGACTTTCATTAATAAATTTAATCATATGTACAATGTTCTTTATTCACAACTAGAAGAAAATCCTCTATTACGCCTAAATCAATCATGTTGAGTCACATAATGTCCACGATCGCCACACCCTCTTACACTTGATGGTTGACTTTCCTCTGCAAAGTGTATACCTTCACTACGTTGTCGATATGTCACATACTGGTCATGGACATTTAGATGGACATGTGAAGTTTATCCTTCTTCCATGCTTAATGTACTGAGGGTTGTTGGGAAAAATTCAAATGTTGATGGAGAGGACATCATGGAAGTATGTGTAAAATGATCGAGTGGCGTTGTTGGATACTCATTCCGAGCATTAGGTCGAATAGAAACATCCTCATGTCTTGCTGGATCACCTTGTTCTTCCATTGGAACATCACCATCGAAATATCGCCCTCGATATATCGAGGTGAGTCTATGCAAGGCTCTTTGAGTAGATAATGGCAAATTTGGAAGCTCGGCCTGAAAAAGAATTGAATAACAAGTTAATGACTTTAAAATTTATTTTGATGTACAATGAAGAAATAAAATCAAACAATCCTAGTAAACAATAAACTCATACCAACAAGTGATAGGATGTTCCTGCTTTAGTTATGTACCGCCTGCTCACAGTGGAATACCATCGAGATAGTATGACGGCAATAGTTGGATAAGATGATTATATGGCTCCTAAATAATTTGCACGCATATGTGTCAAAATATGAATTAACCAGAAGATTGAAACATTATGAATATATGATATATGAATGAATAAAATATTACCTGGTTAGGCATATGTGTATCGAGTATGTGCCTATACATGCATCGATGCTCTAATTACATAATAGTTGTCATTCCATCTACAACAATCACTAGTTGAATTTTAGCTATTAGTATTTTATAATGAACACAACAATAATGAGGTAAATATGCTTACCTTATTGCAAGCGGTGTGTCACCTAAGTTGTTCTCATATCTATGGAGTTGTTGAGGCACTAGAAGAGGAAATCGATCCCATGCCCAAATTTGTAGCAATAAAAGTGGGCCTGCAATGTCTTTTCCATCTATAACTGCACCCTTGCATAGTTGCCTACACAATCATGCAAGACATCCAGCGCCCCATCTGTAAGTCTCTAACATCAAAATCCACTAAGAGAGGAAGATATATTAGGTGCACTCTGCTATTGGATTTGTTGGGAAATACCAATCTTTCAATCAACGTGAGAATATATGCTCGAGCATATCATTGCAAGTCCTCTTCATCTGCATGGTTTGGTAGATGGGTGAATTTGTTAAATTGATCAGCTAACCATGGCAGGCTTAGACGACCTCCCTTAAGAACGACGTCATTCGTGGTTACACCTAAAAGAAGAGCACAAAGTTGTTCCCAATCATAATTTAGAGACCCGATCAGTGGCCTTCCATTAATAAGGAGTCCAAATTGGATGGCTACATCTTGAAGTGTAATTGTACACTCTCCATGCAACATGTGGATAATGTGTGTCTCCTGCTGTCATTGTTCCACTAATGTCGTTATCAAATGTCAGTCTAGTTGTATAAATTTTATACAAGAGACTCCATAGAATCTTGCAACTCGTAGATAGTTCAATATACGAGGTTCTAGGTTCTCGTGCCTTTGAATAACAACCTTTATTCGCCATGCATTACATCGATATGCTCGTCTTCCCAAATAGCCTTGGGTCTATGGCTGCACTGTAAGTACAAAACCGGGTCGTTGTATGGCCCTATGGTAACATCCCCGTCCATCTGATCCCATAAAAACAATATTAAATTTAACTTAAATATTTAGTAAAAATCAATGTGATTACAATCAATAAATACAATGACAATTAATAAAGAATACACCCTTCATTGTATAAATACAATAAATAAATACAATCAATTAAATACAATGACAATTAATAAAGAATAAATAAGTAAAAGAAGTTACAATCAGTTAAATATAATGACAATTAAAAACAAAAACTAAGTTGCATTACGAGCTCGATGGGGATAATTTCGTCTATTATGCCCTTCTTGTCTGCAAATTGTGCACCATATCTTGTAACGTTTCCTCCAATCCATCTCGTTTTGCATGCGAGAAGTACACGATCTACCAACCTTCCTAACTTGTCATTCGTCTGGATAAATAGTGGGGAAGTTAGAATTAGGCCAACATTTTTTATCGGGGATGGGCTCGAACTGGGGTGAATAACATGCCAGATAAGTGGAAATTTTGTAATAGTCTTCAATGTAGTAAAAGTAGTCTACCCTAATGGTCTTACACGCAGTCATAGCGTGAGAATAGGGGATTCCATAACTTTGCCACTTATTGCATCTGCATGTTCTTTCACTTAATTTTATTAGGCATGTGTTTCCACTCTTTAATGTTATTGGGTTGATTGAGGTGGTGACATCACACAACCCTGTTCGATGGCCAAATATGTTGACGGAATGTTTAGTTGCACGTTGTTCCCAACGAGTTATTTTCTTTACCACATACCTATGACAAATACGACAATTACTTAGAATACCTTTACAGTCAGTATAAAACGTGGGTAACTAAGATGTGAATAATTTACCTTGTGAAACACTCTCTCGATTCAAGAGCAGTCTCTATTTCTACATGACGAGCAGCGAAATAAGCAATAGTTCGATAGAATGTTGCTTGGACTAGTGCAGTGATGGGTATCGTTCTGGCTCCTTTCAGAACACATTTGTACTTTCGGCCACATTCGTGGTTAGCCATCCATAAAGATGACCACCATCATGTGACTGTGTCCACTACTTAGGATCTATGGAAGCAAAATATTATAAGCAATTAGGGTTTGTTGTTTGAAGTTTGGCCATACAGTCTTAAACTTCCGAACTTGAAATTTTGATCGTTACATGACTATTCAATAGACTATTTTTATACTTGTCGTTAAAATTATTCGCCACATGTCGCAAGCAGAATCTGTGTTGTACTCCAACCCAACCGTTGTTAGAGTTTCTGATAGCAAATACAATGCCTTTGTGTCTATCTGAAATTAGACACATTCCTTCCCTTCTATGCACCACATGATCTCATAAATTTCTCAAAAACCAGCCCCATGTCAGCACTTTCCTCCAGTACAATGGCATATGAAATTGGATAGACGTGACCATTTGCATCGACTGAGGTAGCTATTAACAATGTTCCTTCATACTTCCTATACAAATGGGTTCCATCAATTTGAAGTAGCGGACTGCAATATTTGAAACCCTCAATAACAGGTCCAAACGACCAAAACACGCTACTGAACATTACAATCCTTTTACCACAATCCACCTCATTTAGCCTCTAATGGACGACTGTACCGGGGTTGGTGATTTGTAAGGTATTCATCCATTTAGGCAGCAAATTGTATGATTTGATCCAATCTTCAAACATCTTCGCAATTTCCTCTATTCTTCCATTCCACACTTTCCAGTAACTAACGAAATAACCATACTTTTTCAAGATAATACTTTATAATGTTTTGATGTCAATTGACGGATTTTTTTTCACTATGCTGCTTACCTCAGATGCAATTAGATCTGAGTCTAATTGATTGTGATCCTGGCTCAGTCTTGCATACACACAGTGTGAAACCTGAATTTTGATTTCCCTACTTAAGCTAATAATTAAGAGAATTTAACTAAGTATGAAATCCTATGCCAAAAAAGGAAGAAATTCTAAGTGTTTGAATAAGTTCCCTTAAAAAGTTTGGAGTTAAGCCTTAACTAGTGAAAAATTTGCCTAAGTGTGAAGCCAAATGGAATCATGTGTTGGGTGTTAGGAAACATCAACGCATAAGATGAGGCTGAAGAGAAAGGCAACCATGCGTTTGTAAGGTTGGACGCATGATTGGCCGAGGCATTGACAAGAGACATTGCCCAAGTTGATCATGCATTGAGTTCATATGAGCGAGAGTGGAGAGAGCGAGAGAAACTTGAATGCAAGGCGCTAGGAAGACGATCATATAGTGTTGGGATGACGCTGAGGTATACGCTAGGCGATCGTGTAACTATGCACGACATTAAACAATGAAAAGAGATGTGCTACACGATCGAGCTATATGATAGGCGTCAAGCACTACACGATCATTACGAGCACTAGACAATGAGCATGAAAGCTAAACGATAGTGCTATGCGATAGAAAGCGTTGAGCATAGACGCTAGACGATGCGTGGGCGCTGGGCAATAAACTACACAATGGCGCTACACGATGAGTGTGAGTGCTACACGATAGGCCAAGTGCTAGATGATGGGCGTGCACAATAGATGCAGATGTTGGGCGATGGAATTACACGATAAGCAGATGCGTTAGACGATAAGTAGATGCGTTAGACGATAGGCAGATGCGTTAAACGATAAGACATTGACGCTACACGATGGAGCTAAACGATGGGCACGACAGTTAAGCGATAGGTTATGTGCGAGATCATTGAGAGTGAGATAGTGGAGAGCGAGATCGTTGAGAGCGAGGGATTACTAAACGATTGAGCTACACGATGGAGCAAAAAGTTACACGATGGTTGGGCATGAAACGATATACAACACAACAAGGATCTAAGAGCGGTGGGCTGGAAAAAGTTAACCGGACATATGGCGTTAGAAGGAAATGCCTAACGACCATGCAGATTGAGCTGGGCAAAGAAGGAAGCATGCAAATCAGCTAAGTTAAGCTAGAAAAAGATGAGGAAGACACTTCAAACAAGAGGTGGCGAGATCGGGCGTTGGCAGATTGGGAGAAGAACGCCTGGACATGCTCAAAGAAAAAGGTGTTGAGTGGAGGTGAAGGGTGAGACGCCTATAAATAAGGCAGAATGCTTCACTTCAACTCACAAAATATTTCAATTCGTAAAGACCACTTAGAAAAGGGGTAAGTGAGAGAAATTCATGCGTTGAACGGAGGAGAAGCAGTGCTGATCGGACAGAGGTCAAAACAGAGGCATTGGAAGGAACAGAGTGTACAGACAAATGCCTGGGATAAGTTCAAACGAGGAGTTATTCCAAACTACTCGTGCAAATCAGGTGGGTTTTGAACCAAAAGCTTTTAAATTGAATGTACTTTTGGTATGAGGGCTTCAATGAAGAAACTCTAACTCTAAGGCTGTCAAATCCAAGGAAAACTGAGAAGTGTTCACTAATGGGGAGATAGTCGGGCTAGGTAGAGTGAACTTGAGACTCTGAACTTTCGAAAGGAAATCTCAAAAAACAACTCTAAGATAAGCTAGTTAAGACATTTTCACACATTTTTATAGAAGGAAATGTCTTGAGATAAGGTTCGAAAGAGTGAGTAATCTAAGCTTGAATTTGAATCTGAAATAGGGTTCAACAGGAGATTAAGAGAAACCAGGTGAACTGGAAAGGAAAAGCAATCCCAATGGATCACTGTGAGTGGTTTCTTCTTTTAGTCTTTTAATCATATTCTGAGTTAATATGTTATGGTTTATGAATGAATGCTCATACTATGAGATGAGTATGAGGTTGGGATAGTCAGGGGGTTTATGAACCTAGTACCTGAGCCAAGATGAAATCTCACAGGATGGTCAGGGGACCAAGAAGTCTATTTCCTAAGCTTGTGGGAGGGTAAACCTTGAGTGGGATGGTTAGAGGGTCGACGGGCCTAGCTTCTGAGCTCATAAAAGGGAGAACTATATGCACATAGGTTAATGAATGATTATGGATGAGAAATGTTAACTATCTACTGTGTGTGTAGGTAGGTTCGTGAAAAGTTTCATTCAAAGATGGAGGTTTGCATGGTAACCTCATGATATAATGTTTATAAGTTGAAAAAGACTTATGATTATGATTCCACTCACTGGGCTTCAAAAGCTCATGCTTTATTTTCCGTGTTTTCCTCGCAGGTAGTAAAAGAGTCCAGGTTGCAGGGACTGGTCAAGGTCTGCCACAAGTTAGAAGTAGTACTAAAAAAGTTTTGTAGTCGGGATGGGGCTACATTTGTAAATATAATTTAGAAATTTGTAAACTAGTTTCCTAAACAAAGTATGTGTTTTCATTTGTTCCATTAAGTTTTCCACTACAGTATTAAATATTGTTAAAAGGAAACTAGTAAATAGTGGTCAATGGTTGTCATGAAAGAGTGACATCTGCTAACATCACACCTCCTCTTAAATAAAAGTCGAAGTCTGGGAGGGGGTGTGACACACAGGAATGCAGGCAATTATACTGGGTAATTTCAAATTTACCGTGTTTTTTATGGCAAACAGCGCAAAGTCTCCACGTGCACCTATTGCCATATCTTTTACACCTGACATCCCATGTTGTTTTCTTCGACTCAATGACTTTAAAATTTTGATGTCGAATGATTGAATAGTTTTTCACTGCATTTTTTAAATCCAATTTGGAATTGAATATCATCCCTTTAAGCAGTAAATCAAGCCCCATATTACTGTCTTCTCCCATTGTCGAATTGGGTTCAAGGGTCATCTCATTCAGGTCTATCTCAGTAAATGTTTTGGGGACTTCATGTGCACCATAAAATTGACCAGGTAGTTGAACTAGATCGATATCATCATCATCTATTTCAACTTCTTCGTCGTTTGTGGCAATAATTGGATCACAATGCTCATCCTCCACATCATGACTTTCCAACTCAACAGTAATTTTGTTGGGTTTTATGTTCTAAAACTCGTGGTATGTAAATAATGGAGCTTATTCTGAAAATTCAATAAAGGTGTTATTGAATAGATCTATTGCTTGAATAGAAATCCAATAAACATAAAAGTCCCTTGACTATTGGATGAGTACTTGAACTTTATGTGGAGACATAAAGGTAGATCAGGTTCGAGTAAATAGTCAAAATGATCTATAGTACATGGATAAGGTTGGGTACCTTATTCTGGTAACACTATCAGATACGACCTGCTCTGTAGTTGTTAAAAGGAGTTGTAAAGTGCTATTAACGAAGTGATCCTAATTCGTTCATGTTCGACATGAGGAGTGGGGGTGTCCTTGTGCAAAAGAGTTTGTACAAGATCAGACCACGAAATGAGTCACTCTTACTTTATAACGCTGTTTACTGTTTAAGACTGACTATTTCAAAGCGATGACCTAGGTAACTTGACCTCAATCCTGGGCTAACTATGAACTCTTGTTTATCTGGGATTGCCCTTAGATTTGCATAGGTGGGGGTTGGCTCAACAGCGCCGGCCTAATATGACTACCATTTCAGGGGTAAGACTGGATAGATAGCTGAGCACATAGGGTACAAGAGAAAATTCACTCCTACCCGCTTTAGGGATAGTAGAGAGGTTGTTCCCTTTAGTGCTGATTCTGGGGCTTGAACAAAGGATCCCGCCCTCTCATTTGGCATGGGAGGGACTCAGTTTTGTGATTGGATCACAAAACAATTGTTCATTAGGGGATCAGTGGGAACTTAAGGAACAAGAGGTAATTTGGGGGGTAAAACAGAGATTTGACCCAGCCGTTATTACAAACAACCTGTGAAGGGTTAACTTACTAATCATGGTTATATCGAGTGAACATAATATATCTACAGTGAGGGGAGTTCAACTATGGGCTTTAGTGGAGTGACCCATTAGTTAACGAATGGGGGTTAAATCGGTCTAATGAGCTTAGTCGATTAATCTCGGATTGTTGGAGCCTATAATCTGTAGGTCCATGAGGTCCCCCTACTAGCTCGGAAATGGATAGCTCTAGAGTAGCGTGATAAGTTAATTTGAAACGTTCAAATTAGAATCAAACGAAATTGGAGAAAATATATTTAAATGTGATTTAAATATATGAAGATGAATTTGTGTAAAAATTAATTTAATACTAGATATTAAATTAATTAGAATTATTTAAATTGTTTAAATAATTATTTATTAATTTTATTAGAAAATTAATTTATGAAATTAATTTGCAAAATTAATAAATTTTGATTTAGAAATAAAATATAATTTTAAAATCAATTTGGATTTTTTGGAAAAAGAAAAATCACACAAATTTGAGAAAATAGGTTTTCATCTTCAAAGTAGCTTACTTGGAACCCACCTTTTCCTTTGCTTTACTCCAAGTATGAGCTGCATTCCATGCAACACATCTCTTTACATGATAGTCTGCAATATATTGAAGAAATTAGAGTGAAGAAAGACAAGAGAACCGACTAAATTTTTTCTGAAAAATTCGGATGAAGAAAGTGTTCTTCAATGAGTTTTTATCAGTGAGTTTTCTCCATATTCCCTTTGATTCCAACTTATTTTGAGTCCCACAACTCAATCTAGAGCACCAAGAGGATAATAGAAAAGATCTTGTGGTGGTCTACACAAGGATTCAGAGGATTTTACAGCTGGAAATGGAGATTTCGTTGGTTCAGTCAAGGTATGTTCATGAAACCCATTATACTCTATTTTTAGCATGTTTCTTTTCAACAAAAAATTAATGAACTATAATGCTTATGGATCCTGATTTCTTTTGCTGCGTGCTGGTGTACATCCAACAAGTTTCAACTTCTTCTCTCGTTGAGGCTGGACTTGGGACATAGGGTTGAGATATATACAGTTCAACTCTATTTGGAGGGTATGGAGCGTTGCTCATCATGAATCATATATCAGTCTCACTTCGTAATGAGATGAGAATATAGAAAGTAGATACTACTACACAACTACCATATCTAAATATTACTTCTACCCCATCATCTCTATTTATGGATAATGCATCACATAATTCATCGATTAATGTGTTGAAGTCAACTTGACGATGCATGTTATACGAAGAGATGGTTGCCTATCATATTCCATCCTGTTTGGCCCATTAACAATGTTTCCATGCATATAACAAAAAATTCTACAACGTCCATCGTAGTTTGGCCAATGCAATCTGATATTTATCATAATATATGTAAGTATATATTAGGCCAACTATATTAATGTGTTATTACTTTTTTTTTAATATGTAAAAATAAAGGAATATTTTTTTTTTAAAAAAATAATATCTACCTTCAAACAAAATAATAATAAAAAGTAGGTACAAAATCATGATAAATATTGTTACTAAAGACATGTATTATCATTTGACCCCAAATCAATGGTAAATATTCTTTTATATTGACATGAATCTTTGTTCTTTAATCATCATAAAATTTACAATATTAAGATGAATAATCCAAAATAAATTGACTAGATAAACCATAAACATAACAACAATAATAACACAATATTACTAACAATAACATTAACATTAAATTCAAACATTCAATCTCAATAATCAATACATCATTCCAAATAATAGTAAATAACTATATACATACTCTTTGAATGACTTGATTGTAGAGTTTTCTCAGAAATAATAGCCAATGTAAAAAAAAAAAAAATGAGTACAAAATTATGGATATGTTACATTTTTGTTTCATTTCAGAAATAAAACATTCAATTAACCGACTATAAAATAAATTCTCCAATTAATCCACTATAAAATTAAGTCTCCAATTAATCTCTTATAAAATAAAACGTTTTAGTTTAAATCCAATACCACTATTAACTTTAAATTCTTTCTTTAATTCGTTTTAGTTTTTCTTTCTTCTCTCCACAAAATAAAGTAATATGACTATTTTTTTCCATTAGGAACATATTCTTAATTTTACATTAAAAACTACTAATAAAATTTAAAATTTTGGCAAAATGAAAAAAAAAAATTAAATATAAATTTTACATTTAAAAAGATTTATTTTTTTCCATTAAGAACATATTTAAATACCTATTTTTAGATTTTCATTGAAAAATATAACACCCATATTTATCATCCATGAAAATAAACATACACATCCATTTTCATTAAACAATATAACATTTATATTATTACTAATGAAAATGATTCACATGCTATCATACTATATAACAATTATATAAATGTTGCATGGACATGCTTTTTATTAATAATATAACACATATTATACTAATAAAACTTCATTAGACATGCATTTATAATATAACTCTTATATTAAAAATACATGAGCATGCTTAATTAATCATGCAATCAAATAATATAAACTTATATTAAAAATGATGCATGAAACATGTCTATACTAAGGTGGGATTTTAATCTAAATGGCATACTTTATGCAACATTCAAAAATTCAATTTAAATCATACATCTCATGCATAATTAAATTGAATAGAAAATATTGGACCAAATTTTGGCACCTAAAATTAATTAAATTAATAAACTAGCCTACATTAATCTAATTAACAAATAAAAAACAAACTAGGGCAAAATCTGTAACAACCCAAATTTGTACAAATACACTATAGGAAATTAAATGTCAAATGTTAATTAAGGTTCAACATGTGAATGAATTCTAAATATAAGTCTATAAGTTTAAAATTTGGCTCATAAATCTCATAAAACATTAAACAACGAACATAATATTAATATGGAAATCAAACAAATTGTTAGGTAAGAAAAATATCTAGGAAATAAAACAATGACAATATAAAAAAAAAAAAACCACAACAAATAAAGATTAGATGAAGTGATAAAAAATATTAAAATATGAAGAAAGCTTAAAATAGTACTAATGATATATTAAAAAAAACAAAACAAGACAAAACAAGACAAAAAAACAAAAGGGCAAAGTCGATTAGTAGATTAAAGAGAGAGAAAAAAAAAAGATAAATATGAAGGAAAGTCAATTAAGAAAAAAAATAATTAAAAAAGAGAAAAGAAGATAAATATGAAGGAAAGTCGATTAAAAAAAAAAAGAAAAGAAAAAAAGAGAGATGGTGGAATTATCTTATATATAGGCATACATAGTTTCCTTGTTTTGAAAATAAAAGGGTGGAGTGCAACTTGAAGGAGATAATATAGAAGTAAGCTATTTTCTTTCCCTTTTATTCGTTAATTATTGTTGTTGTTGTTGTTGTTTACCCTTAGGTTACCTCTATATCCCTAAATACTAGTGCTCCTCTAATGAACAACCTATTTATGGTTCAACCATTAAACAGAAACTCTCTCAAGCCAATGAGAGGGTAGGGCCCTTTGTTCAAGTCCCAGATATTGGGTTTTATGTCATAAAACTCGTGGTTTGTAAACAATAAACTTATTATGTTATTAATAAAGATGTTATTGAGGTTTTCTTCAATAAAGTTGTTATTGACTATATGAATTGCTCATTTCGTTTTAGAAAAAACCTAAATCTAATAAATTAAAATCCATGGCTATTACATGAATACTTGTACTTTATGTAGTGACATAAAAGTGGATCAAGTTCGAGTAGATAGTCAAAATAGTGTATAGTATACGAATAAAGCTAGTACTTTATCTTGGGGACACTATCGGATGTGGCCCACTTTGTATTCAAAACAAACGATGTGATCTTAAATCATTCATGTGGAGATATGCGAGTGGAGGCGTCATGTGGAAAGAGTTTGTATAAGACCAGACCAAGAAATAAGTCACTCTTACTTTATAACGTTGTTTACTATTTAAGACTGGCTATTTCAAAGCGATGATCTAGGTAATTTGACCTTAATCCTGAGCTAACTATGAACTCTTGTTTATTCGAGATTATCCTTAGATTTGCATGGGTGAAGATTGGCTCAACAGTGCTGGTTCAATAAGCCTCCGATTTTAGGGGTAAGACTGGGTAGATAGCTGGGGACATAGGGTGCAAGATAGAATTCACTCCTACCCACTTTTAGGGATAGTAGAGAGGTTGTTCCCTTAAGTGTTGACTCCAGGTCTTGAATAAGGGACTCCACCCTCTCATTGCCCTGAGAGAGACTCGATTTAGTGATTGGATCACAAACCAATTGATCATTAGAGGATCAGCGGAACTTAAGGAGCAAGATGTAATCTCGGGGGGGGGGGGGGGGGTAAAAAAACTTTTTGATGTGAAACCCGGATTTCCATTATCTCTACTTAAGCAGGTGTTAAAAGGAATTAACTAAGTGAAAGTTAAATCCTATGTTGAAGTGAAGGAAATTTCTAAGTGTTGAATAGATTTTGCTTGAGTAGTTTTGAGTTAAGCTTTAATTGAGGGAATTTGGCTAAGTACGGTCAAAAGGACCCATGTGTTAAGTGTTAGGAGACATTAACGCATAAGTTGAGAAGGCAACCATGTGTTTGTAAGGTTGGATGCATGATTGGCCGAAGTAGTGGCAAGAGGCATTGCCAAGAGTTGTCATTCGTTGGAAGCCAAAGAGAAAAATGCCTAAGTGTTGGACTATGCGTTGTGTGGTGCCATGCGTTGGCCATGAAGTATTGAGAGGTTACTTGGGCATGGAGAAAGGCTGAAGTATGATTAAGAACAATGCATGTGGTAGCCAAATGTCTTAAAGAGGTTAGAACAACGCATACGGCAGCCTCAAGTTGCGCATCTAAGGGCGCTGGACGTTGGATGCATTGAATGCGATGGATACGATGGATAGAGGCATGCGGAGATGGAGGCAGGCACGATGGATGCGTTGGA
Organism: Benincasa hispida; assembly: GCF_027475165.1. Taxonomy (NCBI): domain Eukaryota; kingdom Viridiplantae; phylum Streptophyta; class Magnoliopsida; order Cucurbitales; family Cucurbitaceae; genus Benincasa; species Benincasa hispida. The sequence continues at coordinate 44,936,776 of NC_143486.1, forward strand.
CGCGAGAGTATGTGGTCGAAGGGATGCGCTGGTAGGATGCGGCGATGGATGGCATGTGGCGATGAAGGATGCGGCGATGGATGGCATGCAGTGATGAGGGTATGCGTCGACGGTATGCAGTAGCAACTATGCATTGGCATCATGCCACAGTGCTATGCGTTGTGTAGCCGAAGGTATGCGTCAACGGTATACGGTAAACACTATACGTTGGTGTCACACAGTGATGCGATGCATAAATGCTATGCGGCCGAAGGAATGCGTTGGTAAATTGTGGTGATGCGAGGGCATGCGGTGATGCGATGGTATGCCGCGATGGATGCGATGGACGTGACAGTGTTATGCGATGATAAGCAGCAATAGATGCAATGGATGTGGCAGTGCTACACTATGTGTTGGTGATGTGCTATGCATTAGTGATATGCTATGCGTTGGATATCCGAGGCTAGTAGTATGCATTGAAAGGGGTGTTGGTCATCATCCTAGTTGAATGCATAATGAGTTGGATAGACGCATATGAAGGAAAAACGCACATGAAGGATGAACACATAGGGAGGATGGACGCATTCAAGGTCATCATCGGGACATGTGGCTTGTTGGGAAGAAATCTTAAGCCTTAAGCAAATGAAGTGGATGCATAAGAAGACATGCAAGATTGAGGGCTATGCGTTGGTAAAAGGGGAGCAAGGCTGTAAAACCCGGACCCTAATTACTTTAAGTAAGAGTAGGTAATGTGATGTCTTCTAATGAATTATGATGAAATCATGTCTTAGGAATTATAGAAGAAAGAAGGAGGCCATGGTGTGGTAGATGACCTAGGTGGCAAAGTGAATTAAGGATGAATTGATCAGCTGAATTTCACTAAATGTTGGCTAAGGATGGAGCTCACATAATGACTTGGAGATGAGGAATCAAACACGAGTTGGTGAAGAATTTTGAATGTGAGTTAACTATACTAAGGAGAGAGGTTAATTAAAATATAGAACTAAATTTGTTGGAATTCCCAAAATAGAGAAAGTGGGAAACTAAGAATTTTTCTTTCAAAAGAAAATTGTTATATCCATCAAGTAAATTATTAAATACTACATTAGGATATAAAATTTAAAGGAAATATTTATTGAATCTCAGCCATTAATCTTCATTAGTGGGCTAAGTGGCCTAAGGAGATTTCATGCAGGATTTTGGGCGGTGGTAAGTAGGAAGGCCAACTTCATTTAATTGGTTTAAACAAATTACTTGGGCTGTTTGTGTAATTTCAATGGCATTCGAAAGCTCTGACAGTCTGTTTTCTGTGGCTGTGCTTCGGGAGGGAAAACGCTCCGAAATAAGGTCAGAGGAGCAATATAAAGATGAAGGGTTTGTTTCTCGGGTGAATCTAGGTCATCAGTGAAGAATTGAAGCTCCAGGATGAATCACGAAGATTTTTTAGCTAAACTTTGAGGTAATATTGAGAGGCCTGAAAATCGAGTTATATATTTTTGAAGTTTGAACTGGAAATTGTTGAACAAGCAGGCAACTGCTTGAATTGTGGCCAATGATGAATGTTTGAATCTCCAGATCAAACGACGGGGAATTTTGAGCTGAAATTTTAAGGTAATGCTTATAACTTGATTCTAAGGAAGTTTGTAGAAGGAATTTCCTTGAGATCAGTTCTGAAAATTTAGTTATGAATTGTTGGAATTGAATCTGCAGTTTGATGCTCTAAAATTTTTCTAAGTATGGGGAGTGTGGGCGATCAAAGGGTGCATTCTTTTGGCACCCAATCCCTCCAAATTAACTAAGTGTCCAACCCTCAAAGTGAATGGTAAGAGGCATAATGTGATGGTTTGGCATGTGAGCTTGATTTATTGAGTAGGCCTAAAAGGAAGTCTAATGTAAACACTAAGTAGTATGCTTATATGTGTAGGTTCAACTCCAATTGGAAAAGCTTATCAAACCTTAAGGAAGCAAACTTGAAGGACCTATGAGTGACTAATGTTTCTAAATGATAAAGTTTATGATTTACAAAGTTATTCTCATGCTAAAATTTTATGTGATTCCAAGCAACTTATTTTTATGATTGAAAGCATGATCAACGCATGGTGTTTACTAATGTATGAGTTTTCCAAGTATGTTTTCCATGTCTAACGCATGCTAATGGTTTTTACAAGCTAGTTCAACATGATTTAAGCCAACTTATTTTACAAAGTATGAAGCATGCGTTAGGGTTAAAGCTAAGGTTGAATGAAGCTTGATGTACTATGTTTTAAATACCTAAGGTTGTCAAAGTACATGCGTTGGTATTCCTAAACATAATGAAAAAGAATGTTGAAGGTAGGGAAGGTATCCTAAAGAGTTTTTTATGCTATATTTAAAAACTATTCTTTTAATGCTCTTCGAGAACTTGATAGCTTAAGTCAGCCGGATATTGAAGGTAAGGAAGGTATCTGAATAAATGTACCTAAGGTGTTGACGGTACATAGAAAACTCCACGTGCACGTAGGTAGTTCTAAATGAGAGGCCGAAGTATGGGTCTCTTGGCCGATAATAGACATTGGGAGCTAGAGCGATGTATGCTCGTTCTCAACTAGGGAATAATGATGTTTAATGGTGTTTAAGAGTAGTTATCAATGTTTATGTCTAGAGAAAGTTGCTTGAGATGCCCATCGGTATATTTAAAGAGATCGACGTAGGGGTCTCTCCTAGCCATAGTTCAGTATGAAGAGATCGAAGTAGGGGTCTCATCTGGCCATGGCTTGGCGTTGGGAATTAGAGCGATGAATGTTCATTCTAAATTAAGATCCAGGTTTCAGATACAATGGTTTTAAAGGTTTTATGTACACATTTGTTTGGCAAATTTTAGTTCCAGTATTATGTTTTCGAGCTTTCATTTTAAGCATGAGATTTATGTTTTTATTAAGTCACTCATTGAGTTTCTAGCTCATGTTTTCAAATGTTTTCCTTTCAGGTAGTGGTCAGTTCCCAAAATACTTTTCTGTTACTGCTCTGCCACGCAAAGAAATAGGTTGAAGGAAGCGTAATTGAAGACCTGTATTAGTTAGTATACATGTGTCTGTCTAGTGACTAGTATTCTAGTTGGGGCTCACTAAGTTGTAATATTCATGTATGAACAATGTTGCGAAACCCTGTAATGTAAATGTGTTAAGTTCTGAGTTAATATGTTTGTATATTGATGATATGTACGTATTCAGGGTTTGAGCAAAATTTAACAGGTTAAATAGGCAGTAAGTGCCAGCAAAAGGGTTGGTAACTGCTGCAGTCACCATTTCATCCAGGTTAAAAGGGTAATCTAGAGTAGGGTGTGACAAAGACACCTTGGGTTGTGCTGATAAAAGAATGCGTTGATAGTGTATGGAAGAGACACTTGGACATGCGGCCAAGTAGGAGGTGTCAGCCTTAGAGAAATCTTGGACGCATATAAATAGGGCCAAGGACTTCAGATGAGAACTCAAATTCCCTTCAAAGGACATAAATAAGAGTGTATTGGGAGGAGGCTATGTGGTGGTAGCAAGATCATGCGTTGGTCAAGAGGTTCCAAGAGGGGAGATGCTGTCGGACAGAAAGGAAAGAAAGTAGCATTAAATTGGGACGAAGAGTTCTCCCAGAATACTCGTTCATTTGGAGTGATTCCAAATCCACTTGAAATCTAGGAGAGTCTAGTTTTCAGGGTAGGGCTGCCGGAGAATAATCTCTAAGGAATCGGGCTGGAAAGTGAGGACAAGACAGAGGGGTCGAGCTGTCGGGTAAGCTGGGCCAGTCTTGATGTTTTGATGTTTCCGGCCAAATAACGAGAATTTTTTAGCTAATATTTTGAGATATGCTTCCTGAGACATTTTAGAGCATATGTGTAAAAGAAAGTAACTCGAGATAAAGCCTAGAAATATGAGTAGTCTGAGCTTTAACTTGAATCTGAAATTTAGGGTTCAAAAGAGGAGCCCAGGATGATCAAGGAACTCCTATAGAGAAAGGTTCCTAAACAATCAAGGTGAGTGGCAATTTTCTTTAAGTTTTAAAGCATATCTTTTAGAGTAAATAGTATATACTTATGTTATGAATGAGTACCTAGCATGAGAATGAGATTATGTGATCGGGATGGTTAGGGGGTCAATAGACCTAGTTCCTGAGCCCGTAAGCAAAATCTCACGGGATGGTCAGAGGACCGAGAGGTTTAGTTCCTGAGCCTGTGGAAGGATCCTCGTATGGGATAGTCAGAGGGCCGACGAGCCTAGCTTCTGAGCCCATGAGTAGAGAGCTATGTGCACATAGAAGACAAAGGAAACGTAAAGAGTAAGCGTTGTATTTAGTAACAGTTATCTATCTACCATGTGTGTAGGTAGACAACATACTCATTCTAAGTAGTTATCAGTTTAGCTATCTACCGTGCACGTAGATAGAGTTGAGACCAGACTCACTCAAGGCTAAGGTTTGAATGTAACCTCGTATTATGATATGCTTATTATTTATTAGTTGAAATAGTCTCTAGAAGTTGTTTACCACTCACTGAGCTTTGTGAAGCTCATTCTGTTATTTCATGTTTTCTTCCCAGGTACGAAAGGTGAGGAGTTCCAGGGTGCTGCTAAGGTCAAGGTCTACCACAAGGCCACAGTTAAACTTCCGGGGTTTTACAGTTATTGTTGTAGACCTTGTAGATAAGTCTTGGAGTTGTATAAACGTTACATTTTTGTAATAAAATGGGCCTACTTAATCAGTTGTTGTTTGCCTCCTTGACTTATTCAGTTGGTTGCTGAATTTGTTCATTGGTATCAGAGTTATTTCCACAAGAGTTATTAGGCAGTAAGTGTCAAAAAAAGGGTTGATAACTATTGCAGTCATGTCCTTTCCTAGGCTCAGAGAGTAGTCTGGGGCGGGGTGTGGCATTGACCTAGCCGTTATTACGAACAACTTGTGAAGAGTTGACTTACTTATTATGGTTATATCGAGTGGACAGAAATATATCTACAGTGAGGAGAGTACAACTACTGAGTTTTAGTGGAGTGACCCGATAGTTAATGAATGATGGTTAATTGGTTTAAAGAGTTTAGCCAGTTAATCTTGGATCGTTGGAGCCCATGATTTGTAGGTCCATGAGGTCCCCCTACTGGCTCATATCGGACTGAACCTTAGAACAGTGATGAACGAATTTGAAGTGTTTGAATTCGGTTTTTGAAGCAAAGCATTAAATATATACGATATATTTAACCTAATGTTTAATTGTGAATTAAATATAAAGAGAGAGAAAATAGGAGATATTTAAATAAGATTTAAATATAAGGTCATGAAAAAGGGTTCATATTGATTGGGATTAGTGTTGGATTTAATATTAAATTAAATTATTTGATTAATTAGTTTAATATTAATTTAATTTTAGAATTATTTGTTAGAATTAATTTTGAAATTAAATGAAATTGGTCAAAATTGCAATAAAAGTCAAAATAGTTGACTAGGTCAAATTTGCATCAAAAATCAAAATTGTTGACCATATCAAAATGCAATCAAACTTAAAATGTTGACTTTTGACTTTGAAAGTCAAAAAGTCAAAATTGTTGACTTTGGACTTTGTGAGTCGAACTTTGACCTTTGACCAAGTTAGTGGAAAGATCCAACAATTTTGAGTGGAAAATTCCAACATTTGCATTGCTAGGTGTTGTTTTCAATTGAATACACTTGCCCCATTTGTAACGACCAGATCCTTACATATTAAGGTCCAACCACTACGACATGCATACTTAGATTTTCTATCATGGGATGCGTTTTGATAAAAATTTCAAAAGAACACATCTAAAATTTTATGAATTAAGTATCAAAACTATACAAAAGTTTATTTTACAAAACACTAGAATTCTTAAACATTAGCATAGTGGAACAAAATGCCTATATGACCAAAATAGTGAGTTTGATGGTTGGCCACTTGAGCAATGTCTAGTCATGCCATCTATGCTGTGTCTTTACCTACAAAGTTTGTAAAATAGGATGAGTATATAATATACCCAGTAAGTAGTTCTCACTTAAGGTAGTGACCAAATGCACAGTCACATGCAACATGTCATGAAAACATATGATTGGGACCCAAAACATAAACTCATAATAACATGAAGTGGTCGGTTGTGCTTCCAACGTAAGTTCCTTTGACCTGGTAGGAAGATGAGGACTTAAGCGAAAACTAACCCATTTGATGATTAGCGGGTCATACAGTCAGTAGGGCCAGAGTCGCATCCAACATCAACCATTAGCATAAACATAAGATTGGACTAGAGGGGTGCAACCATACATACCCTATTAGTCCTTAGCATAAACATAACGTAAAATTGGGCCTAGAGGGGTGCAACCACACATGCCCTGCCAGTCCTGGAAGCATAACCTATACCTAATTAAAACTTGATCTTAACATAATCGTGAACAAACATAATGCATGGGGTCCCTTGTAGAGAAACATGTTTTAAACATGTAATGCAACATAATAATAACATAATAATGCAACATATCAAAGGTACACTACCATAAAACACTTAAAGAGAATGTGGGATAAACTACTTACCTTGACTGCAATCCTAATTATTCCTTATGGTTTGGTCTTGAAATGCTTTTGATTCTTTTTTTTTTTTTTTTTGTTACCAACGTGCGCCACTTCCCTATTTATAGGAAAGTTTAACCGACTTCTCCTATATATACATACATACATACATATATATACATATATATATATATTATTTATTAATTTATCTTCCTCTCTTTTTTTATGTTTTTTATTTATCTTTTTTTCTTTAATGTTTATCTTATTTTATATTTATCTCTTTTCTTTATGTTTATCTTCTTTTATATTTATCTTTTTCTCTCACTTTTTTTTTTTTTATCTTTTTCTTTCTTTCTTTCTTTCTTTTTATTTTTATTTTTTATGTTTATCTTCTTTTTTATTTATCTTCTTCTCTCTCTCTCTCTCTCTTTTTTTATTATATATATATATGTTTATCTTCTTTTATATTTATCTTCTTTTTTTTTTTTTAATGTTTATCTACTTTTATATTTATCTCTTTCTTTCTTTTATTTAATGTTTATCTTCTTTTATATTTATCTCTTTTTTAAAAAATGTATCATTATCATCTTAAACCTTCTACATATTATTTATTTATTTATTATTATTATTATTTTCCATTTTCTTAAAAATGTTCTTATATTGTCATTATTTTATTTTCTAGATTTTTTTTACTTGGATATTTGCATAATTTTCAAATAAATATTATATTGGTTATTTATCTAGGAACTCGAGATATACGTAACGGAATTAGGATCTAATTACACTCTAATTGCTTTTAACTTAAAGAAAATAGCATGCATTTCAGGAAAAAAATAGTGAATTAAAAAGGATGGGATACAACCTTTGTAGCTCCTGAAAACTGCTTTTCCTCACTGAATCTCGACCCAAACTCTTCCAGACCACCACTAGAGTTGACCTACTATCCTCTAGACTTAGAACCGAGTTGTGGGACTTGGTGGATGAAGAAAACGAGAGAGAAAAAAGAGATGGAAAATAAGATGGATCTTTGGTTTTGGGTTTTCCCTTTGTTTTTTAGCCCAAATTTGAAAAACTAAATTTGACAAAATTGCAAGAGTTTTAAATCCAAATTCAAAAGGCCAATTTATAGAAAAAACCATGTAATAATTGTATGAACCAAATCCATAAAAACCCAACACCTATAATCCACTATCTTAGTGGGCTTAATGTCTCCACTATAAGCCAATATCTAGCCCACTATTTTGTTAGTGGAATTATCCAACAAAAGTTTGGATTTTTTCACTAACTATAGCCAAAGAGCAAAATAGTCATTTGGTCAAAGTCAAACTTTGACCAAAAAGTCAACATTTTGACTTTTTATGTTTTTTTCTGTGTTGACTAATTTTGACCTCCCGAGCATGAATCCACATTCATTTTCTCAAAATTTAAATCACGTTTGAATATAAGGTCGGTCAAAGTTTGACTATTCAAAGTCAAAAGTTAACTCTTTGACTTTTTACATCTTTGACCATTTCCATTATTTCCGAGCTTCCGAATATGAACGTATTCATATTCTTGATATTTAAATCACATTTAAATATTAAAGTTGTATCTATAAATTGAAAAAGTCGACCACTATATCACATATACTTGTCGGTTTCTCTGCTTCACCTAATTCGAATAATTCGAATCATTAGATGAAGCTAATCAATATTCGTTAACTAACGGGTCATTCTACTATAGTCCCATAGTTGCACTCCCCTCACTATAGATATATTTGTGTCCATTTGATATAACCATGATTAGTAAGCTAATCCTTCACAGGTTGTTCGTAATCTCAGTTGGGTCATAAGAACTGTTTTACCCCCAAGACTACATCTTGTTCCTTAAGTTCCACCGATCCTCTAATGAACAATTGATTTAAGGTCCAACCTATAAACCGAATCCTTCTCGGGCCAAGGAGAGGGTGGGGCCCCTTGTTCAAGACCTGGATTTAGTATTAAAGGGAACAACCTATCTACTATCCCTATAATGGGTAGGAGTGAATTCCGTCTTGCACCCTATGTTCCCAGCTATCCACCCGATCTTACCGTTGAAGTGGGAGGCTTATTGGGCCAACGATATTGAGCTGCCCTCACCTATGCAGATCTAAGGATAATTCCGAGTGAACATGAGTTCATAGTTAGCTCAAGATTAAGATTAAGATTAAGTTACCTAGATCATCAATAACGAATAGTCAATTTTATACATAAAACGGCATTTAGAACATAAAAAGTGACTATTTCATGGTTCAGTCTTATGTAAACTCTTTACATAGGATACTCCCACTCACATATCTCTATATGAACGATTCAGGATCACATCGTTTGTACTAACTACAAAGTGGGCCGTATCCATAGTATCCCCATAATAAGGCACCCAACCTTATTCATATACTATAGACCATTTTGGCTATATATTTGAAGTTGATCCACATTTATGTCACTACATAAAGTTCAAACTACATTAAATAGCCCCAGGATCTTAGTTTATTGGATTCAAGATTACAATTTCAATAACAACTTTATCGAAAAACAAAACAGGATATGTTTATTAATTTACAAACTACGAGTTTTAGGACATAAAATCCAACAAACTCCCACTTGGACTAAAACTTCTAGTGGAGTATCACAATGTTGAATTTAAATGAGAAACATATGAGTACAATAAACATATGAATACAATAAACTAGGGTATATACCCAAAAGTTCTCCCACTTGTCCTAGTTTATAAACTTCGTAGACCTAGACTCTGTAGGTGACTTTCAAACACTTTAGCCGTGAGGGCCTTTGTAAAAGCATTAGCAATGTTTTGCTCAGAAGATATTTGGGTTACTACAACGTCTCCATGATGTACAATCTCCCGGATCAGATGGTATTTACTCTCAATATGCTTGTCGTGCTTGTGGCTTCTTGGTTCTCTTGAATTTGCAACTGCACCACTATTATCACAATATAGGGTGATAGGCAGATGCATATTTGGAACGATTTCCAAATATTTCAAGAATTTCCTCAACCATACTACTTCCTTTGCTACTTCACAAGCAGCTACGTATTCAGCTTCTATTGTGGAGTCCGCAATACAGTTTTTCTTCACACTTCTCCACACTACTGCTCCTCCGTTAAGAGTGAACACTGATCCAGATGTAGACTTTCTAGTCATCTTTATTGGTTTGAAAATCAGAGTCAGTGTATCCAGTAAGGATCACAATCCTTAGTACCATACACGAGCATGTAGTTCCTCGTTCTCCTAAGATACTTGAGGATATTCTTAACGGCAGTCTAATGATTATATCCAGGATTGGACTGATACCTACTGACTATCCCTACTGCGTAGCATATGTCAGGTCTAGTACATAACATTACATACATCAGGCTCCCTACTGCAGAAGCATAGGGAATGTGTCTCATATCCTTAACCTCTTGAGGTGTCTTAGGACATTGATCCTTTGACAAATGAATTCCATATCTGTAAGTTAACAGAACTCTTGTGGAATTCTGCATCTTATACCTAAATAACATTTTGTCTATATAAGTTGCTTGAGACATGGCTAGTGTTCTGTTCTTGCGGTTCCAAATAAGAATCCCGAGAACATACTGCGCATTTCCTAAATATTTCATTTGGAACTGCATTACTAGCCATTTCTTGATGTCAGTTAGGTAACCTACTTCATTCCCAATGAGTAGAATATCGTCAACATATAAAACTAAGAACGCTATAGTAGAATTGACGATCTTCTTGTAAACACAAGGCTCGTCAATATTCTGCACAAAGCCATTAGATTTGATCGCAGTATCAAATCTTATATTCCAAGATCTAGAAGCTTGTTTCAACCCATAAATGGATTTTTGAAGCTTACAAACCTTTTGTTCTTGACCCTATGCAATAAACCCCTCTGGTTGAGTCATATAGATACTCTCCTCAAGATCGCCGTTTAGAAAGGCTATCTTGACATCCATCTGTCAAATTTCATAGTCATAAAAAGTGGCAATGGATAAGAGTATTCTAATCGACTTAAGCATAGCAACGGGAGAGAAAGTTTCTTCATAGCCCACTCCTTCTCTCTAAGTATAACCCTTTGCCACAAGTCGAGCCTTAAAAGTTTGTACTTTACCGGCTTAGTCTCATTTTCTTTTGTAGAACCGCTTACAACCAATTGGTTTTATATCATTTGGTTGATCTACAAGTTTCTAGACAGAATTGAAGTACATAGACTTCATTTCGAGGTCCATGGCTTTGACCCACTGATCACAGTCCACATTTTTTATCGCCTGTTTATAGGTCGATGAATCCTCTATGTCGTCATCAGGTATGACAACTTGTGTTTCTGTTAAACCCATGTAACGGTCAGATTGATGAACAACCCTCCCATTACGTCAAGGCATTCTCAACTCTTGAGAAGGATGTGACTGACCAGATGTACTAGTTTTATCTACTACTTTAGTAGATGAACTAGCTCTATCTGTAGCATTTTTGGAAATTTCATTCAATACTAGTCTACTGCGAGGTTGATGACTTCTTATGTGGTCTTCCTCTAAGAATGTGACATTTGTCGATACAAATACCTTATTCTCTTGAGGATCGTAAAATAGACCACCTTTTGTTTCTTTTGGATAACCTACAAATAGGCATAGTTTTGAACGACAATCCAATTTTTTAGGATTTTGCACCAACACGTGTGTCGGGCATCCCCAAATCCTAAAGTGACGTAAACTGCCTTTATGCCCTTTCCATAGCTCATAAAGTGTTTCTGAAACACTTTAGAGGGAACGTTATTCAAAATATAGATAGCAATCTCTAATGCATGTCCCCAAAAGGAATCAGGTAACTCAGTAAAGTTCATCATTGAGCGAACCATGTCCAACAAGGTTCTGTTTCTTCTTTCAGATACACCGTTCTGCTGAGGAATATTAGGTGCAGAGAGTTGTGACTTGATTTCGTGTTCTATCATATAGTCCTGGAATATTAAGTCCATGTACTCCCCACCTCGATCTGATCGTAGTGTCTTAATTGTTTTACCTGACTGGTTCTCAACCTCAGCCTTATATTCTTTGAACTTTTCAAAAGAATCAGACTTGTGATGCATTAGGTAAATATGACCATACCTTGAATAATCATCAATAAAACTGATGAAATATTCATACCCACCTCGTGCTTTGACATTCATCGGTCCACAGAGGTTTGAATGTACGAGCTCTAAGAGTATTGTGGCTCTGAGACCTTTTCCAGTAAAATATCTCTTTGTCATTTTTCCCTCAAGACAAGACTCACATGGAGGTAAAGAATTATCTTCTAATCGATTTAGGAGTCCATTCTTAACCAATCTCTCAACCCTTTTGAGATTTATGTGGCCAAGTCTTAGGTACCAAAGATAGGAATTAGAAGAATCTTTTTGTCTTTTATTCTGAGTTTCGACTGTTCTAAACATCTCAGTATTTAAGACAAATTTTGCTTTAGTTGGTCTTAACTTATATAAGTTGTTTTCAAGTATAACAGAACAAATTTGAATACCTTTTCTGAAAATGAACGCTTCATTAACTTCAAAAGATATTTTATATATTTGTTCCATAATACAACCGATAGATATTAAATTCCTCTTCATAAGAGGTGCATACAAAACATCTTTAAGTATGATATATATATCGTCGAAAAACAACTTCAAGTCTCCCACTGCTTCGAGTGAGACAACCTCTCATGTTCCAACCTTGAGGTTGATCTCGCCTTCTTTAAGCTTTTTCCAGGAACTAGTTTCCTGAAAAGAGAAGCAAATATGATTAGTGGCTCCTGAATTCAATATCCAGGTTAAGGTATCATCCTCCACTAAACATGTCTCAGCAACTAGTAAATCATATTTACCTTGTGCTTCTTTCAAGGTAGGGGCCTGAGGACATTTCTCAGTTAAGACATATCTCAAGTCATCTATTACTAGTGTTGAATTCATATTGTTTTTCCATGTTGAGTAATTATTGCCGTTTAGTTTCTCGGAAGCTAAGAGTTGATCTAAAGAGCTAGTCATGCTGAAAAGAAAAACATATCCTAAAAACATTAATCTTTTAAATCCAATCAAGTTTAGCAAAAAAACTAATAATGTACCCTTTATTATTATATTTTGCAACGATATTTCAACGGTTTAGAATAACCTTGGCCGAGGGGTGGCCGACTATTCCTCCATTGAACTAAGACTATCTTGACTAGATACTATCATCAGAATAACTCTTATTCCTATAGTAACTCAGTTATTGCTACTTTGGTCAAGAATTTACTAACACTTAGTAATTCTCTTAAGTGTGACCCTTCATTTTCAGACCTCAAAGATCGGAATCATTATGCTCCCGAAGTTGGAAAGAAAAAAAATAAAAACAGACCTGAGAGACCCTATCAATTTCCAGAGTTCGCGGAGTTTCGAATCCTATAATACAGCCCTCCGATTGGTAAGGTCGCTCCAAGGTAAACATGCAGGCGCATTATAGGAATCTCACGGTGCGACCTAATAGAAGAGACCGTAAGATGTGTTGACACACTTCCTTCTCCCACTTACTATGAACAACTTCCTCTATTCACCTTGGTATTGACTCATGCAAATACTCTCCGAATGGAGTCCGCTCACAGGGCGGCCCAAAGCCAAGCATGAATCTTACGGTGTGAACTCTTAGGGACGCTAGAGCTAAAAGTACATTACTTCTCTCCAGCTGAAGTGTTCTAGATGGTTAGGGTATAAAATACTTAGCGATACATTTCGGCTAACTAAACATATCCTAAGTCTAGGAGATTCATCCGAGTATAACTTTTATACTGGATTTTTAACCTACGATGTCTAGGTAATAAACAAATTTTATTACCTCATACCGCTCACACATGCTCATAAAACCAGTTTAACCTAACTCAGACACCGGCTCGATCTCCAGGTAGTAGGTGTTCCATGAACCATCAACTTAAAAACCTTCAACCTTAGTCATCTTATCTGACTTTTTACCAAGATCTTGCCGAGTGAGTTTTCTTGTAACTTCAGTTTTACAAGATATCGACCTATTTTCTATGAAAATTGGGATTGCTCGAAGGTTAAACCTAAGTGAGCATCAATCTTATCTTTGTTATAGATTTTAGAAGTCTAGGTTATTTTATAACAATTATAACATAAATTATAACAATTATAACCCTAGAGCATTCATCTATAACATGCTTCTTTCAATCAAGCACGCTTTAATATAACACTTATATTAAAACTAAGCATGCATAGTATATATTTATAACACTTATAAGATATAACAAATGCATGTCACATGCTTTTCCTATGATAGGGTTTTAAAACTATATGGCATACTATATGCACGCATAATCAAACAACATTATACATCACATGTATAATAGGTAAACAACACTAAAGTGGACCGATTTTGGCATTAAAAACAAACAAATAACTAATTTATTACAAAATTCAGCAACCAACTTCCCGGAATCGGCTTCAAACACTCTGAACCATCTTGAACCGGCCAAAAAACTCTCGAACCGGCCCAAAAACTCCAAAAACCAAGTTGAACCGGCTCAACCAGCTCAAATGGACCTATCCAGACCGTCTGGACCGATTGGTCAACGGCCGCTGGAGCAGTCAACAGAGGCGCGGGCGGTCGGGTCGCGGAGCAGGCGACGGGTCGGATCCACGGAACATGCGGGTCGTGAGCGGTAGACGAATGCGCGACTGCGAACCGGGTCGGGCGGAGTGGGCGGCGGGACCGAGTCGGGTCGCAGAACGGATGGACACTTCATCGATAGCTAGCGTGCACGGAACTGGGTCGAATTCGGGCTGATGGGTCGGGTCTGGGAGCTCTTCTTGGGTTTGGAGACTAAAACCGGGTCTGTGAACAAATTTTCTCCATTTTTGCTGTTGTTCTCTCTCCCAGAATCAAGAAATTATAGCATAATTTCAACTCTAATGACTCCAACAAATTTACAGACCCTTTTTCACACATTACTGCTCATAAATAAGTGAGCAATTACAAATTTTCACAAGAAATTTAAAGAAAAACAATGTCAAAATCATAATAAATCTACTTTAGTCCATATTTCATTCAACACTTGAATAGAAAGGAAAAAAACACCCACCAAAAGAAATTGAGCATAATTCTAGCATGCTCTGATACCACATGATGGAACTCGAGATATAGCAGAGAAATTAGGATCTAATTACACTCTAATTGCTTTTAACTTAAAGAAAATAACATGCATTTGAAGGAAAAAACAATGAATTAAAAGAGATGGGATACAACTTTTGTAGCTCCCGAAAACCGCTTTTCCTCGCTGAATCTCGACCCGAACTCTTTCGGACCACCACTAGAGTTGACCTACTATCCTTTGGACTCAGAATCGAGTTGTGAGACTCGGTGGATGAAGAAAACGAGAGAGAGAAAAGAGATGGAAAATAAGATGGATCTTTAGTTTTGGGTTTTCCCTTTGTTTTTTAGCCCAATTTTGAAAAACTAAATTTGACAAAATTTCAAGAGTTTTAAATCCAAATTCAAAAGGCCAATTTATAGAAAAAACCATGCAACAATTGCATGAACCAAATCCATAAAAACCCAACACCTATAATCCACTATTTTAGTGGGCTTAATGTCTCCACTATAAGTCAACACCTAGCCCATTATTTTGTTAGTGTAATTATCTAACAAAAGTTTGGATTTTTTCACTAACTATAGCCAAAGGGCAAAATAGTCATTTGGTCAAAGTCAAACTTTGACCAAAAAGTCAACATTTTGACTTTTTATGATTTGTTCCGTGTTGACTAATTTTGACCTCACAAGCATGAATCCGCATTCATTTTCTCAAAATTCAAATCACATTTAAATATAAGGTCGATCAAAGTTTGACTATTCAAAGTCAAAAGTCAACACTTTGACTTTTTACATCTTTGACTATTTCCATTATTTCCGAGCTTCCAAATATGAACGTATTCATATTTTTAATATTTAAATCACATTTAAATACTAAAACTGTATCTATAAACTGAAAAAACCGACCACTATATCACATATACTTGTCGGTTTCTCTCTCTTCACCTAATTCGAATAATTCAAATCATTCTATCATACTGTTCTAAGTTTATTCCATATGAGCTAGTAGGAGAACCTAATGGACCTATAGATCATGGGCTCCAACGATCCGAGATTAGCTGGCTAAACACTTTAGACGAAGCTAATCAACGTTTGTTAACTAACGAGTCATTCCACTATAGTCCTGTAGTTGCACTCCCCTCACTATAGATATATTTGTGTCCATTTGATATAACCATGATTAGTAAGCTAATCCTTCACAGGTTGTTCGTAATCTCGGTTGGGTCATAAAAATCGTTTTACCCCCAAGACTACATCTTGTTCCTTAAGTTCCACTGATTCTCTAATGAACAATTGGTTTAAGGTCCAACCTATAAACTGAATCCCTCTCAGGCCAAGGAGAGGGTGGGGACCCTTGTTCAAGACCTGGATTCAGTACTAAAGGGAACAACCTATCTACTATCCCTATAACGGGTAGGAGTAAATTTCGTCTTGCACCCTATTTTTCCAGCTATCCACCCGATCTTACCCTTGAAATGGGAGGCTTATTAGGCCAGCGATATTGAGCTGCCCTCACCTATGCAGACCTAAGGATAATTCCGAGTGAACAAGATTCATAATTAGCTTAAGATTAAGATTAAGTTACCCAGGTCATTAATTAACGAAATAGTCAGTTTTATACATAAAACGACATTTAGAATGTAAAAAGTGACTATTTCATGGTTCAGTCTTATGTTAACTCTTTACATAGGATGCCCTCACTCACATATCTCTATATGAACGATTCAAGATCACATCGTTTGTACTAATTACAAAGTGAGCCGCATCCATAGTGTCCCCAGAATAAGGCTCCCAACCTTATTCATATACTGTAGACTATTTTGGCTATATATTTGAACTTGATCCACATTTATGTCACTACATAAAGTTCAAACTACATTAAATAGACCTAGGACCTTAGTTTATTGGATTCAAGATTACAATTTCAATAACAACTTTATCGAAAAACAAAACAGAATATGTTTATTAATTTACAAACTACGAGTTTTAGGACATAAAATTCAACATGACCAATAAGATTTATAGGCCAAATTTTAAACTTAGTGGCTTATACTTAGAATTTGTTTACTAATAACTAGATTTAATCTTGAACTTTAATTAACATTCATTATCTAATTTCCTATAATGCTTGTATACAACTTGAGTTGTTACACCACTAATCC
This sequence comes from Benincasa hispida, assembly GCF_027475165.1. Lineage (NCBI taxonomy): Eukaryota > Viridiplantae > Streptophyta > Magnoliopsida > Cucurbitales > Cucurbitaceae > Benincasa > Benincasa hispida. Next base: position 44,953,572 of record NC_143486.1, read on the forward strand.
CATTTTGAGTTAGTGGATTTTTTAGTGTCAAATTCTCATCAAACTCAAAATTACATATTTTGCATGATATGACCTATAAAAAGAAGAGTTTTATGAAATTTAGCCCTTTTTGGCCAAGTTGTTTTTCATGAGATTTTTTTTTTAGAAGAAAAATCTTAACCTATTTTTCTCTCAAATCCTTAACCTTCTCCTCTCTAAATTAGTCACTCACTGGATCCCACCATCCCGTTCTAAGGCCAGAGAATAGTTGGGAAGACTGTCGTGTGGTCTAGAACCGTTCATGAATAGATTGGAGCGGATTTGGAGAAGATTTAAGACTACAAAGGTTGTATATCTTTTATCCCTTTATTTTTAATTTAATGGCATGCTTATTCTTTGAAATTAACCTAATTAGAGTACTTTAGGTCCTTTTTTTCTTCCATTGCACATATGTTCGTTCCATCACTAGAGACACCATTTAAAGAAACACTCATTTACTTACCTTAAAGTCATGAATGAGTGAATTCCATTTTGTATTATTATGTTCTAGCTCCCTACTCGGTTTTGTTCCCGAAATGATAGGCTTATTGAGTCAACGAACTGACCACTCTCACTCATACAAATCAAAGGTCAATCCCTCGTGAATAGAAGTTTATAATATACTCAGGATTAAGACTAAGTTGCCTAGGCCATCTTATTGAAATAGAAACCTAACTAGTCAACAACGCTACATCTAGTGGTTACTATTTCGTGGTTTGGTATTATGCAAACTCATTTCATAGGATACCTCAATTTGCATGTCATCTACACGAATGCGTTGGATCATTGTGTTTGTATCAAACACAAAGTGGGTCGTATCTATAGTGTTACTAGGATAAGGTACTCAGCTTTATCCCTATATTGTAGACCCTTTAGGTTGCATCTTGAACAATAAGCCCTATATGTCTCCACATGTTGTTCAAGACTCACAAGACAACCTAGGATATTAGTTTATTGGATTTATAGTTATTAAGACAAAATAGAATACAACACAATCAATAACATTTGTTGAAATAACATCGATAACTTTTTATTGATGACAGTTAATTAACATCAGCAACTTTTTATTAATGACGGTCAATTAATTGCATTTACTATCTACGAGTTTGAGAGCATAAAACCCAACAAACTTCCATTGAACCAAAACTTCAGTTAGTGGGATGTGCATAATATCACTGTCTAAATCACTTAGAAACTTCCTAAGCCAAACTGCTTCCTTTGTTGCTTCACAAGCAACTACATCTTTTGCCTCCATAATGGAGTTTGCAATGCATCACTGCTTGATGCTACACCATACTATAGCTCCCCCGTTCAGGATAAACACTGATACTGACATGGATTTCTTAGAATTCTTGTCAGATTGGAGATCAGAATCGGTATATCCCGTAAGGATCAAATCCTGTGACCCATATACCAGCTTGTAGTCCCTCGTTCTTCTAAGATACTTAAAGATGTTTTTAACCACTGTCTATTGGTCTAACCCTAGATTGGACTGGTATCTACTGACTATTCCCACTACATAACAAATGTCTAGCCTAGTGTAGAGCATAACATACATTAAGCTGCCCACATCTGAGGCATAGGGAATACATCTCATATCCTCAACTTCTTGAGGTGTCTTAGGACACTATTCCTTAGACAAGTGAACCCCCTGCCTGAAAGGTAATAAACCCTTTATAGAGTTCTGCATTGAATATCGAGTTGAAATTTTGTCGATATAAGTTGCTTGAGATAAAACCAGCATTTTGTTCTTGCGGTCCCTAATAATTTGGATCCCAAGTACATATTGCGCCTCTCCCAAATCTTTCATTTGGAATTGGAGTTCTAGCCAATTTTTAATATCAGTGAGGTACCTTACATCATTTCCAATGAGTTTGATATCATCTACATAAAGTATTAAGAAAGCTACTTTATTGTTGATGATTTTCTTTTAGACACAAGATTCATCAACGTTTTGATTAAAACCAAAGGATTTGATCGCAGTATCAAATCCAATTTTCCAAGATCTAGATGTCTGCTTCAACCCATAAATGGATCAATTCAGCTTGTAAATCTTTTGCTCTTGACCTTGGGTTACGAACCCCTCGAGCTAAGATTGTCATTTAGAAAAGCAGTCTCGACATCCATTTTTCATATCTCATAGTTATAATATGTGACTATGGATAAGAGAATTCTTATAGACTTAAGCACAACAATAGGGGAAAAGTTTCCTCATAGTCAACCTTTTCCCTCTGGGTATAACCCTTTGCTACAAGTCTAGCCTAAAAGGTCTGTACCTTCCCAGTAGAATCTCTTTTTCTTTTATAGAACCATTTACACCGTATGGGTTTAACCCCTTTATGTAGATCTAGAAGCTCCCATACTGAATTGGATTACATAGACTCAATTTCAAGGTCCATGGCTTTGACCCTTTGGCCCTTGTCTACGTCATTCATTGCCTCAATGCCATCATCTGGTATGATAACTTGAGTTTCAAATTAACCCAAGTAACGTTCAGGTTGTGATACAAGTCTCCCACTACGTCGAGGCACTCCTAACGATTGAGAAGGACGAGACTGACCTGAAGTGTTGGCTTCTTCATTAACTCTTGATGAAGGACCAACTTCATCAACAACCTTTATTGATTCTTCAGTAGCTTCATTTAATACTAATTTTCTCTGTGATTTATGATCTCTCATGTGGTTTTCCTCCAAGAATGTGGCATTTTTCGATACAAACACCTTGTATTCTTGAGGATCGTAGAATATATCACTTCTTATTTCTTTAAGGTAACCAACAAATTGGCATAACCTTGAACAAGGTTTCAACTTCTTAGGATTTGTCACTAGCACATGTGCATGACAACCGAAGATTTTGAAGTAACGTAAACTGGGCTTACGCCCCCTCATAACTTGAAAGGCATCTCAAAAACACTTTTTGAGGGAACATTATTCAAGATGTGAGCATTATTCAAGAGGGAGTAACGTCTTTTTTTCTTTTATAGATCTATTTACACCCTTTGGGTTTAACCCCTTCAGGTAGATCTAGAAGTTCTCATATTGAATTGGATTACATAGACTCAATTTCAAGGTCCATGGCTTTGACCCTTAGCCCTTGTCTACGCATTCATTGCCTGTTTATAGGACCATGAACCCTCAATGCCATCATCTGGTATGATAACCTGAGTTTTAGTTAAACCCAAGACGGTCAGGTTGTGATACAAGCTTCCCACTGCGTCATGGCACTCTCAACGATTGAGAAGGACGAGACTGACCTGAAGTGTTGCATTCTTCATGAACTCTTGATGAAGGACCAACTTTATCAACAACCCTTTTTTATACTTCAGTAGCTTCATTTAATACTAATTTTCTTATGGTTTATGATCTCTTATGTGGTCTTCCTCCAAGAATGTGGCGCTTGTCAATATAAACACCTTGGTTTCTTGAGGTGTAGAATAGATCACCTCTCGTTTCTTTAGGGTAACCAACAAATTGGCATAACCTTGAACGAGGTTCCAACTTCTTAGGATTTGTCACTAGCACGTGTGCATGACAGCCCAAGATTCTAAATAATGTAAACTGGGTTTACGCCCCCTCCATATCTTGAAAGGCGTTTCAGAAACACTTTTTAAGGGAACATTATTCAAGATGTGAGCTGTAGTCTCTATTGCATACCCCCAAAACGAGCTAGGCAATTGAGCATAACTCAAATAGAATGAACCATGTCTAACAAGTTTCTATTTCTCCTTTCTGATACACTGTTCTACTAAAGTGTACCAGGTGTTGAGAGTTGGGATTAAATTCCATGTTCTATCATATAGTTTTGAAATTATAAATCCATGTACTCTCCATCCCGATTAGATCGAAGTGTTTTAATTATTTTACTTAACAGGTTTTCAACTTTAACCTTGTACTCTTGAACTTTTCAAAGGCTTTAGACTTATGTCCCATTAGGTATAAGTAACCATACCTCGAATAATCATCTATAAAAGAGATGAAGTATTCGTACCCTTCTCGAGCTTTTACATTCATCGGACCATAAAGATCTGAATGTATGAGATCTAAGGGCTCTTTGGCTCTATAACCTTTTCCACTAAAAGGACATTTAGTCATTTTTCCTTCAAGAGTGGACTCAAATGGTGGTAATGAATCATTTTCTAACTCGCTTAGAAGTCCACTCTTTACTAGTCTCCCAATCCTATCGAGATTTATGTGACCTAATCTCAAATGCCAGAGATAGGTATTATTGTTACTTGGAGAAATTCTATGCCTTTTAGTTTGAGTATTCGCAGTTTTAAACATCTCATGATTTAAAAGTGCTTTTGATTTAGTTGGTCTTAACGCATACAAGTTGTCTTCTAGTTTAGCTGAACAAATCATGACACCATTTTTCATAACGAACACTTCACTGAATGAAAAAGAGACAGAATAAGATTATTCAATTAAATAGGAAATAAATACAAGGTTCCTCTTTATTTAGGAACAATATATAAATTTTCTAAAAACAAAAATCTATTTCCAAAAAACAACTTAGCAACTCCCACTGCACGAGCTGAAATAGCGTCTCTTGTTCCAACCTTGAGCATCATTTCACCCTCGTCAAGCTGCTAGAATGAACTAATTCCCTGTAAAGAAAAACAAATGCGATTAGTGGCTCCCAAATCAAGTATCTAAGCATTATGGTCATTTTCCACTAAACAAGTTTCCAAGACTAATAAATCATATTTACCTTCCTTCTCTTTCTTCTTCTCAGTGAGATACTTAGGGCAATTGTGTTTCCAATGACCATCCACATTGCAGTGGAAGTATTTGCCCTTATTAGCCACCATGGCCTTACCCTTGCCTTTTCCAGCTGCAGGAGCCTTCCCCTTCCCTCCTTTCTTTTTCTGGATCTTCTTAGAACTAGAAGATAATGGAACAAACTTAGTTCTAGAGGATGAGTCCTTGTGGATTGGAATGGGCGACATTTTCCTCTTCTTCTATGGTTCCCTTACTTTTCATAAGAGATTGATAAGTCTATAACTCATTTAGGAGGGTAGCTATTTTATTCATAACCATATTATTGCGGGATTGAAGAAAACTCTTTGAAAGAGATTCTAAAATAAATGACACCTGACTCTGTTCGTCAATGACTGCACCATTTGTCTCAACAACATTGAAATGGGCCATCAGATCAAGAACATATTCCTTAACTGATTGGTCCTCCTTCATGTGCGTTTTAAACGTACTTGAAGGCCTTATGTCGGATCTGAGAGGACGATTGTCCAAACATCTCCTAGAGGGACTCTATGATCTGACGTGTAGTATTCATGGCCTTGCGTTTCTTGGTAAGAACTTCAGACGGACTTGCCAACATAAAACTCGAGCCTTGTCATTGGCCTTCGTCCAGTAGTCATAAGCATCCTTTAATGCTTATGATGCATTACAAGCGGGGATTGGAGGACACTCCTTTGTTAAGATGAACTGTAGATCATCTATAACTCGAATTGTATTCAAGTTAGATTTCCATGTCACATAATTTTTACTGGTTAATTTTTCATTCTTAAGCAAGGAAATGATTGTTGAAGACATGATGAAACAAATAACAAACAATTAACCGTTTTAGTTATATTAGTCTTAACCCATTTAAAAAATAAGTATCCAATCAATTTAGCAAAAACAAGTAATTAAAGAACTCTAATTAAACTATTAATTTAGTTTTTGCAACGATACTTTAGAGGTCTAGAGCAATAGCTGTCGAAGGGTGATCAGCTACCCCTCCCCTAAATTGAGACAATCTTAGCTAATTACTAATACCATAATAACCTCTATTCCTATAGTTCTTAGCTACCGTTGTTCAGTCAAGGATTTATTAACTAGCTTAATTCATCCCGTAAGTGTGACCCTACCATTTTCATATTCCAGAGGTACGCTTCAACAGGCTACCAAAGGGAAACACAACTGTTGAAGATTAACCTAAAAAACCCTATCCATTACTGGAGTTTACGGTGTTTTGAATCCTATGATCAGGCCCTTTGAAGGGATGGTCACTCCAGGACAACATGTAGGCGGTCCATAGGACTCTCACGGTGCAACCTAATGGAAGAGACTGTAGGATACGTTGTCACGCGTCCTTCTCCCAATTACTATGAATACTTTCCTTATTCACCTTGATGTTGACTCATACAAACACTTTTGAAGGGAGACTATGCCCATGGTGACACGAAGTCGAGCATGGATCTCATGGTGTGAACTCCTAGGGACGTGAGAGCTAATTTGATATATCCCATATACCAATTTTCTCCTACTAAAGTATTCTATTATTTTAGGATTTTATTATGCTTAGCTAAAATTTCGACTAATGAATTTATCTAAGTCCTTTTAATTTGCTCAATATAACATTTATATTGATTGTTTCAACAATACTTGATTTTATTTATTAAACTCTTTTAAAATCAATCAATTATTTCATGCTTATAAAATATTTTCCCAATTCACATTTCAAGACGGTTCTCATGTAAAGGTATTCCATTTTGGTTAGCTTACCCTTACCTAGATAGAACGTTCCTTAGACAAAGGTCCATTATGGGCAATTATTTCATAAATTTAATCTTTTAATGAAATTTATTTTAATCATGTTAAAATAAAGTAAAAGATTAACCTATTTCTAATCTCATTAGAAATACTTCCAACATAGGTCTAGATGAATTAATTTTAAACCATTTAAAATAATTTGGATCTATGTTTGCATGCAACTCTTGATTATAGATTTTAATCTATCCCGTTAAAAAGATAACACTTATATTTTTATGTAGTATTAAAACCTATTATTTGCATCTAATGACGGTGATCAAATATAACGCTTATATTTATCCAAGTGGTGTCATGTTCAATGCAAGGTTCATTTTCATTGGAAAAAATATAACATTTATATTTGCCATCCATGGAAAATAAACATACATATTCATCATTCTATCATACATTATAACATTTATGACTTTATATGATGCATGATCATGTTGAATTAATCATACATAAAAAAAATATAACACTTATACTTTGAAACATGACCATGCTAATTTAATCATACATCCATAAAATATAACACTTATATTACCATGATGCATGAATATGTTTATCCCAAGGTGGGATTTTTTAATCTATATGACATACATTAGGAAATATAAATTCAAACATTAATTTAAAGATACATTCAATGCATAATAAATTAAATAACAAAAATTGGACCAAATTTTGACACCCTAAAATTAATTAAATCACTATAACTAACTTATATTGTAACGACTGGATCCTTACATATTATGGTCCGACCGTTACGACATGCATACTTAGACTTTTCTATCATGAGATGAGTTTTGGTAAAAATCTCAAAAGAACATATCTAAGATTTTATTAATTAGGTAGAAAACTATATAAAAAGTTTATTTTACAAAACATCAGGATCCATAAAACATTAGCATAGTGATACAAAAATGCATATGCCTATAATAGTGAGCTTGATGGTTGGCCATTTGAGCGACGTCCAGTTCTGCCACCTACGCTGCGTCCTTATCTACAAAGTCTATAAAATAGGATGAGTATATAATATACCTAGTAAGTAGTTCTCACATAGGGTAGTGACCAAATGCACAATCACATGCAACATGTCCTGAAAACATATGATTGGGACCGAAAACATATAATAACATGTGGTGGTCGGTTATACTTCTAATGTAAATTTCTCTGCCCTGGTAGGAAGATGAGGACTTAAACGAAAACTAACCCATCTGATGATTAGCGGGTCATGCAGTCAGTAGGGCCAGAGTCGCATCCAACATCAACCATTAGCATAAACGTAAGATTGGACTAGAGGGGTGCAACCATACATACCATGTTAGTCCCTAGCATAAACTTGACATAGAATTGAGTCTAGAGGGGTGCAACCATACATTCCCTGCTAGCCCCAGAAGCATAACTTTTATCTAATTAAAATTTAATCCTATTTCATCGTTGTGAACAAACATAATGCATGAGGTCCCTTGTCAATAAACGTATTTTAAACATGTAATGCAACATAACAATAACATAATTATGCAACATATTAAAGGAACACTACCATGAAACACTTAAAGAGAGGGTGAGATAAACTACTTACCTTGACTGCGATCCTAGTTATTCCTTATTATTCCTTATGGTTTAATCAGTAGAGCTTTCCCTCTGAAACCAAAAGGAAATTTGGGCAGCACTTCCCTCACGTTTCCTCCTTCTAACTAACAGAATTACTTCACCTTTTTCACACGGTTTTTACTACTGAGTTTTGTTTGAGAATGAGTTTAACTTCTAGCCCAAAGCCTCCTATTTATAGTCGTTTCTAGCTCTTCTCTGTGTGACAACTCATCCTACAAATGGCTTCTTTAAAATTACTTAGGTTTAAGAATTTCTTTTAATAAGACACCTAATTTTGGCTAACGTTTGCCCTTACGTCATCAACCTTTGTTTGTGTTCAATTTTAGGGTTCTCCATGTATAATCTATAAGATCGTGGCCAAATTCAACGCATAATCCATGCTTCTGTCCAAATCTCGCTCTCTCTGTCACACCCCCAAACCACCTTCTCAGCCTAGGAGAGGGATGCGACTGCAGCAGTTATCAACCCTTGAGCTGACACTTACTGCCTAATGATTCTTGCGGAATAACTCTGATACCATATTATAACTTATACACAGCGGAATGATTAAGTCAAAGAGATAAACTATAACGGATTAAGTAGGCCCATCTTTCATTACGACAGTGATATAATGTTTATACAACTTAAGGACTTAACAACAAAGTTTACAATGACAACCGTAAAAAAAACCCTCCGGAAGTGTAATTGGGGCACGTGGCAAACCTTGACCTTAGCAGCATTCTAAAACTCCTCATCTTCCGCTACCTGGGGGGGGGGGGGGATTAAGAAAACATTTTGAAGAGTGTGAGCTACTAAACCCAGTGAGTGGTTCTTTTAAGATGAAAATTCATTTTGAAAATAATCATTTTTGGAAAATCAATCACATGCCAACACTCGCATTATAACTCATGCACAGTCAAAGATATAATCATGTAACCAGTAATCTTTATCCCAAAAACTACACGTAGCATGCATATCATATCATCAAACAATACAATCACCTATGGAAACCTTCCTATGACCCCATTTCCCACCAATGTGCACATCGACCATTTTATTTATCCTGCTAGTCATGCTTAGGTACTTGACCATATTTTCCGTCGGTCGTCACCGACTATAATTTCCCGCCGACCAAAGTCGACCAATTTTCCCGCTGATCGAAGCTGACCAATTTTCCCGCCGACTGAAGCCGACCAATTTTCCCGCCAAGCACCTTTTTTTAAGCATGCTAACCACATCCCAGGCATAATCACAGTTTCCATATTCACACACAAAAAATATCATGGCTTCATAGTATTTATGATGCACTTCTCTTTTTACTTAAGTAAATGATGGCAAACCCTATAATTCATAGGATAGCAAATTCTAACATCTCAAGACTGTGAGGTTCAAGTTATACAACTATAATATTCACATTACGTACTGATTTATCAAAGACACAGTGCTAACAAAGAAGTATAACACCCACGGTACATCAAGCTACTCACTGTACTTTCTGACTAACAAAGCACATACTACTCACCAAATACTGACTTTACCCAACTATCATGCTAACAAATGATGCTCTGGAGTGACATAACATTTACCATGCATACTAACCTAGCAAAATTATCATACTAGCAGGGATGGTATTTTCTCATGCAACATAATATGCACAACATCTACTGAGTTACTAAAAGCAATGTCACACTCACAACATATGTTAATTATAAAGCTATAACACTCACAACATATGTTAACTATCAAAACTATAACACTCACCTTAATTGCTTAGGAGCCTTTCTAATAGTTCCCTTTTCTACCTCAGGCTCCCTTTTTACCCCTAGAATCCAGATCTAACTTACAGCTTAGATTAATTATAGTTATAGACCTTATTTTAAGATACTTCCTTCTACAAAACTATTCTAAAAGGTCTCAAGAATCTTACCATAAAATTTTAGCTCATAAATCTTCATGGTTTAGCCGAAATCATCCAAACATCAAGACTGGCTCAGCTTACCCGATAGCTCGACCCCTCTGTCTTTTCCTCATTCTCCAGCCCAATTCCTTAGAGCTTCTTCTTCGGCAGCCTCACCATGAAAACTAGACTCTCTTATCTCTCAGATGGCTTTGGAATTACATAAACGCTCAAGTATATTAGGAGATCTTCTAGTCTCAAGTTGATGCATTCTTCTCCACCCTCACTGTCCAATGCACTCTATTCTCCCCATCTTTTTACGAATTTTATGATTTGTGATTTGAAAATGAAATTCCAACGGCTCTATTTATAGGCGTCCAAACCTCCTATGGTGTTGACATCACCTACTTGGCTGCATGGCCAAATGTTTAATTCTCCCTTTATCAACGTAAGCTGACTTCACCTTGGTTCAATGTGTTCTTCCCAAACGCATCCAACACAATTTCTTAGGGTTTAAGAATTCCTCTAATCGAACACCTAAATTTTAATTGACGTTTGCCCTTACGTCTTCAAGCTTTGTTTGTATTCAATTTAGGGTTTTCAATGCATAATCTATAAGATCGTGGCCAAGTTCAACGCATAAATGCCCGACCGTTCGATGCACAGGCGGTTTCCTTCGATCGCATAGGCGTGACGTTCGAATGAGGCATTCTCTCCGCTCTCGCTCTCTCCCACTTTCTCGTTCGCAATCTCGCTCTCTTCACTCTTGCTCTCTCCAACTTTCTCGCTCAAACTCTCGCTAAGGATCTTGTCTCTTCAGCCTTCTCGCTAGCTTGGATCTCGCCAGTGTTACTCTCTCCCGTTCTCTCGCTTAGCCAGTCTCGCTCTCTCCCATTCTCTCGCTCAGCCAGTCTCGTTAGCTACTGTGAATGTGGTTTATCTCCGTGCAACTTCCACACGAATTTTCCCAAATAATTTTCTATATTTTCCTCAGTTCTTCAATCCTTTCTTCACTATTCAGGATTTAAGTCTTCAAGGTTTTCTCTTCTTTTTATCCTTTTAGGATCCTCTCTACTCGTACTCTAGGATCAAATATGGTTATCATAACTATAATACCTAACCATTATAGTTTACATTCACTTTTACTAATTGTTGATCCACAGAAGGTAACAATTATTACAGTTATTATGATAATTGTAAAATTATTAGATTATTTACATAACATAGGATTTAACTTTCTCCTAATTAACCCTTTAATCACTTACTTAAGTAGGAAAATGGAGATCCGGGTTTCACACTCTCTGTTCTCAGAATCTCGCTCTCTCCAGCTTTCTCGCTGGTTTTACTCTCACTCTCTCTACTCTCGCTCTCTCCAATTTTCTCTCCAATCTCACTCTCTCCAATCTCGCCAGTGTGGCTCTCTCCTTCTTTCTCTCCATCTTTTTTCTCCAACTTTGCTCTCTCCCAGTTTTCTCTCCAATCTCGCTCTCTTCAATTTTCTCTCCAATCTCGCTCTCTCCAATTTTCTCTCCAATCTCGGCAGTGTGGCTCTCTCTTTCTTTCTCTCCATCTTTTCTCTCCAACTTTGCTTTCTCCCAGTTTTCTCTCCAATCTCGCTCTCTCCAATTTTCTCTCCAATCTCGCTCTCTCCAGGTTTCTCTCCATCAATCTCGCTAGTTTTCACATGTGGGTTGCCTTCACCGCTTGTGACACGTGGATTTCACTTCCCCTTTTTAACTCTTTTAAATTTTAACTGTATATGGGCAATTAATTCACCTCCAATTCTTCCAATGAGCAGTGCCCAAACAAAAAGTTATCTACTGCCCTTTGTCTCCTGAATTAGCTAGCGTCCAACTTCTAATTAATCCTCCCTGATTCTGCCCCCTTATTCATTATTTTTGGATAATTAATAATTTTTTTTTCAATTCTAAATTTTCACCCGATTTTTCTATTAAATTTATATATTTTCCATTCTTAATTATATATTTTATTTGTTTTCCTGCTTTCTAAATTAGGGTTAGGGTATTACATTTACCACCGCCTTAAATAAAATTTTGTCCTACTTAACATTTGACATTTAATTTCTTGTAGTGTATGCGTACAAATTTGGGTTGTTACATATATTAACCTAATTAATTAAAATAAACTAAATTGGGGCAAATTACTACAGTGCGTGCCTCCCTTGCATCAACCCATTAGAAGCACAACGACGCTTAAGGAAAGCGTCGCTGTGCTCTAGTCTTCTACAACAGGGCACTGCGGCACAATGCTCAAAATGTCGTAGCGTCGACCACAGGGCCGCGATGCTTAGATCGATGCTTCGACCAGAAGCTTCATTCCAGCACTGTTTCAACTTCGTTTTGGCTCCGTTTTCCACCAATCTCTTCAGCAACTCTTGCTCCTCGATCAACACGGACTTACAGACTCGATACAAAATTTAAATGCCCAAAAATACAATGGACCCGTACATTTTAATATCATTAAAACGTATACTAAGTGCCAAAATTCGTAAACATCCAATTTCGCAGATCTCGCATTCAAAATGAAAATTTAAATCTTACCTTTCTAAACTGATTTTGTTTCCAAAATGTGAAAAACAAAATGTAAGAAATTGGCTCTGATACCAATTCTTAGGAATCGAATCCCGAGCGAAAGCGTGTGGACTATCTTGCATTTAATTTTTCATTTTATAGGAAACGAAAAGAGCAACTAAACATAATAGTATAAATAGGATAAACAACATGAAAGCATGCTTTAATGAAGGGAAATAAAAGGGAAGGACCGTTTCTTACTTTTGAAGATTCCCAAGCCTCTTGAAATTTCTTCTAGCCTTTTAAACGAACGCCTCAATCGATCTTGGACATGACCACAAGAATAAACTTGTTATTCTCTAGGATTCCAATAGTTGGATAGGTGGTATCCAAAATTGGAAGAGGGAGAGGTAGAGAAATTTCTTTGAGAGAGTGAAGAGAGGATTTTCCTTTTGGTAGCTAGGTTAAAATCTCACCAAATGAAATCTTGCCCTAAAAAGGGCCACGAGGAAGAATATATATGGAGAAGGGTTAACCTCTTCTCCAAGTCTTTTCTTTTCTACCCTTGTGCTAAATTAATCAAATAACCTTTATTTTATTAATTAGCACATCAATTAAACAACCATATACATTAAATCCAATTTAATATATATATATATATATATATATAGAGAGAGAGAGAGAGAGAGAGAGAGAGTTAATTAATAAATATGAACATCACATGTTTAGATGCATTCACCTCTCTATAAAATTTCTTAATCAGTTAATTAACCACTAATTAATCAATTATGTAACTTTATTCAATCATATTTAATATAGAGTTAATTAACATATAAATATCACATATTTATATGTATATGACTCATTAGAAATCCAATTCCCATAAATCTAATATTTGAATCTCATTCAAATATCTCTCTTACATAATGTGAACTATAGATCACATTTATAATTAATTATATATTAATCACATTAATATACAATTTCCACAATTGATTTGAATAATTCAAATCATTCCTCGTTAATATCCTTTAATGAGCTAAAAGGGGACCTATGGACCTACAAATCAGAAGCTTCAATAATATGGGATTAATTGGCTAAACTCATTAACCAATTAATCAATATTCGTTAACTGTGGGTACACTCCGCTAAAGACCCACAACTACACTCTTCTCACTGTAGATATATTTTTGTGTCCACGGATATAGACCAATAACAACAAGCTAGTCCTTCATGAGTGTTCATAATACTAATTGGGTCAAATTACTATTTTACCATAAGGTTACCTCTATATTCTTAAATACTAACATTCCTCTAATGAACAACCCATTTATGGTCCAACCATTAAACAAAAATCCCTCTCAAGCCAACGAGAAGGTAGAACCCTTTGTTCAAGTCCCAGAGACACCATTTAAGGGAATATTCATCTACTTACTCTAAAGTTGGGAAGGAGTGAATTCCATCTTGTATTATTATGTTCCTAGCTCCCCACTCGGTCTTCTCCTAAAATGGTAGACTTATTGAGTCGGCAAACTGACCACTCTAACCCATACAAATCAAAAGACAATCCCTCATGAACAGGAATTCATAATATACTCAAGATTAAAACTAAGTCATCTTGGTCATCCTATTGAAATAGAAACTTAACTAGTCAATGATGTTACATCTAGTGGTTACTGTTTCGCAGTTTGGTCTTATACAAACTCATTACATAGGATACCCCCAATTGCATGTCACCTACTATTCGTTGCTATCGTGATTTGCTCTAGGAGTGTATTGTGTAAAATAAATTGGAGAAATAGGTTCTAAGTATAAGTAATGCGTTTATGCTTCGATGCGTTTAAGTAAATGTAACGCGTTGAGGCGTCAGATATTTGCAGCAGAACGCACACAACTTCTTCTAATGACATTCAAGTTTTCCTAAACTAGACCCAAGTATAAATCTAATTTAGGTTCCTGGTACGTCCAGGGTCGAACTCAGAGATTCAATTAACCAAACGCAGACCTTGCGTTGTATCTACTGTAGAGGTTTTCCTAAATAAATGTGAGAAATGTGTTATTTACACTAAATTGTTGTGCCTGTGCAAAAGATGCAAAAGAGTTGAGTGGTGAATGATGGATCATGCGAAAATGGAATTTAAGGTAAGTGGGCGTGTCGGTCTAAGATGAGTGTACACAACTAGGATGTGATATGAATGAAATGGAGTGATTTGATCATCTTTTGTTTATGCGTCAGACTTCATTCAACATTTCTCAACGCGAATGGCATACAAAGCCTATCTCTAGGATGCACGCGTCTAAAAAAAAAAAGCAATAGCACCAGTAAGTCTATCTCTAGCTGTACTAGGCGTCCTACTTAATGCAGCTTAGTTATTCTTTTGAACAATCTAAGTTAAAAGATGTTGTTACCAATTTGTCAAGTTGGCTTAAGCTTTAGAATGAAGTTGTGCATAAAGTATTAATGCATTCAACATAAACAAGAAATAAACAATGGCACGTATGATGGATCAAACATATGAATTTTATAAAGAAACGGAGAGTTTTTACAAAAGCAATATTTAATCAAATGGAATGAAGTGATAAATGAGAAGAAGGAAACTGAGTCAAGCCAAAGAATACAATCTCTTATATTTCTTTGGCTCAATCTCGTTGTGTACAATCACTTGTTTAGGAATTGGATGGAGTATCTTTCTCAAGAGTAACTTCTTCCGCTCCCTGACCGGTGGTGGTGCTAGTTCTCAACCCTTTTGATCGTCTAGCACCACAGCACAACCTCTACATAACTAAAACTATGACTACAATATACAGAGAGTAAGGATCTTGATAATTTTCGAACTTCTTAACTCTGGAGGGACTTCACTATTTATAGGCGTTGGTCACGTCCACTTGGTGAATGGGCAGCATTAAAGTCCATATCCTGGTCAGAATTAAAGTCCATGCCCTGATTAGCCGCCTGACTCTTGGAAGCTTTTCAGACACCGCCTACTGCGTGGAAGCTTTTTAGACGCCGCCTGCTGCAAGTGCCCATACTTGCAAGTAGTGATGTGACACAATCAGCCTGGAGCAATGAATCTTCTCTGCGTTGAACTCCCTCCGATGCATGGCCCATGCATTAGAGCTTTTCCTGCGACACTTGTCTAATGCGTTAGCGTTAATCCTTGCGTTGAAATCCTACAATACAATATGTTAGTGTCGCGATATTTGGTAATAAAACTTCTTTTGCATGAGTTTGCTAATGTTTGAATAAATTCATGTGTTTCTTCTAAAAATGAGGAGAATCTATTATTAAAAACCTTAGTTGTTCCAACTTAAGAGCAAAAATAACTTGTATTTCTACAAGTTATCACCTACACAAACTTGTTGGATCATTGCATTTGTATCAAATATAAAATGAGTCGTATCATAGTGTTACCAGGATAAGGTACCCAACATTATCTCTACACTATAAACCCTTTAGGCTGTATTTTGAACATCGATCCCTATATGTATCCACATGTTCAAGACTCATAAAACAACCTAGGATGATAGTTTATTGGATTTAAAGTTATTAAGACAAAATAGAATACAACACAATCGATAACATGTAATAAAATAACATCGATAACTCTTTATTGATGAAATAACATCGACAATTCTTTATTGATGATGATCAATTAATTATGTTTACTATGAACCTTTTTTTTTTTTTTTTTTTCTAAATGGGCTATAAAGATGTATTTATATGGAGAAGGGTTTACCCTTTCTCCAAGTTTTTCCTTTTCCACCTTTAAAGCTAATTAATTAATTAACCATTATTTAATTAATTTGCATAAAAATTAAATAACTATATATTAAATCATATTTAATATAAAGTTAATTAATTAACATAAATATCACATATTTATACTAGCCTACATTCTCCATCATTTGTTAACTAATTAATTAACCATTAATTAATCAATTAATATATAAATAAATAACTATATTAAATCATATTTAATATAGAGTTAATTAATTAACATATAAATATCACATATTTATATATATACATCTCTTTTTGAGTCCAATTCATATAAATCTAATATTTGAAGTTCATTCAAATACATCTCTCTTATACTGTAATTCTATGTGAATCTGATTCATATGAATTTAATATTCGAATCTCATTCAAATATTTCTCTCTTACGTAATTTGGATTATAGATCACATCCACAATTAACCACATTATATATTAGTCATATTAATATAAAATTTCTTCAAGTGATTTAAATAATTCAAATCATTTCTAATTACTATCTTATAGTGAGCTAATAAAGGGACCTTATGGACCTATAGATCAGAAGATCCAATGATATGAGATTAGTTCATTAACTTTTAATTAAATTAATCAATGTTCATTAACAACTAGGCACTCCAATAAAGACCGATAGTTGCACTCTTCCCACTACAGATATATTTCTGTGTCCATGGATATAACCAATCAATAGTAAAGTCGACCCTTCACAAATCGTTCATAACCACAATTGGGTCAAATTACCCTTTTACCCCTGTAGTTACATCTAGCTCCTTAAGTACCACTAATTCCTCCAATGAGCAAAACAGTTTATAGTCCAACTATAAACTAATACCTCTCAGGCCAGTGAGAGATTGAGGCCTCATTGTTCAAGACCCGAAATCAGCTATTAAGGGAGCAATTTATCTACTTTCCCAAAGGTCAGGAATGAGTGAATTTCATCTTGTGTAATTGTGTTCCCAGCTTCCTACTTAGACAAATCCCCAAAATGGTAGGTTTGTTAAGTTAATTAATATAGCTACTCTCACCCATATAGATCAAAGGATTGGCCTCATAAATAGGAGTTCACAACTCATCGAGGATTAAGGTCAAGTCATCTATGATCATCCTAGTAAAAAGTAAGTCTCTTCTAGTAACGGTGTTATACAAAGAGACTTCATTTCATGGTTCGATCTTATACAAATCTTTGTATAAAATAGCCCTACTCACATATCTCCACATAAATGATCAAGACCAAATCATTTGTAGCACTTTACAACAATTGTAACAACTACAAAGTGGACTGTATAAGTAGTGTCACTAGGATAAGGTACCCAGCTTTGTCCATCTATTACAGATCATTTAAGTTATTACTTAAGCATGATCCACTTGTATGTCAACCACATACATGTTTTAAGTTTCATAAAATAACCTTGGATCTTAGTTTATTGGATTGAATTGATGCAATCTAAATGTTAATAAAATACCTCTTATTTTATATAATTTATTTTTACAAACTACAAGATATATGAGATTTAGGACATCAAATCCAACATGTTATGCATTTTCAAACTTATGATTTTTTTTTGTTTTATTTTCTTTGATTTTTTGCATACTTTTTTTCGTCTATACATAAAATTCTTAAAAATTAATACAATTTAGGCCAAAAAAGATAACTCTTCTATGGAATGGGCTTCTTTGTGTGAGACTCGATGGAGAAGGCTTAAGATAGGGTCTTAAAGTGGAGAATCATTAAGAGGAGGCTCTTAGATTGAAGCCGTTGAACTCACTAGTAATGATTACTTTATGAACTACTCTTGTCACTTCCTCCCTACCCTACAATGGCAAACTATCGACAATCCTCTAGGTTTCATGGTGGATATTCCCCATGAGGAGAGGGCTTTTCCATTAGGATACAAGCATTTGTTCTTTTTGAAGATCATGTTGGGATTGGTATGGCAAAGTAGAACTTCTCATAAAAAGTCTCAACCTCTAGTAAGACATTAGCTAAGAGCGAGCTCCTGCTAAAGTTGGTTGTGATGATCATACTATTGTTAACTCAAACGTGGTTTCCATCATGTATGTTTTGCTTTTGTATTTTAGGGTATTTAGCTTTAGTTTCCCTTGTTTGGGGCTAACCTCAACTTCCTAAAGTTTTGGGTCAACTTTAGCCCAGTAATATGCCTTCTCTCAAAATTAATTGTTTTTATATATATATCTCAATCCTTCATGTGAATCATGTTGTCAATGAGCTTGAACAGCTAAATTAATCATCTTATTACAACTTATGTTCCTTGAGAAATCCTAACTCAAGGCCAATCGTCTCATATCTTGCTCGAGCTAACAATCTCTTGAGCAAAACTAAGGGGAATTGGAGTCATCGACCATGCCCCATTGAGGCCAAGCTTGATAAAGTTTAGGTTGTCTACTTCAATGTTGAACATGAGAGAAGAAGTTTAAATAAAACGAAATCCTATATTGATAGAGTATGAAATAGAATGTAACCTTTATTTTTCTCTAAATACCCACTTTTTGTCTTCGGTGTTAATATTTATTAATTAATTGAAAAGAATTAAAAGAATTATAATTAATTAAATTTCACTATTTTTTCATCATGATTAAAATTAATTTTAAATTTTTATCTTATAACTATTTTAATTAATTAATTGAAAAAAAATGCCAAAGGTGAAGAGTGTATATTTAGTGAAAATTTGATGTTAAAAATGTAAATCGTGAAACTTAGGGACCAAATTGAAACAAAACTCAAACCTAGTGCACATTTAAAAATCTTGAAACCTATAAACTAAATTGAAATCAAGCTCAAAACTTAAGGACTACCGACTAGTTTGGATAACAAATATTGTTTCATAACTACGAATATTAAAAGTTAGGAATTTGAATATCTGGGTTTTGAATATTTTTTTCTAATTAGTGTATGTGTTTGAATAGGCAAGATAATTAATATCTGAAAATTAAGTATTTGTGTTTCATTCGCCAATTTTATATAGAGAAACCAAAATTAAATAATTACCTACTTAAACCTAAGAGAACAATATATAGTCCTAAATTAAATATATTGTTATATTAATTAATTAATTATTCACCTAAAATAAAAACAAATGAATATTTGTATATTAAACATTAATTAAACTTAATTAAACTATTATATTTAATTATTAAAAATAATTAAATCAATATAAATTAAATAGAATATTAATAATTAATAAAAAAAATTGTTTTTGTTGCCGCTCGGATCTTGTCCACGTTTTGGCTTTGCTGCGGGTGCCCAATGTCCTTGACCTTTAACTCACTACCTCTGGTCTAGTCTCAAGACACTCCAAATTGGCTTGTGTAAGAAATCCTTGTACCGACGTGGTGCCGAGCCTACTACATTTTGATACTTAAGTTAGTGCATGCAGTGACTAATTTAACTAAGTGCAATGAAGCAAGGTTGGGTCTCTCCTTTAGAGATTACTTACTCTCTTCTTTGAGGTGGCCAAATGAAGATATTTATAAGTCAGTCCTTTGACATAATCTATAGTTACTTGTGGTGGTGTTAGTGTTAATCACGTTCCTAGTGCTCGAGGTTACAGGGTGTCAGTTCGAATCTAACTTAGTTATTTTTTTTTATTACTATATATTCACCAGCCCGACTGGTCACCCAAACCTCGAAACATTGACATTTCCCTTTTGAGATGCTCGCTTCCCTATGCCTCCTCCCGGTACCCTGTGGGTTTAGGCCCGCCCGTGGGCTTTGAACCTCGCCTTGGACAACCCTCAACAATTTTAAATAATTAAGATAACATAAAATAAATGCAAATGTATTAGTTGAAATTTATTAAATCAAAATCCTATATTTATATTTAGTAACTAATTAAACTTAATAGTGATGATTAATTGATATTAGTTTATCAATAATTAGACTACATTTTTTTGTTCATTTCCCACGTATAAAAATTTATAGTATTTCAAAAACACATGTCAAATCGATTTTCAACTTCGAAGATAATAATATCTTGAGTTTTAAAAAGTGAAATATGTAACACAAATATATTAATGTAGTAAAACTTATGTCTCAAAGTCAAATCTCCAAACAAAACTTGTAAAATAAACATCTATAAATCTATAATCTATAAGATATATAAATGGGGCTATGAACGGAGAATTTTAACATTGCCATTTATCCTAAAATGTTTTAGCGATTCTCATTTTATCCTTGGCATACTTGAACGTAGGCCTCTTCAACAAAGAAAAAAAATGATGATACACCTCTTGGGCTTCCATGGAGTTCAAAAATCATAGAGAAACACCTTTCATATAATAATGCAACACATCTCTTCACATAATAACTAAAATTTTTCATCCCTAAGTTTCTTTGGCTTCGTCTCCATTTTTTGAAAGATTTCATAGTCTTTCCAAAGAGAATTAAAAATGAAAGCTTGAGAGGTTCTAGATTTTTATCTTTTACAAAGAAATCTTACAAATACACTTCTTGCTTTCTAACATGAGGACTTTCAAGTAGCCTGTTTTGCAATCATTTGGTTGGTGATTGCTTTGATAAGAGAAATCATGGATATCCCACGACCAAATTCAAACAACGTCAATTCCTGAAATTGCCCAATTATGCTAGAATGGCCATAAAAGTGAAAATAAAAAATGAATCGATAAATGCACGACTATGGAACTCATGTCTATATGGAGCCTTATCATCCAAAAGTTTATTTTCTTTGATGAAGAGGTATAGTTGTTATCTTCAAATGTAAATATTGATTAGGATTGATGCCCTAAATCTCATTGTCTTGTAGTTCGTAAATTGTATTTTTACAAACATATTATTTATCTAATAAATAATTTGTATTTTATTTGACAGTTAGTTGCATAACCCAAAACAAATAGACTAAGATCCAAGGTTATTATATGTATCTTAAACATGTATGTGGAGACATACAAGTGGATCATATTTAAGTAATAACCTAAACATATGGATAAGATTGGGTATCTTATCCTAGTGACACTACGGATACAACCCGCTTTGTTGTTACAATTATTGTAAAATGCTACAAATGATCTAATCCTAATCATTCATGTGGAGACATGTGAACGAGTTTATCCTATACAAAGAGTTTGTATAAGACTGGATCACAAAATGAATAGTCTCACTTTATAACGTCATTGCTAGAAGAGACTTCCATTTCACCAGGATTGACCTTAATCCTAAATGAGTTGTGAACTCCTGTGTCATAACCCCATCCCAGATTAACCTTTTATTTTGGAAGAGGATATGACCGTGGTAGTTACTAGCCCTACTGCCAGCACTCACCACCCAAGCCTTCTAATCTAAATACTAACCTATTCATCTGATTAGTAATATACGCAAACAGCTAACCTCTCTTAAAGTTCTACAAAGGTTACATAAATACATGCATACAGCCAAGACATTACTTTTATAGGATAAAAAATCACAGGTGGCCCAAACATTCCTACAGAAGCCCTAGTCCCTCTCAAAATATGTGTACATAAACAGATCATCAACCTAAGTCTTTTGATAAGCCGAGTCTTTTGGTGGCAAGCAGCAGCAGGATGAACCTTGAGGAAACTGACCACTACCTGAAAAGGGAAAACACAGAAATTCTATGAGCTAAAAGCTCAGTGAGTGACTATAGAAACGTAAAGCAACAAGCGTAGCATCACTATAAACATGTAAATATGCCAATGAATAAACTCAAGCAAATGTCTCTACATGTAGTTGTAAACCATTCTTAGACATCATTAAACATTATTATTCCTAGTTGAACGAGCCTAAACGCTCTAGCTCCCAAACCTTTATTACCCACCAAGAGACCCATACTTTGGTCTCTCATCCATAACTGCCTACGTGCACGTGGCCACACTAACTACCATTATATTTTAGGTACTTCTGCTTAGATACCTTCTCAAATTTTTCCTTCAGTATCGAGCTACTATGATACCTTCTCATATATCCTTCGGTATCGAATTGGCCAGATACCTTCTCAAATGTCCTTCATTATCAAATTGGCCAGATACCTTCTCAAATGTCCTTCAGTACCTAATTGGTTAGATACCTTCTCAACGTCCTTTGGTATCAAATGTGTATTTTGTAACATCAACTTAAGTTCTATTGTCTAGTATTTACACAAGAGTTGTTCCATTGTCACTCATTTACACAAGAACTCATTCTCTCATGACCTTCCTTTAGGAAGCATATATCAACATCAGAACATAGCTTTTGTAATGGTTACATGGTATACCTTGGCCTATGCTACACACATACAAGCCGGGAAACATGCATTAAGTTATTCTCCAATCATTTGTTGCTTGAGGAAGTATAAATACATCACTAATGTCACTGTGCTTTACTTGATCATATGTGCATGAGTATTAGAAATCTTTAAGTTTACTTAGTCACTCATAGTTCGTCAGGCTCTTATTGGTTTATACGCTTCCCCTAGCTCTTCTTGGCCTGAAAAGATATAATTCTCGATTAAACTATTTAGAATTCCTAATAAAATACCTCAAATAATTCATTTATTAAAGAAACTTCCATCAATACAGACAGTTTTACTAGCAAGATCCCCCTGAACGAGGTCAGCAAAATCCCCCTGAGCGATGCTAGCGAGATCCCCCTGAGCGATGCTAGCGAGATCCTCTAGAGTGATACCAGCGAGATCCTCTAGAGCGATGCTAGCGAGATGCCAGCGAGATCCTCTAGAGCGATGCCAGAGAGATCCTCTAGAGCGAGATCAAGCTTATCCTGTGAAATTCTTAGCGATACTCACCTCAATTCCTAGCGAGCTTTCCCCCTAGAGCGAGATTCTCCTTGCAAAATCAGCGAGATTTCCTTTATAAGCGAGATCCTCATGCCTAAATCTCGCTATAATTCTCCACGATGAACTGCTTGCTTGCTCTTCACAAGCAGCTGTCTGTTTATGCACCAATCCCCTGTTATAACTTCAAAAATTCATAACTCAAAATACAAAGCTCTTTTCAAGAAACTTCCTTTTACAAACTTGTTTAGATTTAAGTTAACTTCCTTACTTAAAATTTCAACCTAGAATTCCTTATAGTTTTGCTTGGAACTTCCAAACTTCACCTCGAGCCCTGATTAATCTGTGGTTCTGCCTTTTCTGTAAATTTTTCCACTTTTGTTCTTTTCCTCTTGCAATCTTTCTTCAACAGGACAACCTTGAAAACTAGATTCTCCTAGCTTTCAAATGGCACTGAATTCGCTAGCTCTTCTCTTGTCAATTGCCGAAACCATGCTTTTGAAGTTTCACTTCCCCTTTTAATCTTTCTGTCGCTTCTTGAATTCAAGGAGTAGATTGCCACATCACCCCTCACTTAGTGCCTCCAGCTAGATTAATGATTGAGTTTCTTCATTAAATATATTTTCCTTCCCTTCCTTCATAATTCCTATAAACAACATGAATTTCTACTTAATAAATATGTAATATAACATCCCTTTGGCTAAACATACTTATCTAAGGAACCTAAGTTCGGGGTTTACAATCATCTCCCCCTTAAAAGAAATTTCGTCCTCGAAATTTACCTGATATGTCATTTGAAAAGTTGAGGGTATCTCTTCCTCATTTGCTCTTCTGGTTCCCAGGTTGCTTTCTCGATCCATGATTACGCCATAACATCTTCACCAAAGGAATCGTCTTATTTCTTAGTACCTGATCTTTCCTTTCCAAAATCTCGATGGCCTCTTCCTCGTAAGATAAATCTTCTTTGAGCTGTACCAATTGTGTTGCTAGTATGTGCATAGGATCAGGCACGTATTTCCTTAGCATCGACACATGAAATACGTCGTGAATACGAGCTAGCTCCATCAGTAACTGCAACCTATAACCTACTGGACCAACTTGTTCCACAATTTCATATGGTTCGATGTATCGTGGACTTAACTTCCCTTTCCTCCCAAACCAGAGAATTCCTTTCCATGGAGATAGCCGAAGAAATACCCATTCTCCAACTTCAAATTCTAGTTCTCTTATTCGTTTATCAGCATAGCTCTTCTGTCTATCGCAAGCCACTTTAAGATTATCCTTGATAAGTTTCACATTCTCCGTTTGCCATTCTCCAACTTCGTTCCAACATACTGGAGTCCTGCAAGGTCGATCGTACAATACTTCATAAGAAGCCATTCCGATACTAGAATGGTAGCTATTGTTGTAGGCAAATTCAATCAACGGTAGGTGTGTATCCAAACTTCCTTTGAATTGTAGTACACAAGCTCTTAACATGTCTTCCAGTGTCTGTATAGTTCTTTCCAACTGTCCATCCATTTGTGGATGAAAAGTCGTACTGAAATGTAATTTAGTGCCCATAGCCTTCTGTAAACTAGGCCAAAATTTTGAAGTGAACCTCGAGTCCCGATCCGACACTATCGACACTGGAGCTCCATATTGACTGATTATCCTATCCACATAAATCGACAGTCTAGTGTAAAAGTAACTTTTACTGGTATGAACTTGGCCGTCTTAGTTAGTCTATTGACTATTAACCAAATGTCATCAAATCCTGAGGGTGTCTTAGGCAAACCAAATAGAAAGTCCATTGTCACATGCTCCCACTTCCACTTAGGCACTGGAAGTGGATTGAGTAATCCTGCTGGTCTTTGTCTCTCAGGTTTTACTTGTTGACAGACTATACATCAGTCCACATATTTTGCTATGTCTCTCTTCATCTCAGGCCACCAGTAAGATTTCTTCAAAGTTCTATACATCTTGGTGCTACCTGGATGCATGACATAAGCGAAACTATGTGCTTCCTCTAGAATGGCTTGTTTAATCTGTAGCTTGTTAGGCACACACAATTTCCCCTCCTATTCTAGTACACTGTCTGTTCTCAGTTGAAAGTCAACCCTGATGCCCTTACTCACATCATCAGCAATCTTCTGAAAATTAGGGTCTTCTAACTGATCCTGCTTAAGGTTTTCTACTAAGGACGACCTTATCTGAAAAGTAGCCATCATTCCTCCTGACGGTTCCACTGATAAGGCAGTTCTAGAATTCCTGAACTCATGTAATAACATTCTCTTATCGAACCAATAATGGCCTTGGGTCCCGAGGATTTCCTACTTAGTGCATCTGTCACAACATTAGCCTTACCAGGGTGGTACTCGATGGAACAGTCGTAATCTTTAATCAATTCAATCCATCTTCGTTGTCTTAGGTTCAATTCCTTTTGATCAAAGATATACTTTAAGCTTTTGTGATTTGTAAATATCCTGCAGCGTTCTCCAAATAGGTAATGTCTCCACAACTTTAGAGCCAAAACAACTTCTGCCAACTCCAGATCATGCGTGGGATAAATACCCTCGTGTTTCTTAAGTTGACGAGAGGCATATGCAATCACATTTCCATCCTACATCAACACACATCCCAATCCTTGTCGGGATGCATCACAATAAATCTCAAATTCCTTACCTGGAATAGGCAAGGTAAGCACTAGTGCTGATACTAGTCTCCGTTTCAGCTCCTAGAAACTATGTTCACACTCCAACGACCATTCAAACCTCACGCCTTTCTTGGTCAGGTTCGTCAACGGAAGGGCTATCTTAGAGAAACCTTCCATGAACCTCCGATAATAACCTGCCAATCCTAGGAAACTGCATATTTCTGAAACAGTTGTGGGTCGTTCCCAATTAACTATTGCTTCCGTCTTCTGAGTACTACACTAATGCCCTCTGCTGAAATAACATGCCCAAGAAATACTACCCGATCTAACCAAAATTCGCATTTACTGAATTTAGCATACAATTGCCTATCTCACAATGTCTGCAATACTATCCTCAGGTGGGTAATATGATCCTCTCTACTACCAGAATACACCAGTATATCATTAATGAATACTATCACGAACTGGTCCAAGTAGGGATGAAATATCCTATTCATGAGATCCATGAATACTGCAGGGGCATTTGTCAATCCGAAAGGCATTACCAGGAATTCATAATGTCCATATCTTGTTCTAAATGCAATTTTAGGAATATCGACTTTTCTCACTTTCAGTTGATGATAACCCGATCTCAGGTCTATCTTTGAAAACACCGTGGCTTCTCTTAGCTGATCAAACAAATCATCAATGCGTGGTAACAGATATTTATTCTTAATCATTACCTTATTCAGCGGCCTATAGTCGATACACAATCTAAGTGTACCGTCTTTTTTCCTCACAAACAATACCAGAGCTCCTCAAAGCGATACACTAGGTCGAATGTATCCCTTGTCAATTAACTCTTGTAGTTGAACCTTTAATTCTTTCAACTCAGTTGGCGCCATTCTATACGGTGCCTATGATATGAGAGTTGTCCCTGGAACTAAGTCAATAGTAAACTCCACCTCCCTGTCGAGTGGTAATTCTGATAGTTCTTCAGGAAAAACATCCCGAAATTCATTTACCACTAGGACATCTTCTGGGTTCAGCTTTTTCCCTTGAGTAACCATCACATGAGCCAGATAGGCTTTACATCCCTTGCTCAATAGCTTCCGAGCTTTCACTGTCGATATCAAATTTCCCGTGACTAATCGTTTGCTTCCTATCAGCATTGCGTCTTGACCATTTGATTTTCTGAGCACTACCTTCTTCTTGTAACAGTCTACTAAATCCATCCCCAAGATAGCATCAAACTCCAACAGTTCTAAAGGAAGTAAATCAGCATAGAAGTTCTGACCATTGATCAGTATCTCACAATGATTATAGCATCTATCTACTACTATCACATCTCCCAAAGGGGTAGAGATAAATAACTCTTCAGGTATAGGTTCAACTAGCCTACTCATACTAGGTGCATACATGCTAGATATAAATGAATTTGTGGCACCAGGATCAAATAAACATAAGCAGACTGCCCACATAATATAACATTACTTGTCACAACATCTGGAGATTCCGCTGCCTCCTGATGTGTCATGACATACACTCACCCCTGTTGTTGAGGTTGACCTACGACATTCTTCTATTTGGCACCACTTGACCATTCACCCCGATTTCCAGCACTTTTTGGTTGGTTAACTGTCTGAGAGATCGGCTGTTGTGCTGTTGAAACGTCCCTGTTCATCTGGGGACAGTCCCTCTTGAAATGTCATGTTAGTCCGAATTGGAAACATGCACCTCTGCCACTATAGCATGCCCTAGAATGCCTCTTGCCACAACTAGGGCATCTCAGTCTCTTGTCTGTGCTGGCTATCGACTCACCAGCTCGTGGCATCTCTGATCGGCTAACTGCACCGGCCGAGGGTCTCGTTTTCCTTTTCTTGGATCTCTGTCAACTGGTTCCCCTGGAATGGTTTCCACTAATCTGGGTTGCCACTGGGGATCAAAATCCCCTGTCTCTAGGCCCTACTACGGCCTCACTACCTCTTGGCAACTGTCAATATTTGCCAAACTCCACTCAACTCGTATTGTTGTTTCTACTAACTGGTTAAAATCTAGCCAATTAGCCGTAGACGTCACCAGAGTTCTGATTTCCTTCCTCAAACCTTGTTCAAATTTCCTACATTTATCTCTTTCCTTAGCAATAATCGGCAGGGCATACTATGATAACTCTGTAAATCTCTGCTCATATTCTACCACCGACATCGTTCCCTATGTTAATATGAGGAACTCATCCCTTTTTGCATCCCGAAACGAGCTGGGGTAATACTTATCTTCAAAGGCCTTCTTGAACTTAGGCCATAACATCACATCTGTACTAGCTCGTCTGGCGGATATCACTTTCCACCATTTCTCTGCTCCTTTCTGTAGTAAAAAAGTGGCTAATCCCACTTTCCTGTCCTTTAGACAACTCATAACATTGAAACATTTTTCAACTACATCCAGCCACAACTCAGCTTCAACTGGATCTGTTGTACCTTCAAATGTGACAGCCCCTAGGGATTTAAACCTCTCAATACCATATTTCTTTTCTGGGTCGGCTCGTGCAAAGCCCACACTGGCTGCTAACCTCTGCACTATCCTGTCAAACACTACATCTTCTAGCTGCGAATCTGCCCTTGCTTGGGGAGTATTGGACTCTCCCTCAGACATCGTTTCCTGACCCACTAGATCATTCACCTTCTTTTTGCCACCAGGCGGGTTCTCCCCAACCTTCGGGCCCCTATTGGTAGGGTCAGTGTTCCTGCCACCTATCTCCTTACTCGGTCTGCCATGTTGCCTCGGCATTTCACCTAGTACAATGTACACATGTTAGGGACTCACATTTAGGGACTTAGACTTATGCATAAACTTCCATTTCATTCCCAAAACCTTATACTCTAATACCAATTTGCCACAACCCCCTCTCAGATTACCCTTTTATTCTGGAAGAGGATATGACCATGGTAGTTACTAGCCCTACTGCCAGCACTCACCACCCAAGCCTTCTAATCTAAATACTAACCTATTCATCTGATTAGTAATATACGCAAACAACTAACCTCTCTTAAGGTTCTACAAAGGTTACATAAATACATGCATATAGCTAAGACATTACTTTTATAGGATAAAAAATATATATTCACAGGTGGCCAAAACATTCCTACAGAAGCCCTAGTCCCTCTCAAAACATGTGTACATAAACAGATCATCAACCTAAGTCTTTTGATAAGCCGAGTCTTTTGGTGGCAAGCAGCAGCAAAATCAACCTTGAGGAAACTGACTGCTACCTGAAAAGGGAAAACACAGAAATTCTGTGAGCTAAAAGCTCTGTAAGTGACTATAGAATCGTAAAGCAACAAGTGTAGCATCACTATAAACATGTAAATATGCCAATGAATAAACTCAAGAAAATGTCTCTACATATAGCTATAAACCATTCTCAAACATCATTAAACATTATTATTCCTAGTTGAGAATGAGCCTAAACGCTCTAGCTCCCAAACCTTTATTACCGACCAAGAGACCGATACTTCGGTCTCTCATCCATAACTGCCTACGTGCACGTGGCCACACTAACTACCATCATAT
Source organism: Benincasa hispida (assembly GCF_027475165.1). Taxonomy (NCBI): domain Eukaryota; kingdom Viridiplantae; phylum Streptophyta; class Magnoliopsida; order Cucurbitales; family Cucurbitaceae; genus Benincasa; species Benincasa hispida. The sequence goes on from NC_143486.1 coordinate 44,982,861, forward strand.
TTTAGGTATTTCTACTCAAATACCTTCTCAAATTTGTCCTTCAGTATCGAGCTACTATGATACCTTCTCATATGTCCTTCGGTATCAAATTGGCCAGATACCTTCTCAAATGTCCTTCAGTATCAAATTGGCTAGATACCTTCTCAAATGTCCTTCAATACCTAATTGGTTAGATACTTTCTCAACGTCCTTCGGTATCAAATGTGAATTTTGTAACATCAACTTAAGTTCCATTGCCTAGTATTTACACAAGAGTTGTTCCATTGTCACTCATTTACATAAGAACTCATTCTCTCATAACCTTCCTCTAGGAAGCATATATCAAAATCAGAATATAGCTTTTGTAATGGTTACACGACATATCTTGGCCTGTGCTATACACATACAAGCCAGAAACATGCATTAAGTTATTCTCCAACTATTTGTTACTTGAGGAAGTATAAATACATCATTAATGTCACTATGCTTTACTTGATCATATATGCATAAGTATTAGAAATCTTAAGTTTACTTAGTCACTCATAGTTCGTCAGGCTCTTATTGGTTTATACGCTTCCCCTAGCTCTTCTTGGCCTGAAAAGATATAATTCTCGATTAAACTACTTAGGATTCCTAATAAAATACCTAAAATAATTCATTTATTAAAGGAACTTCCATCAATACAGACAGCTTTACTAGCGAGATCCCCCTGAGCGAGGTCAGCGAGATCCCCCTGAGCGATGCTAGCGAGATCCCTCTAAGAGATGCCAGCGAGATCCTCTAGAGCGATGCCAGCAAGATCCTCTAAAGCGATGCCAGCAAGATCCTCTAGAGCGATGCCAGCGAGATCTTCTAGAGCGAGATCAAGCTTTTCCTATAAAATTCTTAGCTACACTCACCTCAATTCCTAGCAAGATTTCCCCCTAAAGTGAGATCCTCCTTGCAAAATCAGCGAGATTTCCTTTATAAGCGAGATCCTCATGCCCAAATCTCGCTATAATTCTCCACGATGAATTGCTTGCTTGCTCTTCACAAGCAGTTGTCTGCTGATGCACCAATCCCCTGTTATATCTTCAAAAATTCATAACTCAAAATCCAGAGCTCTTTTCAAGAAACTTCCTTCTACAAACTTGTTTAGATTTGAGTTAACTTCCTTACCTTAAAATTTCAGCCCAGAATTCCTTATAGTTTGGCCTAGAACTTCCAAGCTTCTCCTCGAGCCCTGATTAATCCGTGGTTCTGCCTCTTCTGCAAATTCTCCACTTTTGTTCTTCTCTTCTTGTAATCTTTCTCCAGTAGAACAACCTTGAAAATTAGATTCTCCCAACTTTCAAATGGCATCTAATTCGCTAGATCTTCTCTTGTCAATTGCCGAAACCATGCTTTTGAAGTTTCACTTCCCTTTTTAATCTTTTTGCCGCTTCCTGAATTCAAGGAGTAGATTGCCACATCACCCCTCACTTAGTGCCTCCAGCCAGACTAATGATTAAATTTCTTCATTAAATATATTTTCTTTCCCTTCCTTCATAATCCCTATAAACAACATGAATTTCTACTTAATAAATATGTAATATAATATCCCTTTGGCTAAACATGCTTATCTAAGGAACCTAAGTTCGAGGTTTACATCCTGCCTATGAGGGGGTCTTCAACTACACAAGAAAGAATTCGCTTCTTCTCTATTCTTAGGGTAAGTAAATAAATTATTCCCTTAAGGGCTGGTTTTTTGTCTTTAACAATGTGGCACCACACCTTTTCTTGGCCCAAAAGGGGTTCAGTCATAGTTGAACCATGACTAGTTGTTCATTAGTGGGATCAATGATACTTAAGGAGTTAGATGTAACTATAGATGTAAAACGATAATTTTGACCTAACTGTATTTACGAGCAATTTGTAAATGATCAACACTGTTGATTGGTTATATCCAATGAACACAAAAATATATGTATAGTACGAAGAGTACAACCGTCGGTCTTTAGTGGATGACCAATAGTTAATGAACGTTGATTAATTTAAATAAAGAGTTTAACTAATTAATCAAGTATCATTGAAGCTTCAATTTATAGGTCCATGAAGTCTCCTTATTAGCTCAATAATGATTAATGAGAATCAAATTACTTTTGGATTAATTTGAATTGTTCAAATTAATTAAAAGAAATTAATTATATAAGATATAATTAATATAATGTATATGATACATTATAATATAAAGTTTTAATGAGATAAATAAATATTTGAATATGATTTAAATATTAATTATATGAATGTGATTCACATAAAAACTAAACTTAATATGAATATGATTCGTATTAATACCATAGGTTATTTGAAAGAATAATGAATGATAGGTTATATTATATGTGATATAACATATAGTTTAATATATATATAAAGCTAGTTAATATATATTTTTTTATTATTATTTATATTCAAATTGTTTGAATTTTGGAATTGATAAAAAAAAAAAAAAAGGAAGGGAGGGAGTTCCTTCAACCCCATTTTTCTCCCAAATACATGTAGCGCAGCGGAAGTGTGGTGGTGTTACACCATTCAGTATCCATCTTCTTCCTCCCAATTGAAACTCTCTCTGTGTGAAATTTTCTCTCAACAAAAGTATTCCTCCCTTCGCCAAAACTAACACTCAAAAGCCCACACCCCTATGGTCATTCTCATCCTTGATAATAACTCAGTCTGTCTTATAGTGGTGTTCGTTTTAGGTTGTTGTCTTGCTGTGAAATTTTGTTCATGTTTAGGAGAAGAAGTTCTATTCGTGATGCTTGGTTGTGGAAAGGAAACGTGAAGAGTGTTGGTTCTTCAACGGTGAGTTTCTAGTTTCCCTTTCTTCTTAGTAAAAATCCCAGTAGAAGAAGCATGCTAGGTAATTCATGTTTATCGTAGTCTGCGTCACTTTGCATTTAATGTTCTCTAAAATGAAATTAGAGATACACACATTCAATTGCTTCCACTTCGGGGTATTCTAAATCCCTTCAGTTTATAGATTTATAATTTTCAACAAAACCAAATTTTCATATTATTGTTTAAATTTGATCATTGTTGATTAGTAGATTTGTTTTCAACAACAAAACAAATATTTATGTTATTCTTATTTTGAAATTAAAATTCTTATATTTAGTGTTCATGGAATTTTATATTTTTTTTTATTATTGATAGATTTATAATTTTTAACAAAACCAAATATTCATATTATTGTTTGAATTTGGTCATTGTTGATTATTAGATTTGTTTTCAACAATAAAACAAATATTTATGTTATTCTTATTTTGAAATTAAAATTCTTATAATTTAGTGTTCGTGAAATTTTGTATTATTATTATTATTGCTTTTGCATATAGTTAATTATTCTTCAAACTTTTTTTAGTTTGGAGGTTGAATTTATCAAAATCTTAGGCCTGTTTCATAACTATTTTGGGGGCGTTTGAGGCAGAGAGTAGTATAATAGTCTATGAGTTATAATAAACTGTCTGTTTTTATAGTCGGTGTTTAGGATGTAGACTATTATAGTCTGGTTTATAATAGTCTGTGTTTGGGGTGCAGAGTATTGTAGTCTGACAACGGGCAAAAATGCATGTTATCATAGTACTAACTTCTTAAACAATGTTGGATTGCGTTAATGAAATATGTTAATTTGCGTCCATTAAGCATCAATTTCATAATATTGTGGTCGCATGCGTTCATCGCATTAGAACAGTTGATTTTGTATTCTCTGTGCAGAACATGCGTTGACGCAATGCAAAAATTTCGATCACAAGAAATCATTGGTCGAGCGCAACTTCACCGCAAGGCTTTGCGATGATCGTGCTCGCAAACATTCGTCCGAGAAGGATCGCCGCAACTTGATCAATGCAACATGGTGGGCGTATCTGGGTGAAAGGCTAATTAAGCGCGATAAGACAGAAAACTGATGACAGTTGAATCCGAATTAAGTTGATAGTCGATAACGGTCACAAAGTACATTCAGCTTTTTGGTGACAATTATTCAGCGCATCAGTCAAGAATTAAAGTCGTCCCATCTGTACAACTATGAGAGAGAAGCCACCTTTCACCATGGATGCTCTATAAATACCAAGGGCATTCTTTAGAAAAAGGGGTTCACCGTTTTAACGATCTTTTGTTCCACAAGTTCACGCCTCTGTCCATAGTTTTCCTTTTCATTTTAAGGCGGAGAAAAAGAAGAGTGGTGGCACTGGAGATCGCTTAGGGCAACTCGAGAGAGTACCTTGGGGCGTAGAAGCAGAGAGCGGGCCGACTCTCGCGAGAGCGAGATTATCTTTTGAGCACGAGTAGAAAAATAGTGTAATTGCCTGGCAGCAAGAGATTGCTGCCAGGCTTTATTTTATACTTACATTGTTATTTGTACTTCATCTTCATATTTATATAATGGAAATTCTATTTCTACATCTGTTCACTCTCTTAATATGCATGAGTAGTTAAACTAGTCGAATGAGAAAAATTAAGCTAACAGGACCTAGGAAGTTCATTGTTGCGATTGTCTTGTCTTATGCTCTGCAAAATACCCTTTTGGATGCAATTCATGTGTTTCATATATAAACATCTCTTTTTTGGAGGTACAAAAAAATGTAAGACAAAATAACCAACTCATGATTGTATGATTAAAATATGACCAGGAAAATTTCATACCAAATGTACTACAAACTTAAATGCATAATTGAAACAAAGTTGTAACGATCCGACTTCCTAGGACTCAAGCTAGGTCGTTACTAAACGCATGCATGCATGGAAGTTAAAACAACATCCTTTTTATAGTGAAATAAATGCTAAATAAATAAGGTAACTTAAAAGGTCTTCATTAAATTCAAATATTGAAATCAAATGATAGGGTACCCGTAAGTCATAAATGGAAATAAATAAGTCTGAAAACAAATCTCAAACGATAAGTTTCAAATGTCAAGACCGAAAGTTAAAAACATAAAATAACTCTTAAAACATGAGTGAAAGCATTAAAACTGATCCCCAGTGGCTCGTTCATGGATTCCTCTTGTCATTCACCGACGCGTCCCTACCCTTACCTGAAACATATACATGAGAAAGGGTGAGTATAAAATACTCAGTAAGTAACCCCATTACTGGGGTCAAGCTAGGCATCTATGTTCTCTAGATGCCTACCTCTAGTGGAACATATAAACTGCTCTAGTCCTTATGGGACACATACATACATTAAAAATTGATTTCTATCCTACTGTAGTTAAGTATGCCCACTACCTCTAGTAAGTTCCGTAGGACCCACAACCTCTTGTGAATCCCGAAGGAAACACAAACCCTAATGAATCCCGAAGGAAAACACAACCCCTGGTGAATCCCGAAGGAAACACAACCCCTAATGAATCCCAAAGAAATACAACTCGTAGTGAATCTCGAAGGAAACACAATCTCTGGTGAATCCCGAAGGAAACATAATCTCCGATGAATCCCAAAGGAAACACAACATCTAGTGGGCATCTAACTAATCAGTAAGGATACTATCACAGTCTCAACATCACAAGTATCACAACATGGTTCTATAACATACATATACACCTCAACATCATGGCTCTACAACATACATATATGCCTCAATATCCTCATATCAAAATACAACCTCATGGAATCAAGTATCAACTCATGCTAGCATGCAAGTATCTACGTGCACAAATAAATCTTTCAGATCCTCATACAAGAACATACATCGGTCATACTATTCTATCCATCTATCATGCTATCATTCTGTCATAATATTCATCTATCATGCTAGCATATACCTAGTGTCTGGCCTGTGGGCAGTTCTAATAGTAAGATTACTTACCTTGATACTAGATTCAGATATCGATCCAAGCGGCAATCTTCAATAATCAATTTGAGAATCCAATTCCCCAACGAAGCCTGAGCAACAACCACCCTCAAGATTCCAATCTTCAAATTCTTCCTTCAATCAGACCCTGCTTCCATCTTTTAATCCTTTTCTCCCCTAAAATTTTCAATTTACAAAGAATTTAACTCACTCCCTTCCACAATGAAATTAATTCTTGACATTAATTTCAAATTAAATTTGTGTGACATAACCCCCTTCCAAAATGAAATTAATTCTTGACATTAATTTCAAATTAAATTTGTGTGATATTAAAAGTCCAATTTCCATAACTTCCCTCCGATTAAACCATTAAATTGAAACATCCATTCCTTCCAAAATGAAATTAATTTCTGCCACTAATTTCCAAATTGAATAATTTCAATGTCAATAATTAAATTCCCACAATTACACTTAAGTCCAAAAATTCTAAAAATACCCTTAATTAATAAAAATGACTGAAATTACATAAATAATAAAAATTTGTGGTGTTACAAAAGCAATCATTATTCATTATTGAAAAGTAGTCCAAAACACAGGTTGATCAAATATTCACTTCAAAGAGGTGGTTACAATAGTCCAACTTCAGGGTTGTGGGAATGGATAAGAAACTCACGTATCTTGCACACTGTGGAATATGATTTGCATAAGCTTCACCCTCTGTTGGTTATGAAATTCAGGAATATCTTGGAGTTGGTTTACGAATTTCGAACGTAGTTCGACTTCGGTTGCACGCTTCTCTTTCGGTCATTCTGCAATCGCCTTTAATTGGTCATTTGCGAACTCCATTGCATTCCTAACAATCTTTTTCATTTCATATTGATTCCCACTTTGCTTCCTCTTAAAGCATTTCTTCCTTCAGTGCTTTCACAAGTACGTGTTCCATGCATGTCATCTTGTGACACGTCCATTCTCTGACTAGACACCGTGGGGATGTTCAGATTCTGTGATTCATGAATAGGAACACCACCATTCATATGGTTTGGCACGTTAGACCCAACGTTCGCAAAGGTCTCTGACCATCCTCTCATAGCCCGATCCTTGCTGAAGACGTAAGCCAGATCCTCATAGTATGGGAGCGACTTATGTAGAAGCCCCTTTGTTGCAGGATGACTTTACGTGAAGGGTGAAGTGGATGTTATGATTATGTTACAAATATTCGTAAATCAATTTAGACAAAATTTCACCTTCACCCATCCATCGAACAACTCCTACACTGCAGTGATGCATTGGAAATCCTATTCCAGCCGAATCCACTACAAGCCGGTCTTCTCATTTCTACGATCGCTCGGTAAGTTCTTTTTTAGGGATTTGACTCAAAAATCTATAGTTGGTGATCCTTGGATACTACAACCGGGCAACTTCTCAGCCATCAAATGTTGTAGTTGTGCCACGTACCCAAGTTGAAACGTCCCATTGTCTGATCTCCATTCACCAGATGCGACCAACGCCACCAAGCACTCGTCTAGCTTCGTTTCTTCCTCTTTAGTCCAAGTGTACTTTGGGGCTCTTGAGGAACTTGACATTCTAGTGTATACACGTACACATTTTAAAACATTTAAACAATAAACAAAAATATAAGACATAATGGGTAAAGTGAAGTACAAAATACAGTGAACATAACGAGAGAGTTCTAAATGAAGTCATTTCACAACACACGACAAAGAAAATAAGCGTTCTAATTGACTAAAGAAGCATAAAGGCACTACATGCTACGCAACTCCTATTCAGTAAACATTTGTTGCATCAATTCATCCCTCCATTAGGTCATTTGAACTCTCAATATAATTGATTTCATCCTCTCCCCCTCCTCCAGTTATAGCAAAGCTTGAATCCCTTCACCCAAATCCTCGGTTATTCACTGTTAGTCATCTCCCTATTGATAAGACTATGTAGAAGGCAACACACCATGACGGTTCGACATTGAATTTGCACTGCTAACCTCCCAAATGACCTCTCAAAGTCTAATGGCCAACACATGGCACACACTAACGCATTGTCAAATCCTTGGCTTCCAACGCATGGTTACTCTTGGCAATGCCTCTTGCCAATACTTCGGCCAATCATGCGTCCAACCTTACAAATGCATGGTTGCCTTTTCAACTTATGTGTTAATGTCTCATAATACTTCACGCATGGGTCCTTTTGACCTTACCCTTAGCCAAATTTCATCAATTAAAGCTTAACTCAAAATTACCCAAGGAAAATCTATTCAACATTTAGAAATTCCTTCACTTGAACATAGGATTTAACTTTCACTTAGTTAATTTCCTTAACCACCTTCTTAAGTAAGAAAAATGGAAATTCGAGTTTCACATTTACTTCCCCCTTAAGAAAATTTCGTCCTCAAAATTTACTCGAACTAACTCTAGTTTAAGGTTCCACAACAACCATTGTTGTAACCTCTTATAACTTTGTCTATTACCACGCTTCCACTGCGCTACTCTGATATTAACTTTCTTAGTTTGTCCAACAATACCTCACCTAGCCATCTCGAAGCTAGATGTTGAACCAAACTATCTACAAAATAACTTTTCTATCTCAAACACTAAATGAGAATAACTTAAATTCATACTTATCTTCCTTGGTAGATCTTCAGGTAGCGTTGTGAGTTCCAACTCTGGTTGCCTGCTAGGTCATGCCACTTCTGCCATTCTTCTTAGTCTACCTTGACTAATTTCTTAGGTTCTCTTTAAACCTTTACTCTACCATACCTTCCTTTCATTTTACTGTACTTAAACCTCAGGTTTTCTAAATTTAACCCTTCGGTTTTCGAGAACTTATACTTTGATACCAAACTAGTATCAACTAACCCTTCAACTTCCCAGAAACTTATGCTTCGATACTAAGTTGGTATAAACTAATTCCTCAATCTTTCCAGAAACTTATGCTCTGATACCAAGCTGTCACACCCCGTACCAGACTACTCTCGGAGCCTAGGAAAGGACATGACTGTAGTAGTTATCAATCCTTTTGTTGACACTTACTGCCTAATAACTCTTGCGAAAATAACTCTGATACCAAGAAACAAATTCAACACCCAACTAATTAAGTCAAGGAGGCAAACAACAACAGATTAAATAGGCCCATTTTATTATAACAATGTAACATTTATACAACCCCAAGACTTAACAACAAAGTTTACAATAATAACTGTAAAGCCCTCCGGAAGTGTAACTGTGGCTTGTGGCAGACCTTGACCTTAGCAGCACCCTGGAACTCCTCACCTTTCGCTACCTGGGAAGAAAAACATGAAATAACCGAATGAGCTTCATAAAGCTCAGTGAGTGGTAAACAACTTCTAGAGTCTATTTCAACTCATAAAAACAAGCATATCATAAATACGAGGTTACATTCAAACCTCCACCTTGAGTGAGTTTGGTCTCAACTCTATCTACGCGCACGGTAGATAGCTAAACTGATAACTATTTAGAATGAGTATGTTGTCTAACTACACACACGGTAGATAGTTAACTGTTACTAAACTTAAACGCTTACTCTTTTGTGTTTCCCTTATGTCTCCTATGCGCACATAGCTCCCCGCGCATGGGCTCAGAAGCTATGCTCGTTGGCTCTCTGACCATCCCATACGAGGTTCCTCCCATAGGCTTAGGAACTAGACCTCTCGATCCCCTGACCATCCCGTGAGGTTTTACTTACGGGCTTAGGAACTGGGTCTATTGACCCCCTGACCATCCCGATCACATAATCTCATTCTCATGCTAGATACTCATTCATAACATAAGCATATACAATTTACTCTAAAAGATATGCTTTAAGACTTAAAGGAAAGTACCACTCACCTTGATCGTTTAGGAACCTTTCTCTCTAGAAGTTCCTTGATCTTCCCGGGCTACTCTTTAGAACCCTAAATTCCAGATTCAACTTAAAGCTCAGTCTACTCATAGTTCTAGCTTTATCTCGAGTTACTTCCTTCTACAAATATACTCTAAAATGTCTCAGAAAGCTTACCTCAAAATCTTAGCTCACAGACCCTCGTGATTTGGCTGGAAACATCAAAACATCAAGACTGGCTCAGCTTACCTAACAGCTCGACCCCTCTATCTTGTCCTCACTTTTCAGCCTGATTCCTTAGAGCTTCGTCTCCGGCAACCCTATCCTGAAAACTAGACTTTCCTAGCTTTCAAGTGGATTTAAAATCACTCCAAACGCACGAGTATTCTGGGAGAACTTCTCGTCCTAAATTGATGCTACTTTCTGTTCTTTCTGTTCGACAACATCTCCCCTCTTAGAACCTCTTGACCAACGCATGGTCTTGCTACCAACGCATAGTCTCCTCCCAAAACACTCTTCTTTATGTCCTTTGAAGAGAATTTTAGTTCTCATCTAAAGTCCTTGGCCTTATTTATAGGCGTCCAAGATTACTCTAAGGCTGACACCTCCTACTTGACCGCATGTCCAAATGTCTCTTCCTTACACTATTGCCGCAATCTTGCATCAGCGCAACCCAAGGTGTCTTGCTCCCCTTTTACCAACGCATAGCCCTCAACTTTGCATGTCTTCTTATGCATCCACTTCATTTACTTAAGGCTTAAGATTTCTTCCCAACAAGCCATATGTCTGGATGACGTCCATGAATGTGTCCATCCTCCATATGCGTTCATCCTTCAAATGCGTTCATCCAACCACATATGCGTTAACCACAAATGCGCCCATCCAATTGTCGCAACCTACTTATGTCTGGACACCATCCCTTGGCGCATACATCCATTCAATCTTTTCTTGTGCATCTAATTGACGCAACTTGGTCACTTATGCTAGATGCTCGCAAGCTCCTCTTTGGCCGCATATCCTTCTCCTTCGCATGGCTTACCTTTGCTCTATGCGCTCAACTAGGATATTGACCAACACTCATTCAACGCATACTACTAGTTTGTCCTATGCGCCCACATGCCCTTGGATGTCCAACGCATAGCACATCACCAATGCATAGTACATCACCAACGCATAATGTAGCATTACCGCATCCATCGCGTCCATTGCATCCATCGCTGCTTACCATCGCATAGCACTGCCACGTCCATTGCATCCATCGCATCCATCGCTGCTTACCATCGCATAGCATTGCCACGTCCAATGCTGCATGCCTTCCTCGTCGCATGCTATCGATCGCTGCATGCTTCGTACCACATCACCGCACACCCTCGCATCACTGCATGCCCTTGCACCGCATCAGCACATACAACCAACGCATTTCCTTCGGCTGCATACATGTATACCATAGGCCGCATCAACGCATGCCCTTGGCCATACACTCTCGCGTAGCAAAGCCGCCACATGCCCCCAACGCATAGCACCGCCGCATGTCATCAACGCATAGCACCGCCGCATGTCATCAACACATAGCACCGCCGCATAGCATCACCGTGTGACACCAACGCATAGTGCTACTGTATACCATCGACACATACCCCCATCACCGCATGCCATCCATCGTCGCATGCTACCAACGAACCATCGCATCCAAAACACCACATGCGCACGTAATACTGCCACAACCATCGCATCCATCGTGCCTGCCTTCATCACCGCATGCCTCTATCCATCGCATCCATAGCGTTCAACATCCAGCGCCCTTGGATGCGCAACTTGAGGCTGCCGCATACGTTTTCTAACCTCTTTAAGACCTTGGTTGCTGCATGCACTACTAACCTCCCAAATAACCTCTCAAAGTCTAATGGCCAACGCATGGCACACACACTAACGCACTGTCAAATCCTTGGCTTCCAATGCATGGTTACTCTTGGAAATGCATCTTGCCAATACTTCGGCCAATCATGCGTCCAACCTTACAAATGCATGGTTGCCTTTTCAACTTATACGTTAATATCTCCTAATACTTCACGCATGGGTCCTTTTGACCTTACCCTTAGCCAAATTTCATCAATTAAAGCTTAACTCAAAACTACTCAAAGAAAATCTATTCGACATTTAGAAATTTCTTCACTTCAACATAGGATTTAACTTTCACTTAGTTAATTTCCTTAACCACCTGCTTAAGTAGGGAAAATGGAAATCCGGGTTTCACATATGATCATTCAGTAATAACTCTAGTGCTAAAAGTAACTAACGTTGTGAAGTTGTGAATGTTGTTAGTATTGTAACTAGTTCCGTTGGGTCCATTATATACTCAAAAAATTGGGACTGGCCCTGAAAGAAACATTTTAAATCATAAAGTAATTACAATACCCATTTTTTATGTTATTTTTTTACGTTATTTTAAAAAAAAAATACACTATCAATTGATACTATATATTTTTTTAAAAACAAATCCAACAAATTTACTTTTTGTTTCATGTTATTTTAGAAACGAATTAAATTGTTCTTTTTGATATACTATCGATTAAGACTCTTTTCTAAGAATTTTTTTTTTTTTTTATCTTCTTTCTTTCATATTATTCTAAAACTATTTTAGGTACAACTGTTTTAATCTGTTGGGTCTTTTATTAGGTATAAAAAATTTTAATTAATCCAAATTCTCAAACAACTTGAGTACAATGATTGAGTTCTTAGTCAAATTCCCAAAATAAAAACCAATTTTTGAAAGCTACTTTTTTTTTAGTTCTCAAATTTTGCCTTGATGTTTTAAATCAATGTAGATTTTAAATTATACAGAAGTTTTAATTTCTTGTTGTCCAATTATCCATTGATTTATGGATTTGGGTATTTTTTATTTGAATTTGAGACATTTTAATTAATCCACAATTCTAGGATTTCAAACAACTATTTTGTTAGGTACAACTATTTTAATTAATCCAAAATTTCAAACTTTAGTACAATGGTTGAATTCTTAGTCAAATTCTAAAAATAAAAACCACTTTTTGAAAGCTACTTTTTTTAGTTCTCAAAATTTGCCTTGGTTTTTTAAATCATTGGTGAAAGATAGATAATAAAGAAAGAAATTTGGAAGTGAAAGTGAAATTATTTTTTTACACTGATTTTTTATATTGTTTTTTTAAACAATTATTATTACAGTCAATCATCCAAACATAGCAACAAGTATAGAGTAATGTTATTCATCCAAACATAAACAAGATTTATAAGATAGACATCCAAATAGTAACATAAACAAGATTTATAAAACAGTCATCCAACAGTCATCCAACTATAAATTCATCCAAACAGCCATATATTACTATTTCCATCATACAAACGGCTATAATTAAGAATATGTGAATATTCTTCCAAATTACTATTGATTCATGTTAATAAACCTCACGCAATGCTCGAGTATGTTAATACTCCACCCTGACAAGAGCACACAAAAAATATAAGTAAGATAAAGAAAAATGTGTAACCTAAACCCCAAAAAGGATTACATAAACCATAATAAAGATAGATAGTTATCACCTTAGCAAGAGAAAGTTGGTAAATAGTATTTGATCCGGCTGATTCGTAATAAGACCGACCCTAAAACAAGTTACAATAAAGAACATTAGTACTATACTTAAGAAGTTATAATAGGGAGGCACTCGTCAACACCATGATGAAAGAAAATGTTGGATAAAGAGAGAGAAGACATACCATTTGCATTTATAAAATAGATAGAATGTGTTTGTCCTTATATTTGAAGCCAAGAGAGCATAATTAAAATGGAGGCGAAAAATAATGGTCAATATACAGGAAACTATACCTAACAACCATTGTCCATCAATATACAATAAACAATGGTCAAAATGGAGGCGAAAAGTTACAAAATGGACAAGAAATGGACAAACAAAGATTGAAATGAACAAACAATGGACAAATAGTTACCAAAATTTACGGAGATGGCCAACCAATCGACAAATAATGGACCCTAATTTAGAAAATGGAAAAATAATTAAACCAACACAGTGAAAATACCCCAATCAAAATCCATTCTTCATTACCAAATTTCATCAAACACTATAACAACACAGTAAAAATAACATTGGTATAATGAAGAACATAACATCAAAAATAAAAGTTACCAAATTTCATCAAACAATACAAAATCAGTATGATGAAGAACATAACATCAAACACTATATAGACAACACAGTGAAAATAACCTAATCAAAGTTACCAAATTTCATCAAATTCATCAAATAACCTAATCAAAAATACCAAAATCCATCAAATATCTTATAGAATCAGCAAACAGAAATGGTAATAGCAAAATAATGAACATGAAACTAAATTTAGAGCATAATTTTGAAGCAAAATAATGAACATGATACAAAATAGTGGACAAACATAGAGCATGATTTACAAAATTTTGAGCTAAAATTGTAAAAAAAAAAAAAAAAAAAAAAAAAAAAAAAAAAAAAAAAAAAAAAAAAAACCTCATCATCGGCTAGGAAAGGAAAAAAGAAGATTACCTTCGATCTTCCCTACCAAGCTCGAGATCTTGTCCTTCACACCCTACCACTCTCCAAACGATAACCTCCACCCCCAAGCACAATCGTCCCTCAACCAAACAAATTAGGGCCTATTTCGATAGAGTAAGAAGATCAAATAAAGCATAAAAAGGGAACCAAAGGTTTGGAGTGGTGAGAGAGACAGATCGTTTGGAGTGGCAAGGGGAAGAAACACGATCTATAAATCTGTGAAGGGTCTAAAGAAAAACATGCAAGAAGAGAATCACATCTACATATCTGGTTTTGACGGAGATGAAGAAACATGAGACCAGATCTGAAAACAACACTGAAACCAGCCGGAGTAGTAAAGAGAGAAGGAAGAACGAAACTAAATTTGAGCATAGTGTTCAATCGGACAAGAACAGAGACAACAATGATGAGGGAGAAGAGAAGAGATGTTACAAATAATGAACGATCGTGGGGTTGGGAATAGTGTTCCCTAGGGTTATCAATGTGAAGATAAAATTGGAGTTCCAACTATCTGAAGATAAAATTGGAGCTCCAACCAAAAATAGTTGGAGTCCAAAACGTGGAGTGGGCTATAATAGCCCACTCCACCCACTCCATTCTTGGGCCCAAATAGACCCTTTGTTTTGTTTTGTTTTGTTTTTATTATTATTATTTTATTTTTTTATTTTTTTTAATTAAGCATATAGACACTATTTTGATCTCCAAAATTCTTTGTTATCTACCTTTTAACAATGGTCTTAAAAATGAAGCCAAATTTTGAAAACATAGCTTTTGAAAATTTATTTTTGTTTTAAAATTTAGCTAAGAATTCAACCAATGTACTTAGAAAATATGCAAATCATGATCAGAAATGAGGAGGAAATAAGTTTAATTTTTTAAAAACAAAAACAAAAAACGAAATAGTTAGCAAACGAGACCTTAGTTATCATATAAGGTTGTGTGAGGAATGATATTTTTTTCACCGAGAATAATTATGACTTCTCTATTTACCGTTAACATATTAAAAATGTTCCAATAAATGCATGACGACCATCACGGTATTGATGTTAATACGAAGTCTTGATAATCCAAAAAAAATATTTTCTAAGGTATGGTTGAAATCTTCAAATTTAATTTTTCTTATTCATTATTTGTTTATTGATAGATTTATCTTTAACAAAATCAAATATTCATATTACCTTAAATTTAAAACTTAATTGTTGATAAGTAGATTTGTTTTCAACGCTAACAAATATTTGTGTTATTTTAAAATTTAAATTTCGATTTAATTTTTTGGTTTGGGAAATTATTTGGGAATTTTCTTTAAAATAGATTTTCAAACACTAACTTTTAGATTTTATAGATTCAAAAAATCCAAAACAAAAGAAATAACATACAATATATACGTGTAACTTTTTCTTTGCATTTATCCTCAATTTTAATTACTTTAATATATAATAACAATTGTGCTATTTATGTGGAACAAAATCCTCTTAAATCATATTAAACATGTCCCCTTTTGTTCCTCCATTTCAAAATCGGAAAAAGCGGTTAATTAGTTGATCATTTATATTTTTAACAGAAATTTCTTTTGTTACTTTAAATTTTATTTCAAATATTATATTAATTCATAATTCATATGCCACCATAAAAATTTAGAGAAAATTAAAAGGATATTATCTTTTTAGAAACTATTTAGGAAAATAAGGTTGTTTTCAAACTATTTGTAAAAATATTGTTTTTTTTTTTTTTAATAACTTGAGGGTTCAAAATTTGACCAACCTTGCCCTTTCTTTTTTAATTATTATACATTCCACCTTCTTCTTTCTTTCTTCCTTTCTTTTTTTTTTTAAAAAAAATTTATTTTATAAAAACAATTTCTAAAAATATTTTATTATTTTATTTAAACTCTAAAAAGAATAAATTAAAAAAATAATATCTCATAAAATTAAAAAGATGTAAATTAAATATCTCATTTATATAAAAATAATTACAAAAATCAATGTGTCCCACAAGACGGACGTCGTCGATTTCGAGCTAGTTGTCGTCGTCGACTTCGAACTTGAGGTTGCTCAGGTTCTTCTTGATGTTGCTCTGGTACCTTTGCAGGCGCTTCATAATATAAGTATTCATTATGCTCTCCACGACCTTAACCATGTCCATGCACGTATGAAGATGAAGGACCAGCCTCTGAGTCATAATGTCCTTAACCAAATGCTGACATCATCATCATCGGACTAACATGATCAATTTGACTCTGCGTCTGCATCATAGGGGGCAACTCTTCCACATTATGTGCAACCTCATCAAACTCATCTTCTTCCCGAACAGGTCCTCTACGTCTAGGAGCTGGTGGAGGAACAATAGGCATATCGTACATATAATGAATTTCCTCCATATAACTTTGGTTGTTACTACATATAGCAAGAACTTGGTTCGGATCATTTGCAACCTCACGGAGTCTACTGTTGTTCGATCTCTGTGAATTATAAAATAATTAGACAATATTTAAAATAAATTTAAATTAAAAATAATTAGATAATATTCATTCATTTACCAGATGACCCACAGCTGCTCCCAGACGAGTGACATAGCGCCTTGTGATATTATTATACCAATGAATATATTCTGGAGTGACATATGTGTCAAACTGTTCAAGAGAAACTCCCACTACAATAAACTTTGAACGATGGTGCCATCACACTACCAAATGTACAACTTTTTCGGACCAATCTCCAGTCCTTAGGTCAATATCATGCAGTACGGGTTCAGTATTTCAAGGCGATGGGACATCCTGCTGAAAACCGAATTGTCTCATCACCCTGTTAGGAAGATGCCACTCACCAATGTGAAAACATCTGAGAGGACTCATCGTCCTCCATATATTTTGACCATTCATACAAAAATTAGGCAAAGTATGCATAATAATTTTGTATGGCTCCCAAATAACTTGAAACATATTATATTAGAAAATATTAAAGACAAATACAATAAAAATGTGTATAAAATAATCAATTAAGTTCAGTGTAATGTACCTGTTCAGGTTGAAGCAAATCAAACATGTGTCTATACTGGCTGACTACATGTGTGGCTGTCCTAGTCACACAAAATTTGTCTCTCCACCTAAATTTTTAAATTGATAATTTAGAATTTAAATTAACTAAATCAGTGATATAAAAATTAAATTGAATTAAAACAACATACCGAGAACCGTAGGCTCGTCCAACTAACTGAGCGTCATTAACATGTTGTAACTGTGGAGCCATTATTGGAAATTGCTCCCAACCATGCCAAGCATGCTCCACCCCACGAATACCGCCCCGCATCATGGCTGGTTTTGTCCAATCCATCTCGTTGGGTCTACTAGGTTTTCTCAACAACGATGGATCAGGATGTAAGACGGGCATATTAGGGTGTGTGATCCAGTAAACTTCATGCGGTACAGGTTGAAATTGAGGAGAGTAACATTCAACATACGTTGACAATTTGTAGTAGTCCTCAATAAAATCTTCGTAGTTCATGTTAAAATGTGAGCAAACGGCCATAAAATGCGAGCATGGAATGTCAAATGCTTGCCACTTGTTACATGAACAGTACCGCTTGAACCTGTTTATCTTCAATATTTGAATGTTTCCTCCTTTGGCATTGAGATTATGACATCCGGTCTTCACATGAAACACACCTCCATACCGATCGTATGATTGTACTTCATGTTTACTAGATCGTGCAGCCCATTTATTTATTTTCTCGTGTGCGTACCTGGATTTTTACTCCACTTAGTATTATAAAATATGTTTGAAATAAATTATTAATAAAATATACATATATATAAATATTACCGGGTGTATTTATCTTGACGCTCCAATGCATCCCTTATTTCTTTTCTTCTTTTCTCATAATAGTTCACGCATTTGAAGAATGTTATCTGATCAAGAGCATTTATAGGCAACATTCGAGCTCTTTTTTAGGACTCCATTTATGCACTCTGATAGATTTATCGTCATCCACCTATATCTGAATCCTCCATCATGTACTTGAGTCCATTGCTCTAAACTAATGTTGTAAAAAAACTCAGACAACTTCGATTTATTCCTTTGATATCTTCAATTTCTTTGTTGAACTTTCGAATTTGAAACTGACACCGGCACGATAAATATAATTTTTCAATGCATTAAATTTATACTTTTTATTGAAGTTGTTGACAATATGTCGTAAGCAGAAACGATGGTGATATTTCGATCCCGTCCAACCATTTGCTGGGTTGTTCACTACTGTGATTATACTAGCATGTCGATCTAAAATTAAACACAGCTCTTCGTGTGTTACAATTTCTCTCAAGTGTTTCAGGAACCATCCCCATGAGTCTGCAGACTCTTCATCAGCAACGGCAAACGCAAGTGGAAGAAAATGGCCATTCGAGTCAACTGATGTAGCAATCAACAGTTTTCCTCTATATTTTCCATATAAGTGTGTACCATCTATCTGAATTATCGGCCGACATTTATTAAAAGCTTCTATACAAGGACCAAATGCCCAAAATACAGAAGTTAGGATAACATGGCTTTCAGTAAGCGTTTCTTTAACTCTCCACTCTACACATGTTCCGGGATTGGTCTGCTTAACCATATATAACCACCTGGGCAACAATTTGTAAGACTCATCCCAATCACCGAACACTTTAGCCAACGTTTTTCTTTTTCCCTCCCATACCCTATGGTAAGTAATATGATATCCAAACTTTGATTTGATGTCGGACTGCAGTTGTGCCACACTGATAGATGGTTTTTCTCTTACGGCGTCACAGAACTCCAGTGCAATCATTGATAAATCCAATTGCACGTGACTTTGACTTAGTTCTGAATAAAAACATGTATGCTGCTCATCATACTTAGTGATCTCGAACAAGCCATGCGATTTTTTCTTTATTGTACAAAGTCTCCACTTGCAACCTTCCTCCCACTTCTTACACCGAATTGTCCAAATTATCGATGTAGATTCAACAACCTCATACGTGACACTTTATTGCAAAACATTTGACCGCGTGTTGTAGCATTTCCTTGTCTTGACAAATCATCCCTTTATACAATTGAGTATTGTCAACGTCCACAAGGGCTACAATTGGGTCATGTTCCTGAATGCTATCCAGTACATTCATATCCAAATACTTGAATGTATCTGAAAGCATTTCATGTTCACGACCATCGAAATCCAACTCTTCAAATTCGTCATCCGTTTCTGTTCTGAAGTCGCTGTACAGGTTGCTAGCTGCCATATCTTCATTATCACATGGCGATGCAACTGACTCCGGATCAGGATCGATACATTGAGTTGGATCTTCAAACTGGTTAAATGATGTATCAGGATCCACCCCTATCCTATTTACATTTACATACAAATGTACTAGATTTGGCAGTGGCATTGCCATTGAGAACATCAAGTTCATAGCTTGTGCATTCGAAATAGGGAATGACATAAACCTTATTGATCCTGGTGGTTCTAGATTAGGATGTCTATATATTATTTCTATCTGATTTGCTCCCATATCTACACTAAGTAACATCCCAACCATTTTAATGAATTGTTCAAATACAATTCTACTATTCACATTTATGGTAAAACTCCCACTTGGTGGTTGGTCATACTCAACTCCATCAATACTATCAATCATATTACCATTTATAAACAATAAAAATCTCAAGCATTTGTCTGCCATTTTCTAAAAAAAAAAAAAAAAAAAAAAAAAAAAAAAAAAAAAAGAAAAAGACAAACAACAATTTTTTGTACATACTTTTTATAAGAAATATATTAAAAAATATTAAAATTTTTTAGTTTATAAACATAAATTAATCTTTTTATAACTATTTTTAGACATAACAACAAAGTTAAATCACAATAACTATCGCAATAATTTTGTATTAAACTATAAATATCAATTTTTTAAACATAACAACAAACTAAACATTTTAACACTATAAACATCAAAGTTAATACTAAAGAAATCAAATATCGTATGAATAAACTAAACTTTTCAAACTATACTAAACTTGTTAACTATCACAATAATTTTGTATTAAACTATAAATATCAACTTTTTAAACATAACAATAAACTAAACATTTTAACACTATAAACATCAAAGTTAATACTAAAGAAATCAAATATCATATGAATAAACTAAAATTTTCAAACTATACTAAACTTTTTAAACTATACTAAACTTGTTAACTATCACAATAATTTTGTATTAAACTATAAATATCAACTTTTTAAACATAACAATAAACTAAACATTTTAACACTATAAACATCAAAGTTAATACTAAAGAAATCAAATATCATATGAATAAACTAAAATTTTCAAACTATATTAAACTTTTGAAACTATACTAAACTTGTTAACTATCACAATAATTTTGTATTAAACTATAAATATCAACTTTTAAACATAACAATAAACTAAACATTTTAACACTATAAACATCAAAGTTAATACTAAAGAAATCAAATATCATATGAATAAACTAAAATTTTCAAACTATATTAAACTTTTGAAACTATACTAAACTTGTTAACTATCACAATAATTTTGTATTAAACTATAAATATCAACTTTTTAAACATAACAATAAACTAAACATTTTAACACTATAAACATCAAAGTTAATACTAAAGAAATCAAATATCATATGAATAAACTAAAATTTTCAAACTATATTAAACTTTTGAAACTATACTAAACTTGTTAACTATCACAATAATTTTGTATTAAACTATAAATATCAACTTCTTAAACATAACAATAAACTAAACATTTTAACACTATAAACATCAAAGTTAATACTAGATAAATCAAATATCATAAGAATAAACTAAACTTTTCAAATATCATAAGTTCAACTCACAGATTCGACGGTAGTTCTCTTTTTTCCTTCAAAGTGACAACGTTCACCCTTTTTTCCTGTTATTTGTTATCTGACAACAACTACAAAGAATTAAAAAAAATAGAATCTATAAAAAAATAATAATATAAGAACAAAAATAAAATGTATAATTATTCTTAAAAAATAAAAATTTAGTAGAGTAACAAACCAGTATAGTTGTGTGAGAATAATTTGTATTAAACGAAATACAAGAAGAGAAATGGAAATGGAAATGGGAGGAGAGAAAGATGATTTCGAAGGCTTATTTTCGAAGTCAATGAGGGGGCAGTGAGCTATGAAGGGGCAGTGAGCAAATCAAGGGGAGAGGAGTGAGCAAAATCAAGGGCAGTGAGCTATCGAGGGAGTGAGTGAGCAAAAATGAAGAAGGAGCAAAAATTATCGAGGGAGTGAGTGAGCAAAAATGAAGAGGATGAGATTTAAAAGGATGTAGGTCGAATATTGAACATTCAACCCATGGGTTTGGGGTGGTTGAAGAGGCATTAAGGCTATGGCAGAGGGGCATGCATGCGTCAATGCATGCAGGGAATCGGAGCAGGGGAATCAAATCAGTGGCGGTCAGAGGGAGCATGCATGCAGTCGGTCAATGCATGTAGGGAATCGCGTAGGGGAATCGGAGCAGGGGCAACATGGTGATAGGACCTCACACTGTATATCGAGGGTTTAAGTTTCGACATAGTCACTCACAGCTAATGGAACTTTCATCAACAAAGACAACATTGCTAGTGAGATACTCATCCTGAGTGAATTTACCTTCATGAGCAAGATCCTTCTCATAAGCGAGATCAAGCATTTCTTTAACAAACTGTCTTCCTAGCCATGCTCACCTTACCAGCGAGATTCAACCCACATTTTTAGCGAGATTCCCTTCTAGAGCGAGATCCTCATCACAAAATTAGCGAGATTTCCTTATAGAGCGAGATTCTCATCACAACATCAGTGAGATTTCCTTCTAAAGCGAGATCCTCATCACAAAATCTCGCTATAACTCTCCACAATGAGTTGTTTGCTTGTTTTTCCCAAGCAACTGTCTGCTTATGCACATATTCTCTGTTACAACTTCAAAAATTCATAACTCAAAATCCAGACTTCTTTTGAAGAAACTTCCTTCTACAAACTTGTTTAGAATTGAGTTACTTTCTTACTTTAAAATTCCAACCAAAAATTCCTTATGCAACCTTCAACTTATTTTCCTTGTCGAGAGTTAAAGTTTCGACTTATGTATGTCGAAACTTCAACCTTTGACAACCCTAATATACATATTGTTTCCAGTTTACGTTCGACCTCTACATTAATCGAATCCTCAACCCTCGACTTCTAGCCTCAATCTCCCAAAACAACAATATTTCTCTAATAAGTTTCAAAACAACCTTATTTCCCTAATAAATTTTGAAAACAACCATATTAATATAAAAGGTCTTAAAAATTTATGTTTTAAAGACTTTTAATTATTTGAACTCACTAGTTGGAAGACGTGGCTTAACATTTTCTTTAACATAAATTTTTATAAAAAATATTAAATTATGATTAATTATTTTTCAACATGAATTATTGATTCAATATTCATTAAGTTTAATTAATAAATATTTGACATGAAATGAAATAGTTTAAAATCAATGTCTAAAATTATATATTTCTTGGTTTCAAGTTAATTTACAATGTATATGAGATATATTTGAACATTGTTGAATTTTTTAGACAATTTTTAAAGGAAAATAAAATTTTTGAATAAATATACTTATAATTGAATTTAAAACATGAAATTTTAAAGTAAAAAAACGAAAAGATATATATACAAAAAATAGATCGATAAATAAAATTAAGATACACATGATGCAATTAAAATAAAGTTTATGAAATAAAATTGAATAAAAGTCAAATTTTTATATTTTTTAAAATTAACCTTCTTGTTTTCGGGAAATAAAGTTTGTTTGGTTAGTTTTTTTTTGTTTTTTGTTTTTTTTTTAAATATAACCTCCCATCAAAGTCTTTATTTTTCATTGTATTTAATTTATGAAGTCTACATAATCATTTAATATATGGCTAAGAAAAATGAATAGTAAAAATTGAAATTAAAATCTCATAGAAATATAAAAAATTAAACATAAATGCATAAAGATTTAGGGTTGAAATAATCACATTACTTGAAATAAATTAATAGATTCTTAAGGTTGCTTCGATATGGTTGAATATTAAAAAGAAAAAATGGCAAAATGACAACCGATCAAACAAAAATGCATAAAGTTCCAAGTGATTTTCCATCTATTTAAGAACTAATTACAAAGCCTCTTGTTACCTACGTAAAGATTACATAAAGATCGAGATGCAACAATAACATTACCTCTACATAAGATAAATATATTGATGAATTCTCAAGGTTGTCTTTAATGGATTCTCCAAAGTGTCTTTTGACTTTTCATAATCAAATGAATTTTTATCTAATTAAGATTTAAGAAAAAACTTTACTTTTAGTGGTTAAAAATCTAAAAATATTAATTACAAAATCTTTAACACAATCTAAATTCATGCAAATATAATATTTAAGTGTTTTACTCATAGAAATCTATGAGAAAAAAAAAAAACAAAAAATGCATAAAACTTTAGGATGGAAATAATAACATTTTCTAAAATATATTAATGGATTCTCAAGGTTGTCTTTTCATATGTTGAATGTTAACATGAAAATTAATTCAAACACAAAAGAATTAGGATTGAAATAACAACATTACCGACATAAATTAATGGATTCTCAAGGTCGCTTTTCATTGGATGTTAACAAGAAAATTAATCTAAACACAAATAAAAAAGGCAAAGATATGTGAAATGTCAAAAGAAAATGTAAAATACCTAGAAAGAAAAGAGAAAAGTAGGAAAACAACAGAGGTTGAGATAATATATATGTAAATCTGTCCAAAATTGAAGAGAACATAGTAGACCATGTATTGAATAAAGAGTGAGAAGAGTAGCAATAAAGCATAGGAGGAGGACGTGTGAAACAATAAAGAACTCGTGGAAGAGAGTGATGGAGAAAGACATATCTGTTTAAATTTAAAATTACGAAAAGGTGAAATTGAAATAGTTAACTAACTTTGAAGGATGAGAATCTAATCCATAACTAACCATTAAATTTATTTTCATAAAGAAAAATCATTAAATCCAAGGTTATATTAAGCATATATTTAAAATTGAGGGGGCAAAATGAGAAGATAAAGATTCTCTTTGTTTGGCTCATTTTATATACTTTTATTTATTTATTATTTTGTTTTTATATTTATGTTATATATATAGTGGAGATAATAAAATTACATTTATTCGAAAATTCACTAACAAAGATTTGTAACCAATTGCTATGTATCGAATAGAAATTATCCCTAAAATTTATGACCAAAAAGTATTTTTTTATTGAAATAAAAATATCTTTTTCCTAGTTTTATTAAGTTAAAAATATATTTATTTTGAACATTTTTGGAAAAACAAAACCTTAAAACCTCCCATATTTATGAGGTCAGGATTTAGAATTATGAGATCATCTCCATTCTTCATCTCTCGAAAACCCTAGCCACTCTCTCTGCCTTACATCCCAACCTCCGGCCTGATCATCTCCGGCGACGACCCCGACGACACAACCTTCTGTATTGGCGAGCGATCCAGCCATCCCATTCCCAGTGTCTTCCGACTCGAACTGAACTACAAACGCCCACGACGAACGGCGGCGATAGTTTCTTCCACAAGCGGTGCGGCAAGACTCGACCCAAACCTCCGGCGACGCAGATTTCTGAACTGCGCGATTTCGGAGGCTACGCCTACTGTGACGCCCAGCTGCTTCGTACGACGACATCCTCCAGCGGATTCTCCTTCTGCCATAGCCGACCCGGCGGCGCAGATTTGTAAATCATCTATTTTGTATAGTTTAGGAGTGGTAGCGTTGTTTATGTGTTGATTGTTTTCTGTGCATGGCTGATTGTTTCGAATTTATATTTGGATAATTGTTATTCTTTGATAGATGATTTACATCTTAGAGTGGATGTAAATCTTAATAGCTAGTGCTTCTGATATATTGAATAATGACTGAGATGAGTTGACAATGATATGTGTGGGTAGCATCTTGAAGTTGTTTTGGCATCACTATTGAATGGGAAAGCATGCAGGGACGTTTGCCTTGTGAGTAGCCTGACATAGAAAACATGTTGTAGGCTTTACTGAAGATGGAAGAGTTGTGAATGATGGGTGAAAGAAGGGTTAGGTACCCATGTGTGAGGTTAGAGTTCATATCAGGGCTTTGAGTGCAAATGGTCAATGGCTGATATGTCACTTGTTGGATGTTAGAGCCTTAGTTATATATATATATATATATGGCCGAACGTCGATATACTAGCGTTGGAGACATTATACATCAAGGCCTCTAGTATAGATGGGGAAGGGTCTTTGAAGAATGTTTTCTCGGGGTTTTGCATACAGATAATCAAGGGCTATAAGGGGCAATATTCTTTCTGGAATTTGGATTGATTGTTTTTCTGATGCTGACTTTCACCATTGGTCTATGTTTAATTGTAGGAAAACTAAGACAAGGAGGATATTATTTGCTTGTAATCGGATAATTTTTCCGCTCTCTTGTTGTTGATTGCAATGATGCCCTTAAATAATGCTGTCCCTACACGGCCATACAAGGAGCGAGCTCAGCCGTAAGTGATGCTTTTTATGTTACTATGTTCCTTTTTTTTCCGAATTGTAATAATATCTGACCCTTTATGGATGATGGATTTATGCGATGGATCAGGCATTCTTGGAAAAACTTTGGGCTTCTTGAGAAACGCAAAGACTATATTGAGCGTGCTAAGGCTTATCATAAAAAGGAAGAGACTTTAGAGGTAATGTTTGAAAGGCTCATAATTCCTCTATTTTTTAATGTTAGCACAATTTCTGCTGGTTGTTGAACTCTGTCAACAAGTCCTTAATTTGGTTGTTTGTATTTTTTGTGCTGTTTGATTTTCAGAAACTTAAACAGAACGCAGCCTTCAGGAATCCAGATGAGTTTTACTTTAATATGATTAGGACGAGAATAGTTGGTGGAGTCCATAAACCAGGGTAATCATTTTAGATAATTCTTAATATTGACTTATTTTCAGTACTTTTGGTTTCTTCTAGTTTCTTATGTCTCTTGATCTTTTTATATTGTAGGAGACTAATAAATAAGTATACTGCAGAACAACTCATGATGCTGAAAACTCAAGATGCAGGGTACATACTTCACAAAATGCAGAGTGAGGAAAGGGTATGTTCTTTATTGAGCATTCATTTTTTTCCCCCATTGACCTAGAATTCTTTGAAGAACACGTTGATTTAGTTTATCTAATATATCAAATTCTCACTCTTTTGTATAGAAAATTGAAAGACTGGCAGCCACGTTACATTCTCTTGATAATCAGTCATCAAACGAGCATATTTACTTTGCTGAAGACAGGTTTGAGCACAATTTGACCTTCCCAAATGGAAACATGTCAAATAATTGTTCTGAATTGAAGGGATGAAATTGTTCAACAACCACCTATTATTACTTTTGTTTCAAACAAGATCCTCGGGAATGTATCAGCATAAGAATTTTTATTTTTATTTATTTATATAACTTTTTTAATGAGGTCCAATCAACATAAGATAAACATTAAGGGGATTTGATACTCTTGCCTTATGCTTTTTGTTTTTTTTTTAAATTTAATTTCTTACATATCCGTGACTGTGTATGCTCATCTTTACTAATCTCATTGGAAATAAGCTCAATCCTACTACATTTGGTTGTCAAGGAGACTCGTAATATATTAAATTCTAGTTAGATGGCCAACATAGATTAACCTATTCCCTCTAAGACTTTTATTATTCCCATAGCCCTTACCATATAACCTTTATCATTAGGCCAATCCATGATGGTTGACTTATCCTATTTTTAGTAAGATAGACTCAATCTTATCTACAGAAAGTTTGCGTGAATCACTCATTTGCCTTCTGCTCATTCTAATGCGGTGAAGTTATTTATTTCAAATCATCGTTGATTATTTGCAGAGAGGAGGCTGATGAAATTCAATTTCATTCCTCTAGAGGTAGATTGGTAGCATCGTCTGAAGCAGTGCCTGATAGCATTAAAAGGTAGCATTCTTACTGAGGATATGAACTATTGCATAATATTATGTTAAATCATTGTTGATTATTTGGTCTGATCTGTATTTAATTTCCTTCTTTTGGTCATTGAAGCTCTGTTTCTGCACACAGGAAAACTGCTGCTTCTTACAAGGAATTGGAGGCAAGGAGGAGTAGAGTCTGGGAACTAGAGAAACTTTATAGGGATATGACATTGCAACAAGAATTATGGGTACTTTTTCAACTTGTTTTAATTTTCTACTCCATGATTTACACGTGATAGGTTGTATATAATATTTAAACGATTGTTGAATCTGAAATGATACATGCTTACAACAGAAAATTGGTCGCAAACGTAAACTGCGGGAAGATGAACTCTCCAATCCAACTTCTAATCCAGTATACAAATGGCGGGCAGAACGAAAACGCTAAAAAAGGTCTAATGCTCTTGCTTTCTTTATACAATTTTAAGCATTTTTATTCAAGCAAACATCGGATTCCCCAAGTTTGTCAAGTTGTCATCCTTTTGATAATGGTGCAATTCTAGAGGGAGAGGTTCTTGTGGTTGCATAATATTATTGTTTTGTTATTTTAGGTTTGGTGGAGATTCTAACAGGACTTTTAGGTTAAGGGTACAATGTGTGGACTGGTGCATTGTTTGATTTTCTAAGGTTTCGTTGGATAACCATTTAGGTCATGTTCGATAATGCTTTCATTTTTAGTTTTTCTATTTTTGAGATTTATGTTTATTTTCTCATAATTTTTCTATTATGATTTTTACCGATCTTACGGAGATATTTAGCTTCTTAGTCAAATACTAAAAACAAAATCAATTTTTGAAAACTACTTTTTCTTAGTTTTAATAATAATAATTTCCCTGAGTAAAACGTGGATAATACCAAAAGCATAGAAACTTAAGGAAGGAAATAGTATTTATAAGTTAAAAAAAAACCAAATAATTATTCAATAGGGTCTTTAGTTTTTTGTTTTTGATTTTTGAAAATTATGCTTATAAACACATTACACATCTACCTAAATTATATAATTTTTAAAATTAATATTGAAGCATTTGGTTTAACTTTCCAAAGGTTTAATTTTGAAAAAAAGTCATTTTCCAAAAAAATTTAAAAAATTTGGTAACCACTCAAAATAGCTTTTGAAAGACTTTTAAAAACACTAATTTTATTATTTTTTTGTTTTAATTATCCACTTTCTACCCAATCTTTTCAAAAACTGGAAAGAAAAAAGAGAAGTTCTTATGCACTTTTGTTTTTGTTAGTAGAGTTTGACTAACTAAGAATTCAAGTGTTTCTTAAAAATAAAAATAAACTTCAAAACCAAAATTGTTATCAAACGGAGCCTAATTTTGTTTGAATCCTATCACAATCTGACTGACTGTTTTATTTGGGGGTGGGCATCAAGAGCTGAATGACTTGAAAAACTCAAGTATTGTCAACAATAGAATGTTATTTCTGTTTTAATTTCATATTTTAGGATAGACAACTCCAAATTACCCAAACTTTCTAGGGTTCTTGTGTTTGATTCCATGATTTGCACATTTGTTTA
This sequence comes from Benincasa hispida, assembly GCF_027475165.1. NCBI lineage: Eukaryota > Viridiplantae > Streptophyta > Magnoliopsida > Cucurbitales > Cucurbitaceae > Benincasa > Benincasa hispida. Next base: position 45,011,687 of record NC_143486.1, read on the forward strand.
CAGGGAAATTGGACAAAGTTCTGACGACCTAAATTTTGCAGAAATAGGCTGACAACACTGACAACATAAATTTTGGTTCCTTTTATTAATTTGCATTTTTTTATCGGTTTTTTTTTTGGGCAGAAGTAGGATTTGCACATTTGTTTCTTCTGGGTTGAAAAATGTAATGAACTCAATGCTACAGTTTTCAGTTTGGAATATATAGTTTGATTGATCATAGCTTAGCTAACTAATGCCATATTCCATCATTTAATTTCCTAGGTCATTTTGATGAAGTGTTTTTTTTTCCCTATTTTCTTAAAATTAAGTTTGTTTATTCGAATAGCAAATGGTCTTTTACACCTTGTTACAATAATATTCTCGAACTTTCAATAGTTTCATTAATATTTCTTTAATTTTTTAATTTTAAAAAAGTAGTTAGAAATATGTTCGGTCGTTATACTTTCATAGAAGTAACAATGTAGCCTTAAAATTTTATGTAAGTAATTAGTTCAGATTACTTTGAACTTGTAACAATGAATTCCCATTGCAAAAAATTAATCAAATTTAATAGTTAATTTTAAAAGCGTTGCGAATTGGTTGTCGATTCAACAAAGAAAACGAAAACTGACCAGCTATTGGCTATTTAATTCTTCTGCCTTTGGGTTTGGGTGTTTGTCTTAGTCTTTATTTGGATGAGGAAATGTTGAGTTAATCATGTGGAAGAATTATATGAAGGGCCTATAGAGAGCATCAGCTTCAACATTTCACCATATCCCCAAATGCTAATAAGTTTAGATTTAAATAACTCAATATGATGTCTTACGAGTTTAAGTTTAGGTTTCGCTTCTCTCAGTCAAGGGATATAGAGACGACAATTCTGGATCTCAATCATGTAATTTGCACTGCATGCAGTTTTCACTTAAAATTGTTTTAATTTAATTAAAATTTGAATTTGAAGAGTGTTGTGGAGAGTGTGATAGAGAAAAAAATGAGGGTTGTCTGTCAAATTTTTAATTGGATGAAGATTGATTTGATTAACGATAAAGAAAAGTAATCAAATATTTTGTGAATATAAGTAGGATTTAAATAGATAGTCGAAGTTGGCTATTAAAGTTTGATTCTGTCACCTAAGTAGGACATTTAGAGTTGGATATCAAGATATTGTTATTTTGTTTTATGATTTGATTTTTTTTCTAGAGTTGGGCGTATTTTAATACAATTATAATCAAACAAGTATTTCATAACTTTAAAGGCATTGAGAAAATTCGGATTTTCGTTAGATATTTAATTAGAAATAAAATTTAAAAAGTGAAGTTGTGAACATTTTAAGTCACGTTACACGTGTCTTCCAACTAATTATAAATAAAATGAGAATCTTCTAATATTTCCTTTTTCTTTTTGAAGGTACCATAATCTACTATTTTAGCCTCATGGAACGCTTTCATAAATTAATCAACCTCTTTCTGTCGTTGGAATCTCCTTTTGCAATAATATTTCTTTTTCTGAAAAGTCCTTTTGCAATAATTCAAATTTCAACCCATCATATGTTATAATTTAATTGTTTTAAATGTATTTTTACTTCAATATTCTTCTAATTATTCATTTTTCTTAGTACGATAGATGAAGGGGAATTTGAACCACGTATTTTCTTGGTCGTTAACATAATTAATGTCAATTAAGCTATTCTCATTTTGACATACAAATTTTTAAATATTTGTCAAGCTCATAAAATAAATTAATATTCTAGAAGTCATGTCTACATTATGTTTCTATGAAATATAGTGTAGACTACATTATACACAAATTAAATTACAACATCATAGAAGATTAAACATGAAATTTAAACCAGATTCATGAAATTTAAACCAGATTTTACTTGGTTTCAATGTTGAATCTAGTGTTTAAAAGTTTTAATTATAGTGAAAGTTGATAATAGAGAACTTTTTAAAGATAAAAAAGCCAAATTTGAAGATTGGGAGGTAAAATTAGCACTTTTAGAAGATTAAAGATAAAATTGTTGGAATAAATTGTAGTGACCATTCGTGTCGAGTTGTATTGTTTCATAAATGAAACATGTCTTTTCGTAATTAACCAATTTGAAGAAGAGACATGACTACTTGAATCATTGAATAGTCTATAAATATGTCTCTTTTTCAAATTGCATTTAAGAACTTTTCCATAATCATTTTTCTCACATAAAATTTTCTCCCGCTTTATCAAGTTTTTAAAGTTCGATTTATTTCCACACAACATAGGTTGTTGGATTTTGTGGATGAGGTGCTAAAATTCAGATATTAGAGCGAATAAAATTATCTTAAAGAGACAACATGATTTCGTCGGACTCATATTCTCTTCGATATACTATACCAGAAACTGTATTTTATGATTTTTGGTGATATTATTATCCATATAATAGAAATTATCTAGAAAAAGAAAATTAAAGATGAAAATGAAACCAATTATTTTTTTGCATAATTTTAGTTGGTTTCAATGCTGAACCTATGGAATTAAAATTTCTTAATTATAGTGAAAGTTGATAATAGATACCTTTTTTAACAAGAAAAAACAAATTTAAAGACTGGGACGTAAAATTTATTCTAGCTATACACATCTAAGGGGATTTAATACATTTGGAAAAAGAAATTAATAATAAAGATTAAAAATTATTGTTTCTATATATATAACTCAAATCACTGAAATATAATGTAATTGTATAGCAAATAAAATAAAATGATTAGTCAACGTGAACACAAATGAACGGTTAAATGAACATTTCTACCTCCTCTTGAAGGATTCATAAATTTAAGAATCTTCCACCCCATATATTTTGTTTTCGATTTCGAGTTCAATAATTGCACCAATGGAGGTAAGAAATACTAAAGCTAAAGTGGGTATTATGTTACTAAAATGAACTTGGTTTAATAGCAATCAACATGAATTTTTTTTAGGTCAAAAATTGATCTCTCATCATTATAGTTGTTGTATTAAAAGAAAAAAGAGGGCGTTATGTTTTTTTTTTTTTTTATAGAAAAACTCCCTCGCAATTAGTTATTTACCTTGGGATCGAGAGTAGTGATAGGAGAGAGAGAATAAAAAACAAAGAATTTCGTACAATAATGTGTTTCAACATTTTGAGTTCGATTGTCCAATAAAGCTGAAATTTTGACAACATATGTTCTTGTCACGAGTCTTTAATCTTAACAGATTTCTATTGGAACTATCCACAATTAGATTACAGCGGGTAGTTGACTGCCACTTCAAGTGAGATCAATTTTTCTAATTTACTCTCTTCCATTATATTGTTGTTTAAACAAATTTGTTGAGAAAGCATTTCATACAGTAATGTGTTCTTCAACATATTATAGTAGGTAGTTGGTTGGCTGTCGCTTCGAGTGAGAAAGCATTTCATACGATAGCATGTTTCGATAAATTTGATGCCAAGATTTATTATCTTGAGATATCTATTGTGTATATTGTAATTGTGATCTGAGAAAACTCATTGTAATCAATTGATTACAATGGAGTATTTAGCATCAGTTCATGGATTTTTACTCCTCATTGTATTACATACGATTTTCAAGGTTAAAGTTGCCTATACCCCATACTTAAATTATTATAGTTGTTTCTAGTTGATTAGTTTCTTATATAAGATTCATACAAGAAATTCTTGGTTCTAAGAATATAGTGTTTATTCCAACATCATATTTATAACATATTATCGAAGTAGAAGAAACATGAAAGTTCAAGAACCAAATCCCGACTTAAAACACGATTAAAATTATTATGCAAAAGTGTCACAAGATGGAGAAAGAAGAGATAGAGCATCATAATATATTCCAAAACCTAATGAAAAATAAAGAAAGAAGATGGGGACAAAAAGACCTAATTTTTCCAAGTTGAGTTAAAAAGAGGGGTCGGTTTGGCCCTATTAGCATTGTTTAAAAAACATAAATATGTTCTTATTTTTTTTTATTTTCCTTAAAATTGGAGCTTTAATTTCATGCGCAAACACATACCTTTTGTTTTTAATATTTCCCATTGGTGTTCATGGCGGTGCCGCTCTTTTGTAGTGCCTTCTAATATTACGTTTCTTTATTCTATTATTTTATTTTGTAACCTATTTTTCTATGTTTGAAAAAATATATATATATTTTTCTACTTCCACAATTTTGACTATGCTTTTTATATACGCTTTAAATTTAAAATAAGTATATTCTCTTCGTCGAATTTTGAGTTTAGTTTTTATTTTTACTTTTTATGTCTCTTTATAGTCATTTGTGTTAAGTTTATACTAATTACTTTAAAAATTAAATTGATTTTTATTAATTTTCTACCCTTATTATAATTAAGGGAGAAATTCACATCATAATTATTTTTAATTAATTCAAATATATCGTTAACCTTCCATTTAGATTCAAGAAATATCAAATCATATGATTTAAAATTTGAAAAATGATTTTAACTTTTAAAACGAGAAAGATTTAAAATGAATGTATTTAAAATTTTGTATTTGGATAGTAATAAAAAAAATAATAATAAGTTATGAAGTTTAGTAATGTAGACTAAATTTTGGTTTGTTAATTGAAAATCAGATAATTAATTATAGATCAGATAAATTGTCTATGAGATTAATCGAGGTACACATACGTTGATCCAAACATTCATGGGTATAATAATAATAATAATAATAATAATAATAATAATAAAATATATAAATTATGCTTGATGTTAGGTGTCAAAATCCCTTGGTTGATTTGTTGGTCAGTAAGGACCATTCACTTATGGAATAATCTAGTGTTTAAATCTTGGATTATTGCTGTTGGTTTTTTACCTAATTTATTTTTGTCTTGCAATAATAATATATATCCTAATATAGTACACTTTGAAATCATTTAAAACTTAATTTTTTGTTATTATTTTTAGACTTAATCCTATTTTAAGAAGTTTTTGATAAAAAATCTCAAGATTCATTATTTGTTTATATATCTAGTGGATAATTTTACAATGATTTATTAAAATTTTATAATAAATATTACTTAATTTAAATATTATTTATCCCTATATATATATATTACATTATAAATTTAGTCTCTCAATTTTTTAATCAATATTTATTAGGCCTTTAATTTTTTTAAAAGTACAATAGAAAATGAAGATTCAAACCACAAATCTTTTAGTCGTTAATACTTCAAGGTGAATTATGTTTGCTTTGGCCTATGCTTCTAAACTTCCAATTTTGTATCTAATTATTAATTTAATTATTGATTAGTTAACTATATAATCATAAAAATTATTAGTTAAATATGTTCTAAAGACCCATTAATTAAATTATATATTGGTGAACTAATCAACAAAATTCATTTACTAAATTATATATTCATTATTTTTACGTATTATTCTATTCTAACATACTAAAATAACTTACTTACGTACCATGGTTTGGTCATCAAAGTTTGAATTTGGTTCATAATTATATGTGAAGTTTGAAAATAGTTTCTGAAGGTTCTTCAAATAAAGTTTAACTATTTGTTAATATAATAGAAGATGATGTCGGTCTCTAAAATATTGTTGAAATTTGGCCTTCCAGACAATATTATCTTGATCAACATTTAATTAAAATGTAATATTTTTAAATTAATAGAATAAATAGAAACAAAACTCAAAATTGAAGAGAAAAAAAATACAACATTTTAAAACTTATGAAATACCTATATTCAAAATTTAGAGATTAAAAAAAAAAAAAATACTTTGCTATTTTCTTAATTATACAAAGTAATCTTGTATTTTGAAGAAGGTTTCAATTATTATGTCCAAAAGTTTTTTTTAATTATTGAACTTTAAAATTTGTTAAAAAAAAAAAGTATCCACGTAGAAAATTTTGTTTTTATATTAAAATTAAAGATGATAGAAAATCACATGATATAACTAATGTTGCAAATTGACGTATCAACTAATATATAAAGAGTTATTATGAAAATTATTCTAAAAATCATACATTTGAGATGAAATAAATTGATAACAACGATTTTAACCTTTTATAAAATTAAAAAATAATATTATACATGTTTTCTAATTTCTACTCGTAAGTTGCTTTTAAATATATATAAATAAATATTATAGACAAATTTTAAAGTTTTAAGGATAAAACTCAAACATTTTAAGGTGTAGATGTTAAATTGAAGTTTGTCCTAATAAGTTTATTGATATTTTGCATTTTATTTTTAATTAGTTTCGTACCCATTGATTTTTTTTTTTTAAATTTTTTAAAAAAGAAAGTTTTGACTTTAGTGTTTAAGTTTGGACTTAAAGTTCTCGTTGGTGTATACTACGATGATTAAATATTTACACATCACATGTTCCCATTTTATGTTATCGATCGATAAGATTGTCATATGTTAAGAAGATGAGACTTTATTAGTCGGTTTAACGATTTAGGATTTTGGAATATACAGGTAGAATGAGTGTTTATAAGTTTACTTTTCAAAAATAAAAAATAAAAAATCAAATGATTACAAAACAGGACTACAGTTTTCGTTTTTTACTTTTTTATTTTTAAATTCGACTTGTTTTCTCACAATTTGTTAATCATTGTTTTCATATTTCTTATGTAAAACATTTGAATTCTTTTAAACCAATTTTTAAAAATAAAAATAAGTTTTTAAATGGTACCTTTCTCAATTTTTGAAACTCATCTTTGATTTTGAAAACACTCATAAAATGTAGACAATAAAACAATAGAAATCAATAGATGGAAGTAGTATTTAAACGTTTAATTTTTAAAAATAATATAAAAAAATAATTACCAAATGGAGTCGAAGTTATACAATTGGTTGCGAATTTTTTTTTTCAATAATCGTTTTTGTCCATATTAATTATTAAATTATTGTTACTGTTATTTTAGTACATGTCCATATTATTTAATTTTGAGGAAGTACCGACCAACAATTATATTTTAACCCTAATTTTAATGAGCTGGCTATTGTCTATCAAATATACTTCAGATATATTTGTATGTCTATTTTATTTTGTAATTTATCTAATTAGAATGTTACGTTAACATTAGTTCTAACACTAAATCCACTCTAATTTGTTTATCCTAAAAAAAATGTACCCTAATTTTATATGTTGGAAAGTAGTAGAATAAAAGATTATTGATTTGATGTGATTTGGATAAGCTCTGAACATTGTACGTGACAAATTTCCCACTTATCATTTCTTTTAATTATATTCGATATATATGAAGTCGGGGGCTATAATTTATGTATGACTAAAATTTTTTAAGTGAGAACGATTATGAAATTGAGGAGTACAATGAGAATACGTATATGAAAAGATATAATATAATAATATTTTTATATAATAATAATAAATAAATAAAAACTAAAATTATAAAATTGGACAATGAGAATTTTTAGTGGAATTTGATGCGGATTTCTCACCAATAGGTATATCATTTTAAGATCCACCAAAGGCCACTATTTATAGGCAAAGTGACAAGTAGGATGTGGACTTATATGGACACCAAGCATGAATTACTACAAGGCACATGGACAACATGAATGATGACACATGGCCTTTGGGACACTAAGCAATGGGCATCTATTTTTTATTATAATATTCATAATACTCCCCCTTAAATGCCCATATATATAAAGGAAATCAAATATGAGGATTTCCATGAGCAGCGGAAGGATCATTCCAAATTCCATTCGAGTCGAACATAAACAATCATAGTCTTAAAACGGAAACTAACAGGTCATGCACAACACAAAACTACAACATGCTAAGATAGAATTCAAGGGATAGAGTATGCATACCTTTGAAGAAACATTCTTCAAGAATCCCTCGATTAGTCTCCAAGCGTCCAAGGCTAGAAACGCTCGAACGCAACGACCGGTACAACACGACCAACAACACGAACACAACGATCACGAACTCAATCGAGTCACACTCTATTCATGAAGTGAGTAAGGACACCACCATAATGGTTGCCTTGGTACTATCGATGTGAGAATCCAGGAGTTATGGATTCTATATGATCTTGGCTTGAGGAAGAGACTGGAGGACAACGATCATGTAGATGAGCAAGTGGGAGATAAGTCAATGTCTATCGTATAAACGATGTGCCCGATCGTGTAGTAAACGAAAGCCTATCGTATAGACTATGTCACTCGATCGTTTAGCTACGATCAGCTGAATGACTATCGTATAATCAAAGCACCACGATCGTTTAGTCTCTACACGCTATCGCTTATTGAAACACTTTTACTTGATAGCTTATCTGTGAGTTCTTTCCAAATGAAGTAATTACAATTTTAGGAAAACAATTTTCCTTTTATCTCACGATTATCATAAAACCACCAATAACCTCTCACTCAATCGGTTATTAGAGAAAAAGAAATTAATTATCATATAATTAATATATTATAAATAAATATGATAACCAACTTACCATATTATATTTATAACCTATAGTTTTAATATTTCATCTCATGAAATATATAAACCATAGTTCTTTTTCTATTTTATGGTACTTAATGTAAATCATATTTACATTAATCTTCCACTTGATGTATCTCACACATCACACCAATTATATTATATATAATTGAATTTCCTCTTGTCAATTTGAACACTTCAAACTAACACCAAGAACTGATTCTCAACTTGAATCCATTGAGCTACCAAGGGGACCTTATGGACCTATAGCTTGAAGCTTCAACGATACGTGAATAGCTAACTAAACTCTTTGATCATGGGATCCACCATCTGTTAACTGCCGGACACTCTACTAAAGACCGACAACTTCACTCTTCTCACTATAGATATATTTTTGTGTCCATATCAACCAATCAACAGTGCGATAATCCTTCACAGATCGCTCGTAAGTACAGCTGGACCAATTTACGATTTTGCCCTTGTAATTACATCTAACTCCTTAAGTACTAATGATTCCTCTAATTAACAATAAGTCATAGTCCTACTATGACTGGGTTCCTTCTTCAAAAGAGAAGATGTGGCCACTATGTTAAAGACCTGGAATCAGCTCTTAAGGGAGCAATCTATCTACTTACCCCTGCTTCGAGGAATGAATGAATTCCGTCTTGTGTAACTGAGTTCCTAGCTCCTCAATCAGACAAATCCCCAAAAAGGTAGGCTTGTTGAGTTGGCAATCTGGCTACTCTCACCCATATTAATCAAAGAACTATCCTCAAAGGCAGGAGTTCCCAAAACACTCAGGATTAAGGTCATGTCACCTATGGTCATTATAGTGAGATGTTAGTCTCAAGTATTAACGACGTTATATAAAGAGACTAGTCATCTCGTGGCCTTGTCTTATACAAACTCTTTATATAGGACACTCCCGCTCACATGTCTCCACATGAATGGTCAGGATCAGACCATCTGTAGTAGTTCACAAAACTTGTAAAACTCTATAAAGCGGACCGTATCCGTAGTGTCACCAGGATAAGGTATGCCTCTTTAATCCTTATACTACAGACCTTTTAGATTATTACTTAAGGCATGATCCACTTGTATATCTCATATACATGCTTAAGTTTGCATACAATAACCACGGATCTTTATTTATTAGATATGAGTAAATGCAAATAAAATAACTCTTATTTTATTAATAACAATGTATACAAAGTTTACAAACTACAAAACTCTGGGAGAATTAGGACACCAATCCCAACAATATATATATATACTCCTAAAAGAATACAATATATTTACTCCCCCTCATGAAAATATCACTTAAGATCTCCGAGTCACCGCATTCCAATGTTGTTCACCAATTTTTCAAAAGTTGCAGTTGGTAATGCCTTTGGAAATAAGTCTACCAGGTTATCCTTCGAACAAATTTGTTGTACAGTGATGTTGCCATTTTCTTCAAGATTATGAGTGTAGAAAAGCTTAGGTGAAATATGTTTTGTCCTATCTCCTTTAATATATCCTCCTTTTATTTGGGCTATGCAAGTTGTGTTGTCTTCGTATAATATTGTTGGAAAATTTTTATTAGAAGCAAGCCACATGTTTTACGAATGTGTTGAGTCATTGACCTTAGTCATATATATTCTCGACTAGCCTCATGAATTGCAAGAATATCAGCATGATTTGAGGAAGTGGCCATTATAGTCTGTTTCACCGATTGCCATGATATAACAGTTCCTCACATGTGAACAGATAACATGTTTGAGATCTAGCTTTGTGTGGATCAGATAAATATCCACAATCTGCATAACCAACTAGATCAAAATTTGATTTATTTGAATAAAACAAACCTATATCGATTATTCCTTGGAGATAATGGAGTATATGTTTAATTTTGTCCCAATGTATTTTTGTAGAAGAAGAATTATATCTAGCTAATAAATTTACTGAAAATGCAATATCTGGTCTTGTATTATTATCAAGATACATAAGTGCACCAATTGCACTAAGATATGGTACTTCAGGACCAAGAAGTTTTTCAATATCTTCTCGAGGTCAAAATATATCTTTCTTTATATCCAATGAACAGACTTCCATTGGGAATTTCATGGATGTGCTTTGTCCATATAAAATATTTTCAAAATTTTTTCTGTATAAGTTGACTGATGAATAAATATTCCATATGCTAAATGCTCAATTTGCAAACCAAGGAAAAATTTTGTTTTCTGAGATCTTTCATCTCAAATTCTTTCTTAAGATATTCTATTGCCTTTGAAAGCTCTTCAGGAGTTCCAATTATATTCAAGTCATCAACGTATATAGTTATAATAGCAAATCCTGATTATGATTTCTTTATTTAAACACACGGACATATTGGATTATTTTGATATCCTTCTTTCAATAAATATCCACTCAGGCGATTGTACAACATCCGTCCTGATTGTTTCAATCCATATAGTGATCTCTGTAATTTTATTGAATATCATTTTTGAGAATTTGATGTATATGTTTCAGGTACCTTAAATCCTCCTGGGATTCTCATATAAATATCTTATCAAGAGATCCATATAAATATGTTGTGACTACATCCATAAGATGCATATTCATACTTTTATACACAGTCAAGCCAACTAAATATCTTAATGTAATTGCATCCACCACTAGAGAATACGTCTCCTCAAAATCAATACCAGGTCTTTGTGAAAAACCTTGTACAACTAGTCTTGTTTTATATCTTGTGACCTCATTATTTTCATTTCTTTTCCTCACAAATACCCATTTGTACCTCACAGGTTTAACACCTTCTGGTGTTCGAACTACTGGTCCAAAAACCTGACATTCTGAAAGTGGTTTAATTCTGCCTGGATTGCTTCTTTCCACTGAAGCCAATCTTTTCTATGTCGACATTTTTCAACAGATTTTGGTTCTGGATCCTCATTTTCATATATAATATCAAGAGCAACATTATACACAAAAATTTTGTCAATAATTACATTAGTTTGGTTCCATCTTTTTCCTGTCATGACATAGTTTATTGAAATTTCATTATTATCTTTAGGTATTTCACCTTCCTCACTAGTCATGTCGAAGATTTCTTTATGGATAAATGAGGGATACCTTATCCTATTGACAGTACGGATACGACCCGCTTTGTAGATGTTTACAAGTGTTGTAAAGTGCCACAAATGGTATGATCCTGACCATTCACATGGAGACATGCGAGCGGGGGTGTCCTATACAAAGAGTTAATATAAGACTGGACCACGAGATGATTAGTCTCTTTATATAACACTGTTGATAATTGAGGCTTACGTTTCACTAAAATGACCATAGGTGACATGACCTTAATCTTGAGTGAGTTGGGAACTCCTGTCTATGAGAGCGGTCCTTTGATTTGTATGGGTGAGAGTGGCCAGATTACCAACTCAACAAGCCTATCATTTTGGGGATTCATCTGTTTGGGGAGCTGGGAACTCAGCTACACAAGAATCCTTCCTTGAAGCAAGGATAAGTAGATAAATTGCTCCCTTAAGGGTTGATTCCGGGTCTTGAACATAATGGCTACACCCTTTCTTTGGAAGAGAGGACCCAGTCATAGTAGGACTATGACTCATTGTTCATTAGAGGAATTAGTGGTACTTAAGGAGTTAGATGTAACTACATGGGGCAAAATGGCAAATTGGCCCAGTTGTACTTACAAGCGATTTGTGAAGGGTCATCACACTGTTGATTGGTCATATGGACATAGAAATATATCTGTAGTGCGAAGAATGCAACTGTCGGTCCTTAGTGGAGTGACCAACAGTTAATGGATGGTGGATCTCGTGATTAAAGAGTTTAATCAGTTATTCACGTACCGTTGGAGCTTCAAGTTACAGGTCCATGAGGTCCCTTGGTAGCTCAATAGATTCAAGTTGAGAATCAAATTTTGGATTAATTTGAAGTGTTCAAATTAATAAGAGAAAATTCAATTATATGTGACATAATTGATATGATGTATTAGATGCATTAATTGGAGGAAGTAATATAAATATGATTTATATTAAATACCATAAAATAGAAAAAGAACTATGGTTTATATGTTTCATATGATGAAATATTAAAGCTATAGGTTATAAATATAATATGATAATATAACATATTAATTATATGATAATTAATTATTCTTTTTCTCTAATAACCGAATTGAGTGAGAGGTTATTGGAAGTTTTATGGTAACTGTGAGATAAAAAGGAAAATGGTTTTTGAAAATTAGGTTGACGATTCATTAGGAATAATCTCACAAAAAAGCTATCAAGTAAAAAGGTTTTACTAAGCGATAGCATCGAGAGCATACACGATCGAGCTATGAGTTTACTATACGATAGTTACTTGCTTAATCCTTGCTACACGATCGAGTAGTAAAGTTTATACGATAGGCTTCATTTTCTAAACGATCGAGTATTTCGTCTATACGATAGACAACATTTATCTCCCACTTACTCGATCATCTACATCCTGCTTTCCTCAATCCAAAATCATTTAGAGCCCACAACTCCTGGATTCTCACACCAAAAATACCAAGGTAACCATTTTGTTGGTGTTCTAAATCCGTTCAAGGATCGACTTGCACTCGATTGGGTTCGAGGTTCATTCAGATGTTCGTTGAGATCGTGTTCTGATCGTTGCATTCAAGTTCGTGCTGATTGAACGAGTTGCTGAACGATCGAGAGATACGTGTAGAACGATTCTTCAAAGGATCGCATACTCTATTCCTTGTATCTTCTTGTAACATGCTGTAATTTATGATTATGCATAATCTGTTCGTTTCTGTTTAGACTGTAATTGTTGTGTTCTTTCTCAATGGGATTTGGAACGATCCACTTTCGCTGCTCAAAGGATCTCTATTTAGATTTCCTTCACTTTTTCGAAGACTTTCTTCAAAAATAACCTCGAATAGAAACTCGAACACTACCACAATGGAGTCCTCAATATTCTCAGGGTGAGAACCCAAGAGTGGTGGGCTCTGACTATCTTGGTTTTTAGGGAAAGTTTAGGTGGAGGAAGAGGATTGAGAAGTATCACACAAGAACTCACAAAACTTTTCTGTAAAATTTTTTCTCTCTCGATCGTTCAATAATCTTAGCAACAAGAAGAAGAAAACCTTTTTCTTGTCCTACTTTGCCCAAAATTAACCATCACCCACTAATGTAGGTGGAGAGAAAAGATGGGGAAGGGAATTGTAATTCCCTTCCATATTATTCAAATAATAATAAAATAATATAAATAAAAATGATAACTAACTTATCATATTATATTTATATTAAATTATATGTTATATCTTAAGGAACTCGATTTACAAGATCCATGAGCAGAAGCGGATCGTCCAAATCCCATTTCGATTGAAAACAAACGTTTACAATAAAACCTTCAGATTATGCATCTTAACTAAAGTTATAGCATGATTTTAAACTAGAAAGAGAGTTTAGAGATTATATATTTGAAGAACTCTTCTTCATGTAAATCCTTCGAACTATCACGAACTCCTCGAACAGTCACGAACTCTTCGAACAAACACGAACCCCTCGAACAAACAACAATAGAACTCGAACCAAAAGAGGAAGACACAACCACTTGGTGACCTCGATATTGTCAGGGTGATAACCAAGGAGTGGTGAGCTCTAACTATTTTGGTTAGGAGGGAGTTTGTCAAATTTTGGAGGAGGAAAACGATTGAAGAAGAAGACTATCGTATAGTAAGATGCCTCAATCGTGTAGTGTTAAAGCTCTATCGTATAGGCTTTCAATCTATCGTATAGATTCAATCACAAGGTCATGTAGATTAGTTATGAGATAATAAAATCATATTTTATTTATTCCATTTTCCATAAAAACCAACTAACCTCCCACTAAGGTGGTTAGAGAGAAAAAAAGAATAATTATCTAAATAATTAATAATATAAATAAATATGATAATCAACTTATCTTATTATATTTATAATCTATAGTTTTAATATTGCATCATAGACAATATAAACTATAGTTATGTTTCTTTATTTTATAGCATTTAATATAAATCATATTTATAATAAATTTAACCATTATGATTCTCATCCATAGAAAATATATTTGAATCACATTCAAATATTTATTCCTCCATTTAAACTATAATTTATCAAATATATTATGTTAATTATATCATATATAATTGAATCAATTTATATAATTAAATTCTCTCTTATTAATTTGAACAATTCAAATTAACCTAAAAACTAAATTCTTTTGAGCTACCAAGGGGACCTTATGGACTTGTAGCTTCAAGCTTTGATAGTTGCACTCTTCGTACTACATATATATTTCTATATTCATTGGATACAACCAATTAACAATACGATGACCCTTCACAAATTGCTCGTAAATACAACTGGGCCAAATTACCGTTTTTCCCCTATAGTTACCTTTAACTCCTTAAGTATCACTGATCCCTCTAGTGAACAATAGATCATAGTCCCACTATGACTAAACCCCTCTCGGACCAAGAGAGGGTGTGGCGCCATATTGTTCAAGACTCGGAATCAGTCCTTAAGGGAGCAATTTATCTTCTTACCCCTGCTTCGGAGAAGGAATGAATTCCATCTTGTATAGCTAAGTTTCTAACTCCCCAATTAGACGAATCCATAAAATGGTAGGTTAAGTCGACGATCTGTCCACTCTCACCCATATAAATCAAAGGACCGCCCTCATAGGCAGGAGTTCACAACTCACTCAGGATTAAAGTTAAGGTCATCCTAGTGAAATAAAAATCTCTATTATGAACGGCATTATATAATGAGACTAAACATTTCGTGGTCCAGTCTTATACAAACTCCTTTGTTTATAGAACATGGAACTTAAGATTCCAAAACTATATGATAGAACATGGAATTACGTCCCAGCTCTCATCCCCTGGTACACTTCAACAAAATTGTGTATCAGAAAGGAGAATCAGGACCCTGTTGGACATGGTTCGATCGATGATGAGTTATGTTCATTTTTCTAACTCGTTTTGGGGATATGCAGTAGAGACCACAATTTATATTTTAAACAATGTTCCTTCAAAGAGTGTTTTTGAAACACCTTTTGAGTTGTACAAAGGTCGTATAATTAGTTTACGTCACCTCAGAATTTGGAGATGTCCAACCCATGTGCTAATGACAAACCCCAAAAAGTTGGAACCTCGTTCAAAAGTATGCCTATTTGTAGGTTGCCCCAAGGAAACGAGAGGTGGGTACTTCTTTGATCCAAGTGAGAATAAAGTGTTTGTATCGACAAATGCTACTTTCTTGGAAAAAGACCACAAATGGGATCATAAGCCACGAAGCTGTTTAAGTGAAATTTCTAAAGAATCTACTGAGACTTCAACAAGGGTTATTAAAGAGGCTAATACATCAACAAGAGTTGTTGATAGGGGTTCATCTAGTCATCCATCTCAAGAGTTGAGATTCCTGGACGTAGTGGGAGGGTTATGAACCCATCTGTACGCTACATGGGTTTAACAGAAGCCCGAGACATCATAGTTGATGATGGAGTTGAGGATCCATTGTCTTATAAAAAAGCAATAGAAGATGTTGACAAGGATGAATGGATGAAAGCCATGAATCAAGAAATGAAGTCCATGTACTTCAATTTTATCTGGGAGCTTATAGATCAACCTGATGGAGTAAAACCTATAGGTTGTAAATGGATCTACAAGAGAAAAAAAGGTGTAGATGGAAAGGTACAGACCTTTAAAGCTAGACTTGTGACAAAGGATTATACCAAGGTTAAAGGAGTGGACTATGAAGAAACTCTCTCACCTGTTGTCATGTTAAAGTCTATCAGAATTCTCTTTTTGATAACCATATATTATGACTATGAAATATAGAAAATAGACGTCAAGATTACCATTTTGAATAGTAATCTTGAAGAGACCATCTATATGAATCAACCAGAAGGATTCATTGAACAAGATCAAAAGTAAAAGGTTTGCAAGCTTAATCGGTCCATTTATGGACTGAAATAAGCATTTCGATCTTGGAATATAAGATTTGATGCTGCGATAAAATGTTATGGCTTTGATTAGAATGTTGATGAGCCTTGTGTTTACAAGAAAATCATCAACAACTCAGTAGCTTTCCTTGTGCTGCATGTGGATGATATCCTACTAATTAGGAATGATGTAGATTTTCTGACTGATGTAAAGAAATGGCTAGCCGCCCAATTCAGAATGAAAGACTTGGGAGAGACACAATTTGTTCCAGGGATCTAGATCATCAGGGATCGCAAGAACAAAAGGTTGGCCTTGTCTCAGGCATCGTATATTGACAAGATGCTTGTCAGATATTCGATGCACAATTCCAAGAAGGGTTTATTACCTTCCAGGCATGGAATTGTATTGTCTAAGGAATAATGTCCTAAGACGCCTCAAGAGGTTGAGGAAATGAGATGAATTCCCTATGCATTGGTTGTTGGTAGCCTTATGTATGCAATGTTATGTACCAAACCTAACATTTACTATGCAGTAGGGATTGTCAGTCGATATCAATTCAATCCAGGATTAGATCACCGGACAATCGTAAACAAAATCCTCAAGTATCTTCAAAGAACGAGGGACTATATGCTTGTTTATGGAGATAAGGATTTGATCCTTACAAGATACATGGACTCTGACTTTTAGATTGATTGGGATTCTTGAAAATCCACATCAGAATCAGTGTTTACTCTGAATGGAGGAGTTATAGTATGATGAAGCATTAAACAAGGATGCATTGTAGACTCCACTATGGAAGCTGAATATGTAACTGCTTGTGAAGTTGCTGAAGAGGCTATTTGGCTTAAGAAGTTCCTTACTAATTTGGAATTTGTTACAAATATGTCTTTGCCCATCACATTTTATTGTGATCATAGTGCCGTTGTGGCAAATTCAAAGGAACCTAGGAGTCATCATAGAGGCAAACACATTGAATGGAAATATCATTTGATTAGGGAGATTGTGCATTGAGGTGATGTGACTGTCATGAATATTACTTCGGAGCACAACATTGTCGATTCGTTTACAAAGGCTTTCATGGCTAAAGTGTTCGAAGGTCATCTAGAAAGTCTAGGTCTACAAGGTATACAACATATTGTCTAGGGCAAGTGGGAGATGTTGATGAGGTATAGTGTATGCCCTAGTTTATTGTATTTTGTACTTTATTTGTATTGTACATTAGGCTCCCTAAGCTTTAGAACAAGTGGAAGATTGTTGAGATTGGTGTCCTAAATCTTTTATATTCTCGTAGTTTGTGAACATTGAATAAACAAATTTTTATTTTATCAGCATACACTCAATCCAATAAACTAAGATCCTAAGTTATTTTATGTAATTTAAACAAGTATGTAAAGACATACGAATTGATCTTGTTTAAATAATAACCTAAACGGTCTATAGTAGATGGATAGCTAGATACCTTATCCTGGTGACACTATGGATACGGCTCGCTTTGTAGATATTACAAGTGTTGTAAAGTACTACAAATGATCTGATCCTGATCATTCATGTGGAGATATGTGAGCGGGGGTATCCTATACAAAGAGTTTGTATAAGATTGGACCTTAAAATGGTTAATCTCATTATATAACGTCGTTACTAATAGAGACTTACATTTCATCAGGATGACCATAGATGACATGACCTAAAATCCTGAATGAATTGTGAACTCCTGCTCATGAAGGCGTTCCTTTGATTTGTATGGATGAGAGTGGCTAGATTGCCAACTCAATAAGCCTACCATTTTGGGGATTCGTCTGATTGGGGAGCTGGGAACACAACTACATAAGACAAAATTGACTCCTTTTCTGATGTCGGGATAAGTAGATAAATTTCTCCTTTAAGGACTGATTCTGGGGCTTGAACAATGTTGCCACACCCTCTCTTTGCCTCAGAGAGACTTGGTCATAATCGGACTATGACTTATTGTTCATTAAAGGAACCAATGGTACTTAAGGAGTTAGATGTAACTATAAAGGCAAAACGGTAATTTTGGCCCAGTTGTACTTACGAGCAATTTGTGAAGGGTCATCACACTGTTGATTAGTTATATCTAATGGATACAAAAATATATCTTTAGTGCGAAGAGTGTCGTTTTCTATCTTTAATGAAGTGACCGATAGTTGATGGATGTTGCGTAGTTTAATTAATTATCCAAGTACCATTGAAGCTTCAATCTACAGGTCCATAAGGTCCCATCTGTAGCTAAACGAGAATTTAATTGAGAATTACATTTGGATTAATTTGAAGTGTTCAAATTAATTGAGGGAATTAATTATATATGATATAATTAATTAAATTAATTATATATGTGATGTAATTAATATAATGTATTCGATACATTATAATATAAAGTATTTTGAGAGGAATTTGAATATGGTTCAAGTACTGATTATATGAATGAGATTCATATAATTAAATTTAATATAAATATGATTTATATTAAATATTATAAATAGTTGAGGGGAATTAAATATTTCAATATGTTCGAATATTAATTATATGGATGAGATTCATATACTTGATTTTAATATAAATATGATTTATATGAAATGTCATGTAATGTTGAGAGAAAATAGAACTATAAGTTATATTGTATTTGTTACAATATAAAACTATAGGTTATGTGTTATATTTGATATAATATATATATATATATATAAAATAAGGTTGTTATTATTAATTTAATTTAATTTAATTAAAGGGAGAGAGTTACAACTCTCTCTTCTTAATTTCTCTCAGCCAAAAACATGGAGATGGGGTTGGTTGATCGGTTGTTTTTCACCATCTTCTTCTTGTGTTTTTAGTGAGAACAGTTCTCTCTACAAAAAAAATCCCAGAGAAAAAAAGGTTCTTCTATTCCTCTTCTTCCCTCTTCCAAATCTAGAGCAGAACCCACAACTCCTGCCCTATCCTCAATCGAAGAGAATACAAAGGGTTCGTTTTATGGTGGTGTCCTGACCGAAGAAGAGATCGTGATTTAGATTGAGGAAAACGTGAAGAAATTGGCTTCAAGGTTATGTAATATTTCTTCTCCAATTTCCCATAAAAAGCATGCTTTAAAATGTAGATTTATTTATGCATAATCTTCTTCTTGTTATTCTGTAATTTCTAAAATTCTATGAAAACAAAAAATGGGATCGATCCCCGCTTCTGCTGCAAAACCATCACTAGTTTCCCTTCATTGAGGATGATAATAAATTTATTGTACGGTTAGAAGGTTGGGACAATAACAATCACCAGATTATCACTTGGATAGGTAATACATCTATTCTTTTTATTCTTGTTCAGTTCGATGCATTTGATGATGCTAAAATTTTTTGGGATTTCCTATCTACTCACTTTCAGTCTATTGATTGTTACATTATTATCAATTGCACAATACTCTTGTTAATCTCAATTAGGATACTGGTCAATCAGTTAGTGAATATTTAGCAACTCTTCAACCAATTTGGATGCAATTGGATCAAGCTAAAATTAGTACATATCTGAAGGAAATTAGAACATGAGGATTTTCATGAGCAGCGGAAGGATCGTTCCAAATTTCAATCGAATATGAACAACACAATTACAATCACAAAACGGAAAAAACAGGCTATGCATAAAACAAAATTACAACATGCTTTCTATATGACCAAGGGACAAAATTCACATACCTTTGAAGACTCATTTTCAACACCATTGATCACGAACGCTCAACAACCAGTAAGATTGCAATACGAACACTGGAACATTTTGACCACTACACTGCACGATCACAGCGAACTCGAACACAGTGATCACTCGGATCACGAACAGAACGAACAACCATCATAGAACCTCGACTAGTGTCGAGGTGAGTATGACACCACCCCAAAGGTTACCTTGGTATTCTCAGTGTGAGAATCTAGAGTGTGAGCTCTGTGTGGACTTGGTTAGAGGCAGAGACTAGAGGAAGAACAATCGTGTAAACAATTGAGCAACTGGGAGATATCAAAGCCTATCGTATAGGACGATGCCCAATCGTTTAACAAAAGCTATGCGATCATCTAGCTAAAGCTATGCGATCATTTAGCTAATCGGCCAGTTGAATGTCTATCGTATAGAAACACTCCACGATCGTGTAGTCTCTCCAAGCTGTCATTTAGTAAATCGTATTTACTTGACAACCTTTCCGTGAGTAATTTTTGAGAATGGTGTCCTCAATTCAACAACTACTAAATTTATGAAAACATTTTTCCTTTTATCTCACGGTTAGTATGAAACCACCAATAACCTCCCACTCAATTGGTTATTAGAGAAAAAGAGATAATTATCCATTAATTAATATTATTATAAATATATATGATAACCAACTTACCATACTATATTTATAATCTATAGTTTTAATATTTCATCTCATGAAACATATAAACCATAGCTCTTTTTCTATTCCATGGTCCTTAATGTAAATCTCATTTACATTAATCCTCCACTTGATATATCTCATACATCACACCGATCATATCATATATAATCGAATTACCTCTTGTCAATTTGAACACTTCAAATCAACAACAAGAATTGATCCTCAACTTGAATCCATTAAGCTACCAAGGGGACCTTATGAACCTGTAGCTCGAAGCTCCAATGGTGCATGAATAATTGACTAAACTCTTTAGTCACGGGATCCACCATTCGTTAACTATTAAGCACTTCTCTAAAGATCGACAACTAAACTCTCCTTACTAGAGATATATTATGTGTCCATCTTAACCAATCAACAGTGCGACAACCCTTCACAGATCGTTCGTAAGTACAGTTCGACCAATAACCGTTATGCCCCTGTAGTTACATCTAACCCCTTAAGTACCATTGATCCTTCTAATGAACATAAGTCATAGTCTTACTATGACTGAGTCCTTTCTTCCAAAGAGAAGTTGTGGCCACTATGTTCAAGCCCCGGAATCAGCCCTTAAGGGAGAAATCTATCTACTTACCCCTACTTTAGGGAAGGAGTGAATTCCATCTTATGTAACTAAGTTCTCAGCTCCCAAATCAGAAAAGTCCCCAAAAAGGTAGGCATGTTGCATTTGCAATCTGGCCACTCTCACCCATACTAATCAAAGGACCGCCCTCAAAGGTAGGAGTTCCCAAAACACTCAAGATTGAGGTCATGTCACCTATGATCATTTAGGTGAGATGTAAGTCTTCAGTATCAACGACGTTATATACAAAGACGAATCATCTTGTGGTCCGGTCTTATACAAACTCTTTGTATAGGACACCCCCCCTCGCATGTCTCCACATGAATGGTCAGGATCTACCATTTGTAGTAGTTCACAACACTTGCAAACCTCTACAAAGCGGACCGTATCTGTAGTGTCACCCGACTCAGGTATCTTTCCTTAATCCTTATACTATAGACCTATTTAAGTGATCACTTAAGGCATGATCCACTTGTATATCTCATATACATGCTTACATACAATAACCATTGAGCTTTGTTTATTGGATATGAGTAAATACTAGAATGAAATAACTCTTTTTTTATTCATAAACAATGTGTATAAATTACAAACAACGAAACTCTGGGAGAATTAGGACACCAATCCCAACAAGATCATATTCGTCTTATTAAATTTATTATGGGGATTCGTCCATAATATGAATTTATCCGTGCTGCTCTGCTACATTGCAGTCCTCTACCATCGTTGGATACAACAATTTAGGAAATTTTGTTTGAGGAAAAACGACTTGACATCCTTCCTTCCAAGAAATTTGAGGTTGTTCTTGTTAGCACTCATATGCATAGTACTCCTAGAGCTCTCTTTTATAAGAATTGTAAAATAGAGTGTAGATATTGTCACAAACATAGTTATATTCTAGAAAATTGTCTCACACGTCCGCCTCGACCTCCAGGCCATTCTCAGAAGCCCATAAATCTTACTAAAACTGGTTATTCCTCTACTCATGCTATTGTCTCCTCAGATGACACTGACCCTTCCCCGTCTAGTTTTCAGATGAGTGATTTACAGGATTTACTAAAACAGGTGATTTCGTCCAATTCCTCCGCTCTTATCGTTTTTCCAGGTAATTGATGGCTTATTGATTCCACTTGTTGCAATCATAGGACATCTAACATTTCTCTTGCAAAATATCTTTCCCTGTTTATGTTTTTTACAGAAATTTTATGGCCATATCTCATGTTGGCTCCATTGACACTCCCACATTGAAACTTTCAAATACTTATTGTGTTCCAAACTTAACCTTTCACCTTTTGTTGGTCGAACGATTGTGTGACCTTGGCTTAACTGTTTCTTTTTCTTCTACTTGGTGTCAGGTTCAGAATCCATAGATGGGACAGACAATTGGTGGGGGTTGCAAAGTGGGAAGATTTTTTTAGCTCACGTCATTCCAGCTCCCTGCTTGTTCCATTTATGTCCTTATCAATGATTTCACTATCTATCGGTGGCATCTTCTCCTTGCTCGTACTTCTTCTGAAAAACTTCGTCATTTTATTTCTGTTAAAAATTTGATTAATGTTTTTAGGTTTGTTCCATTTGATTGTTTGAATTGCAAACTTTAAAAGCAACCTAAATTATCTTTTTCTCAGTCAAGCTCTATATGTGATCAACCTTTTGACTTAATTCATTCTGACATTTAGGGTCTTGCCTCTACTACTAATGTCAATGGTTATCACTATTTTTTTTTGTTCATTGATGATTACTCTCGATTTACATGGATATATTTTCTATAAAATCTTTATGTCTTATCTCAAATGTATATTGATTTTGCTAATATGGTTCAAACTCAGTTCTCTCGTACCATTAAAATCCTTCGCCACAGATAATGCCTTAGATTATAAGGACTCAAGTCTTCTTTCTTTTCTCACTCAGCAAGGCCCTCTTGTTCAACGCTCTTATCCTCAACAGAATAGGCGAGTGGAGCGAAAACATCATCGTATTTTGGACTCTGTTCAAGCCCAACTCCTTTCTGCCTCTTGTCTAAAGAAACCTTGGGGTGAGGTTGCTCTTCCCTTTGTCTACACAATCAACCGTATCCCTTCTTCTGTCTTTCAAAACATCTTTCCGTTCGAACAATTATATGGTACTTCTCCTACACTAATCTTAAGGTCTTTGAGCGTGCATGTTTTGTTCTTCTTCATCCACATGAACATACTAAATTAGAACTACGTGCGCGTCTCTGTTGCTTTCTTGGCTACGAAACCGAACATAAAGGTTTTCCTTGACTCTGTTTAATGGAGTTTCGCTTGAAGATGCCAATATTTATTGTCAACTTATTGGCAGCTTAATCTCAATGTAATTCGTATAGACATTGCATGTGTCGTTCATATTGTTAGTAAGTTTATGCCTACTCCACGGACCAATCATTTTACTAGTGTCCTCCATATTCTTCGCTATGTCAAGGGTATTATAGTGCATTGTCTTTAGTTCTCTTCATAGTCATCCCTGGTGTTATTCGGCTACTATGATGCTGATTGGGTTGGTAATCCTACTGATAGACGTTCTACCTCGGGTTACTGTTTCTACCTAGGTGACTCTCACATTTCTTGGCGGGTAAGAAACAAAGTGTTGTCTCTTATTCTAGTACTGAATCTGAATATGGTGCACTGGCTGATGCTACGTAAAAATTATTATGATTCCGCTGGCTTCTTGCTGATATGAGAGTCCCACAACAGTTTTCAACTATTCTTCACTGTGTCAATCATAGTGCCATTCAGATTGCTCACAATGATGTCTTTCATGAAAATGCCAAACATATTAAGAATGACTGCCATTTTGTCCGTCATAATCTCCTAAGTAAGATACTATTCTTTTATGGTTTATTTCCACTACTGTGCAACCAACTGATATTTTCACCAAAGTATTTTCATTTGGACGCTCTCATCAATTGCTTAACAAATACAAATTGGTTCTTACTTGGCCACCTTGAGTTTGAGGGAGGGTTTGAACATATATTATGTAAACTAGGTTGTTAAAGAGAGATTTTAGGAGTCCTTAGGTCCTATATTTAGTATGTATTCTTTGTATTTAAACCCCTATACTCGTTGTACAAGACTTTTGATTAATAAATCGTATCAATTATAATTGGTGATGATGAATTTTTAGATTAAAATTATTGTAAGGAATAAACAGATGCGACTTTTGTGAAAATTGGGCATTCGCTCCTTCAAATTAAAATTTTTAAGTACATTGAATTTTCTGAAAAATAAAAATACTTAGTCTAATATTCTTGTATTGTGTGTTTTCTAAACAATAAAAAAAATATTAATTAAAAATATTGTGGTTATTGATTAACTCTTTTTTTTTTTTTGGGTTATTTCTTCTTTTCGCTTCCTTTTCTTCTACCTTTCAACTATTCTCAGTGACTTCTTCTTATTCCAGTTCATGTGTAGTGGTATTTTATTGAAGTTTGTTGATAAATAATGGCATAATCAAAGAGTAGTGTTCACTATCTATTCATTTGAAAGAGGAAAATCCTAGCAGACTCCTTAGAATTTCTTGTATGAGCTTGATTAAAGAATAATAGATTACGCGAGTGGATGGTCATGGGGGGCGGTAGTCGGCAAGCTGTGATAAACAAGGGTTGCGATGGCAACACTTTGCTTTTCCACGCTACAACAAGACAAGACCTTCAGATGAGCTGGTGAACAACAACTGTGATTGTTGCTCGATGTTGAAGATCGGGGAAGACAGACAGTGACGACTAGTGGAGGTGGACGACCACGGCCGCCGACAAAAGGCAACTGCTGATCCCATTTTGGAGAAGCTCATATGATAGAATTTTATTTAGGGCCTTGTATAATTATCATTATTACTTTTCTTTTATGTTTTTAAAATTATTTTTAATTGATTTTCCAACTAATCAAAATAATTAGCATCCACATCATCATATAATGGCTTACTAAGCATTCCGTTAATGGGAAATTGTCGGTTTTGACCCAACAAGTTTTTTTCCATTCAAAAGTAACCTCATTTTTAAAATCTACTTTTTTTTAAACCATTTTTCCAACTTTTCAGACTTTAAGTAGAAGGACCTACCTCGTAAAATTATAGTTTTTCTCCTCAATAAATAGTCATTTAATTGTCTTTATTATGAAATCAACGAACTTACCTAACTCACATATCTTAAATTAGAAACTTCAGTCTTCTGTTTCACATTTTGTTTTCAATACAGAAATGCTTTACGTGAGGGTTCCAACTTCAGAGATATAATCCTTTTCAGAGGGTTCCAAGTTTAGAGGAACAATTTTTTTCCTTTTTCACAGTTCCAAAAGAGATAGGTATGTTGAAAAGTAGTCTTTTATTTTTTCAGAAAATTGGCAAAATGGAGCCAAAAAATTACTTTTTAAAGAAAGTTTTCAGTGATCAACGCAATTCTTACTTATTTTTCACTTATTTATGTTATAAAGGAGAATTCTTACCTTTTAGGAGAAACAGTAGAGAGAAAACTAAAAAGTATTGGAATATGATTGAACGTGAGAAAGTTATTGCTGGTTTTCTGTGATTTGTTTCGTAAAGTTCAAAGCAACTATCTTGTAAAGTTGACCAAGTCAATTTTCTTGTAAAGTTGGCTAAGGCAAATTTCTCGTAAAGTTGGCCAGGTCAACTCTCTCATAAAGTTGACCTAGTCAACTCTCTCATAAAGTTGACTTCGTTAACTTAAGTCAACTTTCTCCTAAGTTTTTTTTAATATTTATTTATACATTTTCTTTCTGCCAATATGTTTTATCTTCAATTGTAGAATGTCTCGCGTGTTTGTTTGCTACGATGCTATTTGTAATGAGGATGAATGAGAATATGCTGGCGATAATCTATGGGATTTGGACGTAAGAGGTGACATTTGCTTTCAGGACTTCTTGTTGGAGTTGTATAATCTAAGTGGTATTGATCCAAACAACCACGATCTCACCCTAAGACATTCATATAATTTTGGATCCAGGATTCCTACGTATTTGATAACAAATGATCAAGAACTTAGGTTCTTTTTAAATGGTGAGGATGCATGTAGGCCCTTATCTATTTATCAATGAAGTCCAAACCTATGTGTGGCGACAGTGACTTAAAGAACCCTAGTTGCTCATACCAACCAAGCTTTCCGTACAATTTAGTCCAAAAATATCCACCCCCTTATTATCCTACATAACCTTCCTTTGAACAAAATTATCCATTAGGTTATGCTACATCACTAACCCCCTTAGATAATAATGTTGCCCCATATAACCTATCTGATGACAGCTCCTTTGTTTATCCATACAATCCTGAGGATAATGATCCACCATCCTCAATGTACGATAAAAAGGATAGTGTTTGTGTAGATGAGAGGTTTGGGCATAATCTAACCGAGGAGAATGATATAGAAGATGAAAATGGACATGTTGAAGGATTTTTTAGCATGGTATAGGAGAGAGAACGTGAACCAAGAGGAGAACATAGTTGAAGACGATTCAGACTACGACTAGAAATTACTAGAGAAATTGGATGATGAGTCTCATGAGTCTAATGAGTCTGATGATCTGACTGAAGAGGATGATTGGGACGTTTGAATGGAGGGTGAGTGTGCTAACCATTAATACAAAGATGCTAACCTGTACTTGGAAAATACTCAAGCAGAACCTCCGAGTGCATGTCCTGAAGTGGCAACAGATCAGATGTTTGAGAGCAAGGACATTGATATTAAGGTAGGGTAGATATATCTCTTAAAGGAATAACTTTCATATGCATTGTCCCTGTTCGCTATACACCAGAATTTTGAACATAGGGTTAAAAAATCCATGAAATAACTATTGGTTGTTAAGTGTAGACATGATATTAACTGTCATTGGAGGACTTGAGCTCAAAAGCTTAAGGATTTAGAGTTGTTCAAAATAACAAGGTATCAAGATGTTCATACATGCTCACAACAATTAATGGATCACAACCACCGTCAAGCTAGAAGCAAATTAATATGTCATCTGATTAAGTCCAAGTTCACGAACATTAGTAGGACGTATAGGTCGAAGGACATTATGCAAGATATGCGAGAGAGATATGGTGTCAATATTAGTTATACGAAAGTTTGGCAGTATAGAGAAGAGGCGTTAGTAATGGTCCAAGGTAGGTTGGAGGAGTCTTTCAACAAGTTACATGCTTTTATTGGGAAGCTTTGAAGATAACAAACCCTGAAATTGTTTACAAATTGAAGCTTTAGAATGATATGTACTTCAAGTACGTCTTCATGGCTTTGGTTCTGTCAATAAGAGGCTTCTTGAACTATATAAGGCGTGTTCTGGTTGTTGACGGGACACACTTACGAGGTAAGTTTAAGGGTATCATGTTAAGTGCGAATTCGGTGAACGGGAATAGTAAAATATATTCAGTTGCATTGGCCGTTGTAGATGGTGAAACGGAAGAGGCATGAACATGGTTCTTTTAGCAGTTTAAGGAGGCGGTTGGGGCTATATCTGAACTTGTCATTGTATCGAATCGTAAAGCAAGCATTGGCAAGGCAATCATTAGGGTATTTCCTTCTGCCTTCCATTATTTCATAAAGTTTAAGGGTGTCTCGTAAAATTATATATGTGTCTTGTGAGGTTACTTCACGAGACAAAAGACAGAAATGAACTCAACTTTACGAGACAAAAGACTTACTTTTATCTCTCATAAAATTGAGTTGATTTCTATCTTTTGTCTCGTAAAGTAACTTCACAAGACAAATTTACAACATTACGAGACAAACGAGATAGCCTATCTTTTGTCTCATAAAGTTATAAGTTTGTCTTGTGAAGTTACTTCAAGAGATAAAAGATAGAAATGAACTCAACTTTACGAGATAAAAGATTGACTTTTATCTCTCGTAAAGTTGAGTTGATTCATATCTTTTGTCTCGTAAAGTTGAGCTTAGTTGATTTCTGTCTTTTGTTTCATGAAATAACTTCACAAGACAAACCTACAACATTAAGAGACAAATGATAGAGAGCTTTCAAGCTACTTTACAAACTTCCCATTGTTGCGAATACTTCACGAGACAAATTTTTGCAACTTCACGAGATATTTTTTTCGTGAAGTTTAATACACCCAAACACTACAAAATCAAACCCAGACGACCATTTACCCCCTTACCCCACATATTTTACAGGATGCAATGGCAAATTTGTCGTTGATAAACAAGGGTTTTGGGTTTTTTGCTACACATTCCTACCAGAAATCACACAGACTCCTCCCCTATAAAAATAGATTCGATTAATCATTTAGAAAAAAAAGAAAATGGAAAAGGTACTTGCATACCTTTTGTCGAAATTTGAATTGGATGAAGGGGAAACGGAAGATGTCTCACGACCATGAAAGATGTGTCTTTTTTACAGAAGTAGGGGAGTCTTTGCAAGAAAAAAGTCCAGCAATGGTTAAAAACTCAATGAGAAGAAGAAGTAGAAAACCCTGAATTGCATGGGAAGATGAAGTCTTTGCGATAAGATTTGTTCTTTTGAATTCTATTGAGCGGTAAAATTGTATTTTTATGTGGTAGGTCCCTCCATTTAAAGTCTAAAAGTTAGAAAAGGGATTAAAAAAATTAGACTTTAAAAATGAGGTTACTTTTGAATGGGAAAGTTTGTTTGGGTCAAAACCAAAAATTTTCCTTTGTTAATTTAAAGTTAGTCAATGAACCATTTAGAACTGTTTTGCAAACGGGAGGGATCAAAATGTCTATTTTGAAACCTTAGGGACCAAATAGATATGAACTTCAAACCTAAGGGACTAAAAGTTCATTATACCCAAAAACTTATTTACAAAATATGATTTCACCTACCGTTAAATGAAATCGACTTTGAAAAAGAAAGGGAGACTAAGGAGCATAGCTAAGGAGAGGAGGGCTATAAGGAATAGTTAAAGAGATTCAATTCGAATAAAACTCAATGGATAAATACTTATTGCATCTAAACTATCAATGTTTTAGGTTCTATCTGATTGATTTGAAAAAAAGGAATGCATTTCAAATAATCATTTTTATTTAAATACTTTTGATAAAAAATGATTTAAAATAAAAATACTCATGTATTTGGAAACTCTTTTTCGAAAGTGATTTTATGTACAAATTTATTTGGTTTGTTAGATACTAAATTAAAGTGTTTTTATTAATGAAATTACTATAAAAAAAACGAATATAAAATATTATGAACTAATAATTTAAAATAATATTGGTCGTTTAGGGTGGATGCGAGTTGGTGGTCCAAGTTGGTTGGAGGTGGCTGAGGGAGGCCATTGGAGTTGGTCGCCTATGGTTGTGGCCGAAGTTGGCCGGCATAGCCATGACAACGTAGTAAAACTGAGGTAGATGATTTTTTAGAGTGTTTTGGTAATTTTAAAAATTATACAACTGGGAAAGAGATTTGCGGGGAAAAACCTCCCACTTTAATCACAAGAAAAAAATGTATAAAATAAAAAAGAAACTAAAAGAAAGCAATAGAAACTGAAAACACGATAATTTCAAGGAATGCTCCCAACTTTTGGAGAACAATTACAAACCAAAAAAATTCACTATGTGAAAAATTGCTATGGTCACAGAATAATTATCTTTCCTAACCTCAATACAATAACACTCTCTCAATGCTTTTTCTACTCACCTTTTTTTCCACTCTCAAACTAGAAAATATAAAAGGAATTTAATTAAAGCTAGCACACTAAGCTTAAAGTATTCTAACGGGATTGACTAGAAACCAGAGGCATATGCTCATTTTATAGTGGTAGAAGTCCATCACTTTCTTCAATTTTTCCAATGTGGGACAAACTGCACTTCTAGTATTTTGCTAAAAACTCAACAAATTCCACTTCAGCAAGACATTGAAGAATCCATAGCTTTTGCTACATCCATTGTCTTTACCGACAATCATAATTCTCAAGTTAGAGGACTATAACCTACTCCACTATGAAAAGTAGGCCACTTGAAATACCACCTCCTAAGATTTTCCTTTTTCGTCACATGCCTATAAATCGTGTTGATATTTATGGTGCGACTTCCACCTACTTGACTCACTTGGAAGTCCTTAAGCCATCAACATATATTCTACCACACACCTTACATAATCGCCAAGTCAATGCTCGTGTGCAAACTTGTGGAACCGCTAACATCACATCCTCGATCATTATAAAGTGGACATACCACGAAGATGAATATTGTCTTACTTCTAGAAGAGATTTTCATCTTCTATGACGACAGAGACAATGTTAGCATCTAACTCATAGCTTTTTAACAAACCTATCTTGTTAGGAAAATCTTTTTTCATGTGTCCAGAGACTGCCCACATTCTCAACAAACCTTTTTTCTGCACGAACTATTCTTCCACTTGCTAGCTACCAGTATTGAATTCTCTTGTGAAGTAAGCCCCTAATTCTTTAATCTTCTTTCCTCTGATAAAAGTTTACTAGTAGCCTCGGCAAAATTTAAAATTTCCTTCCTGTATATCAAGAATGGCTTCATGTGTTCATAAGAAGGAGGAAGTAACTAGATGAGTATGAGTGCATTATCTTCATCTTCTATTTTCACTCTTATCACCTCTACCTAAAAAACGATGCCATTGAGAATACCTAGATGATCTGAGATTTTTGTGCCTTCCACCATTTGCAACATGTGAAATTGCTCCTTAAGGTACAACCGATTTAAGATGCTCTTTGCCTGATATATGCTTTAAGCTTCTCCCAAAGCTCTTTAGTTATCGAAATTTCATGTACATTTGTAAGAACATTTTTAGCCAAATTTAGTTTGATTTCACTTGTAGCCCTGAAATCCATTTCCTCCCAATCTTCACCGCTCATATTGGACTTCTTAGAACCTTTACTGAAATCACTGTTGGACTCTTTTGGACTACAATCACCACTTAACTCATTAGAAGCACCACTGTTTGGTCTTCTATTTAAGACCTTGTGTAACCCAACTTGTATCAGCACATCCTTGACTTGCACTTATGAAAAGCCGAAGTTGATCCTTCCATAAAATTTCTCCACATCAAATGTTACTAAACTTATAAAGTTTGACATATCTGCTTCTCTTCCTAGCAAAACAACAAATAGTGAACAATCCACACTATTCACAATATCACAACTTGTTTCAAAAATTCTTTTATGATGTGAAAAATTAGATGATAACTCTCCAAAAGGGCTATTTATCTCCACTTAAATCATGTTAGTTTTTTGAAATTCAACATTTTATTAAGTGTTTTGATAGGAAAATGAGTATAGAAGACCATCAGAACTTTCTGGATGCAATTCGAATTAAAACAGATCTGTCAACAACAACCAAGAAGCAAAATGACGAGATTTGTCCGCAAGGTTGGCACAGCAGTGCCATGACCGATGCTATGCGTTGCGTTCAAAGATAGAACATGTGTTAAAGCAACAAGTTGATGTGTGCAAGCGTGTATGAGGTCAGGGCGTCGATGCACTACGACGAAGGTCTCGAGCGCCGTGATGCTCTCTCTAAGCACCATGATGCCTGGAGATTTCTATATAAAGTTTGTTTTGTTTTTAGGGGCAAAAGGAATGGAAAAGATCAGAGGAAACAAACCGTCAACTCGTTTTTCTTTCTTTTTCATATTTTAGCTTAGGTTTTTCATGTTTTTTGGGTTGTAATGTTGGAATGGAGTTTCCCCTCTACTTTTTTGTCTATGGACTGTAGAGGTATGTAGATTTATTTGGTTTTGGGAGCAAGAACCTTGTATTTTTCTTGATATTTTTGTTGAATAAACTTTGCATACCGTTCTATACTTCTTTGAATCTCGTTCTTAATTAGATATATATTCTTGAATAGATTGACAACCCTCTCCTTGAATGTATGCCTTAGCTAATCGATTTTGACTTTCGTGCTTCCTTAGTGTTCTTCTATGCTTTAAATCACCAAAATAGCAATGGCTGAATATATACTAGGATTTATATGCTTGACTTGAATCTTAGGATGTATTCTTAACCTAGATGCAAGTATAAATTGATTGATTAAGTTAAAGGCTTTCCCCATTAGTTAATCACATAATGGGACCCTTACTCGTAATGTGCATGCTCTTAATTCTATATGGCCGCTTATTGAACCTAATAGGACCTAAGGCATGTAGTTTAATTAGGGCTTTTGCTTTAATTAATACTTAGGATGCTTGCTTAGTTTGGTTGAACAATTCGGCTGCCTGTAGCATCGGTGAGTTAGATTAGGCTATGATATGGAAACCCTAACCCTCAGCCCAAAGACCCAAGCTATTATATTGTAAGAAACTTTTAATCTAAAAAATTAACACCTCCCTATACGATTTAGTTCAACCCTAAGAAAAAGATAGAATTAGATTGCTTCTTGATCGAAGATCTAGAAGCAAGTTTAGGAAATCTTGCTTAAGATTGAGTCACTCCACAGTCAACTTGATCAAGATTAGATTGAATGACTCACATGCATTCAATCATAAGAATTGCAAAATTCTAAGGGAAAAGTCTTAATATGAGATCTCAAATTTCATCATCAAAATCTTAATCTGCTTACAAATAAAGGATAGAAGGCTATAGCCTTGTAGAGATTCTAACTTATTTAATGTAAAGTAACAAAAGTCAAAATAAAACATTAAATGAGTTTTCCAACTTCCAACTATCAACTTCCAGCCACCATCTTCTATGCATCTCCATAATTACCAAAGCTTAAATTTAACACTTAAAAGCTATAAACTAATTAAATACAACAAATAACTCTAAAATTAAAATATTAAAAATTAATTAAAATCAACTAAACTTTACTAATGCAACTCATAGGTCCTGATCCATATCATCTCGAATTTGAAAGTATGTCCTTTATCAAATAGACGAAATTCAGTAGCATTGAAAAAGTAATTCACATCTCCCTCGCCTTATAGAGTAATCTTGTAGTCATGGGATTTCATATGTAAGTCATTGATGGAACTCCACTTGGGTTTCTTCGAAAAACAATAACAATTCTTCCAAAAGTGTCTCCATACCCAATTCCTCAATTTGAACACCTTATGCTTGCTGCCATAGTTGAATTTTGATGCAAATTTTGAGTTGTGCTTCTCAATAAATGATTTGGTCTTGAAATCTATAGTTTGTATTTCATTGTTGACTTTAGAAACAATCTTCAAATCAAACATGTTTATAAGTGATTTGGCCTCCTGTAAGAACTCAAAAGAAACACAAGATAAAAAAAATTTGCTTTGAAAACAAATAGATTTAACTTCACTAACTCTTTCACATAAGCTCACATTTTTCAGCTTTTCTCTCATTTTTCTTTTTGGGCCATAAACTAACCTCATGCATTTCTCTCACTCGTTTTCTCACAAGATTTGTTTTCAATTATTTTACATGCTTTTGCTTTGGCCTTTTCTGCCTTTTCCTCTAACTCAAACACATCAAGATGAACTTCAATATTAGATGTTAAAATATAATTAGCTAAATTTTCACATAGTATATCATTTTGAACTTTATCCTCTACCACAACAATAGGCATACTTTCTTCAGATAAACTAACTTTTTCAATTTTTGGTCTCACAAATTCAATTCTCAAGTCAATTTAGATAAGTAATTGGCAGTTTGATGTAACTTAGTCAAACTATTACAGAAAGTCTTCGAAAAATTTTCATTGCTATTGTACCTCTCTTGGTGGAATCTTCCTTGATGAAACATGATAGTAAGGTTAAAAAAAAATAAACCTAAAAACTCTCAACTCACTGGATTGTTCACTCAAGAACACTTGTGTTCGCACACAAAAGGTAGGCTATTTGGGAAAGTGGTTAAATTATGTATTAGGTAGGCTTATGTGGAATAAGAAATTCTTGAAATAGAGAGTTATTCAATATAAGAAAGATAAGATAATTATGAAAGTAAGCTAAAAAAGAACAAGAAAACAATGAAAGCTCAAGCAAATAGGAAAAACACAGCAGTTTTTGAATAAAACTGAACACAGAAATGAAATTGCAAATAAAATGGTCTTACATAATGATTTTGACTGAATTGCCTTCTTAACAATTAAAGATAAGAGGCTGATTTGAACTTTTGTTGGACACCGAATAAAATTCAGTCATTTGCATTGATAAAGAAAATGAAAGAAACGATGGAAGTTAAACAATGAGAATAGTTTTCAACAATTAATGTTAGGAAGCTTAAAAGACTCAAAATGCCATGCAATTGATCTTGGAATTGGCAGAAAATAGAGAGAGTTAATGTAATAACTCAATTATTTCAAATTGATTCAAATATCAAAGATCAAACACACAATCTGCATGAGAACAAATTCTGATTCTTTTCACCTTTTTCTAAGTTCTTTTTTTTACTTTTCTTCTTCTTCTTCTTTTAAGACCTAAACTTGATCAATAAGATGAAATAATATAAAAAGATAAAGAAGAGAAAAGTGAAATTAAAACCTCTTTATACGATTTAGTTCAACCCTAAGAAAAGAATAGAATTAGATTATCTCTTGATTGATGTTCTAAAAGCAACATTGAAAAATCTTGTTCAAGATCGAGTTAGTCTACAATCAACTTGATCAAGGTTAGATTGAAAGGCTCACATGCATTCTATTACAAAATTTGCAAAATTTTAAGGGAAAAGTCTCAAATATGAGATCTCAAATTTCATTAATCAAAATCTTAATTTGATTACAAATAAAGGATAGAAGGTTTTATATAGCATTGTAGAGATTCTAACCTATTTAATGTAAAGTAGCAAAAGTCAAAATAAAATATTCAATGAGTTGTACATCTTCCAACTATCAACTTTCAATCACAATCTTTCATGCATCTCCATAATAACCAAACCTTAAATTTAACACTTAAAAGCTAGAAATTAATTAAAGACAACAAATAACTCTAAATTAAAATGCTAAAAATCAATTAAAATCAACTAAACTTTACTAATGCAACTCATAGGTTCTGATCCATATCAGGCTAAATAGGTCATTGTGCACGCATAAATCGAATGCATGTTTAATTAATAGAAATTGATGATAGAAATAACATTTGAATCCCTCTTGCTCTTGGAACTAGATTAATCAAATTCTAGGTTATATTTATCAGTTGCTTTTACATTCTTGCCTTTATTTTCATGCACTTATCCCCCTCTTACTCTTGGAACTAGATTAATCAAATTCCATATTACATTTACCAGTTGCTTTTACATTCTTGCCTTTATTTTCATGCACTTATCTCACTAAATCCCTATGTTAACCACTATAATTAGAGAATTAGCTTAATGAAACATTGTTACTGCTTCTTTGTGGATCGACCCAGACTTGCCACTATTGCTACGTCTTTGTAGTAATAAGAGTAGAGTTTTGTAATTATAAATTATTTTTTATTGGTTCTTTTCAAGAATTAACGACGCCAAAAGGATACTGCAACCACAGAGCACACTTAGAAATTTAAGAAACTACGAACCTAACGCTCTGATACCACTTGTTGAGAAAACCTCCCACTTCTACCATAAGAAAAATGCAGAAAATAACAAAAAAATTTAAAAGAAAGCATAAAAAACTAAAAACAAAAGAATTTACGAGGAAAACTTTCGGTTTTTGGAGAAAAATCACGGACCAAAAAAATCCACTATGTGAAAAATTGCTACAATCACAAAAAATACTTCCCTCTCCTAACCCCAATTACAATAGTATTCTCTCAAAACTTTTAACTACTTACACATTTTTTCATACTCTCAAACTAGAGAATACAAAAGGAATTTAATCAAAGTTAGCAAACAAAGCTTAAAGTATCTCTAACTGGGTCGACTTGAAACCAGAGGCATAAACTCCTTTTTATAGTTAGGAGCCCATCACTTCCTTCAATTTTCTTTTAATGTGGGACAAAATGAATTTCTAATATTTTGCCAAAAACTCAACAAGACTAATAATTAGACACTTAAAAATAATTTTTCTAAAAGTTGATTTCAAATGTTTATCCTAAACCAACTTATTTCATAAACTCATTGTTTCAAAAAAAAAAAAATATATATTTTGAGTGGTTGCCAAACACCCAAACTTTTTTCAAAATTAAATACTTGAAAAGTTAAAGTAAACACACCCTTAATCTCTACACAAAAGTTGAATTAAAAAAATTAAGGTAGAGAATGTCAAGACATTTATTGGTTAAGTTGTAAAATTGGTTCCTATAATTCAGAGAAAGTTAGATAATTTAGTCTTTATAATTTGATAATACCTCATAAATAGTTTCTATAATTTGATAAAATTCTCGTTAGTCTCTACTAGAAATTAAGTTCTAATTATATATTATAGGGACAAAATATAAAGACCAAATTTGCAATTTAACCATATTTAGAGTTTGGTTGGAATGCATTTTTAAGTGTTTAATTTTAAAATAAGTCATTTTAGAAAAAATTGGAGTGTTTGGCAACCGCTCAAAATACATTTTGAGGAGTACTCTTAACAATTTTTGTCAAAAGTGTTTATATATAAAAAAAAGTTTCTTTTAAACACTTTTTTCCTCAAGTCAATCCAAACGGGCCCTTATTTCTTTATCTTCTTTAAAGTTTGAAAACCAACCTGATTTCATAGAGAAGGTAGAGATTTCATTTTGAAAAAGTGTTGAGGTGACTCGCCACACAAACGTAGATGTTAAAAGGAAAGCACTAACAACAAATGTAACAAGAAAATACCAACAAGAAGTAAGCAGTCACATCCCCTCCTAGATGCTCTTCCTAACTTAGGATAAGATGTGAAGATAGCAGATGTCAACTCTTTTATGACAACTACTGCTCATCTCAACTCTCATCACCTGTTCTTAGACACCTGATAAGTAACTTATAGACATACACTTTCTCATACACTTCATATCAAATGCAACTAAAAGCACATGCATAAGCTTATATATATACATATACATAACAGAGATATACACATGAGTTCATAACACTGGGTCTCACTCAATCTACCCTTCGTCCCTAATATGTACATGATGTTCATTATCAACAAGACAAGCTAAACAACCTAGACTTCTCTTTCTTTTCCTTTTTTTCTCAAATCTTGCACTTGAGTGGAAAATAGCAGAACAACTACCTTCTGGGAGTTGACCACTACCTGGAGAAAAAGAAAACATTGGAAAGAATGAGAAAATTTCTTTTAATGAGTGAGGACTTACTTTTAAAAATATTCTCATTAAACATCAACAAAAACATTAACTTAAGAAATAACATGCATCTCTAAACTCAGGGTGTGGAAAACATCTGAAACTTATACCTCAACTAACATTAAGAACATCATAAAAAAATATCATTCTTACTCATTATCAACATATACATTTAAAACATCATTCCTCTGCATTAGTTGAGAGAGAACCCTTTTGCTCAATCTTTCAACGTTGAAAACTTAGCTAATGCAGAGTAATCTCAACACATTCAGCGTCAACATCATAGTACCTACGTGCACGTAGTAATACCCTAGATACTGTCATACCTTAGGTATCAGGGGACTCGGATACCTTCATATTTTCAGTATTAGGTTTCTTCATCATCACATCATAAAACATGTCACTTACGGTCTTGGGCTATTTCCTCAAAGGGTTGTAGGCTTTCTCTATTTGTGTTTTCCCTGCAACATCCTTAAATACCTTTGGTTAATAAGACTAGCTCCATTTTGAGCTTAACTTTAACATTAAAACTCATCATCAAACTTAAACATTTCTCTTAACTTATCATCGCATAGCCTAACTCAACTCACAACATCTCAACCCATCTCATCGTATCATTAATACTTAATCAATTTACATTACAGTTAGTTGAACAATGGCAACCAGGACATGCTCACCGTATCTATGCAATCAGCGCTCACTGCGTGTCTCCTTCGGCATGCCTTGCCTGCCGACAACTCCCTTTCTATGGCTTCACGTTTCACTCTATGTGCACACCTTACCCAACAACTTCCCTCTTTCCCATAGCCCTCGCTAATCACTTACGCGCATCATCGCATATTTTGTTCGGTCAGCTGCTTGCTTATTGTTCGGGTACAACTACCTGCTTATTCACCCAAAATTCCAGATTCGACCTCTAAATTTTATAACTTTACAATAAGCCATTGTTTAGCTAAATTTTCCGCCATTAGCTTACTCATAAACATATTAGCTCTCTTACTTTAGAATTTGAGCATCAAACTCTTCTTGGTAGGCTAGAAATTTTCTAACTTCTCAAGTTTGCCCGAGAATTCATAAAACTTCAAATTCTCAGCAATTCTTTAAATCCTTAATCTTTATTCATCCGACTCATGCCTTGGCAACCAAAGAACACTTTCAACATCTTCTAAACTTCAAGTGCCAGTAATCCCCTTCCTTAAGCATGTACAAATTGGCTAAACCCATTCCTTTCTTTGCAAGGCCTATTTATACATGAGTTTGCATGTAAGGTTATCTTAATTAAATGCCACCTAGCCCATAAATCTTTGATTAACATTTCTAAGGCTGCCACATGGCCCACTTACCAAGCGATAAGGCTGAGCACTTCCACTTAACCTCATCGCATAGGGTTTGCATCCACTTAAGCCATTTTTTGGTCTTCATTTAACTTTAACCTTCATCATAACGCCTCGCCTTAGGCACTCATTACAAGTCTTATCTAGTCATTCCTTCCTTGAATGACTTCATAGCATACCTCGTCACATCATCTATGAGACATCATTCCTCATGTCATCGCCTAATGCTCACGACAGCCTTGCCTACCAACATCTAAACCTCTTGGCCAGTTCTTATCTCGTGCCCCTCTTAGCACTCTGCCTTAGCATCACTTGGAGTGCTTGTCTAGGCGACTTGATTGCTCGCATGTTGCTTGCATTTAACCTTTACTTGCATCACATGAAATTAGTTGTATGCACCTTCTACCAGCCTCGACCAATACTTTATTCGCCCAATAACCAATTCAACTTCCTTTATGGTCGTTCGTATCCATTATGGGCCGTACTTAGCCAAATTTTCCTCTTCTTAAAAACTCGACTGAATAGCTTGGGATGACTGGCTGCAAAGCTTGACTTGATTTTGTCGCATCAAGCTTTCTGTTTTTCTTCTAAGTACTAGTTCCCATCCATCTCACTTTAGAGTTTAACATCCCATACTTAGAACATTTTTTTCCTTCCTCTTTTCCTTTTATACATCCTAATTATACCTTTATATCATTTCAACTAACCCAACATCATTAACTCATAATCACAAAGACTTAATTATAATTAATCAGAAAAATAGGTTTGAGGGTTTACATAAGCAGTTAAAAAGACATAGAAGTTGGTAATCCAGTTCGGTGAAATCCACCTACATCTGGAGGGCAATGTGCCTTGGAAAGATAATCCACTAATATTAAAGAGTTAAGCAGTTTAGAATGTCGTACTTATTTGCAATACACAATTACTATAGAAACTAATGTAGAGCTCAACTCATTGATCACCTAGGCTCCCTCTGTTGGGATTGGTATCTTAATTCTCCCGGTGGTCTCGTAGTTTGTAAACATTTTGTACACATTGTTATTAATAAAATAAATGTTATTTTATTTGTATTTAGTCATATCCAATAAACAAAGATCTGTGGTTATTTCATATAACTTAAGAATGTAGGTGAGACATACAGGTGGATCATGTCTTAAGTAAAAACCCAAATGGTCTGTAGTATAAGGATAAAGGAGGGATACCTTATCCTAGTGACACTACAGATACGACCCGCTTTGTAGATATTTACAAGTGTTTTAAAGTGCTACAAATGGTCTGATCCTGACCATTCATGTGGAGACATGCGCGGGGAGGGGGGGGGAGGTGTCCTTTATAAAGAGTTTGTATAAGACTGGACCATAAGATGATTAGTCTCTTTATATAACGTCATTGATAATTGAGACTTACATTTCACTAAAATGACAATATGTGACATGACCTTAATCTTAAGTGAGTTGGGAACTCCTGCCTATGAGGGTCGTCCTTTGATTAGTATGGGTGAGAGTGGCCATATTGCCTACTCAACAAGCCTACCTTTTTGGGGATTCGTCTAATTGGAGAGCTGAGAACTTACCTACACAAGACGAAATTCACTTCTTCCTTGAAGCAGGGGTAAGTTGATAATTTTCTCCCTTAAGGGCTGATTCTGGGTCTTGAACATAGTGGCCACACCCTCTCTTTGGAAGAAAGGACTTAGTCATAGTAGAACTATGACTTATTGTTCATTAGAGGAATCAGTGGTACTTAAGGAGTTAGATGTAACTACAGAGGAAAAACGGTAAATTGGCCAAGTTATACTTACGAGCGATCTATGAAGGGTTATCACACTGTTAATTGGTTGATATGAACACAAAAATATATATGTAGTGAGGATAATGCAGTTGTTGGTCTTTAGTGGATTGCCCGACAGTTAATGGATGGTGGATCCCGTGACTAAATAGTTTAGTTAGCTATTCATGTATAGTTGGAGCTTCAAGCTACAGGTCCATAAGGTCCCCTTGGTAGCTCAATGGATTCAAGTTGAGAATCAGTTCTTGGGGTTAGTTTGAAGTGTTCAAATTAACAAGAGAAAATTCAATTATATATGATATAATTGGTATGGTGTATGAAGTTGGGGTGCTTTGTATAAGTATGACAAAAATTAATAAAACTCCTCTATCGGATTTTTTTTCTCCCTGTGCTAGGGTTTTCCACGTAAATCTTCTTTTCTATTATTCTCCTACTCTTTTTTCAACATGGTATCAGAGCATGGTGATGAAACCCTAGCCCCGATAGAAGACATTCAGTCATCAACCTTGATAGGTGAAGGGACCATGACAAAAGAAACAACCTTGTGGTAATCCAAACGAGCAGATAAGAGAAGTTCAGGACCTGCCATCGATGATTTTTTTGTCCAAACAATGTCGATCAACCAAAGGAAGTATAAGGGCAGTCAGTCGACACCCACAATAATTAGTTCGGATGAAATTCGGTCTCGTACTTCTCTGGCACCAGTTGCGAACGTTTTGGACAGAATCCAGTTGCTTCGTTTTCGTCCTCCTCCAGTACCAGCAACGATCGATTTGGGCAGAATCCAACAGCTTAGTCTAGTAGTAGTGGCAAGCGACTTGGGCCATACCCAGCACCGATCGCTCTTCCATCCAGCACACCTCCAGTCGCAATTTCTACCATGGTCATTCCCTTCAATGGCATGATGTAGTTGGACGAGTATCCTGTCCAATCTCATGGTTATTTGATCCACCCTCAACACCCATATTCCCATCATGGTTATCTAGTCCAACCGCAAGTTCAGGTAGATGACCCAATGGGGGAGAATTCTACTTCAGTCTTTTATGGGCAGAAACATGCGGTTTCTACACCCCTTGGGGAACCCCAACAAGAATTGACAAATCTCCAACAATGGATGGCAGCATTTGGGGCAAAGTTAAATGGCCAGGAATCTTCTAGTCTACCAGTGTATGTGGAAAATCCGGTAACTGTGTTTCCTAATTTACCTACTTCAAATATTTTATCTGGAACTATGGGAAATCCTATAGGAATGATAATAGGGGAAAAACTGAATGGTTAGAATTATTTCTCCTGGTCCCAATCTGTTAGAATGGTCCTCAAAGGACTCCATAAGTTTATATATTTAACGGGTGAAATATCGAGACCGAACCCTGGGGATCCCTAACAGCGTGTCTGGAAGGGAGAGGATTCTTTATTACAATCAATGTTGATAAGCAGTATGGAACCTTAGATTGGAAAACTTTTACTCTACTCAGCTATTGCACGGGAATTTGGAATGCGGTCCAAAGGTT
The DNA here is from genome assembly GCF_027475165.1 of Benincasa hispida. NCBI lineage: Eukaryota > Viridiplantae > Streptophyta > Magnoliopsida > Cucurbitales > Cucurbitaceae > Benincasa > Benincasa hispida. The sequence goes on from NC_143486.1 coordinate 45,053,831, forward strand.
ATACTCTAAGAGACAAAACGCATCACGACTGTATACCCTACGCAAACAGGTCCATGAATGTAGACAAGGGACCATGGATGTGACTTCATACTTTAACAAGATGTCCTTATTATGGCAAGAAATGGATTTGTATCAGGAAGTTGTTTGGAATTGTTCGCAAGACAGAATTCAGTATTCAAAGATAGAGGAGGTTGATCATGTTTATGACTTCTTTATAGGATTACACTCAAAATTTGACACGGTTTGGAGTTGGATACTAGGGAAAAAGTTGATATCGTCATTTATGGAGGTATGTTCTGAGGTCTGATTGGAGGAAGATAGGTCGAGTGCTATGAACGATTCTGCGGTTACCACAATGGAGTCTACTGCTTTTAGGGTGAAATCCTCTGGATCGGACAGCAACAAGAAAAATGGCAAGACGCCTCTAGTGTGTGAACAATGCAAAACACAATGGCACGCGAAGGATCAGTGCAAGAAACTACATGGTCGACCTCCCAATAGAAAACGTCGCAATCCAAATGAAAAGTCAAAATTTGGTTGGGCTCTTGTGAGTGAATTTGTTGAGTAACTACACGGGCTCAACTGACAAACCCAGGTGACTCAAGTACTGTAGGGATCAGAATAGTTGTTCAATCAGGTACTCATCAGTTCTTTAGGTATTTTATTGAATGAAATGAATTGTGTGTAAGAGTGTATCAACATGCAGCAGAAGTAACAAGGATTAATAAGCATTCAAATTCATTAATTTTGGAGGAACCTAAACCGTACACATCTAAAATAAGAGGGTTTGTAGTCATACCTTTGTAGAACTCTTCAAGATCTTGTTCCTCAGCAGTTGTCTTCTTCAAAGAACACCATGAACCATCTCAAAATCTTCTCTACTATCCTCTTGGAGCTTTAGAGCGAGTTGTAGGACTCAAAAATAGCTTGAAGCAATGAAAAACTAGGGAGAAGCTCACTGCACCAGCTTGTTTGAAGAACACTTTCTTCAACCCGAAAATTTCAGTAAAGCCTCTTTGAATGCATGCCTCAAATTCAATCCAATCTTCTTTATTTATTGCAGGTGAACATACAAAGAAGATTACTGTATGAGTTGTAGCATTGCATGAGTTACAGCTTATGCTTAGAGTAATTGAAGCCAAAGGAAGTGATGTTTGCGTGAGCAAGTAGAAGATGGATAATAGAAAATTCGATTTTTCCATTTTGTGTAACTTTTTGTAATTTTTCAATTTTTCCAAAAATCAAATGATTTCAAAACTGAAAATATTATTAATTTTATAAAATTAATATCATAAATTAATTTCTAATAAAATTAATAAATAATTATTGAAATAATTATAATTAATTTAATATCAAATATAAAATTAAGTTTTACACAAATCCATCTCCATATACTTAAATCATATTTAAATATAAATTCTCCTATTCTGTTTAATTCTAATCTGAACGTTTCAAATTAACTTATCAAGCTACTCTAAAGTTTATCCATTTACAAGCTAGTAAGGAGACCTCGCGGACCTACATATCATGGGCTCCAACGATCCAAGATTAGTCGACTAAAATCATTAGACCGAATTAATCCCCATTTGTTAACTAATGGGACACTCCACTATAGCCCATAGTTGAACTCCTCTCATTGTAGAGATATTATGTCCACTTAATATAACCATAATCAATAAGTTGATCCTTCACAGGTTGTTCGTAATCACAGTTCGGTCAAGATAACCGTTTTACCCTTGTGAATACATCTTGTTCCTTAAGTTTCTACTGACCCTCTAATGAACAATTTTGATTCATAACACCTATGAATCAAATCCTTTCTCTATCATGAGAAGGCGGGGCCCCGATTGCAGGGCTATTTCGCCAGCTATTCATCGGTCTTATCCCTACAATGGGAGGCTTATTGGGTAGTGTTGTTGGACTACTCTCACCATTTGCAGATCAAAGGATGATCTCGAACAAACAGAAGTTCATAGCTAGCTCAGGATTAAGATCGAGTTCATCACCCAAATCTTTCATTTGGAATTGTGTCGCTAACCATCTCTTTACGTCAGCAAGGAAATTTGTCTCATTCCTAATGAGCAAGATATCATCAACATAAAGAACTAAGAACGTCATAGTCTTGTTGACTATCTTCTTGTATACACAAGTTTCGTCAACATTCTGTTCCAAGCCATAATATTTGATCGCAATGTCAAACCTTATATTCCAGGATCTGGATGCTTGTTTCAATCCATAAATGGATCAATTAAGCTTATAGAATTTCTGTTCCTGTCCTTTTTCGATGAACCCTTCTGGTTGAGACATAAAAATACTTTCATCAAGATAGCCATCCAGAAAAGCTATTTTTGACATCCATTTTCCATATTTCATAGTCATAATATGTGGCAATGGAAAGAAGTATTCTTATTGACTTTATCATGGCAACAAGAGAAAAAATTTCTTCATAATCAACTCATTCTCTTTGGGTAAAACCTTTTTCCACAAGTCTGGCTTTATAGGTATACACCTTGCCAGTTTAGTCTCGTTTTCTCATGTAGATCCATTTGCAACCTATAGGTGTAACCCCATGTGGTTGATCTACAAGTTCCGAGAAAGAGTTGAAGCACATAGACTCCATTTCATCGTCCATGGCTTTTATCCACTGTTCCTTGTCAACATCCTTCATTGCCTTCTTAAAGGTTAATGGATCCTCTAAACCATCATCCTATATGATGTTTTGAGTTTCTGTTAAACCCATATAGCGTTCAGGTTATTGAATAACCCTCCCACTACATCGAGGCATCCTCAACCCATGGGATGGACAAGACGGGACAACAACAGTTGTTGATGGACCAGCTTGATCAACAACTCTTGTTGATGTTTCTATAGCATCTTGAGTCAGTTCTTGCAATATTAGTTTACTGCGAGGTAGATGATTTTTTATATAATCCTCTTCTAAGAACGTTGCATTTGTCGATATAAATACTTTATCTTCTTGGGGATCATAAAACAATCCTCATTTTTTTTTCTTTGGGGTACCCTATAAAAAGGCATAATTTTGAACATGTTCCCAATTTCTTAGGATTTTGTACCAACACATGTATTGGACAACCCAGATATGGAAATGACGTAAACTTGTTTTTCATCCTTTCCATAATTCATACGGTGTTTCTGAAACACTTTATTGAAGGAACAACGTTTTGAATAAATACTGCAGTCTGTACTGCATACCTCCAAAAGGATTGAGGTAACCAAGCATAACTCATCATTGACCAAACCATGTCTAACAAGGTTCGATTTCTCCTTTCTGCAACACCGTTTTGTTGTGTTGTTTTAGGTGCTATGAGCTGAGATTAAATTCCATGATCTACTAGATAGTTCTGGAATTATAAATCCATATACTCATCACATTGATCCGATCGAAGTGTTTTGATTTTTTTACTTAACAGATTTGCGATCTCAGCCTTAAATTCTTTGAACTTTTCAAGAGTTTTAGACTTATGTCTAATTAAGTAAATGTAGTCATATCCAGAGTAATCATCAATAAAACTCTCGAAATATTGATAGCCTCCTCGAGCTTTAACATTCATCGGACACATAGGTCTGAATGTACAAGTTCAAGAGGCTCTTTAGCACGAAGACTTTTGTCAGAAAAAGATCTTTTAGTCATTTTTTTCTCAAGACACGATTCACATGGAGGTAAAGAACTATCTTCTAACTGATATAGATGACCGTTTTTTACCAATCTCTCGATCCTGTTGAGATTAATGTGACCAAGTCTGAGATGCCAAATATAGGCGTTAGGAGAAATTTTACGCTTTTTATTATGAGTCTCAGCCGTTTTAAAAATCTCTATATTTAAAATGGATCTTGCTTCAGTTGGTTTTAATATGTATAAGTTATTTTTAAGTCTCGCAGAACAAATATGAACACCTTTTGAATAAACAAACACTTCATTACATTCAAAAGATACTCTATACATATTTTCTAGCAGACAGAAACCGAGATCAAGTTTCTTTTCATCTTAGGTACATAAAACACATTCCTAATTAAGATAAAAGAGTCTCCAAAAAATAACTTGACATCTCCCACTACTTCAGCTGAAATGACTTCACTCGTACCCACCTTGAAAGTCATTTCTTGTTCAGAAAGTCCTCTCCAAGAACTAGTTTCATGTAGAAAAGTGCAAACATGATAGCGGCGCTTGAATCCAATATCCAAGTAAGGTGAGAATTCTCCACTAGACATGTTTCAACAACTAGTAAATCAGATTTACCTTGTTTTGCCTTTTTTGCTTTCTTCTCAACCAAATACTTTGGACAGTTATGTTTCTAGTGCCCAACTTCTCCGCATGGAAACATTTTCCTACGGGAGTTTTGTTTTTGTTTTTCTTAGCAGTGACTTTCTTTTTCCCTTTTCCTTTCTTTTTCATTTGTACGATTTTGTCCTTTGAAGAGGAAGAAACAGACTTCTTATCATCAGTGGGTTTCATTCCAGACGTAGACCCTTTACAAAACTTTTTAAGTTTGGAAATAACATTTATTTCTTTTCCCTTCAATTTCATCATTGATTGATATGTCTGTAACTCATTCAATAATGTGGTCAGATTATAAGTAATTTTTTTTTCATAACATCATCTGTTCTGGACGGAAGATAACTCTCTGGAAGAGATTCCAGTATCATGCTTACTTGACTCGTCTCATTTATCATCGCCCTATGAGCTTCCGCAACATTAAAATGAACCATCATATCGAGAACATGTTCTCTTACGTTGGTTCCATCTTTCATGCGCGTAACGTAGACATACTTAATGGCTTCATGTTAAACAGAGGATGACAGTTGTCTGAACATCTCCTATAGTGATGCCATTATCTCACGAGCGGTGGGCATGACCTCATGCTTTTTATTAAGTACATAAGATATACTCGCTAAGATATAGACCCGAGCTTTCTCATTAGCTCTTACCCACCTATCATAGATGTCCCGAACATTTCGGTTGGCTGTTGAACTCGGAACCGGAGGACATTCCTCCGTCAACACAAACCTTAAATCATCCACAACTAACATTGTATTGATGTTTGAATTCCAGTTTGAATATCCCTCACCATTAAATTTATCAGAATCTAGCAGTTGTATGATTGAATTCGACATTGCTAAAAATTTTAAACAAACTCTATTAAAAATGCATCTAAATCCATTTTCAGCAAAATAATAAAGTACCCAATAAATCTTTATTTATTTGCAACGATAATTCAGTGACTTAGAACAATTGCTATCGAGGGTTAGTCCAGAATTCCTTCACAGAAGAAAGATAGTTCTTGACCAAATACTATCTCCAAAATAACTCATATTCCGATAGTTCTTTTGGTTATCGTTTTCGACCAAGATCTTTACTAACAATTAGTAATTTTTGTAAGTGTGACCCGCCATTTTCAAATCTTATAGAACGGTATGAATATGCCCCTAAAATAGAAGACAATACCCAAGACGAAACTATAAGACCCTATTCATTTTACTGAAGCCTGAGTTATTCTGAATCCTATGTTAAAACCCTCCGAGGGGATCGTTGTAGTTAACGACTAGCTAGTGTCGCCTAAAAATGACAGCAGGCGCAACATAGGAATCTCACGGCTCAAACTAATGGAGGAGACCGTAGGACAATATTGACATATTTCATTCACCCACTTACTATGAACTACCTTCCTCATTCACCTTGTTATTGACTCATGCAAACACTTTTCGAATGGAGTAGTCACGGTAAAAGCGACACGAAGCCGAGCATAGATCTCACGATTTGAACTTTTGAGGACGTGAGAGTTAATAACTATATATCAAATATATTGTTATCTCCCACTGAAGTGTTCTATGTGTTTGGGTATTTATTTAGGCTAAATTTAAACAACCTAAGTCTAAGTGGTTTATCCAAGTGCAACACTTGTAATTGGATTTTAACCTACAATGTCTAGGTAATAAACCATTTTCTTACCTCACATCGTTCATGCAAGCTCATAAAATCAGTTAATAACGCTCAATCTTTCGGTCATAATCCCCAGGTAGGAGGTGTTCCGTAAATCGTCAACTTAAGTACCCCCAACCTTAGATAGGTTTATGAATTGATTTGAGTTTGTAATCGAATTTTATAAGGTAAAATCTATTTTAACGATTAAAATTAGTTGTTAACCTAAGTGAGCATGCAATTATTCTTTGTTATGGATTTTAAACGTCTAACCCAATTTTATAACAGCTTACAAAATTTTAGACATGCTAAATATCCACAACATTCAACAAAGGCATTCAATATCTAATATAACCATTATATTAAATATAACCGTATCATGCATACTATATATTATAACATTTATAACATACTTTCAATGCATGTAACATGCTTCCTATGGTGGGGTTTTAAATTTACATGGCATACTGTATGCATATATATGAATTATTTAATTGTTACATACATCACATGCATAAACAATTAAATACTAACTGATATGGTTTTAGTTTTGGCATAAACAAGCAAATAAAAGCCTAAATATTACAAATAGCTTCAAAACCGTATTTGCACCGCCAAACCGCTCCAAACCGAACCTAAGCATCTTGAACTGGATTGGATAAGTCTGCACCAGACTAGTCAAAAACCCTTTGAGGCTGAACCGGACTGGAACTTGAGAAAATCTGTCGAACCGGCTGCTCTCAGTCCAAGCTCAAAATCTCGCTAAGGCTGATCGTGTATCACTGTAGGATATCATCTAACACCATTTCCTAGTGTCGAGTAGAGATACACGATCACTTAATGTCTTCTGTTTATCACATAGTGCCATGTTTAGTGTTCGGGTAGAGCTACACGATCGCTTAACACCATCGTATAGCACTTCTTGTCATCGTTTAGCGCCCGCCGCAACTACACAATCTCTTAGTTCCATCGCATAGAACTTCAATGCATTGTTCACTCACAGCTACACAATCACTTAGTTCCATCACATAGAACTTCAACGCATCATTTAGTTCGCGTCGTAGCTACACAATCGTGTAGTGCCATCGTATAGCACTTCCAACGCATCGTTTAGTTCCCAGCAAAGTTACACGATCGCGTAGTGCTATCATATAGCATTTCAACACATCGTTTAGCTCCTGTAGGTACACGATCGTCTATCTTTTCTTCACATTGTGTAACGCCTAGAGCTAGACGATCGTTTAGCATTTCAACCTCAATGATGATTTTGAGCATAAGCTGAAAAACTGACACTGCAGTTCGGCCTTCTTCATTTGTTTCTTCAATTACATCTTAATTTCAACTCTAATGACTCCAAATAAATTATATACTCTTGGTAACACATATAAGCTCATGAATCATGAGCCAATTACAAATTTAATTAAGAAATTAAAGAAAAATAAAATGTCAAAACTCATAAAACCATATCAGTGCATCAGTTTCATATATCTCATGAAAAACACTCACCACAAAAAAATAAATCGAATTGAATGCTTTTATGATGCTCTGATACAAATTGTAAAAGTATATCAACATGCAACGGAAGCAACAAGGATCAATAAACATTCAAATTCATTAATTTTGGTGGAAACTAAAGCATGCTCATCTAAAATAAGAGGGTTTGTAGTCATACCTTTGTAGAACTCTTCAAGATCTTGTTCCTCAGCAGTTGTTTTCTCCAAAGAACATCGTGAACCACCTCAAGATCTTCCCTACTATCCTCTTGGAGCTTTAGATCGAGTTGTGGGACTCAAGAATAGCTTGAAGCAATGGAAAACAAGGGAGAAATTCACTACACCAGCTTGTTTGGAGAACACTTTCTTCAACTAGAAATTTTCAGTAAAATCTCTTTGAATGCATGCCTCAAATTCACTACAATCTTCTTTATTTATTGTAGTTGAACAAGCAAAGAATACTACTACATGAGTTACAGCTCATGCTTGGAGTAATTGAAGTCGAGGAAAGTGGTGTTTGTGTGAGCAAGTAGAAGATGGATAATGGAAAAATTGATTTTTCCATTTTGTGTTATTTTTATAATTTTTCAAAATTTCCAAAAATCAAATGATTTCAAAACTGAAAATATTATTAACTTAAAATTAATAAATAAGTTAATTTTCTAATAAAATTAATAAATAATTATTGAAATAATTCTATTTAATTAAATATCAAATATTAAATTAATTTTTACACAAATCCATCTTCATATATTTAAATCATATTTAAATATAAATTCTCCTATTCCATTTAATTCTAATTTGAACGTTTCAAATTAACTTATCAAGCTACTCTAAAGCTTATCCATTTACGAGCTAGTAGGGGGACCTCGCGGACTTACAGATCATGGGCTCCCACGATCCGAGATTAATCGACTAAACTCATTAGACCGAATTAACCCTCATTCGTTAACTAATGGAATACTCCATTATAGCCCATAGTTGAACTCTCATCACTGTAGATATATTATGTCCATTTAACATAACCATAATCAGTAAGTCGATCATTCACAGGTTATTCGTAATCACGGCTGGGTTAAGATAACCGATTTACCCTTGTGAATACATCTTGTTCCTTAAGTTCCCACTGACCCTCTAGTGAACAATTTTGATTCATAACACCTATGAATCAAATACTTTCTCTATCATGAGAAGGCGGGGCTCCGATTGTTCAAGACCTGGAATCAGTACTTAAGAGAATAACCTATCTGCTAACCCTAAATCGAGTAGGAATGAATTCCATCTTGCGGGGCTATTTCCTCAGCTATTCATCCAGTCTTATCCCCAAAATAGAAGGCTTATTGAGCAATGCTATTAGACTACTCTCACCATTTGCAGATCAAAAGATAATCTCAAACAAACAGGAGTTCATAGCTAGCTTGGGATTAAAATCGAGTTAACCTAGGTTACTTAATAAATGAAATAGTCAGTTTTAACAGTAAACGGTCTTTATAAAGAAAAGTGACTATTTTCGTGGTCTTGTCTATATGCAAACTCATTGCATAGGATGCCTCCACTCACATGTCTCAACATGAACGATTTGTGGATCATATCGTTTGTAGCACTTTACAACTTCTTGTAACGACTTCAAAGTGGGTTGCATCCAATAATGTTACCAGGATGAGATACCTAATTCTATCCAAATACTTATTAGACCATTTAGGTTATATACTGTTAATTTGATCCTGTTTATGCCACTACATAAAGTTACAGTATTCAGACTATAGCCATGGATATGTTTATTGGATTTTCATAATAGGATGCAAAATCAACAACTTATTATTATTGATAAATAGAATGTTTAACATGAACTGCGAGTTCTAGGACATTCCCGACATTATGGATTCTAGATTTAGAAGCGATCGATCATTTGACTGACTCATCTGACCAATTTCTTTCATATTGTCCGAGTGTTGGAAATGAGAGGATTTAGATTGTAGATGGGTCCTTCGCTCTTGTTGTAGGGAAAGGTCGTTTATCTCCATTTCAGGGGTTAGTTTTATAGAATGTGCTACATGTGCCAAAAATTTCTTACAATCTGTTGTTTATTAGTAAAATAACAAAAGATTTAAACTGTAGAGTCATTTTCTCATCAGATGCCCCTTTGTTTCAGGACTTGAGCTTGGGAACGACAATTGGCACTACCCAATATGACAAGGACCTCTATTTCCTTTCTTATGAAGCTTCCTTTAAAAGTTTGTTTAGGACTAGTCTTTTCTCGTCTTTTACTGTTTCTGAAAAAGATTATTTGTTATTGCATTTTCACTTTGGACATCCGAGCTTTCAATATATGAAGTATTTGTTTCCCAATTTATTCCATAATGTGAACGTTTCTTCTCTATCTTGTGATTACTGTATACGTGCAAAACAATCTCGTGTTACCTTTGTTTCTCAACCTTATAAACCTACTCATCCTTTCCATCTGATCCATAGTGATGTTTGGAATCCTTCTACCATCAACCTTCTCTGGTAAACGGTGGTTTGTCACGTTTATCGATGATCATACCCGACTTACATGGGTTTACCTCCTTACTAATAAGTCAGAGATCACGTCTGTCTTCCAAAAATTTTACACCACAGTCGTAACACAATTTGATACAAAGATTGCCATTCTTCGGAGTGATATTTCTCTTGACTTCAAAAGGAATTGTCCATCAAAATTTTTGTGCTTACACTCTACAACAAAATGGGATGGTTGAATGGAAAAATCGTCATCTCATTGAGTTGCTCGATCTCTCATGATCCCTACATATTTTCCATCGTATCTATGGGGAAATGTTGTTCTCACTGCCGCTTATCTCATTAATCGGATGCCCTCACACATTCTTAAATTCCAAACACCCATTGAGTGTTTCAAAGAGTCCTACTTATCCACACGTCTTATTCCTGATGTTCTTCTTCGAGTATTTGGGTGTACAACCTTTGTTCATACACACGGTCCTCACCAAACTAAGTTTACCCCATGTGCTCAAAAGTGTGTGTTTGTTGGGTATCCTCTTCATCAGTGAGGTTATAAGTGTTTTCACCCCTCACGGAATTACTTTGTCACCATGGATGTTACGTTCCTTGAAGATAAACCTTTTTTTCCTGTTAGTCATCTTCAGGGGAGACCTCTAATGAAGAACCTAACACTTCTACATACTCCATTCCTATTGATTTCCTTCCTGAACCTATCCCAAATACAAATTTCCCTGTCCTCCCTACTACACAGGTTCCCTGGATAAGGTACTACAGGAAGAATCTCATAAAGGAAATAATACCCCCTATTCCATCGGAAACGGTCCAAGAATTGGAACCAGCACAAGCTCAAGTTCAAGATTTATCTGTTTTGGATAGTATTCTCGAAGAGGGAAATGAGTGTGTTAAAGGTGATGAGACGAGTTCAGAAAAGGTTGAGATTGCGGATGGTAATGAGTTGGAAGGGGGTACTTAGAAGAGTGAAAACGTGCCTTAAGAGAACGAGCATAGTCAGTGTTGTGATACTGGTAAGAGACCAGAAAAGTATGGCAACTATGATACTACTCTTGATATGCCAATCGCCATACGGAAAGGAACCAGATCATGCATTAAGTATCCTATGCATAGTTTCCTATCCTACAGTAATTTGTCTTCTGCGTTTAAGGCATTCACTACCAAACTAGATGTCATGGCAATACTTACCTGTGTGCACACAGCCATGGAAAACCCCAAGTGGAGAGCGATAGTTATGGAAGAAATGAGAGCCCTCGAAGCGAATAAAACATGGGATCTAGTGGTTCTCCCTAAAGGTCACAAAACGGTTGGGTGAAAATGAGTATACGTAGTGAAGTATAAATCTGATGAAATGCTTGAGAGATACAAGGCCAGGTTAGTGGCGAAAGGATTCACTCAGACATATGGGATTGATTATTCAGAAACCTTTTCTCCAATAGTGAAGCTTAACACAATCCGAGTTCTTCTGTCAATTGCCGTGAATAAGGACTGGCCTCTACATCAACTGGATGTAAAAAATGTCTTCCTGAATGGATGAGTCATAAGAAGAGGTCTACATAAGTCATCCTCCAGGTTTTGAAGCAAAGTTTGGAAATCATGTCTGTAAACTCAGAAAGTCTTTATATGGTTTAAAACAGACTCCAAGAGCGTGGTTCAATAAATTCACAACTTTTGTTAAATCCCAAGGGTTTGTTCAAGGGCATTCAGATCATACCTTGTTTACCAAAAGGTCGCTAACAGGGAAGATCGTTGTTCTGGTAGTTTATGTCGTTGATATCATTTTGTCAGGTGACGATATGATAGAGATTTTCAAATTAAAACAAAAGATAGCAGATGAATTTGAGATTAAAGATCTCGACAGTTTGAAATATTTTCTTGGGATGGAAGTGTGAGATCGAAAGTAGGAATATCCATGTCTCAACAAAAATATACGCTGGACTTGTTGAAGGAATCATGGATGACTAGATGTAAGCCCGTTGACACTCCTATTGAAGTCAATAACAACCTGAGAAATACTGTTGAGGGAGTTCCTGTAAATAAAGAGAGATATCAACATCTTATGGGAAAGTTGATTTACCTTTCTAATACCAGACTAGATATATCATATGGTGTGAGTATGGTGAGTAAGTTCATGCAGAGTCCATGCGAGGAACATATGGGAGTTGTGACTCGAATTCTGAGATATTTGAAGTCTACCCCAGGAAAAGGCATAGTGTTCAGAAAACATGACAAACGGTGCATCGAGGCTTATACTAACTCAGATTGGGCAGGATCAGTGGCAGATTGAAAGTCGACCGCAGTGTATTGTACCTTTGTATAGGGAAATATGGTTACTTGGCGGAGTAAGAAGTAGGGTGTGGTTGCTAAGAGTAGTGCTGAGGCAGAGTATAGGCTATGAGTCTGGGAGTGTGCGAAGAAATATGGCTACAAAAAGTTTTGTCTGATTTTCACCAGGACAGTCCCGGTCTCATGAAGCTGTTTTGTGATAATAAGGCTGGCATTAGTATTGCCAACAATCCTATGCAACACGATAGAACCAAACTTGTGGAGATTGACAGGCACTTTATTAAAGAAAAGTTGGACCACGACACTATTTGTATTCCCTACATTCCTTTAGGCCAACAGGTTGTAGATGTTCTCACTAAAGGATTACTAAGAAAGACTTTTGAAGCTTGTGTTAGTAAGTTGGACCTTATTGATATCAACACCCCAACTTGAGGAGGAGTGTTGAAATATGATGTTTTAGCCCTAAGGTTATTTTTGTCTTTTTACTTTATTCCTACTGAATTAGGGTCTCTTCTCACTCTATTTATATTTGAGGTTGGGGTGCTTTGTATAAGTGTGACAAAAATTAATAAACACCTCTATCGTGGTTTTTTCTCCATGTGTTAAAGTTTTTCACGTAAATCTTGTTTTTTATTCTTCTCTTACTCTTTTCAATAATAATAATAATAATTATTATTATTATTATTATTATTATTATAACAATAAACTCAGCTAAGTAGCATAGCATATTGATAACCCCAATCATTTAAAAGACATTTGCTTTATTGTAAAAGGAAAATTAATAATAAGAAGAAGAAAAGTAAAATGTGCCCAAACTTGATGGTCACTTTATTGAGCTCTGTTCCCAAGTATCTTTTTCTTTTCAAAGGATATATCTTTCCCTTTTGCTTTCTTACATATCTTTATAAACTAATTTATTGGAGAATTATTACCTTTTTAGTATTTACTTTAAAATATCTTTTACTTTATTGGACAATTATTACTTGTCTTGATTAAAGTTTATGGGTTAGCAAAAATTTCACCAACTTACTCGGAAATGCCCTTGATTTTTTTAATTAAAATAGACATAGTTCATCATAAAGCTGAAAACCTATATCAAGACTCATATTAATGTACTTACCAAAAAAAAAAAAACAAGAAGTTATTATTAGAAAACAAAGTCATTAAAAATGCTATTATACTAATAATTGATACTGACATAAAAAAAATGTATATTTTTTTTAATTCATGCATCATTATGTTTTGATGTGTTTTCTTTTTTTAAAAAACGATTATGCTATGATGTTTAGTGATGACAAAAAATATATTGTGAAATGAAATTAAAAAATTAAAAATGATAAGAATATTAAAGTTAAAATAATATATTTCATTATTTCAGAGAAATTGTCAAAAATAGAAAAAAAATACAAACTATTTATATACTATGACAAAAAATCATATCAATGTATATTTCAAAAAAATTCCAAAACTACCCTCGATTTCCACGGCGATTTCCAATCTTCTTCTTCTTCTTCTTAGCTTCATTTTCGTTCCATTCCAAAACAATTTCGTTCAATTCCGATCATTCGCCGATTTCAATTTATTTTCTTCTTCATTGATCGATTTCATTGTGTTCTTCACCACACAACTCAAAGGTTTTCATTCTTCTTTGTCGATTCCATCAATCAGACAAGTACAATTCTTCTTCTCCTTCTTCCATTATCTTGTAATGTCGCACATTTCATTGCCGAGTGAAGAACAATCCTTCTTCTTCGAATTTCACAATTTTCTCTTCACTCTAATGCTTTACTCTGCAATATATATATAAACTCAAAGGATAACAATTGTTTTTGTACGCCCCAATTCATAAATCAAGTTATTGAAATTTTCCTCCACAAGTCCAACAAGTTGTTGTGTACAACACTGTGAAGCTATTTTGGAAGCCAGTTAGTCAAAAATTCGAAACTAATATGTTTTTTTCATCTTAGGGAGGATTAGATTGAAAGGGATCGATATAGATAGAGATAGTGCTCTATCTCTATCTATCTGTAGACACCTACCTTTGTCTATCAAGGATAGAGAAAAGTATAACTCTATCTTTGATTGATCTTCACTCGATTTATAATAGCTTATATGGTTGGAACATCATATTCTTAAAAGTTTGAACACGATCAACATCTTATTCAACTGAAAGTGCAATAATTATTGATGATGTATAGAATTATTACTTGTCTATCTCAAATAGGCAGAGATAATACTCTATCTCTGTCTATCTCAGATAGACAAATATAGACGTCTATCTTTGTCTATCTAGAACTCTATGTGATAGACAGAGATAAATGCCTATATTTGTCTATCAATGATAGATAAAGAGAGAACTCTATCTTTGATTGGTCTTCACTTGAGAGTTCCAAAAGAGGCAAGTATGTTAGAAAAGAGTCTTTTATTTTTTTATATTGAAAAGTAGTCGTTCGTCTTATAAAGTTGAGTTCGTAAGTAAGTCTTTTGTCTCGTGAAGTAACTTCACAAGACAAACTTGAAACATTATGAGACAAATGAAATAGTATGTCGTTTGTCTCATCAAGTAACTTCAAAGGACAAAAGATAGAAATGAAAGGAAAATTTAAAAAACCACCACTGAACTATGGAATTGGTTACAATCACACCCTTGAACTTTCAATTTGATCAATTACCTTTTTATAGTTTCAAAATGGTTGTAATTAGGTCTTTTTATTAAATTAAATAAAAGGACCTAACTACAACCATTTTGTTCTCAATTCAAAGTTATCAATAATTGATCCACTCAACTAAACAAATATAGAAATATAGAGCAGATATTACTTTTTACCATTGAAGTCTACCACTATCTATATGAGATAGACAGTGATAGAACTCTATCACTGTCTATCTCATATAGATAGAGATAGTGCTCTATCTCTGTCTATCTTAATTCAAAGTTATCAATAATAGTACCACTCAACTAAACAAATATAGAAATATAGAGTGAAAACCATATAGAAACTATAGAAACAGTTATTAGTGTCTACTATATAGAAATGATAGATGGTTATCGTGCAGTGTTTGATGAGAAGAGGACGTTGGAAGAAGATTTAGGAAGAGGATGGGTATCGGACGTGAACGTGGATATCGGGCCAGTTGATGGGTAATCCGGTTAATCGTAATTAATCGGCTGGTTATCCATGTGGGCTATGGATACTTTTGGTATTTCACTACTGTGGGTTGGCTTTTCTTCGATCATTTTGGGCTGAGTTCGAATTTTGTTATTTATGTAAATAGTTTGGGTTTTTTTCTTACATTTGAAATACCCCATATTTCAAAGAGTTTTTTGAAATTATTTTGGAAATTTATTATAACCTTTTTTAGTTCATCAATATTTGGAGTGGGGAGTCAAATCTCTTACATTTGAACCAATGATATATACCTTATGTCTAGAAATTTAGTTAAGCTTATCTACACACATCAAACACGATTGAAGTTTTATAGAAATAATTTCACAAATCATAGTACAAAAAAAAATCTAAAATGAGGATAGTTTTTAAAGTAAATTTAAAGTTAAAAATAACTTTTGGAACTTGAACTTTCATAAAATAATAACGTAGCCCTTAAACTTTTATATGTAACAATCTAGTCTACATACTTTCAATTTTGTATTAATTTACTCCTTAAATTTGAACATAATAATTGAGTCCTTTTACTTTCAAATTTGTAATAATTTAGTTTATATCATGATAAATTTCAGCAAACTTAATTTTCAATTGAAAAATGTATAGAGGTGTTTACTGCACACTAATAATGTTATAGACAACGTTACAACATTCCATAAAACAATTACCATAAATAAAATGCACATAAAAGAACACCAGAGATTGGTAATCTAGTTCAATGAAGTCCATCTACGTCTGGGGGGTAGTGTGCCTAGAAAAGATAACTTCACTAAAATCAATGCTAAGCAATTACAACATAGTACTTATCTGTAATAGTTACACAATTATAGTGACTCATAAACAGCTCAATTAATCAATCGTTAACCTAGGCTCCCCCTAGGTTTGAGACTCCCTCTCATAGTAACTCAAGCTCCCTTTAAGTTGAGGTATTAGTGAAGAATGTCTTAGGCTCCTTCTAAGACCGATGCTTCCTCTCAGAAAGACTTAAGCTCCTCTTAAGTCGTGAGACTGCTCACTTGAACTGTATCTTTCCTTCTTAGAACAAAGTCCCCTTTGCTCGAATAGCGTAGGCTCCCTCTAAGCTTGAGAATCTCTTCTCATATGAATCACAATACGTATACAATGAGTAACTTGGAGTATGTCTCCAAACAATGCAACTCTCTCTTCTTCCCACAATTATAATTTCAATTGCGATCGAATACACATAACAATAGAACACAATATTGCTCTCAACAAAATCGGCCAACCTAGATGAAGGACTAAAATGCCCTTTAAATATGCACAACAGATACACATATGAGAAACCCTAACATCCAAAGCAATCGCACACAGAAAAGAAAAGAGATTGGCAAAAAATACTACTAAAAGGAAAATCCAGAAAAGAAAAGTATTTTGGCATATTCAACATGTCCAAAAAAAAAACAACCCTTTGTTAGAAACCACCAATGCAAAACATCTTAGATAACAACTGCAACACTTAAACAAATATTGCCAACACATAATCTTTAACAAACTCCCCTTTTGACAATATTTTTTAAGTTGTGACAAACTTAGTAGTAACCAAACACAGTCAGTACCACAATATCATAATGTCATAGAACATGAACATAACAGTCTGAGTAACAATCCACATAAACACCAAACACTAAACAAAACAAGCCAAGCCATGAAGACAAAACAAAAACAAACAACAGTCCATTGACTTCTTCTCATTTTGACAAGCTTAAAAAAATTGAAATAGTAACAAAGAGGAGACAAAACTATCATCAAGCATCCTCAAGATCAATATCATGTGGCCCAGAGCCAACATCCTGAGGAGGATCATCCAAAAAACCACGAAGAAGGTTCAACATATCATTCACTTCAGCTTTCCATGTAATGAGCCCCATTATCAATATTCCTAGTTCCTTTACTCTTTTTCTCACAAGGAGTCTGAATGAACTCCCGAGTTAGACCACGTTCATATATTAAAACTTCAGTATGAATAAGATTAGGAACATGCTTCCTTTGATATAATCGGCACCTGAAAGATAGGGGTAGGGGAAGAGGTCCAGGCACATCTGAGTCAAGATGAAGATTAGGCTTCTGCGTAAGAAGAATGCAACAAATAACTCTAGGAAAATACAACGGGAACTTTGGTGGCTTGAGAGGCAATATGTCATTTGATTTGGTTAATCATAGTTGAAGCTAGCCCCTGTACCAATTTGAAACAAAAGACTTGCTACTAGTGGACAAACCAGATTTATGAGAAGATGAGCACCGGTTGTCTATCCCAATCTTGTGAAGTAGCACATATTTAACACTTAGATAAAAAAACTGGTAATTGCCCCATCTTAGGCCAGGAATGCTCAAAGACAAGGTCAGACATAGAGGGTCTTTGTTCAGTAAAATTTTTAGGGACTTATCGATCCAAAAATTTATTAATAATTGAAGTAGTGAGTATAAAACAATGTCCTAGCAAATAGACCTGTCTAAAAGAAGAACTACCTTCACAATCAAATTGTCTTGACAAATTAACATAAAATTCACACACCAATTGTGGATAGTAAGGCATAAGATTCAAAACAGTTCTCAGGGCAGTCTTATGCTTGTTCAGACAAGTCTCATTCGACAACAATTCTTCTATCAACCACAAACTTCCACGTTTTTGCATTGTCTTCAGTGTGAAATGAAATACCATCCAAGGGCAACACTGCAACATTCTTCTTACTTTTTTAATTCACTTTTCAAGCTGTCTTTATTCTTCAGCACTTGTGGATCTTCAGTAGACAACTGTTCTTCTTCATCAATCCACTCTAAGTCAGACTCATTTTCACCATGTGTATTGGGCTTCGAAGAGCTAGCACCTTTGTTGCTAACAGAGTGATGAATTTCCTGTTTCAATTTGCTGATTGGAACATTATCTTCTGAGGTTCCATCATCAAGACTGTGGGTACTACTACTCACTTTCTTCTTCTTAGGAGCATGCGGGTGTTCTCCAACAGTATCAGAGGTTTTAGTTTCAGTTTGATCACCAGAACTAGCATGATCAAAATCAACCTTATCATTTGGTCTCACTGATTCTTCAGAACAATTTCCCTCTTCAACATTCTCAGGTTCATTTAACACACCGGATGTAATAACATTCCACAAAACATTTAGAGCATGATCCTCATCAGTAACAATATTTTGATCGGTTTCACCAATAGTAGACTCAAGACCCAAAGCATTCAGGCTAGTTTCATTCAACTTGTCCTTTAACAACGGAGGGCTATCAGAAACCTGACTCTATGACCCTACTCTCATCGGACAACTCCCTAAAACTTGCACCAGATTCAACATGCATGGCTTCAACTGATTCAGTAGCCAACCTATCTAATATAGGAACAGGGAGTGAACCATTACCTGTAGAGTTTTGTACATTTGTCTAAATTTGAGACGGATCAACTTTGATTCCCAGACCCACAAGATCTTTCATGGTAAGACGAAGGAAATTTTCCCATTCCTATTCTTTCCTTTCCAATTACCAACTCTCACGGTCTGTCTTGCACGAGGAGAAGGGACAACATCACTTTGGGACATTGTCTCAGCATCTGGGTTTACAATATCTTCAATCTTCAACGAAGGAATAATTTCGCTGGCAGGATCTTCAATTTTGTTTCTTTTTGCTTTTTCCTTTTAGTGCACTACTTTCTATTATGAAGTATGAGTTCCACTTCAAGTGCTCACCATTTTGTTCACAAAGATACAACAAAAACACAGGAGAAGTTGAAAAGATTGTGGGCATGCACAAATTCAAAAAACATTTTCCTGCCAAAACACAACTGACAGAAGTTATCACAGGATAAGTAACATTTAATTTTCCACTTACTCAAAACTGCACCACTCTTTGCAATAGATTTATGCCACGTGTCTCAAGTCGTAGACTACATTTGGAATTATTGTAGCTTTTAAAAAAATTGCTGACAGCTATGTTTTTAGAATAATTGGCAGCGAAAAGAGGTAAAATAGTATTTGGTAAATTTCAGCTTAAACTTGAAAAAGTAGGTTAGAGTATTTAGTAAATAAATACAAAAAAGTCTTATTTTCGATATAATAGCTAAAATAAACTTATAATCAACTTTTTTTTAATTTAAAATTTTAAATAATTGTTTAGTATGATAAATTTTGTTTGTTATATATTAATTTTTAAATATTAAGAAAAAAAAACTTTATTTAAAAAATGAATAAGGTATACTTTTTTAAAAATGATGCATTAACTCATGAAGAATATAAAATAAATTTGATTTGGTGAGAAATAGATGAATATATAAAATAAATCTTCTTTTTAAAGTATAAAATAGAAAACTAAATATTAATTAAGAATTCTACCTGATTTTAAGAGAATCTAAAAGCAAGAAGGATACTACTTCTTGAAGGATCTCTTATCAAAGAGTTCTATGAGTGCGTTCGGATCGCTCCAATTTCACCGTGATCGAAATACACAATATACATTCACACGCACAGTTATGCAAACAAAAAATAATTAACGGCATGCTTTGAACAAGAAATAACAAGGGAGAGAGTGCCCATACTAGTTGAAGACGGTCTTCAAACTTTGGAACTCAATGCAGCGAAAGACCTCTACCCGATCAACCAATGCCCAGCAGATGTCTCGACTACAGCAACATGAACAACCACAAACACACGAACGCAACGGGGATGACACCACAAAAAAGGAGCCCGAGGTATTCTCGGAGTGAGAACCTAAAGCGTGGTCTTCGGTGAGTTTGGTAGAGGTAGGAGGAAGAACTGATCGTGTAGGCAATAAGAAAGTGGGAAAGAATATGAAGCTATCACATAGCAAGATGTTTATCGCTTAGAAGAAACTACAATCGTATAGATTTTACTGAACGATCGTTTAGAAAATAGTAGGCAATCGTTTAGCAAACTTGACACACTATACGACTGTTTAGGAAAGCTAACCGATCGTTTAGGAATTAGTGTGCGATCTTTTAGGCGCTAGGTAGGCGATCGTTTAGGCGTTGAACGACTATCGTATAGGCTTTCGAGTTTAAGCGATCAATTAAGTTTTCACACCAACGCAAACCTTCCGATATTTTTTCTTTCGAACTCTTCAAAATGAAACAAATTTCATTTTTATTCATCGGTTACAATAACCAACACTGTTCCCCACTAACACACGTCCGAGAGAGATTTTAGGTTAATTATCATATAATTAACTAATTAAATTAATAATAAATATAATCATATTATATTTTTACCCTATAGTTTGATAGCAGATATCTACGATAGTAATTTCTCATCTACTTGATATAAATTTATATCGAATTTCCTCCAAAATAATGTATCTCATACATTTAGCCAATTATATTATATATAATTAACTAGTCCAATTATATCATATATAATCGAACTTCTTCTTATCAATTTGAAAATTTCAAATTAATCCAAACACTTATTCTCGACTTTATCTAAGCTACCTAGGGGACCTAATGGACCTGTGGCTCGAAGCTCCAACGGTCCGTGAATAGCTGACTAAACTCTTTAGCCACGAGATCCACTATCCGTTAACTGTCAGACATTCCACTAAAGATCAACAGCTGAACTATTCTTACCACAGATATATTTCTGTGTCCATCGGATATAACCAATCATGAGTACCATGACCCTTCACAGATGCTCGTAAGTACAGTTGGGCCAAATTACCATTTTGCCCCTTAGTTACATCTCACTCCTTAAGTATCACTGATTCCTATAATGAACAATACAACATAGTCCAACTATGTGTAAACACCTCTCGGCCAAGAGAAGGTGTGTGGCATCACATCATCGTTCAAGCCCTAGAATCAGCCCTTAAGGGAGCTATCTATCTACTTACCCCTGCCTCGGAGAATGAGTGAATTCCATCTTGTGTAGCTGAGTTCCCAGCTCCCAAATCAAACAACTCCCCAAAATGGTAGGTTTGAATCGGCAACCTAGCCACTCGCACTCATACAAATCAAAGGATTGCCCTCAATGACAAGAGTTTCCAACTCACTTAGGATTGAGGTCATGTTACCTATGGTCATCCTAGTGAAGTACAGTGTCTGTCATGAACAGTGTTATATAACGAGATGTTAGCACTTCGTGGTCAGGTCTTATACAAACTTTTTGTATAGAATGCCCCCGTTCGCATGTCCCCAACACGAATGATCAGGATCAGACCATCTGTGACAAGTCACAACACTTGTGATCATTCCACAAAGGGGGTTGCATCCGCAGTGTTATCAAGATAAGGTTTCCCTCCTATATCCATATACTATAGACCATTTTGGTTATCACTTAAGACATGATCCACTTGTATGTCACCACATACATGCTTGAGTTACATATAGATAACTAGGGATTTTAAGTTTATTGGTTTGTGGTAAAGTAAATAAAACATGCAACTGAGCAAAATCAAGATGTGAAGTAAAATATCATATATTATACAACAAAAGTGTTCGTACAAACTGTTTACAAACTACAAGACACGAGACTTTAGGGCATCAACCCCAACACTTCTAAAGTTAATGTGAAAATAAAATGTTTTTAAAAGTGATTTTAGCACATTTAATTTAAATCTGTTTTACCAAACGCAAAAAATAATTACGATTTTTTCCAAATTCCTTTTAGACACAACTAACGCAATGTTAAATATAGTTGTAAAACTGGGTCTTAATCTCACAGAAGCCTACAAATAACTTTTGATTAATTACCATAACTCAATGGTACAAAGGCCCAATGCAACTTGAAATACTTCGAATTGGTTCACATCAAGAGCCTTTATGAAAATGTCAGCAATTTGATTGTCAGTGCGAAAATGTTATAAAAAAATTTGCTTATTCTCTACAAATTCCCTGATGAATTGATGTCTAATGTCAATATGTTTCGTTCTACTGTGTTGGATAAGATTCTTAATTATTTTTATGGTACTCAAATTGTCACAATACAATGTCATAGCATCTTGCATGACATTATACTTTCTAAACATTTGTTTCATCTAGGGTAAATGAGTGCAGCTGCTTCTTGCAGCCACATTTTTAGCTTTTAAAGTGGAAAGAGATACACAATTTTGCTTCTTGCTAAACCATGACACCAGATTGTTCCCTATGAAGAAGCAGCCGCCTAAAGTACTTTTTTGATCTTCTGAGCTTCCAGCCCATTCTGCATCACAATATCTAACAAAAGAGCTATTAGTATCAAAGTAGTACAGAAGATCATACTTACAGGTACTGTTGATATTTGATGATTCGTTTAGCTCCAAACAGATGACTAGCTTTCTGTTTAGCTTGGTATCTTGTACAAACTCCCATTGCAAATGCTATGTTAGGTCTACGTGCAGTAAGATATAGTAAATTTCCTATAAAACTTCGATACAGGCTCTCATCAACACTTAAGCTATTAGAATCTTTAGACAATTTAGTATGCGTAAGGACCTTTGCATATTTACTTTAGGATATGAATATTCCATTCTCTAGCTTATTGATCTAGAATCCTAAGAAGTACATCAGTTCACCCACCATGCTCATTTCAAATTCTGTTTACATTTGTTTAACTAAAAGATCCACTAAATGTTGGGACATTTCTCTAAACACAATATAGTCTACATATACTTGTGCAATCACAAGACTCCCTTTCTCTTTCTTCACAAACAAAATTTTGTCAACTCCTCCTCTTACATATCCATGCTTGAGAAGGAATTGAGTTAAGTGATCATACCAAGCACGTGGTGCTTGTTTTAATGCATACAACGTTTTTTGAAGCTTGTATACATAGTTAGGATTGATAGGGTCACAAAGAACTGCGCTTAGCCCTCCCGCTCATGAAACGGCTCCGCTGCAATGGATGACAGAGGGTCCATAGGATTGATAGGGTCAACAAAGCCCTTAGGTTGTTCAACGTAGACTCTTCATTCAAGTATCCATTAAGAAAGACATTTTTAACATTCATCTAATAGAGCCTGAATTTTAGAAGACAGGGGATACTTAACAGAAGTTTGATGGCTTATAGAAGAGCCACTGGAGCAAACATCTCATTAAAATCATTACCCTCAATTTGAGAGTATCCCTGAGCAACTAAGCGAGTTTTGTTTCTTCTAACTACGCAATTTGCATTAGATTTGTTCTTGAAAACCCACTTGATAACGATGACATTTTCCACAGTTCTTGCTCTTTGACAAAGACAATTTTCTATTTTCCTTCATATGAACTTTGACCTCTACAACCAGTATTGCAACCAGAGAATCCAATGGCACGAGCATCTCTGGAAGATTTTTCTTCAGAGAGAATTTATTCTAAGCAATCACTTTCTAAATTCAACATCCTTACCAAATTGCATGTTGATGCTTCCTTGGTTTTGACTTTGTTAAGTTCACACTTCAAGTTTGAAATAACAGTTATAAGGCGGGCATTATTGGTAATAAGAGTCTCTATCCTTTCCTTCTAAACATCAAGAGCCTTAACATCCTCACAACTCTACTTGTAAGGGTCACCCTAGGCTATTGTAATAGATGACTCATGAGATTCATTATATCTACTTACAACAACAAATTCATCTATAGACATTTTATCTTCTGAAGTATTAGATGAAATCAAACTGACAAAAGTCTTAACATCTTCTTAGAATCACTGTTGTCATCAGATTTCTCATTAGAAAGAGTCATAACATAATTCTTGTTTTGTCATTTCAAAAAACGTTGAACATTCTGACTGGTAGTGGCCAAAACCTTCACATTCTTGGCATAAAAACTATTTGTCTTTATTTGTGTTGCTACCACCAAATTTGTCTGTGTCCTTGTTTAATCTCTGAGATCTTTGAATATTTTATCCTAAATTGTTGCATGCCTTAGTAATTCTTGGAGAGTAGTGTTAGTTTCTAAAAACATGCAGAAGAAGAAAACAAGATCATAAAACATTCTAATTCATCAATTTTGGCTTTGGATTAAGCATGTTCATGAAATGCTGCAATCTTCAAACTCGAAATTCAACTGCAATCTTCTCCAATTCAGGTTGTGGACCACCACTAGAGCTTCCCTACTAGTCTCTAGGAGCCTTAGATTGAATTGTGGGACTCAAAACAAGCTTGAGTTTTGGGAATTGAGAGAGGGAGACTGATTTTTCTGGTTTTCACTTGTTGAAGAACACCTTCTTCAACCTTCTGATTTCAGTCAACAGAAGTTGCATTAATGTTTTCAGCTCAATCCCTTTCTCTTTTAACCAACCACAACATGCATTCTCACTACATCAAAATTGGCTAGCTCCAGCATGGGAATTTTGAGTGGAATGTAGTGAGGAATGAGTAAGGTGCTTGAAAAACTAAGTGGAAAAATCCAACCTTTTGGTTTTTCCAAATTTTCAATTTTCTTTTATTTTGAATTTGTTTTTTCAAAATAAAAATACTTTTCAATTTTAATTCTTTTAATTAAAACTAAATTTTTATTAATTTTAAAAAAATTATTCAATAATTAATATTTCTAAAATAATTAATAATTAATAATCAATTAAACAATTTAATTAATTCTATTAATTTAATATCAAATATTAAATTAATTTGTCACAATTCCGTCACCATGAATCCCCATTCATGAAATTAATATTTAAATCATATTTAAATATTATTCGATTCTCCATTCTAAAATTAAACGTGTAATTATATCACATATAATTACTAATTTCCTTAATTCTAAGTTGAACGTTTTAAATCAACTTATCACGCCATTCTAAGGCTTAATCCGTTTGTGAGTTAGTAGGGGGACCAAATGAATCTACAGATCATGGGCTCCAATAATCCGAGATTAATTAGCTAAACTCTTTACACCGAATTAACCCCCATTCGTTAACTATCGGGTCACTCCACTAAAGCCCAGTATTTGCACTCCTCTCACTGTAGATATATTGTGTCCACTTGATATAACCATGATTAGTAAGTTGACCCTTCACATATTGTTCGTAATATCGGGTGGGTCAAATGGTTGTTTTACTCCCGAGATTACCTCTTGTTCTTTAAGTCCCACTGATCTTCTAATGAACAATTGGTTAGCTGGTTCACAGTGAGTTTTTAAGAAGACAACTATTGTTCATCAAGATCTTGAAGAGTTCTACAAAGGTATGACTACAAACTCTCTTATATTAAATGAGCATGCTTTAGTTTCTGCCAAAATTAATGAATTTTAATGCTTATTGATCCTTATTGCTTCCGCTGCATGTTGATACACTCTTACCATTGGTATCAGAGCATCATATAAGCATTCAATTCGGTTTAATTTTGGTGTGGTGGGTGTTTTCATGAGATATATGAAACTGATGCACTGATATGGTTTTCTGAGTTTTGGCAAGATTGGGAGTCAACACTTAAGGGAACAACCTTCCTACTATCCCTAAAAGTGAGTAGGAGTGAAGTTCTTCTCGCACCCTATGTCCCCAGCTATCTACTCGATCTTATCCCTAGAATGGGAGGTTTATTGAGTCGGCACTGTTGATTCAACCCTCACCTATGCAAATCTAAGGATAATCCCAAATAAACAGGAGTTCGTATTTAGCTCAGGATTAAGATTAAGTTACCTAGGTCATTGCTTTGAAATAGTTAGTCTTAAATACTAAACAGCGTTATAAAGTAAAAGTGACTTA
Source organism: Benincasa hispida (assembly GCF_027475165.1). Classification (NCBI taxonomy): domain Eukaryota; kingdom Viridiplantae; phylum Streptophyta; class Magnoliopsida; order Cucurbitales; family Cucurbitaceae; genus Benincasa; species Benincasa hispida. The sequence continues at coordinate 45,079,851 of NC_143486.1, forward strand.
TTTCTTAGTCTGATCTTATGCAAACTCACTGTACATGACGCTCCCACTCCTCATGTCACCACATGAATGAATCAGGATCACTTCATTTGTAGCACTTTACAACTCTTTGTAATAACTATAGAGTGGACCGCATCGTGTTACCAGAATAAGGCACCCAATTTCATTCATATACTATAGACCGTTTTAGCTATTTCCTCGAACTTGATCCATCTTTATGTCTCCACATAAAGTTCAAGTATTTATATAATAGCTATGGATCTTAGTTCATTGGACTTAGTCTTTACAAATGCAATTTACAAAATTCAATCACAACTTTATTAAATAGATGTCGAATGTTTAACTTTACAAACTACAAGTTTTAGGACATTCAACCCAACAAGTAGGACCCTGATTTCCTTTCAAACTTCTTCAAAACACGAGAGAACTATTTTGACAGCAAATTTCATCAGCATATTTTCTTTAGACTCTTCCACCGATTCAAAAAAAAACCAATTAATGAATGAAGAACAATTCCCTTGTTCCTCTTATTAGACTTATTGTTAAGAGACATTTCAAATTTTAGTAGTGACCCAAAGTGGTCATCAACTTTCATAGTAGAGATATCTTGAGCTTTTTCTATTGTAATGACCTTCATATTTTGAATTCAAAGATCTTTTCCCCTAGGGAAAAATTCATTTGCAATGTCAAGAAGTCTAACATTACATTCAGCAATGGTCTCATCTTCTTGCATCTTTAAAGTTTTAAATTTTATAGCAGACAACTGCAGTTTAGACATCTTAACTTTGGATGTTCATTCATGAGTAACAACAATGATAGTCCAAGCTTTTTTGGCAAAAACACAATTGTGATTAAATGAAAGATGTTTTTGTCAATACCATTGAATAGGGCATTTAGAGCCCGTGAATTATCAAGTGAGGTTTCATCCACCTCTTCAGTCCACTCAATTTCTGGCTTAAGTTTCATTTCGTCTTTTTCATTTGCAACTTCAAGATGTGACCAACCAATAATAATTGACATCCAAGATTTTCGTTTTTAGAAAGATTGTCATCATTTCTTTCTAATAAGCATAATTTGTTCCATCTAATATAGGTAAACATGTGGTAGAACCTCCTTCTTTAACTTCTTCCATCAAGTAATGACAAGATCATAATACCATAGATAATGTGACATGCTCTGATACCAATTGAAAAATGTATGGAGGTATTTACTATACGTTAACAATGTTATAGACTATGTTATAACATTCTATAAAACAATTGCCAGAAATCAAGTGTACATAAAAGAAACCCAGAGATTGGTAACCCAGATCGGTGAAGTTCAACTACATCTGGGGGGCAGTGTGCCCAAGAAAGATAACTTCACTAAAATCAATGATAAGCAATTACAATGTACTATTTATCTGTAATATTTACACAATTACAGTGACTACCGAATAGCTCAATCACTCAATCGTTCACCTAGGTTCCCTTTAGGTTTGAGACTCTCTCTCACAGTAACTCAGGCTCCCCCTAAATTGTAGTATTAGTGAAGAATTTCTTAGGCTCCCCCTAAGACTAAGACTCCCTCTCTACAAGACTCGAGCTCCCCTTAAATCGTGAGACTCCTTCTCACTCGAACGGCATCTTTCCTTCTTAGAACAAAGTCTCCTTTACTCAAATAGCTTAGGCTCCCCTAAGCTTGAGAATCCCTTCTCAGATGAATCACAATATGTATGCATTGAGTAATTTGGAGTACGTCTTCGAACAATACAACTCTCTCTTCTTCCCGCAGCTGTAATTCTAATTACGACCGAACACACACAACCAATGAAATCAACCAACCTAGACAAAGGACTAAAATGCCCTTTAAATATGCACAGGAGATACATAGATGAGAGGAACCCTAACTTCCAACGTGGCTGCATATAGAAAAGAAAAGAGATCGGCAAAAAATACTGTTGGAAGGAAAATCCAAGAAAGAAAAATATTTTTGTAGAATCAGCATTTCCAGAAAAACAACCATTTGACAGAAACCACTAATGCAAATACATCTCAGTTAACAACTACAACACTTAAACAAATATTTTCAACATTTAATCTCTAACATCAATTATGATCATATGTAATGACTTAGTCTTTATAATTTACAAGCAAACTTGATCTTTAATCACTTTGTCTACATATTTAAGAAATTTCATTAAGGACAATAATATTTTTCACGTTAGGAACTAAAATCTTTACAAATTGTATAATACAAGGCTAAATTCAAGTGTATTAAAGTGTAGGGACTAAATTGTTACAAATAATTTTAAAATTCAATGATTAATTTATTACTTCTACGAAAGTTTAGAGACTAAAAATAGTTTTTTACCCTAAATTTAAATATAATGTAGTATAAATTATTTAAAACAAATTGGAAAAGGAAACTTTCTCAAATTATTGACAAAATATGATTTTTTTTGTTTGCCACATAAGAAATCATGTGCTAGATCTTGTAAATGTTCGAATTTTTAAAAATGATCACTTAAACTACGGATTTAATGTCCAAAAACTAAACTTGTAACTGTTGTGAAATTGAACCATTTATGAGAATTATGTGTGTTGTGCAAACGATTTTGTTAGGGGTGATTTTAGACTGAGGGATATAATCAACATAAAATAAGAAGAGAAACATCAAGTCGAGAAAATAGTCAGGATTGGGCCAAAAATAGCATCCATTAGGCCTAGAAGAGAGAGTTAATTAGTCTCAAATCCCCAATTAATGTCCTCGGCCTTGGTTAAGCCTAGCGAATAGCTAATAGAGCATGTCTCGCACATGCTCTAGTCCACAGTATCACCCTAGGACGAAAATGAGAGCCTAGGCCAAGGTATTCCCATGTCGAATGTGAAATAGGGCACACCCGTAGGCTCAGTAAGTTGTATAATTGTCTTAAAGCGACTTCGAAACTCTATTGAAACAACCGAGATCAACAACCTCTATAAATACATCATTATAGTTCCATGTGAGGTAACTTGAATTCTACTCTCAAACTCCTTAGCTTCCACATTCTTTCATTCTCTCAACTTAAGAATCGGAGTATATGTGGCAAACGTTCTTCTTCTTTTCAAACAAGCTCACTACTGGTATCATTTGAATATGTCTGATGCATTTTTCCTAACCGGTTTTTGGCATGAGCAAATTGATGTTTTGTATTCAACAATTTTTGTAATTACTCACAAAAACTACATTGTAATTGTTGTTACTGTCCTAATACTTGTTATCTTTCTTCTTGTTTTTGAGAAATTACTATTTTGTATGACTATATGGCATTTTCTAAAATCACTCGAAAAATGGTTTCAATCAATCAAAATCAATTTTTGAAGTATGAAAAATACATTTAAATGTATAAAACTAAACAGCGAATTGATTTTGAGCTATTAAAAATGTGTTTTAGAGTGATTTTAAACATCAAATGTTATTACCATTTCAAAATCACTCCCAAACATACAATTAAATTAGTTTGTTTCTACATTTTTGTCATTCAAAATTCGAGGTCACATTTCTTCATTTGTTTTTATTTTCATTTTATTTTCTTGAGAGCAATATCCAAGAGTTCTATCAAACCAGGGTAGTTTGCAGTTGTATCATTGAAGATAGTCATTGTATCCTATTGAGATAATTGTTTTAATTTGCTAGCTAGCAACCATGCAAAGTAAATAGTTGCCCTCATAGCAACATTTATTAGAAGCGTGTGTCAGCTACCTATCATCTCGTTCTTGTGTTCTTTGGATTCAACTTGTTTGTTGTTCTTGTTGCGCTGTCAATCAAACTAGAGGTGTACATCGATCGGTTGATTTCAGGTTTAGAGGAAAACGAATTAGTCGATTTTAAGAAAATGAAAACTGACTTTCGGCTATTGTTTGTAGCAGTTGACCAACCGAACAGCCGATTTGGTTGGTTTCCCTTTTTTTTTTTTTTTTTTGTTAAATTGTAGAGCTTGTATTTGTAGAGAAGTGAGAGATTGGCGAAAGTAAAGTGACAATAGAGATATGAGTTGAGGCAACAACAGAGAGATAAGACAATGGCAGAGATATGAACCATCAAGGTGAGGTGATGGAGAGAGACTTGAGAGAGATGGAAGGTGACATCGACGGGGTTATGAGGGAAAGAGTAGATGACAAGTAGTGGAATAATGAATTCTAAAAAGTTATGAAGTCTAGAGATTTGTAAATATTTTGAGCCCACTGTATAAGAAGTTAATAAGGTATAAAATTGATGTTTCATAGTGGTGGGATCCACAAACTCCTTGGATCAAATTAGAAGTGGAGTTCACAACTTCAACTTCTAAATTCCTTAAGCCAAACACATTCAAAAGGGTGAGGGCACTCGGCGGGATGAAAAGGACGAAGTTTCTTTAATTTATATTTTGCTATCGGTTGAGCGTGGGCATTTAATTTTGAAAGACCAATACCTAACAAGTAAAAAACCTAAAAAATATTTTTCTTCTCTTTTAGGTAGTCCGACCGACCGATAGAATTTTTTTCTTTTTAGAAAAAAAAAAAAAAAAAAAAAAAAACCAAAACCAACCAATGGTCACACAAAACCTATTGACCGACCTCAATTCGGTTGATCAAATCGTTTTTTATGTATTTATATTTAGCCCTAAATCTAATCAACTACGACGGACGGTTGGAGTTTCTATTATTTTCCTTTCATGTATTTATGTAGTTTATGTAATTTTTATGATATGTAATCTTTCATCATATTTACTCTCTATAATTGTTTATAGTCAATTTACACGAAATCATTTTTCTAATGTTGTACAGTTTCGTATCCGATATATTTTCCCACAACAATATCGAGACATTTTAACTAATCTATAATATGATGGATGGTATAATTACTGAAAGCACGTGATTAAAATTGAAAATTTAAAGAGATACAAGCTATCAATTTCTAATGCAAGTGCACACTATCAACCAAGTAATAAATAGGAAATATTTATATAGTGTCACAAGGAAACATATGTGATATAAATTCTTTAATATGGCATAAAATTTCCTCAAAAAAGCAATTGAACTAGGAAAATAAGTTGAGGAGATGGTTATTTATGAAGTAAATTGATATAACTTTTAAAGTTTAAGATTTAAATTGATACAGTTTTTAGTTTTTTTGTTTAAATTGATACAACCCCAAAGTTTAAGGATATAAATTGATATTTACCTAAATTTTTTTAAAAAGTAAAGTGACTAAAATAAGATATTTAAAAGTAGAGAAACGAAAATAAAACAAAACTCAAAATATAGGAAGCAAAATGATATTTTAGCCTAAACAAATTTTTGAGCACGCGAAAACCTTTTTTAACGGACTTTGAAAAAATCATTCCAAACATATCTTTAGAGATCGTTTGGTTGGGGGTTTTCTATATGTGAATTGACATGGGCATGCAAAACTCATGTTTGTTTCACAGGTTTTAATACTTTGACTAGGAGTAAGTTATCTTCAAGCATCCTCATTTCTCCCATACAAGGATTTTCTTTTCCCTTATAAAATTGTGGATTTTCTCTTTTCAATCTCTTTTTGTTTTCCATTTTATATTTAATTTCATGGAATATAGTTAATTAATTCATTATTAATACAAAATTAATATAAATATTTATTCTAATAAATCAATAATAATCTTTTAAAATATTTACTTAACTTATTTTGCAATAAAAATTTATTAAATGAATGCAATTATTCTTTTACATAAATTATTAATTAATTAACTAATAATATCTTAAATATATTTAATTAGTAAACTAATATTAGTGAAGTTAGTAAAAAATTCATTTTTCAATATTATTATTTTTTATAATCAAGCAATTATTTATTGAGATTAATTTAATTTGATTCTTCATTATGAACAATCAATATTGATAACTTATAGTTAGTTAACTATTTATTGTGATTAATTTTTATTGATTCGTTCATTGTTAACATATCATATTTATAAAACTTCTCTTAGTATTCTTTATTAACATATCATATTTTTATCTATTTTTTCACTTTTTATATAATATATTATTTATTAAAATATATTTTATTATACTATTTAATAAAAATTAAAATTACTCAGGTTGGACTTAATTAATTATAAAAATGATGAAGTAATAGACGATAATAAATATGATGTTCATTAAATATATTAATTGATTAATTTTAATTATCAATTACTCAACTTTCAAATATTTATAATTAAAATTATTATTGATTCTCAATTAATTAATTTTGATCAATATATTGAATGATATTTATTGTTTAGTTAATTAATCTATTACCATTATATACGATTGTCATGCTTAATTTCATAAATTTAATACAAAATATATAATTTTTATTATAAAATTATGATAGAATTTTTCATGCACAACCAAACACAGATACATTTGATTTTGAGACCTTCTATTTTCAGGCATCTTATTCTCAGGCTTCTTACATTTTCAGACATTTATAAAACCTTAAATGAAACCACCACTTAATGATATTTTCGATTCTCTCTCCTCACGATATATGTGTACCTTTATAAATTAGCATTAAAACTATCCTACCTTATTTTCACTCTTAAAATGCATCGTAAGATTTTAGTGAGCTAACTTGAATAATTATTAGCATTTATTTTCTCCCTTATTTTAAAACAAATTAACAACAAATATTTACCAGGTGATTTTTTTTGGGTAAAAAATTATTATTGAATCTTTTGAGTTGGGACTTCAATATGAGAAGTTAATTGACATTTTTATATAGTATAATTATCTTCAAATATAGAAAATATAAATAAAGTATCACTAATATAAAAAGAGTTCATGAAACTTTTATATTTGTGTATATTAGATAACTCAATTGTGCCTTATAGGTTTTTTTTTATTTTAAAATTGTAAAACATGTCCCTCAACTTTCAATTTTTATGTCTTCTACCTCTAATATATTCAATATTTTTCCAATAGAATATTAGACTTTTTGCATCCAATAAATTTATGATTAAACTTAGAGATTTAATAGCAAGTTTAGAATTAAATATTGGTTAGATATATTTTATGAAGTTATTGCTCATAAGTTTTCTAGAATATTAAATATTTTTATATAGATACGTAAGATAATACTATTCCTTAATCCTCTTTATCTTTTTTTTTTCTTTACTTTGATTCTCCAAGCACCCCTATTCATGCATATAATCCACTTTTACTTGCCTAATTTTGATTTGCTTTTGGAATATTTTTATTTAGGCATAAATTCCAATTTGATGTTGTATGCTCTAATTTCTAGCCTAAAATTAAAGATGTTAGCATATTTTTCTAATTATATATATTGTAAAATAGTAAGTTAGAAAAACATGATTTCCTTAAAACTAATGTTGCTCCCTTTGCCTTCCTTAAAACGATACTACCTTCATTTCACATGAAACAATAAATGTTTACATATTTGAGGAAGAATATTTTAAACACATAAATAAAGATTGTACTAATACGTCCAAGTGAATTTAACTGAACGATAAGTGACATGACTTTCTTAAAGTAAGTGAGACATATCGTAAAAATTATTTATTTGTAGTTTTGTAGTCCTTCCAGTCATGTAGATAAAGTAAGTGTATCTTAGATCTATAAATTTCATTTACATAGATAAATATTATAATTCTTAGGTTAAAATACTTTTATCATGCATGTACTTTTGTTTAAGGAATTATTAGTTTCAAATTTCTTCACTTGTTATCTACTTTTTACTAATTGTTTAAAAAAATCAATCCAAAATTTGAAAACTAGAAAAAGTAGGCCCCGTTTGACAACAATGTAGTTTTTGGTTTTTGTTTTTGAAAATTAAGTCTGTGGACAATATTTATATCTCCAAATTTCTTCTTTTTTTTATCTACCTTTTATCAATGGTTTAAAAAACCAAACCAAAATTTGAAAACTAAAAAAAGTAGCTTTAAAAAACTTGTTTTTGTTTTTTTAGAATTTAACTAAGAATTCAACCACTATACTTAAAAAAAATGCAAATCATTGTAAGAAATATGGAGGAGAACTTAATTTCAAAAAACTAAAAAAAAAAAAAAATAGATAGCAAACGGGGTCGTAGCTTATAAAAACTTGTTTTTGTTTTTGAAATTTGATTAAGAATTCAACTATTGTACTCAAGAAAGATGCAAATCATTGTAAGAAAATTGGAGGAAATAGGTTTAATTTTAAAAAACAAAATGGCTACTAAACAGTGCCTTAGTTTTTAAGTTTTGAGTTTAGTTTCAAATTAGTTCTTAAGTTTCAAAATGTTACAGTTTTATCGTTGAAATTTGCGTTTTGTTTCAATTTGGTCCATATATTTTAAGATTTACACTTTTAACTTTGATTTTTTATAAAATATTCACTTTCAGTCTTGGGCGTTAATATCTATTAATTAACTTTAAAATAATTATGAAGTAAAAATTTAAAATTTATTTTAGTAATGATGAGAAAACAATAAAACTTAGACCGCAATAGATCACGATATAACAAAAACATTTACTGATATAATAAAATTTCATTGTCTATTTGCGATAGACCGCGATAGATTACTATATGTGGTTATGATAGACACAGATAGTAAAATATCATATATCATAGTCTATCATAGATAGACCGTGATATTTTACTATTATTTGTAAATATTTTCAGCAGTCTTGTCATTTAAAATAATTTCGTAAAACTTAGTACTTATACTCATAGTCTTTTAATTAATAAACATTAATACTAAAATATGAGTAATTAGAGAAAAATCGAGGTTAAAAGTGTATATTTTGGAACCTAGGGACAAACCTAAAACAAAACTCAAATTTAAAGGTAAAAGTGTAATATTTTGAAATTTAAAAACTAAATTTAAAACAAAACTCAAAATTTTAAAACCAAAAAGGTAACATTTTGAAACTTAAGGATTAAATGAAAATGAGACCCAAAATTTAGGGATAAAAATATTATAAATGTAACATATATTATAATATATTATTTAGTGTAAATATCCATAACCTACATAGGTTACCAAATGTCATAAACCTCCATTGAATTATATGTTATAACATATACTATTCCATGTCCTATAAATAGTGGTGTATGGTGCATTTGTAAGACACACCACAATTGAGTTCAATATTAGCTCTCTACTTCTTCTCTTCTACTTTTCTCTCTTATCTTACTTTCATTATTATTTTGTACTTCATATTGTTCTTATTTCATCACACGTTATCAACACGAGTCTTTAACACCTGGGAGAATTTATTGAGATTAAAGTTGATTCATTGGAATACCGAGAACGATAAACGCCTTACATATTTGAGGTACTTAAAAACTAAAGTTCTTGTATTTGTTGTTCAAAGAAACCATATACTTGTTTTATGTATTTGTGAATTGATTATTAAGATATATATGATATTAGATTTTACATATGATTGGATCAAATTGTAAACTTGATATAAGTATTAAGTGAGGAATGAAATTAAAATTCCTAGGCATAAGTCCAACTTGTGCCTTAAAGTACTTGTGAATTTTTTAGCATTTTTTCCACTTTGAGATTATAATTAATCTTTAGTTGCTTATTATGCAATTGATACTAAATACTAGTTTCAAAAGAAACTCAACAACTCTCAAGCACTTCCTTGTTCTCAAAAGAATCATTACAACTATTGGAGATGCATTATTTTTATACATGTTGGTGTGGGAAACTCATGTGCAAGTACTTGGATTCTAGCTTTTTTTTTTTTTTTTTGGTACTTTGTCGCCCCATTTGTCTGGTCCCATCGTCTGAGATAACCTACATGAGAGTACTCGCAGCAGTATGATATCAAATCAAATACACTTTGATCCCTAAGTTAGTACGTAAAATATTTAGTCAACTATGCATAGAAAATAGGGTTATAGTTCTCCTTGAGAGTTTAACTTACTACTTCTCTCCTTTAGGGTTGTTGAATGAGACTATCTATAAGTTAGTACGTAAAATATTTAGTTCAACTAAGCATAGAAAATAGGGTTATAGTTCTCCTTTAGAATTTAACTTACTACTTCTCTCCTTTGGGGTTGTTGAATGAGACTATTTATAAGGTCTTTCCTCTGATACTTGCTTGAGGTTACGTGTAATGCCAATGATGTTAGGGTGATTGCGGTCTTTGAGGTTGTAGAGCTCCAATATTATACCGAACTCGATTATTCTCAATCGGTATAATTTCTTCGACTTGGTTGGTCAACTGAATATTCAAGAGTTTGACTTTTTCCTTTTCAGACGCGCGTTCCAAATGTCACCTTTTAGTTTTTCTTAAGCTTGGACCTATCTGTGAGCTTTGAGCCTTGTCTAGGACAAACTTTAATAATACATATGATATAAACAAGATCGAATTTTCTTCATTCATTTTATCGTCTGCTTCTAACTTGAATGAGGATTGGAATCATTTTGTCAAATATCACACATCGATTATAATCGAATCGCAAACGTGTTATTATTATATAAATAAAGACATGAAAAAATTTGGAAGGTGAGAAATTGTACATATAATATATCAATATGGAGAAAAAGAGGAAGTGAAAGAATCCAATCCGTACACTTTTAAAATATCATTGCATAATCTTCCAAAATTTGGAAACAAATAAAGAGATAGTGTATTTGACTCTTTTATATCAAAGTAAAATCATCTTTTGTTTAGTAATTAAATTAATCCAAGCCCATTTTTAAAAATAGTGACCAACTTTACAATATGGAAGAGTGCTATCTGTCTTTTAAAGATGCACAAAATGCTCTTTCTAAAAGGAATTGCCTGTCCCCCACTCAACATTTCTCCTCCCAACATATTAAACTATAAGAAGAATCAATATCATTTTCATATTAAATATAATCATTATTTCAAATGTATAAATATAGGTCAATTCCATTTTGATTCATACCACCACCTCTTAAGTGTCTTGTATTTTAGTGGAATGTTAATGGGTGTGATTTATAGGTGGATGGGGTAAAGTAGATTTATTATTTCAATTATTTTCATATTGATATTTAACCAACTTATTTATAAATATAGCAAAATGTCATCGTCTATCAATTATAGACATTGTTAGACACTGATAGACATCTATCAGCGCTTATCATTGAGATGTCCATTAGTGTTTATCATTGTCTATCACGATTATACAGTAGCATTTTACTATATTTGAGATGACACCATTGTTTTAAATGACAGACCCTTTAATTTATGACTTATTATAATATAATTATTTAAAATTTTATATGATCCAAATTCATCTCATTTTTTTAATCTAAATTGTTGTCATAAAATTTTAAGAAAATAATTGATATAAAAAATTAAATTCATAAGAAAATTGATGTGAAAAAAATATATGAATAAGAAAGGATAAATTTTAGATTATAAATGGTTAGAAATTTTCATTTCATGGCTGTTAAATCTAAGTTGGTATCTATTTGCAAACACATTAAAAGAAATTAAAAAGTGATTCTAGATAGAGAATTTAAGGGTGTGTTTGGAATAAATTTTCAAACGTTTCATTTAAAAAATAATCGTTTTAGAAAAAATTAAAGTGCTCGACAATGACTCAAAATAGCTTTTGAAGTGTATTTTAAACAATTTTAATTAAAAGTATTTAAATAAAACGAGTTTTTTTTTTTTAAATACTTTTTTCTTAAGTCAATCATGATTACTTTTTACATTTGTAGACAAAATAATAATTTAAACACTAACATTTTTGAATAAGGTACATTCTTAAATTTATATAAATATCTCATTCCATTCTTGGATTTGTTACCTAAACCCTATTTACGTCCGTTTCTACCAACTTATTGTAGCTCCTTAATTCCAATACGTGTGTCAAAACTTACATAGTTTAACTTATATATAAATCTGTTAGTAATCATGATGTTTGTGGTTCAAATCTTTCTATTTCTATCGTAACATGTATATATACAATAAGAATAATTTTTTTCATTTTTGTAAAATTCAATAACTATAATAAATGTTTTGAAATTTAAGGCTAAAATGGAAGAAACACAAAGGACTAAAATAATGGGCATTTCAAAAGTAAGATGGGAGGATAAATTTAAAAAATGGAAGAGTATAAAGTTTTTCGTCTCTCTCGCATTGTATGAAGATGTGAAGGTAATGGTTTCTTTTAATTTATCTATGATCCAAAAATTAAATTTTAAAAATGGAAGACTTTAAAGTCTTCCCCTATTTTTCTTGCTTTACTTTTAGATCTTATATTATTTATTTTTAATTATTTTTAAAATGGTTATTTTGGTATTTATATTTTTAAATATTGTTCATTTTGGTCTTCATCGTTTCAAAATATTTATTTTGGTTCTTAAGTACAATGATTAAAACGAATCAAAATTAAAAATATGAGATCCAAAATGAACATTCCGGACCTGTTTGATAACGATTCTGTTTCTCATTTCCCGTTTCTTGTTCTTGTTTTTTTTTCTTATTTCTTATTTTTTAAGAACTAGAAATATGAATATGTTTGGTAACTATTTTTGTTTCTTGTTTTTGGAAAAAAAAAAAAAACAAACACAAACATGTTTGATAACAATTTCTTATTTCTCGTTTTTTTTGTATTTTTTTCCCTTTACCTTTTCTCTTATTTTATAGTTTAAATATAATTTAATTATATAAAATAAAAATATATAACATGCATTAAAATTTTAAAAAAAATATTATAAAACACTTACATTATCAAATACACATAAGTACCGATATAAAACTAATAACAATAATACAATTATTTATATCATCTATATGTTGTTAAAATTTGATTTGCAATATTATTTTCTCATTCAAGTCATTTGTTTTAAATGATGTCGACTAAAATCTAACTCAACTATACTATTATATAAAAGTCGTGGTTTTGAAAATATTAAAGTGAGTCTAAATGAATATCTTAGTAAATAAAATTTATATATTGTAAAATTCTAGCTAGTTTTTTCATATATATTAAAAATTAAAATTTAAAATTTAAAATAATATATAAAAAAAATATATTGTAAAATTTAATATTCAAAATTTTAAAAATATTTAAATAAAAAAATTGAAATTTGAAAATTAAAATAATATAAGAAATTTAAATATTGGAAAATTTAAATTTTAAAATTAAGTTAACATATAAATATTTAAAAAATTAATAAATAAATATAAAAGAAAAAAATTTATAGAAAAGAAAGATACATAAAAAAAAATCATGACTGGGAATCAAACCAAGGACTCTGAACACCTTGGATGGGTTAGGGTGCACCAGCTTAACAGCTATTTCTTATTTCTCGTTTGTTGGTTTTTTTCTATATTTTCTTTATTCTTTTAATATATATATATATATATATATATGTCACACGTTAAATATAAAAACAAATTATCAAAAGTTTATATAATCTAATTTAAATAAGTCTCAACAAACAGTTAAATATAAAAACAACGTATCTATCTTTCAAATGTTGCACAAATTTGGTCGACAATGACAAACCTCACTTGTGTAATTGTCTTAAATGATTTCGACTAAAATCTAATTCAACTATACTATTCTAAAAAAAAATATAATTCAAAAAATTTTTAGAAAAAATTAAGGAAAATTTTCATAAATAAAAAAAAGTCAAACTATTTACAGAAATAGCAAAAAAAATATTAATAGACATTTGTTAGACTTCCATCAGCATCTATCAAAGAAGATTAAATTTTGTTATTTTATGTAAATAGTTTTCCTTATGTTTAAAAAAAAAATTGATCTCCCAAAAATTAGTTTACATATTGACCATTGAAATAACATATAAATCTAAATATTAAAAAAAATTATAATTTAAAATTAAATTAATTTACAAAGATAGCCAACTTAAGAAATTTGATAAATAAAAAAAGCAACACAATATAAAAAAAATTAAAAAAAAAAAAAAAGAAATATAATAAATAAAAACAAGGTGTGATTTGAACTGAAGACTGGAGGGGTAAACATGGAGTTTTTGAGTGCCTGTAACCACTGGACCAAATGACATTGGAGGAATGGTTAAATAAATAAAGAAATAATGAAAGAAGCAACTACTAGTTTCTCAAATTTGGCTCTATTTTTTAAAACGTTTCTCAAAATTTAGAAATAAGAAATAGGAATGATTATCAAATAAGTCTGTTCCTCGATAAATGAGAAACAGAAACAGAAAATAGAAAATAGAATCATTATCAAAGGAAATCTTAAAGACCAAAATAAATCAATTTTGAAAGTACATAAACCAAAATAAATATTCTGAAACATTTTTTATTTGTTTATTCAGATTATATGTATTCATTTACATGGATATGTTAGGAGTTTGTAGCAAGTTAGAAGTTGAGTTTCAAAAAGAATTCTAATGCTCGTTAACAAATTAAAAAATTAATAAAAATCATCCACCAAAATATAACTTTAAATCTCATTTGATAATTATTTAATTTATGACTTTATGTTTTTTAAAATAGTTGGAAATGACTTTTAAGTTTTACTTTTGTCCTACTTTGAAAAATTTACCAGAAGTTAAAGTGCATAAATGTGTTTAGAATGATATTAAGACTTTTTTCGAACATGTCTACGATGCTACTGAGTGATTGTGCGAAAAAAATAGAAATATATTTTATTACCTTTCTTTTTTAATTTTTATCCAAAAGCTTGAAACAAAACGTTTGAACGTTTTTTTTTATTTTCCTTAATTACTATGCACAAAGAAAAGGGATCTTCATTTTCAAGCATCTATTGTTTTTTCTCTTTTCTTCTTCCCAACTTTCTAAGCAAATAGTCGAAAGACGTTGTATTAATTTCGAGAAACAACTGATATGTAACGAATTTAGCATCAAGGTCGTACCACAATTGTTTTACAAGACAATGATTATTTATCAAAATAACACAGATTTTATTCTTACAATTAACAATTAACAATTAACAAAAATTAGGCACATCCATACTACTTTCGCATAATTATTATTTTTTTTTTTTTTGTTATCCACCTTTTCAGAATGTTTTCAAAACCTTAACCAAGTTTTGAAAAAACATATGTTTAAAATGATTTTTATTTTTGAAATTTCTTAGAAAAGATGAAAACTATTGTAAAGAAAGAGTGAGAAAATAGTCACAATTTTCAAACACCAAAATGCTATCCAATGACATCTTAGAGGTTTGAATCTCCCCCTCTCGATTATTATCAATTCATAGATATATATATTAGTTCAACAATTATAGAGGAGATGAATCCTATCAACCTTCAGAATGATAATTAATGCATTGCACCTATATCTGTATTAGAGAGGGATCAATTTGTCTGGTGCAATGGAGTTTTCAGGTCCATTTTGTTTTGGTCCAACATTGCAACTATGTCTATTGTGGCACTTCTGTGTTATCAATTCAGGAATTTGAATTTCTTCATCTTCATTATGATCATAAAATGTTTTTGTTCACCATCCACAAACCTTATAATCTCCTCCTCTTTTAGAAAATGTAGAAAGATTTTTATGATCATCAACATTAGAAGATTCTATAACAGTTTATGTTCTTGTTAGAGTTTTGTTAATTGGCTCTATATTTTTCTTAGACTGCTTATGGTGGATTTGCAGTTGTCACAAATAGTGTCTCAATTGTTGTGACAAAAGATGTTATCTTTGTGGTATATTTTCTTTCCTCATCTAGAAATTTTTTGTAGATTTATTTTGACGGATATTTTCCTTGTTCAAAGTGCAGTTTATTCTTTCCGAATGAGGTTTTTGTTTCCTTTCTTGACAACGGATTTTAAAAGAAGAATAGTGGTATTCTTTTAGGGTCGCCGCGTTTATTATCAATTAAGGGTGTTTTTGTTCTTGGTGGCCGAACCGTGCAACATCATGTTTTTTTTTTAATCTTTGCTCATTGTATTCCGCTGTGCGATTTCGTTGAATGAAAAGTTCAAGGACCTTGAAGATAATTTATGTCTTAGAGGGAGCCTAAGACTTTGTTCTTGAGAAGGAGTTCTCCATCTTAGGGAGGACCTAAGATTTATCAATGAAAGAAGTTCAATGAGAAAAAGGAAAGATAATATCATTGGAGAGGAGTCTCTTATGCTATTGGAAACAAAAGGATTCAACACTATATTAACATACTTAGGGGAGAGGGGGTCTCGTATCTAGAGGGAGCCTAGGTGATTTGTGATTTGGGCCTTACGTAAGCCGCTGTAGTAACCGTTATATTATAGATAAGTACCACTTTGTAATTTTTTGATTTTTTAATATTAGTAAATTATCTTTCCTAGGAATTCTGCCCCCCAAACATATGTGGATTTCACCGAACTGGATTACCAACTTCTGTGTATTTTTACTTGTTTTCTTATTGTTGGTATATTATTGTTACACTGTTTGTCTTGCTTTCTATTTAGTATTCGTGTTGTGTGTCGGGAGTC
Organism: Benincasa hispida; assembly: GCF_027475165.1. Classification (NCBI taxonomy): domain Eukaryota; kingdom Viridiplantae; phylum Streptophyta; class Magnoliopsida; order Cucurbitales; family Cucurbitaceae; genus Benincasa; species Benincasa hispida. Next base: position 45,096,237 of record NC_143486.1, read on the forward strand.
ATATTTTTTTCAGTTGGTATCAGAGTAGGTCACTTTTATCTTAGGTGCATTGATCATGAATGAAATTAAAGAAGGTGGCACCACAACTCATCCTCCTGTACTAGATGGAATAAATTATTCTTACTAGAAAGCTCAAATGAGCATCTTTCTAAAGTTCATTAACATTAAAACATGGAAGACTATCGTAGCTGGTTGGACACATCGAACCATACAAATGTTGATGGAAAGGAAATCTTGAAACCTGAATTACAGTGGTCCAAAGCTGAAGAGGAAGTAGAAAACTCTTGGGCATGAATGTCATATTTAATAGTGTCGATAACAACATATTTCGATTGATTAATACTTGTATCTCTACAAAGGAGGCATGGGATATCCTATATGTTGCTCATGAAGGAACTTCAAAAAGTTAAAATGTCAAGGCTGCCGTTGTTGACTTCGAAGTTCGAGAATCTTAAAATGCAAGATGATGAATCAATTGTTGAATTCAATTTTTGGTTACTGGACATTGCAAATGAGTGTTTTTCTCCAGGAGAGAAAATTTCAGAAGAAAGGCTTGTACGAAAGGTGCTTCAGTCCTTACCTAAGAAATTTGATATGAAAGTTATAGCTATCGAGGAAGCCCAAGACATAACAACCTTGAAAGTAGATGAATTATTCAGCACCTTGCTCACTTTTGAGATGTCTTTAGATGGCAAACCCAAAAATAAGAATAAGGGAATTGCTCTGCAATTCTCAGTTGAAGAAGAGCATGATGATCCTAATAGAGAGACTGAGGAATCCCTAGCTGAGTCTATTGCATTTCTTTTAAAGAAATTCAATCGTGTCCTCAAATGGTTCAGAAAAAGATCAAGGAACTTCAACTCTAAAAACAATAAGCCAGTGATTCTCCCCCCTATAAGAAATTCAGGATCAACAATGGTAAGAAGGAAGCTGATAAGTTAAGCTCTACTAGCTTTTAAACAGAGAAATATTTTAAGTACTAGGAATGGAAGGCTATGGGCACTTTCAAGTAGAATATCCTAATTTTCTAAAGAAACAGAGTAAAAGTTATGTTCTAACATTGTCTGATGATAAATCTAAAGACAACAGTGAGTCGAAAGAAGATGTCAAAGCACTTGTTAGTAACCTCTAATCTGACACATCGTTATGTGAGATTACAGAGCATGATGTGTTTGTAGGAAATGGTAACAATAATGTTCCACATGTGTCTACTGATCCTTCTTACCAAGCTCTTTTTAACAAATGACAAGATTGTTGGAACGTACCAATGCGCAGCGGAAGTGACCAGGATCTATAAGCACTCTAATTCATTAATTTTGGCAGAAAAGAAAACATGCTTCAGTAGAAATAAATGGGTTTCAGAACATACCTTTGAATAACTTCCTTTAAGCTTGAATCCAGTTACAAATCTCCTCTGAATCTTGTTGTAGACCACCCCCAAGATCTTCCCAACTATCCTCTTAGTGCTCTAGATTGAGTAGTGGGACTCAAAATAGGCTTGAATTAAGGGAATTTGGAGATTACTCACAGCAACAACCCAGCAGAAGAACAACTTCTTCTCTCACAAATTTTTCAGAAAATTTGATCCGTTGCCTTCTCTTCAAAACACTTCAATCTCTTCAATATATTGCAGAAATTCATCCAAAGAGATTTGCTGCATGAGATGTAGCTCATGCTTTGAGTTAATGAAGGTTGAAGAAGTAGATTGTTAGTGAGCTACACTATGAAGACAATGGAAAATCCAATTTTTTCATTTTGTATTTTTTCTTCTTTGTTCGATTTTAATAAATTGATTTTATAAATCAATTTTATTTAATAAAATTAAAAATATTATTAATTTTACAAAATTAATTTCATAACTTAATTTTCTTAATAAAATTAATAAATAATTATTTAAATAATTTAAATAATTCTAATTAATTTAATATCAAATATGAAATTAATTTTTATACAATTCCATCTTCAAATATTTAAATCATATTTAAATATTATTTCTCCAATTTCATTTAGTTCTAATTTGAACACTTCAAATTAACTTATCACGCTATTCTAAATCTAATCCATTTATGAGCTAGTAGGGGGACTTCGCGGACCTATAGATCATGGGCTCCAACGATCTGAGATTAATCGGCTAAACTCATTAGACTGATCTAACCCCCATTCGTTAACTAATGGATGATTCCACTAAAGCCCATAGCTAAACTTTCCTTACTGTAGATATATTATGTCCACTCGATATAACCATGATTAGTAAGTTAACCCTTCACAAGTTGCTCGTAATAACGGCTGGGTCAAATCTCTGTTTTACCCCCGAAATTACCTCTTGTTCCTTAAGTCCCACTGATCCCCTAATGAACAATTGATTTATGATCCAATCAACAAATCGAATCCCTCTCAGGCCAATGAGAAGGTGAGGCCTCTTGTTCAAGACCCAGAATCAGTACTTAAAGGGAACAACCTCTCTACTAACCCTAATCGGTTAGGAGTGAATTTCGTCTTGCACCCTATGTTCCTAGCTATTCATCCGATCTTATCCTCAAAATGGGAGGCTTATTGAGCAGAGAAATTGGTCTACTCTCATCGTTTGCAGATCAAAGGATAATCCTGAACAAACAGGAGTTCATAGTTAGCTCAGGATTAAGGTCAAGTTACCTAGATCATCACTTTGAAATAGTCAGTCTTAAACAGTAAACAACGTTATAAAGTAAGAGTGACTGGTTTCGTGGTCCGATCTTGCACAAAACTCATTTCAACAAGACACCTCTACTCCTCATGTCCCAAAATGAACGAATTAGGATCACTTTGTTTGTAGCACTTTACAACTCTTTGTAACAACTACAGAGTAGGTCGCATCCAATAGTGTTACTAGAATAAGGCACCCAAACTTTTTCATATAATATAGATCATTTTAGCTATTTACTCAAACCTGATCTACTTGTATATCTCCATATAAAGTTCAAGTACTCATATAATAGTCAAGGGACTTTAGTTTATTGGATTTCTAAAAAAACAATATATTTATTAACAACTTATTGAATTTTCAGAATAAGTTCTATTGTTTACAAACCACGATTTTTAGGACATAAAACCCAACAAAGATGATATGAAAGTCCTTGATATGCAAAAAGAAAGAACTGGGTCCTTGATAGTAGACAATCACAAACTTATTTCTACCATTACTGATTTGAAGCGTAAACTTACTCAGGTCAAAGAAGAGAAAGATTCGTTCTATAAAAATGTTAGAATTGAAGGATCTCATACCGAGAGTTCCATGAGCGGGTTTAGATCGTTCCGATTTCACAATGATCGAAATACAAACGAGATACATTCAACACATGCAGTTATGCATATAAACCTAATTATCGGCATGCTCAGAATACAATAATTAACAAGGAAAGGGTTCATACCAGATGAAGACTCTCTTCCAATGTCTGAACACTAAGCAGGAAAAATCCTCCAACAGATCTACCAACGCCCGGCGAGTATGTCGACTGCAACAGCACGATCAGAACGTACATGAACACTACAACAGGGACGACATCACCACAAGAGAAACCAAGGTATCCTCGGCGTCAAAAACCCAAAGAGTGGGCTTTGGTGAGTTTGGTACTGGACAGAGGAGAACACGTCGTGTAGACGATAAGCAAGTGGGAGATGAAACTCTACTATCGTATAGCGGAAATTCTTATCGTATAGAAGAGCTATATGATTGTGTATGAAAGGCTGAACGATCGTTTAGGAAAAACGTATATGATCGTTTAGAGAAAACGTGAGGCAAACGATCGTTTAGGAAAACGTATACGATGGTTTAGAGAAAACGTGAGGCAAACGATCGTTTAAACGGACAAGCTTCTATCGTATAGGCTCTCGCGATCGCTTTCACGGATTCTTTTGGGCACGGACAATATACGAATGCACGATTGTGAAAAATGAAAACGATTTTCATTTTTAATTCGCCAGTTACCATAACCATCGCAGCCCACTTCCCACGTCCGAACGTGGATAAATTTGTTGATTATCATATAATTAATGAATTAATTTAATCAATAAATATAATCATATTATACTTATATCCTATAGTTTGATATCACATATCTACAATGTATTTTTTCCTCTACTTGATATAAATCATATTTATATCTAATTTCCTCCAAAATGATGTATCTCATACATTTAGCCAATTATATCATATATAATTAACTAGTCCAATTATATCATATAATTGAACTTCCTCTTGTCAATTTGAACATTTCAAATTAACCCAAACACTGGTTCTCGACTTTATCTAAGCTACCCAGGTGACCTAATGGACATGTGGCTCGAAGCTCCAACGGTATGTGAATAGCTGACTAAACTCTTTAGCCACGAGATCCACCATCCGTTAACTGTGAGTGATTCCACTAAAGACCAACAGCTGAACTCTTCTTACTACAGATATATTTCTATGTCCATCGGATATAACCAATCATGAGTACGATGACCCTTCACATATGCTCGTAAGTACAGCTAGGCCAATTTACCGTTTTACGTCTATAGTTACATCTCACTCCTTAAGTACCACTGATTCCTCTAATAAACAATACAAAATAGTCTAACTATGTGTGAACACCTCTCGCGCCAAGAGAATGTGTGTGGCTCCATATCGTTCAAGTCCCGGAATCAGCCCTTAAGGGAGCCATCTATCTACTTACCCCTGCCTCGAGGAAGGAGTGAATTCCATCTTGTGTAGCTTAGTTCCCAGCTCCCAAATCAGACGAATCCCCAAAATGGTATGTTTGAATCGACGACCTGGCCACTCGCACCCATACAAATAAAAGGACCGCCCTCACTGGCAGGAGTTCCCAACTCACTCAGGATTGAGATCATGTTACCTATGGTCATCCTAGTGAAGTGAAGTCTCTGTCATGAACGGTGTTATATAACGAGACATTAACACTCTGTGGTCAGGTCTTATACAAACTCTTTGTATAGGATGCCCACGCTCGCATGTCCCCAACATGAATGATCAGAACCAGACCATCAGTGACAAGTCACAACACTTGTGACCATTCCACAAAGCGGGCCACGTCCGTAGCGTTACCAGGATAAGGTTTCCCTCCTTTATCTATTTACTATAGACCATTTTGGTTATCACTCAAGACATGATCTTCTTGTATGTCACCACATACATGCTTGAGTCACATACAGATAACCAGGGATTTTATGTTTATTGGTTTGTGGTAAAGAAAATAAAACAAATAATCGAGCAAAAAACAAGATGCGAAGTAAATATCATATATCAACACAGGTGTTTGTATATACTGTTTACAAACTACAGGACACGAGACTTTACGGCATCAACCCCAACAAGAATGCTGAACACTGGTACTAAAACATTGGAGAAAATATTGACTAAAGGAAAAATAGTTGGTGATAACCCTAGGCTTGATTTTTCAAAAAATGATAATCAGTTCAATAGACAGTCTCATCTCAAATGGAAGAAAAATATTGAGTTTGTTAGAGCTCGGAATCCAAATTCATATGGTGTTACAAGACCATTGATAACTTGTAGAAATACAAGTTATTTATGCTGTTTTATTTAGATATTGTGGCTAAAAGAAAGAAATGTTGCGTCGATTGTATACATGGCTAAGAAATGCGAAAATTATAAAATGTCATAAATACACCCACTAACACCATTGCGATGGTAGAATAGAATGTTTCAATTTCTGTTTTGCAGGAAATCAGTCACCGCATGCATTCATGGCTCAAAGAAGAAATAAACAACGCATTTACGTCGCATTGCGCCCATCAAACAAGAATGAAGAGATGATCAACGCAATGATGGCGCATGCGACAATTGATCATGAGCTCTAGTAATCAACGCAATTGCAACCGCATGCGGTAATAAAAAAAACAACACCACATGCGGCGATAGATCAAAGATGTAAAGAGCAACGCAATTGCGAAAGATTCTGACGAGTGTACAGCTGTCAGTTGTGCATTTTTTACGGATTGATTGCATAACAGAAGGAATTTCTCATTCCGCCATTTTAGGAACTACCATAACTATATAGTAGGGACCACAAATACAAAGAGCCAAACCTGGCCTATAAATAACTTCTTCAAATTCACTGAAAAATATACATGAATACATGGAGACGTGCATATACTGATTCTGAGAGAGAGGCTAGTCTGAAGCGACTGTCTAGAGTAAGTCTGGGAGAACCACGAGATAAGGACGAAAGGTGAGTCTCTGAGCAGAGAATTATTTTGATCCCTGTAGTTGAAGCTCTGTGCGAAGGTCAATTCTACCGATAAAGGAAGCCTGAGAGGGAAGCTTTCCTCTCTACCACTTCCACACTCCGGCAAGCATAATCTCCGTTCGAAAACTGTGTTAAGACGTTGACACTCTTTCTGTATTTGTTTCTAATCTCTATTTCATCATCTGTATTCATCTTCTCTAAATTTTCATTCACACCATGTATCAAACGGTTAATTTTAGAATTAAATGTTATGATAATTTCCATTGTCATCTCTCTGTCTCTTTCTGTACATCCATAATCCATTTTCTCCATGATGTGTTCTTAATCCCCTTGGTAAATAACAAGAATTAAGCGAGTGAGTTAATTTGTGTTAAGAAAATAATTAAATTTAACTAAAGCATGCTCGACGGCATCTTCACCTGTGAGAGCAGAAGTGAAGATGTTATTCCGCCTATCGAGAGAAGGTTGGAAGAATGTGTTAACTAAAGCGAGAAGTATTTCCAGAGATGGAAACAACCTTGCGTTCAACACGTTCATCCCTATTTCACCATAGAGATATGGGAACGCGGCCGATCACCGAGAGGTGTACGCCAAAGGAAAGCGGAACCTGAGTTGTATCTTTAACGCAAAGTTGCGATGTTTTTACTATTTACTCTTTCTTTTTCTGCATCATTCATAAGACTTGCCATCGCATATATCGATTCTTTGCGCAACTTCACAATCAGTTCTCGACCTCAGTATCATGTATCATGTATCTTGTATCGTGTATCATGTTAGTTTAGGATTTATTTTATTAATGCATTTTTACTTTCACCGAAATTTACATTTCTGTATAAATCAACCTTCTTTATTCATTGTTAAAAACTGGTCGCATGTATCACATAAGTAGCGCATTAACAAAAAAAATCCCTGTGTTCGACTTCGGATCATTCTGAGAAACTTGCGTTGTAATTATACTCGGTTTCAACGTAAAGAAACTTGTGACACGCACTACTCCATCGCATACTACTAGCATGTCATTAACAACGTATATATTTAGACGTAGTATCGCATAAAAATGTCTTTATCGCAAAACAACTTAAGCACAATTAGAACATTCATTCATTCATCAGTGCATCAGATAGACAACATTACATGTCATCCTTACAAGTTTATGGGACGTGAGCTTGTATAAATCATATTTACATTGTCCATTGTCCATATGTTTTTAGCGTATCAAGTTTATGGTACCGTTGCCGGGGACATGGGCTTGTATAAATCATATTCATCATTGTCTATATGCATAAAGATAAAGGCAACCAATTTTATGTCACCAAGTTTATGGCGCTGTTGCCGGGGATTGGTAACAGTTAGTGTTGAATACTTTTATGGTATTTTGCAGGACAGATCTCTTTGTACTGGTTGTTTATCGCGAAGAGTAGTGTGACGGTTTATGAGTACTGGAATTGATCCAGAAATTCTAAATTGACCCAGAGATCAAATGTATTTTTCGCACAGAAACACATCGGAACCAAATTAAGCGCTGGAATTTCAAGACCTACGGTTGCGGAGAATGCAAGGTTTAAGATAAGACCGGTCGTGCTTCAAATGATCCAAAATGCGGGACAATTTGGATACAAGGACAAGACCTACATGCTCATTTAACCAGCTTCGTAGAAATATGCAACGCAATCTCCATACCTGGTGTGACTCCCAAAGGAATTAGATTGTATCTCTTCCCGTACACACTGCGGGGTGAGGCAAGAAGGTGAACAATGTCCTTGATGACATTGCGCAGGCAAGCTTGATCGTCTGTAGAGGTGTAGATTGCGGTAATCGTGAGAAATTTCTTTCAATCCATATCTCTAAAATCTATGTTTAATTGCTTTCTTAATTGCTTTCCTTTATTTCTTTATGCATTACGTTATTTATTGTTTTCTTAAACTAACTTTTATTTCTTTATGAATTTACTTTTCATTTAATTCAATTACGTTAATTTTCGTGCTTTATTCAATTCCCTTACTTTCTGTATTAATTGCGTTGATTTAAATTCTCTGTGAATGATTGCTTAAAAGAAAATGAATACCGCAAAGTCCTAGCGACTTGCGTTGACAAAAAAAAAAAGAAAATATATATATATATATAATAAAATAATAATAATAGAACACATCCGATATGCATTGTGATGATGGGTGCATCTTGCGATGACAAGATACACTTTGCGTCCATCCTACCCAAATGCATTGAACTGAGGGGTGTGTTGAGCTCATATGTATTTCTTGCCCATCCTTAGCAAAAATGCACGATGTCAAGGTAGTGTTGCGCTAGTAGAAATACCGTGTGCCCATCCTCTAGAAATGCACTGAGTTGAGAGGTGTGTTGTACTGATACATGCGTTGTTGCCTGTCCTCCACAAAGATGCATTTGCGTTAATGGATGCATTGCGTTAATCTTAACCTTGCACCCATCCGAATAAAACACAAAAGACAAATTCTTTTTGCAAATAAAGTAGTCCAATCGTTTAAGCTTCCAAGGAAATGATGACTTAGTAGATGAAAAGACGTACTTCTCTGCTAATTCATAAATGTGAGGAGCACGGCGGCAGGCTTTTTTAGTACCTCGAGGCCTGCCACCGCAAAATTTGCGTTGGGCTCATCAAGGCCCAACCTATAAATTCCATCCTCCCCCTTCTTAGGTCGTCTATTTGAGTCTTTTTGCGAAAACGAAACCCTAACAGATCCTTTGCATACCAGACTTCAAACTTTCTTCCTAAAACCCTAAGAACCTTCCCAGCTCTCTCATTCAGTACAACCATGGCCGATCAGTCTTCCCATTCATCCTCTTTACCCTCATCTTCCTCACCAGCCCAAATCACTGCAAAAGAGGCGGCATTCCTCGCAGCAAGTTGCCGCCTCGCCGCCCAGCCAAAAACCATCCCACGAATCACCAGAAAACCTTGGCGAAAGCCTTTAGCAGCCAGACCACTCCAAATCAGAGAGGGGCAGAGCACGGAGAATGCCCCACTCCCAACACTGTTATTTATTTATGTTGTTTTATTAAGATATTGCGGCTAAAAGAAAGAAAAGTTGCGTCGATTGTATACAAATTGGCTACAAAATGCGAAAATTATAAAATGTCGTAAATAAAACCATTCACACCATTGCGATGGTAGAATAAAATGTTTCAGTTTCTGTTTTGCAGGATATCAGTCACCGCATGCGTTCATGGCTCCAAGATGAAATAAACAACGCATCTACGTCGCATTACGCCCATCAATCAAGAACGAAGAGATGATCGACGCAATGACGGCCCATGCAAAAATCGATCAAGAGCACTAGCGATCAACGCAATTGAAACTTCATGCGGTAATAAAAAACAACACCGCATGCGGCGATAGATCGAAAATGTAAAGAGCAACGCAATTGCGGAAGATTCTGACGAGTGTACAGCTGTCAGTTGTGCATTTCTGACGGATTGATTGCGTAACATAAGGAATTTCTCATTCCGCAATTTCAGGAACTACTATAACTATACAGTGGGGACCATAAATACAAAGAGCCAAGTCTGGCCTATAAATAGCTTCTTTAAATTCACTGAAAAATATACATGAATACATAGAGACGTGCATATACTGATTCTGAGAGAGAGGCTGGTATGAAGCGACTGTCCAAAGTAAATCCTAGAGAATCACGAGACAAGGCCGAGAGGTGAGTCTCCGATTAGAGAATTATTCTGATCCCCATAGTTGAAGCTCTGTGCAAAGGTCAATTCTACCGAGAAAGCAAGTCTGAGAGGGAAGCTTTCCTCTCCACCACTTCCACACTCCGGCAAGCATAATCTCCGTTCGGAAACTGTGTCAAGACATTGACACTCTTTCTGTATTTGTTTCTAATCTCTATTTTATCATCTGTATTCATCTCCTCTAATCTTTCATTCACACCATGTATCAAACGCTTAATTTTAGAATTAAATGTTATGATAATTTCCATTGTCATCTCTCTGTCTCATTCCGTACATCCATAATCCATTTTCTCCATGATGTGTTCTTAATCCCCTTGGTAAATAGCAAGAATTAAGTGAGTGAGTTAATTTGTGTTAAGGAAATAATTAATAGCTAAAGCATGCTCGACGACATCTTCACCTGTGAGAGCAGAAGTGAAGATGTTATTCCACCTATCGAGAGAAGGTTGGAAGAATGTGTTAACTAAAGCGAGAAGTATTTCCAGAGATGGAAACAACCTTGCGTTCATCACGTTCATCCATGTTTCACCATAGTGATATGGGAACACGGCCGATCACCAAGAGGTGTACTCCAAGGGAAAGCAGAACCTGAGTTGCATCTTTAATGCAATTGATAGACTTACGATGTTTTTACTATTTACTCTTTCTCTGTCTACTTCATTTATAAAGGCTTTCCATCGCATACATCGACCCTTTGTACAACTTCACAGTCAGTTCTCGACCTCAATATCGTGTATCATGTATCTTGTATCTTGTATCATATTAGTTTAGGATTTTACTTTATCAACGCATCACAATTTACATTTCTGTATAAATCACCATTATTTATTTTGTATAATCAGTTCTTTATTCTGTATAATCAGTTCAATAGACAATCTCATCTCACATGGAAGCAAAATATTGAGTTTGTTAGAGCTCAGAATCCATATTCATATAGTGTTGCAAGAACATCCTCTAGTAATTCAACTATCCCTTAGTAAAAATAAGTAGCGGTATTTTTCTAAGTTAAATAACTCTAGGCTTGAGTTTGTTTAACTATCCAAAGTAAGTATTACTTTTGGACAAATTTAAACAGACACTTAGTAAAAATAAGTAGCGGTATTTTTCTAAGTTAAATAACCCTAGGTAAAACACTAATTGAGAGAAAAATGGGGTATATGATACTTCATTTTTTCTTTATATGTTTCTCCCTCAAAGTTTACACTCGCCTCGAGACACCTTTGCTTATGTTCTCCTATGGATGGTTTTTGTGTAGGTCAATACCAAGGTGAATGGAGAGATTGTTTATGGTAAGTGGGAGCAAAACATGTGTCAACACATCCCACGGTCTCTTTCATTAGTTTGTAGTAAATTTTCATGCTCGGCCTCGAAACACTTTTCCTTGTGTCCCCCTACGAATGACATTTGTATGACTCATTACTCAAACTCTAGAAATGGATAGGATTTATTTATTTTTTGCCTCAATCGATTTTTCCCTACGGTTGGCTCATTGGGGCGAAACTCTAGAAACTAAAATGAGGGATTACACTTACAAGAAAATGTTAAGCAAGTTGGCAATTTTTGGACCAAAAAATGGTGACTAATAGTTACAGTGAAAAAGAGTTGTTTTGTATATAGGTTAAGATGGTCTCATTTCAGTGAAGAGTACCTGATCACCTTACGGTGACTTTTACCCTGCCTCACTGAAACATCATTGCAAAATAGATGTCATATAAGGTGCATTAATTTATTTTGCTAGATTTGATTGGTTTTTCCAAATGGGTAATGCAAGAATACTAATATAAATAAATTTTATGTTTTAGAAAATTTACAAAATGACTTCCGCAACGTTAAACATGCTTGTTGCCGATAAGTTAACAGTCGATAATTACATTACTTGGAAAAAAATACGATTAACACAGTACTAATCATCAATGACCTGCAATTTTTCTTGGTGGATGAATGTTCTCCAGTCCCAACTCCAAATGTCACTCAAAATGTTCGGGAGGCATACGAACATTGGGTACAGGCAAATGAAAAGCCCAAGTATATATCTTGGCAAGCCTTTTTGAAGTCTTGGCCAAGAATCATGAGCCAATACTCACTGCCCGTGAGATCATAGAGTCTTTGTGAGGTATGTTCGGACAACCATCCCTACAACTCAAGCATGGGCTCTTAAATTTATCTTCAATGCCTGTATGCAAGAAGAGGCATTTGTTTGAGAACATGTTCTCAACATGATGGTCCACTTTAACATGGTAGAGATGAATGGGTCTGTCATCGATAAGGCCAGTCAGATTAGCTTCATCTTAGAAACTTTACATGAAAGTTTCCTGGAGTTCTGTAGCAATGATATTACGAATAGAATTGACTACAACCTAACCACTTTACTCAATGAGCTGCGGATTTTCCAATCATTGGTGAAAGTCAAGGAATAGAATGGAGCGGCAAATGTTGTCTCATCCTCTAAGAAGTTCTTCAGAGGTTCGACCTCGGGAACTAAATATGTGTCTTCTTCCTCAGACACCAAAAGTGGAAGAAGAAGAAAGGTGGAAAAGGGAAAGTCAACCCACTAGTTGCCAAAAGGGCAAGAAGGCCAAGGTTATAAAGGGAATTTATTTCCATTGCAACCAAGAGAAACATTAGAAGAGGAATTGTCCCAATTAGCAGAAAAGAAGAAGGTCAAGCAAGGTAAATATGATTTACTTGTATTGGAGACTTGTTTAGTGAAGAATGATGATTCAGCCTGGATAATTGATTCAGGTGCCACTAACCATGTTTGTTCTTCATTTCAGGTAATTAGTTTCTAGCGACAACTGAAGGCAAGAGAGATGACGATGCATGTTGAAACTGGACACGTTGCCCTATGGCAGTGGGAGGACTCGACTTACTTTACAGAAAGGTTATATTTTGTTGGACAATGTATATGTAGTTCCTGATTTAAAGAGGAACTTAATTTCTGTAAAGTATTTAATTAAACAAAATTATTATGTACATTTTTCTATGAACAAAGTGTTTATTTACAAAAATGGTATCAATCTTTATTTTGCTAAACTAGAAAATAACCTTTATGTGCTAAGACCATTAGCAACTAAAGTTGTCTTTAATACTGAATTCTTTAAAATTGTGGTAACTCATAATAAAAGACTTAAATTTTCTCTTAAGAAAAATTTCATCTTTGGCACCTAAGATTAGGACACATAAATCTAAATAGGATTGAAAGATGGGTCAAAAATGGACTTCTAAGCAAGTTCAAAGAAAATTCTTTACCTGTATGTGAGTCATGCCTTGAAGGCAAAATAATTAGAAGATCTTTTACTGGAAAAGATCATAAGGCCAAAGAACCCTAAGAACTTATACATTCAGACCTCTATGGTCCGATGAATGTTAAGGTAAGAGGAGGGTTTGAATATTTCATCACTTTTACTGATGATTATTCTAGATATGGGTATGTTTATTTAATGCAATATAAGTCTGAAGCCCTTGAAAAGTTCAAGAAGTACAAGACTGAAGTTGAAAACGCATTATATAAGAGTATTAAAACATTTCAATCTGATTGAGATGGAGAGTATATGGATATAAAATTCCAAAACTATTTGATAGAACATGAAATTGTATCTCCACTCTCAGCACATGGTACACCTCAGTAGAATGGTGTATCAAAAAGGAGAAATCGAATTCTGTTGGACATGGTTCAGTTTATGATGAGTTATGCTACCCTACCGAACTCATTTTGGGATTATATAGTATAGACTATAGCTTACATTTTGAACTGCCTTTCGTCCAAAAGTGATACTAGAATACCTTTGGAATTATGGAGTGGTTGTAAAGGTAGTTTATGCCATTTCAGGATCTAGGGTTGCTTAACACATGTACTTCAGGCAAATCCTAAGAAATTGGAACATCATTTAAAATTGTGTCTATTTGTAGGTTACCCTAGAGGAATGAAAGGTGGTTTCTTCTATGATCCTAAAGATAATAAGGTGTTTGTGTCGACAAATGTTATCTTCTTAGAAGAGAACCACATAAGGGATCATAAGCCCCGTAGTAAGATCATGTTGAATGAATTGTTCAGTGAAACTACTGAACCTTCAAAAATAGTTGTTGAAAAGCCCAACACCTCAACAAGAGTTGTTGAAGTTGATTCATCTAGTAGGTCACATCCACCTCAAGTGTTGAGGAAGCCTCAATGTAGTGGGAGGGTTATGAACCTGCCTATTTATTATATGGGTTTAACAGAAACCCTAGCTATCATAGTTGACAGAGATGTTGAGCATACATTGTCTTATAAGAAGGCAATGAAGGATATTGACAAAAATGAATGGATCAAAGCTATGGATCTCAAAATAAAGTCTATGTACTTCAATTCAGTTTGGAATCTTGTAAATCAACTTGATAGGATAAAACCTATAGGTTGCAAGTGGATCTACAAGAGAAAATGAGGTGCTGATGGGAAGGTGCAAACCTTCAAGGCTAGACTTATGGCAAAGTGTTATACTAAAGTTGAAGGAGTCGACTATGAAGAGAGTTACTCACTTGTTGCTATATTGAAGTCTATCTGGATACTTCTGTCCATTGCCTCATATTATGACTATGAGATTTGGCAAATAGATGTTAAGACTGCTTTTCTGAATGACAATCTTGAGGAGACCATTTATATGGAGTAGCCTGAGGGATTCATAAACCAAAGACAAGAGCAAAAGGTTTGTAAGCTTAATCGGTCCATTTATGGATTGAAGCAAGTTTCTCGATCTTGGAATATAAGATATGATATTGCGATCAAATCTTATGGCTTTGATCAGAATGTTGATGAGCTTTATGTTTACAAGAAAATGATCAACAGTTTAGTAGCTTTTCTTGTGTTGTATGTAGACGATATCCTATTCATTGGGAATGATATAGGTATGTTGACTGAAATTAAGAATTGGCTAGCGACTGATGACGGACAGAAATGCACGTCATCTTAGGCCTTTTATTTAGAATTATGAGGATTGTTAAGTGAAATATGCGGCAAATATGTTAGGAGTTCATGAAAAAATAAGTTTGCATCGTTCGGCATTAAAAATCTCGGCTAACCCACTATTATGCGTTCAATTGTCTATCTTTGTAGCTAACACAGGAAGTGGACGCATACATTCGACGCATGGATGTTACGGCCATCAACCGCATGCGTCCATCGTATAGAGGTTGCAGTCGTCAAGCGAATGCGGGCATCGCAAGATTGCAGCTACATGATGATAACCATAATAGAGGGATAAACGCAAGGTTGGTGGAATGCAACATGAACACATATCTCAAGAGAATCAAAAAATGATGTTAACATTTCATTTACCACGCCGTTAGCAGCAGAGATTCAGAAAAGGACCATCGCAACGCAAATGTTAGAATCAGAGCAGGTTCATTAATGTTGTCAACGATCCAGCTCTATAAATAGAAGTCGTTGACCAGAATTTCAATTCATCCAAGTTTCTACCTTCGGGTGGATCCTTGTGATACAGACGAAAGCGTGAGAGAAAGCTTGAGAGTTCTTCATCTCCTTCATCCATTTTGGGTGATGACCGGAGCCTTAGCCGAAGTTAGATCTCGAGAGAGTCAGCTCCGCCGCCCTTTCATGGCACCACCGACAGCCTTGACACACATCTGCTCGAAGTAAGACATTGCTTCCAACTGGTCCTTTCATTTTCTCTTCTTTTCTTATATTGTATTGTATTACATTTTGGCTTAAGAAATTAATACATTTTGTGATCAATGCATTTCTATATTTCCTTCGATTCCATCTCCATCTTCCTTTACTTAGCATCCTTAACTTTCATTGCATCACTTAGTGAGATTGCTAGAGTATCGCTGTCACACCCCCTCCCAGATTACCCTGTTATTCTGGAAGAGGATATGACCGTGGTAGCTACTAGCCCTACTGCTAGCACTCACCACCCAAGCCTTCTAATCTAGATACTAACCTATTCATTTAATTAGTAATATATGCAAACAGCTAACCTCCCCCTTAAGTTCTTACGAAGATTACATAATTACAAGCATACAGCCAAGACGTCACTTTTATAGAAAAATATTCACAGGTGGCCCAAACATTTCTACAGAAACCCTAGTCCCTCACAAAACACGTGTACATAAATGGATTATCAACCTAAGTCTTTTAATAAGTCGAGTCTTTCGGTGGCAAGCAGCAGCAGGATCAACCTTGAGGAAACTGTCCGCTACTTGAAAAGAGAAAACACTTGTGAGCTAAAAGCTCTGTGAGTGACTATAGAATCATAAAGTAACAAGCGTAGCATCACTATAAACATGTAAATATACCAATGCGTAAACTCAAGCATTTGTCTCTATATGTAGCTGTAAACCATTCTCAAACATCATTAAACATTATTATTCCCTAGTTGAGAACGAACCTAAACACTCTAGCTCCCAAACCTTTATTACCAACCAAGAAACCCATACTTCGGTTTCTCATTCATAACTGCCTACGTGCACGTGGCCACACTAACTACCGTCATATTTTAGGTACTTCTGCTCAGATACCTTCTCAAATTTGTCCTTCAGTATCGAGCTATTATGACACCTTCTCATATGTCCTTCGGTATCAAATTGGCTAGGTACCTTCTCAAATGTCCTTCGGTACCTAATTGCTTAGATACTTTCTCAACGTCCTTCAGTTTTGTAACACTAATTAAGTTCCATTGCCTAGTGTTTACACAAGAGTTGTTCCATTGCCACTCATTTACAACAAAACTCATTCTCTCATAGTCTTCCTCTAGGAACCATATATCAAAATCAGAAACACGGCTTTTATAATGGTTACACAACATACCTTGGCCTATGTTACACACATACAAGCTGGAAAACATGCATTAAGTTATTCTCCAACCATTTGTTGCTTGAGGAAATTTAAATACATCATTAATGTCACTGTGCTTTACTTGATCATATATGCATGAGTATTGGAAACCTTAAGTTTACTGAGTCACTCACTGTTCGTCAGGCTCTTATTGGTTTATACGCTTCCTCTAGCTCTTCTTGGCCTGAAAAGATATAATTCCCGATTAAACTACTTAGAATTCCTAGTAAAATATCTCAAAAAATTCATTTATTAAAGGAACTTCCATCAATACAGACAGTTCTACTGGCCAGATCCCCCTGAGCGAGGTCAGCGAGATCCCCTTGAGCGATGCTAGCGAGATCCCCCTGAGCGATGCTAGTGAGATCCCCCTCTGAGCGATGCTAGCGAGATCTCCTAGAGCGATACCAGCGAGATCCTCTAGAGTGAGATCAAGCTTTTCCTATGAAATTTTTAGCGATACTCACCTCAATTTCTAGCGAGATTTCCCCCTAGAGTGAGATCCTTCTTACAAAATCAACGAGATTTCCTTTATAAATGAGATCCTCATGCCCAAATTTTGCTATAATTCTCCCTGATGAACTGTTTGCTTGTTCCTCACAAGCAGCTGTCGCCTTATGTACCAATTCCCTATTCTAACTTCAAAAATTCATAACTCAAAATCCAGAGCTCTTTTCAAGAAACTTCCTTCTAAAACTTGTTTAGATTTGAGTTAGCTTCCTTTTCTTAAAATTTCAACCCAGAATTCCTTATAGTTTGGCCTAGAGCTTCCAAACTTCACCTCGAGCCCTAATTAATCTGTGGTTCTTCCTCTACTTCAAATTCTCCACTTTTTTTCTTCTCCTCTTGCAATGTTTCTTTAGCAGAACAACCTTGAAAACTAGATTCTCCCAGCTTTTAAATGGCATTGAATTGGCTAAATTTACTCTTGTCAATTGCCAAAACCATGCTGTTGAAGTTTCACTTCCCTTTTTAATCTTCCTGCCGCTTCCTGAGTTTAAAGAATTAATTGCCACGTCACTCCACACTTAGTGCCTCTAGCAGACTAATGATTGAGTTTCTTCATTTGATATTTTTTTCCTTCCTTCATAATTCCTATAAATAACATGAATTTCTATTTAATAAATATGTAATATAACATTCCTTTGGCTAAACATGCTTATCTAGAGAACCTAAGTTCAGGGGTTTACAATCGCATACTTAATCATGCGTCATAGGAATATGAAGCATGTAGCAAACCACCGGAAGGTGTGCGTTGCGTGAGTGTTGTGAGAAAATCTTATTTGCTTAGTGTGAAGCTGTAGCAACACCTGTCTATAGGCGGACGCAATGCTTTTCTATGAGTAAAGTCAACAGCAACTAACTGCCCGGGAGGGTAAGTGGTTGGTTGCATTAAGCAATATAAGCAAGTATTCACTAAAGATAGGAATAATTTTACGTCAGCCAGGTTTATGCGATTACCTTATCTTATGAGCGCATCATTCATCATTTAGGCATACTTGGAAGAGTAGTCTAAAATGAAAGATTTATGAGAGGCATAATTTGTTCTGGGCATTCAGATCTTTTGAGATCGAAAGAACAAAACATTAGACCTGTCTCAGGCATCGTACATTGACAAGATGCGAGTCAAGTTTTCGATGTAGAACTCTAAAAGGGACTTACTCCTTTCAAACGTGAAGTTCTTTTGTCTAAGAAACAGTGTCCTAAGAAACCTCAAGAGGTTAAGGAAATGAGACGGATCCCCTATGCATCGACTGTTAGTAGCCTGATGTATGCGATGTTATGTACTAGACTTTATATTTGTTATGCAATTGGGATAGTCAGTAGATATCATTATAATCTAGGATATGATCACTGGAATGCCATTAAGAACATCCTCAAGTATTTACGAAGAACAAGAGACTACATGCTCGTATATGGTTCTAAGAATTTGATCCTTATAAGATACACAGACTCTAATTTTTAGACTGGTAAGAATTTTAGGAAATCCACATCATGATCAATGATCACTTTTAACAGAGGGGTGGTAGTCTAAAAGAGCACCAAGCAGGGGTGTATCGTTGACTCCACTATGGAGCTGAGTACGTAACGACTTGTGAAGCTGTTAAGGAAGCTGTGTGGCTCAAGAAGTTCCTAACTGGTCTAGAAGTAGTTTTAGATATGTCTAAGCCCATCACTCTTTATTATGATAATAGTGATGTTGTGGCTAATTTTCGAGAGCCTAGGAGTCATAAGTGCAGAAAGCACACAGAGCGAAAGTATCATCTCATTCGGGAGATTGTGCATTGAGGGGACATGATTGTCACGTGGATAGCTTCGGAGCACAACGTAATCGTCATTTAGTAGCATTAACCCACAAACTAATAAACTAACATTCTAGGTTATCTTATGTAGCTTAAGCATGTATGTAGAGACATATAGGTGGACCATTTTTAAGTGATAACCTAAATGGTCTGTAGTAGATAGATAAGGCTAGGTATCTTATCTTAGTGACACTATGAATATGGCTCGCTTTGTAGATGTTACAATTGTTGTAAAGTGCTACAAATGATTTGAACTGGATTATTCATGTAGAGACATGTGAGCGGGGTATTCTAAGGAGTTTGTATAAGACCAAACCATGAAATGATTAGTCTCATTATATAGCACTGTTAATAATAAAGACTTACATTTCACCAGGATGACCATAGGTAACATGACCTAAATCCTAAGTGAGTTGTGAACTCTTACCTTAGGCGATCCTTTGATTTGTATGGGTGAGAGTGGCTAGATCTTCGATTCAATAAGCCTACCATTTTGGGTATTTATCTGATTGGAGAGTTGGGAACATAGCTATATAAGACGGAATTTACTTCTTCTCTTAGTGTCGGCGTAAGTAAATAATTTGCTCCCTTAAGGGCTGATTTTGGGGTTTAAACAATGAGGCGGCCGAAGAAAATCGGAAGTGAGATTTCCATGAGCAGTGGAACAAGATTATTCTAAATCACAATCATGAATGAACAATACATTTACAGTCGACTTCAAATAAACGATTATACAATTCATACAGAAAATTACAGCATGAAAAACTACAATGCACAGAAAGCAACTCTACGCATATATGAAGATGTGTCTCCATGCTCCATTGCGTGACCGCTCGAACAATCAGCAACCTCGAAAGCTCGATCTACACGATCGCAACACAGCACGAACTTTTCACGCTCGTCTTCAACGATCTCCTCGGTCACGATCTCCTCCGCAACAGTAGACGGTCTCCACAGCACCGCGAACGACCTCCAGAAAACCTCGACTGTGTCGAGTTGAGTCTGACACCACCAACAAGGCAACCTTGGTATTCTCTGTGTGAGAATCCAGAGGGTGGGCTTTGTTCGGGCTTGGTCTGAGGCAAACGAAGGATGAAAAACCGATTGTGTACACGACAGGGCAAGTGGGAGATGGCAGAGACCTATTGTATAAGTTGATGCCCAATCGTTTAGATAAAGCTAAGCGATCGTCTAGCAAAAACTATGCGATCGTTTAGCTCAATCTATCGCCTACAGACTCTACACAATCGTTTACCTTGGGCCAGCGATCGTATAGCAAAACTATGCGATCTTTTGGTAAATACTGCACGATCATTTAACTCTAGTCTGCACAATCGTTTAGCTCGCCCAGCCGTCGTTTAGTAAATTTGAACATTTACATCAATCCTCCACTAGATGTATCTCATACATCATACCGATTATATCATATATAATCAAAAAAACCTATTGTCAATTTGAACATTTCAAGTCAACACCAAGAATTGATCCTCAGCTGAATCTATTGAGCTACCAAGGGGACCTCATGGACTTGTAGCTCGAAGCTCCAACGGTACGTGAATAACTGACTAAACTCTTTAGTCATGGGATCCACCATCCGTTAACTGTCAGGCACTCCACTAAAGTTCGGCAACTGAACTCTCCTTACCACAGATATATTATGTGTCCATCTTAACCAATGGGCAGTGCGAGAACCCTTCACAGATCGCTCGTAAGTACAGCTGGGCCAATAACCATTATGCCCCTATAGTTACATCTATCTCCTTAAGTACCACTGATCCCTCTAATGAACAGAAGTCATAGTCCTACTATGACTGAGTTTTCTCTTCCTAAGAGAAGCTGTGGCTACTATGTTCAAGCCCCGGAATCAGCCCTTAAGGGAGTAATCTCTCTACTTATCCCTGCTTTGAGAAAGGAGTGAATTCCATCTTGCGAATTGAGTTCCCAGCTCCCAGATCAGATAAGTCCCCAAAAAGGTAGGCATGTTGAGTTGGAAATCTGGCTACTCTCATCCATACTAATCAAAGGACTGCCCTCAAAGGCAGGAGTTTCCAAAACACTCAGGATTGAGGTCGTGTCAACTATGGTCGTTTAGGTGAGATGTAAGTCTCTAGTATCAACGGCGTTATATACAGAGTCTAGTCATCTCGTGGTCCAGGTATTATACAAACTCTTTGTATAGGACACCCCCGCTCCACATCTCCACATAAATGGTCAGAATCTACCATCTGTAGTAGTTTACAACACTTGCAATCCTCTACAAAGCGGGTCGTATCCGTAGTGTCACCAAGATCAGGTATCCCACCTTAATCCTTATACTACAGACCTATTTAGGTTATCGCTTAAGGCATGATCTACTTGTATATCACATATACATGCTTAAGTTCACATAAGATAACCAAGGAGTTTTGTTTATTGGGTATGAGTAAATGCCATAATTAAATAACACTTATTTTATTCATTGAACAATGTGTATCATTACAAAACAACGAGACTCTGGGAGAATTAGGACACCAATCCCAATAGCGTCACACCCTCTCTTGGGTCAAAAGGGATTTGATCATGGTTGGACTATGACTTATTGTTCATTAGAGGGATCAGTGGTACTTAATGAGTTAGATGTAACTATATGGGCTAAATGGTAATTTTGGCCCAGCGTACTTACGAGCAATTTGTGAAGGATCATCGAACTGTTGACTGGTTATATCTAATGGACACAGAAATATATCTGTAGTTCGAAGAGTGCAGTTGTTGGCCTTTAGTGAAGTGAATGGCAGTTAAGGAATGTTGAATAATTTAATTAAATGAGTTTAATTAATTATTCAAGAACCATTGAAGCTTCAATCTACAGGTCCATAAGGTCCCTTCTGTAACTCAACGGGGATTATTGAGGATCAAGTTTGGATTAACTTGAATTGTTCAAATTAATTAAGGAAATTAATTATATATGTGATATAATTAATTTATCTTAATTATATATGATATAATTAATATAATGTATTTGATACATTTTAATATAAAATTTATTTTAAAGGAATTAAATATTTGAATATGATTCAAATATTAATTATATGGATGGGATCCATCCCATCCATATAATTAATATTTTGTATAAATGTGATTTATATTAAATACCACAAATGATTAATAGAATTAAAAACTATAGATTATATTGTATTTGATACAATATAAAAACTATAGGTTATGTGATATTTGATATAACATATAGTTATATATACATATAATAAGTTAGTTATTATATATATAACTAATTTTAAATTAAATTTATTTTATTTTAAATTTAAATTTCAAAACTAAAGGGAAGGAGTTAGAACTCTCTCCCCTTAATTCTCTCAATCAAACGTAAGTGGAATGCAGTTGGGAATTATTTTTTTATCTTCTTCCTCTTAACGATAAGGAGAATACAGAAGCTCGTTGTTGAAAGAATTCCCATTGTGTTCTACAGAAAAGGTTTCTCCCAAAAAGATCTCAAAGTTCACACACTACTGAGGATTCTCTTTCCCTACAGAGAATACAGAGGAAACTTTTGTGGTGATGTCTAGGTTCGTGATTGTTCGTGATCAACGTGGAGGGATTACGTGAAAAACGGTTCTTCAAGAGTAAGATTTTCCTTTTTCATAATTTCTTCTGTTAAATGCATACTATAATTTGTGTTTTGATGCATAATTTATGTATTGTAAATTTTGATTTCTATAAAAATAAAATTTAGGATCGATCCCGCTTCTGCTATGGATCTCATAGTTCCTTCAGTAAGATCATTGGCAAAAGAAAACTTAATTACCTTGGTCTTCTATCCTTAAATGATGTTATGCTGGTTGAGGAGCCCACTGTCAATCTCATTAGCATCAGCCAGTTATGTGATCAAGGTTTGAACGTCAGTTTTACAAAAGAACAATGTATTATCACTAACAGTGCTAAAGTTCATGTTATGATAGGTACACATTCATCTCATAATTGCTACTTGTGGACTCTTGACAATGTTACACACGTTTCATCTCTCTCGACAAGATGAAACACGTCTGTGGTATAAAAACATCGATCATGTGAGCATGAAAACTATTCAAAAGGCAATAGTCAATAATGCTATATTCGGACTTCCACCATTACTTTCTGCTACTGGAAATATTTGTAGTGATTTTTAGGCAGGTAAATAAACTCATACTTCACATAAACAAATCTTCCATACTAGTTCAACACGTATTTTGGAACTTCTTCATCTGAACCTTATGGGATCCATGTAATCTAAAAGTCTGGGAGGTAAAAGGTATGTGTTAGTTGTTGTTGATGACTTCTCTAGATATACTTGGGTTTTAGTTATCGTTGATGACTTCTCTAGATATACTTGGGTTTGTTCTCTTTATGAAAAGTTAGATGTCTTTACTGCTTTTCAAGCTCTCTGCCTCCAATTCCAACGAGAGAAAAATTTGAATATTGTACGAACAATGAGCGATCATGGTTGAGAATTTGAGAATTCTTGATTGGCTGAGTTCTACAATTCAGCTAGGATTCATCATGAATTTTCTACTCCAATCACTCCTCAGTAAAACAATGTTATGGAAAGGAAAAATCAGACTCTCCAAGAGATGATTTTGAGTAATGTTACATGCTAAGCATTTGCCATTTTATTTTTAGGTTGAAGCTCTAAACACAACTTCTCACATTCACAACAGAGTTGTTTTACGTCCAGGTACCTTGAGCACAATTTATGAAATATGGAGAGGAAAAAAACCAAATATTAAATATTTTCATATTTTTTATAGACATGGTACATCTTGTTTGATAGGGAAGCCAAGAGATATGGGATTCCAAATCTGGATGGCATATTTCTTAGATACTTTACAAATAGTCGAGTCTACCGTGTGTGCAATAAACGAACTCGTCGTGTTATGGAATCAATAAATGTAATGATTGATGATCTTGTTGAACTATCAGTTTCTACTCCTATGGAAGAAGAATTTAGCATGCGTCCACTTGTCAATACAGATGTTCTTAACATCTCCTTTGACATGTCATCTAACAAGAATTATGAAATACCAGTTGAAGACAACAAGTCAGCTTCTGAAGAGGTTGAAATATGTAACAAGCACCCTTCAAATAAAGTTCGCAAATATCATCCTTCTAGCAATATAATTGGCAATCTTGATGAAGGGGTGACAAGCAAAAAGAAAGATAAAGTGAATTATCTGGAGATGATCAACAATATTTGCTTCATCTCTCTTGGTGAACAAAGAAATGTCAAAGAAGGTTTGAAGGATGAATGTTGGGTAAATGCTATGCAAGAAGAGCTCGAGCAATTTATGAGAAATGATGTCTGGACTCTCAACTAGAGTTTTTTAATGTTATTGGAACAAAATGGATATAAAAAAATAAGTCTAATGAGAATGGCAATGTCACTAGAAATAAGGCAAGATTAGTTGCTCAAGGGTATACACAAATATTGAAGGTATTGATTTTGATGAAACATTTGCTTATGTTGCTCGTCTAGAGGCCATCAAACTTCTGCTTGGAATATCTTATTTTTTGAAGTTCAAACTATACCAAATGGACAGAAAGAGTGTTGATATTGATGTCCTAAATCTCAATGGTTCTCTTAGAGTGTAAACTTGTATGAACAAATTGTTATTAATAAAATGAGAGTTATTTTATTTGTGCATTAACTCAATCTAATAAACTAAGATCTAAGATTATTTTATGTAACTTAAACATGTATATGGTTGACATTATTGGCTTTTTGACTCATAATCTCAAATTAATTAATTAATTAATAATTTGATTATAACAAACCTGCTTTTATTTATTAATAAATTGAGTATTGTGAGGTGTCTATTATGTAGAGCTTGGAATAACGGTTCCAACATAATTTGAATCATTCAAATTGGAGTTCAAACAAAGAAGATATGGTTGAAAAAAGTTTAACAGAAAAATTTTGAGCTGATGACGTGGCATAATTTTTCTCATCAAAGTGGACCAATAGAAATGTGCCACTTGGAGCATGGGAGGAAGGACACATGGTGGGCTTTTAAGGTTTTGGATTGGTTCCAAAAAGAAAATGACTTTAAAAGAAAAATAAATTTAATATTATTTTATGTTTGTGTCTAACGGCTAGTTTTGGATAAATTTTTATTTTTTGTTGGTTTTTTTTAAAAAATAAATTAAATTTAAAAAGAAAAAATTTGATAGTATTTTTTGTTTGTGTCTAACGGCTAGTTGATTCAAAAAGAAAAATCTTCACCATTGATTTTTTTTTCATTTCCAATCTCTAATGGCCCAAATTAAATGTGTTTTCACATCTCTGATCTTTCTTTTTAAACTCTCAATCTTCTAAAAAATTAAACAACAATTTACACATTGTTACAATCCTCAAAGCTACCTTTGTTATTCTCTCAAAACTCTCATTTTTTCTTTTTATCTTATTCTTGAGAGATTTTTTTGTATTGTGAGGATTTACTTGTTGAGTGCTCAAATTTGTATATCTACTATTTAAGAGGGTTTTTCCTCATCTTGCTCTTCAGTTCTAAATCGATTGTAAAGGGTTACTCTTGAACCAATAACAAGAGTCTTGTAACGGTTTGATTCTCAAACGTGGAAAGAATCGAGTTTGTTCTTACACCCGAAAAAAAAAACATTGTAGTGGTCGACTCTAAGCTGTGGAAAGAGTCAAAGACTTCTAGTGAAGTACCCAAAAGGAGCTTAGGAAGTGGATGCAGGTCGGGTTGTGCCGAACCACTATAAAATTATTGGTGTTAATTTATCTATCCCTCTCCTATTTAATTTTGAAATTAATTTATAATTATAGTTTATTGCATGAAATTAATTGCCACATTTATTCTTGAAATCAATTGCTTATATTTGTTTATTTTGATTGGTAGTTCTTAAACTTTCTACATACATTACCAATCTTGTTATGAAAATTAAATTGGATGCTTAAAAATATTATTTTTAATTGCTTGATTATTTTAAAATAAATTTATTTGTATGAATTTATTGTTTAAATTACTTGTTGGTAAAGTTTATTAATTTGTTTAATTGGGTCTACATTAGGAAATTTTTTTAATTAATTTGATTAAACCATATTCGCCTTCTCTAGGATTGTCATACCAAACTTATAATTGATATCAAAGTGAGAAACTCTTCTACATAAATTATTTTTCAAATATTATTTTGATAATAAAGTATCTTATTAATATTTTGAAAATTTGTTTGAAAAGCTTAAGAGCTAGAACTATGGCAACTTTAGAAGATCATTCATTTGATAGTCCCCATTCTTCGATAAAAATGGAAATTGTGATGTATGGAAAAATAAAATGAAAACATTTATGTTTGCAGTGGATTTCAATATTTTATATGTTTGTGAGCATAATTTGGCAAATTTGGAATTGAATAGTGAGTTGCTTACATTTAATGTCTATGAATATCATATATTGTGCATTGGATAGACAAATATGTGACAAAAATTTTAATTTTGAATATGCATATGATATTTGAAATTTTCTTGATAATATGTATAGCTTAGAAAATTCTCCTTGTAGTACTAATAATTTATTTGATGTGAAGGAGAAGTATAATTCTCACAATCAAGAGAAGTTTCATGAAGTGAAAAAAGGAAAAGTGTGATCAACCTCGTTGTGCTTAATGGCTCATTTGGAAAAGGATTCCGAAGATGAAAATGAAAAAAAAAATGAAGTAATTCAAAAATTCCCAACTTTTGGTGAATTATATGATGCATTTGAAAGTATGCTATGTGATCTTGAAAAAGTTAGCTCTAGATATATGAAATTATCAAAGAAGTTTAAGACATTGTCTATTGAGAATAAATTGTTGATAGATGAAAATTCTTGTTTAACAGATAGGGCTAATAACACATCATTGCATGATTCTTGTTGTGATGAGAAAATTGACTTGAAGGATAAAATTTATTTTTCATGAAAAAGAGAATGATGACCTCAAATTATTGTCATGTGAATTGAAAGTTGAATTGAACGATTTGAGAAATAAAAATGAGAAAATTGAATATTTCTCTCTCGAGTAAGTGATAAATTGCTAGTTTGAGAAATAAAATTATTGATTTGGAAACTAGTAATATAACATTAGAAAAAAATGAGAAAGTTTCTCTTGTAGACAAGATTAAATTTCTTGAATTTGATATTGATAAGAAAAATAATCTTTTGCATATGCTTAAAGAGAAAGAATTGCTTGCTAATAAGAAGCTTGAAATTTCAAAAGAGTCAAGTAAAAAATTAACTATAGGATCTAAGAAGTTGGATAAAATTATTGACTTGGGTAAATCTTATAGTGACAAAAAGGGATTTGGCTAAATAGATAAAATTCTTTCATCTAGTTCCAAAAGTATTTTTGTTAAAGTCGCCCCTTGTATGTCTCAAGATGTTTTGCCTAATATATATAACGTTATTGAATCTAAATTTATGAATAAGCATGAAAATCTATAAATATTCATGGAAAATCAAAATTTGTGCATAAACATTCCCATGCAAGATCAAAATATGCTCATAATGTGAATTTTGTGAATAGACATGAAAAAGCTAGAAACGTAATTAAAAATTCAAAGTATGTGCCTAGAGATGTTCATGAAAAATATACATTTATACATAATTCTAAATTTATGCCTAAACATGTAAATGCTAGAGATCTGCATGTAAAATCAAATTTTGTACCCACTTGTCATTATTATGGAGTTGAAGGTCGTATTAGACCAAACTGTTTTAAATTAAAAAATGCTCCTAATAAGAAATATTTGAATAGACATATTATGAAAAATCAACTAGTCAAAAGTAAATTCTTGTCCAATGTTGTATGTTATTCTTGTGACAAAATTGGTCACAAATATCATGCTTGTTATTTGTCAACATATGAATGTTAGTAGTTTTGGAACTAATTTGAAATGGATTTCAGAGTCGATCACTAAGAATGAAGAACCCAAGAAATAGGTATCAAAATCTTTTGGTTGAACTTTATTTGTAGGTGTGATTTAAGAAACAATTGTTGCTTGGACTTCAGTTGTGGAATTAATTTAAATTGTAACTACTAAAAAGCTTGCTTGAATCCATCGAAGGAAATTGCATATTTGGTAACTCTTATCATTTTTTGAATTAGTCATAATTATTCTCTTGGTATATTTATAGAAATTATATCTCTTGAATGGTTTGAAAGATGAGAATTTGACATCTTGTGAATTAATATTTAGCATTTAACCATCTATTGATGTTTATTTATTTGTTAATGTGGCTTTACTATTATATGGTATATTTGTTTTATTTGTTTTGCAACAATTGGTGCTTATCATATAATATTTGATATTTTGGTATCTCAATTATTTAAATTTTATTTGAATGATTTTATCTCCTTAGTAATTATTGATTTTATTTCTTATTAGAAGGTGAATGTTAATTTAATGAGAGTCATGCACTTTCATATATGAATTCCATATATATGATGATGTTGATTCTTCATATCCTTTATTGTAGTGCGATCCTCTTATGCATATTATTTATCCTTTTAGGGAAATAATTGTCTTTGGAATATAAGTTTATTCTTAAAAATTGGTATAAAATTTAGTTATCATTTCTACCCTCATGTTGAATGATGTGCTAAATATCTTATTAAAGGGGAATGTTCAATTGATTTCAAGAGGGAGAGAAAATTGTTAAATTGGTCTTAAAATTTATATGATGCTTCTTGAATTTACATTGTTGTTGCTTATTTTTAGAAGGCATGTTAATAGGAGAAGTAATGAAAAATTATGTGTTTATAATTTTAGGAGAAGCTTCCATGTTTTTATGTTATTTTTCTTAATTGCTATTTTTTTATTGATTCCAAAAGGGGGAAATGTATTAAGAAAAATGAAAGTTGATCGTTATTGAATGTCTTTGTTGCTATTGAATTGAGAATTGTTACTATTGAAATATACATTGTTTTCAAGTTAATTAAAATTATGTATGTGCATTGATTGTGATTCAAGTTCATATATTTATATCACACATCTCTTTGGATCTCATTTTTCTTTACTTATTTGTCTTTACTAAAATGGAGATTGTTAGCTTTTTTGCCATTAATCTCAAATTAATTAATATTTCGATGATAATAAATTTTCTTTTATTTATTAATAATTTGAGTGTTTTGAAGTGTATTGTGTAGAACTTGGAACATTGATTAGAGTACAATTTGAATCACTCAAATCGGACTTCAAACGAATAATATAGGATTGAAACAAGCTTAACGGAAATATCTTGAACTTATAACGTGGCAGAATTTTTCTTATCGAAATGAACCAATTGAAAGGTGTATGAGAGGAAGGACACATGGTGGACTTTTAAGATTTTGGATTGGTTTCAAAAAGAAAATGTTTTTAAAAGAAAAATAAATTTAATATTATTTTATGTTTTGGTCTAACTGCTAGTTTCAGACACATGGTCGATTGTTGTTTTTTGTTCAGTCTTTTAAAAAGAAAATGATTTTTTAAAAAAATATTTAATATTATTTTTTGTTTCTGTCTAAAGACTAGTTGATTCAAAAAGAAAAATCTCCACCATTGATTATTTCATTTCTAAGTTCTAATGACCCAAATAAAATGTAATTTTCACCAATTTTCTTCTCTTTTCTGTTAGGGGTGTACATGGGTTGAGGAGATTTTCTGGACCAACCTGAAATTTTAGGTTGGTTGGGTTGGCAACCCGAATGGCCCGAATAAGGTCTCCAACCCAAACTCAATGCTTACAATTCGAGTTGGGTTGTCGGGTTATTTATTCTTTTTCTTTTTTTTATTAACTTAAAATACTTAAATTTGTGTACTAATAATTAAAATTTCATAAAATTCAAATGTTAAATATCAAAATCCAAGATATCTATTACAAAATTTATACAAACATCATAAAAATATATATGAGTTACAATATTTACAAGTAATATATATGTATAAGAAATTTAAGTTGGGTTGAATCAACCTGAATTTTTAAAAATGCAACCCAAACCCAACCCAACCCGAAAAAGCATAAAAATTTTATCCCAACCCAATTTTTTCAATTTGGATTGGGTAGTCTGGGTTGTTCAAGTCATTTAAACACCTCTACTCTCCATCTTCTCCAAAATTAAATAACTATTGTTATTCTCTCAAAACACTCATTTTTTCTTTTCATATTCTTGAAAGATTGATTGTAATGTGGGGATTTATTTGTTGAGTGCTCAAATTTGTAAATCTACTCTTTAAGAGGGGTTTTCTCGTCTTGCTGTTAATTTCTAAATCTATTATAAAGGGTTACTCTTGAGCCAATAACAAGAGTGTTATAACGATTTGTTCCTCACCCATGAAAAGAGTCAAGTTTGTTCTTGCGCCCGAAAAAGAACGGTGTACCGGTTCAACTCTAAGCCGTGGAAAGAGCCAAAGACTTCTGGTGAAATATCCAAGAGGAGCATGGAAAGTGGATGTAAGTCGGAAAGTGTCGAACCACTATAAATTACCAGTGTAAATTTCTTTATCCCTCACCTATTTAATTTTGCAGTTAATTTGTTATTATAGTTTTATTATATTAAATTAATTGCATCATTTATTCTTGAAATCAATTGCTTATAATTGTTTATTTTGATTGGTAGTTCTTAAACTTCTTCATCATTACCATTCTTGTTATGAAAAATAAATTTGGTGCTTAAAAGTATTATTTTTAATTGCTTGATTATTTTTAATTGAATTTATTTGTATGAATTTATTATTTAAATTACTTGTTGGCAAAAGGTTTATTAATTTATTTAATTAGGCTCACATTAGGAAAAAAAATTTAATTAGTTTGATTAAACCCTATTCACCTACCAGGGTTGCCATACCGACCCTATAGACATACAAGTGGATTTTGTTTAAGTAATAAACTAAATGGTTTGTAGTATATGGATAAGATTGGGAGTCTTATCCTAGTGACACCTACGAATATGGTCCATTTTGTTATTATTATGAGATTTGTAAAGTGTTACAAACGATTTAATCCTAATCGTTCATGTGGAGACATGCGAGTGAGAGTATCTTATACAAACAGTTTGTATAAGACTGTACTGCGAAATGATTAATCTTTCTTTATAACACTGTTACTTGAAGAGACTAACATTTCAATAGGATGACCATAGCTGACTTGACCTTAATCCTGAGTAAGTTGTGAACTTCTGTCTATGAAGGCAGTTCTTTGATCTATATGGGTAAGAGTGACCAAATTCACTGACTCAATAAGCCTACCATTTTGGGGATTTGTTCGAGTAGGGAGCTGGTAACATCGCTACACAAGATGAAATTTCCTCTTTCTCGGTTATAGAGTAAGTAAATGAACTACTCCCTTAAGGGTTGATTCCAAATCTTAAACAATAAGGGCCTTCACCCTCTCACTAGCCAGAGGGGTCTAGTTTATAGTTGGACTATTTGTTCATTAGAAGAACCGTGGTACTTAAGGAGTTAGATATAACTACAGGGGTAAAACAATAATTTGACCATATTGTAGTTATGAGCGATTCATGAAGGGTCACTTATTGTTGATTGGTTATATCCATAGACATACTATATATAGTGCAGAGAGTGCAATTGTGAGTCTTTAGTGGAATGACTTACAGTTAATGAATGTTGATTACTTAATTAAACTCTAATTTAATTAAAGAGTTTAATTAATTAATCTCCTATTATTAGAGCTTTCAATCTGTAGGTCTATACGGTCTCTTTGCTAGCTCGTTAAGATTTAAATAAGAATTAATTAATTTTTGATTAATTTGAATCGATCAAATTAAATAAAGGAATTAATTGTATAAGATACAATTAATATAATGATTATAATATAAAGTTAATTTTGAATGAGATTCTAAGTTATACTTTATTAAAGGAGAGAGATGAATATTGAATAAGATTCATATAAAACTATAGATTAAAATTAATATGAATGATATTCATATTAAACTATAGGTTATGTGAGAAAATATTATTTGAATATGATTCAAATTAAATTAAATATATGATTTTTAATTAATTAATTACTTAATCATTAATTAATTAACCTTATTTATTTAACAATATATTAAAAATGATTTAATATATTTTTAAATTTAAATTAATATTATTAATTTAAATATATTAAATTAAATTTAATAATATTAAACTAATAATATTATTTGGGAGTTATTCTATCCGTACGAGTGGGGAATTATTGAGAAATAGCTTCCCCCCTCTCTCACATATAATGTAAAAATGTTTTGGAAGAAAATGAGCTTCCCCCTCTCTCGTATATAATGTAAAAAATGTTTTGGAAGAAAATGAACACACACAATTTTTTTGGAACAAGAAAACTCTTTACAAACTCCTCCTCCCTAGAACTCTCTCTAAACTTGATTTTTCCTATCAAAATCAAAGAGCCAACACCTCATTCGATTCTTATCTGGAGAATAGTAAGGAAGATAAAACTATCGGTGTCTTTTGTGTTCTCTGTACGTTGAGCTTGAGGAAGAAATTTGGAGTTGTGAGTTCCGACGAAAAAGAGATAAATATCAAGAAGACGATCTTCACATGTTAATATCTTCTCCCTTAAATATTCTTCTAAGCATGTTGTGTAAAATTGATGTTTATACTAGTTCTATTTTATTTCTCTGTTTTTGAGTTTTTCTAAAACGAAATTCATTGGTACAATACGATCACTCGCTTCCATTGAGGATTCAATTCCTTCATAGAGTGCCTTCCTGAACGAATATTTAAAGAGGAAATGTACGTTGAGTAGCCCAAATGATTTGTGGATCCTTCTCATCTTGAGTATGTGTATATACGAAATAAGGCCTTTTATGGACTTAAACAAACGCCCAGAGCCTGATATTAACATCTGACTTAATTTCTCGTAAACAATGGGTACAGTAGAGGAAGAGTTGTTAAACTCTATTTATAAAATGATCTCAAGGTAAGTTTGTGATTGTTTAGATTCACGTTGATGATATTTTTTTTTTGTTAGGGATGTTACAAGAGATGGTAGAACTATTTGTGAATCAAATGAAGAAGAAATTTGAAATGAGCACGATAAGAGAAGTAACATATTTTCTAGGGTTTCAAATCAGTATTAAACGAACTCTTACTCCCATTCATGCTAGAATCTCCAAAGATTTAGGAGGAACTCAAGTTGATGAGAGTCTGTACGGAAGCATCATTGGAAGTTTGTTGTATCTAACAGCCAGCAGACTAGACATTTGGTATTTGTGCCAGATATCATTCCTGTCCTAAAACCATGCTTAGTGCTAAGAGGATAATCATATATATTAATGAAAAAAAAAAGTGATTATGACTTATTATACACTTTTGATACAAGTAGCCCTCTTTTTGGCTACTATGATGTTGATTGGGTTAAAAGCTTTAAGGACAGGAAGAGCACCTCTGTAAGTTGCTTCTTTTAGGGAACAACTTAATTTCATGGATGAAGCAAATGTTACAAGAGTATGATGTCTCACAAAATGTCATGACTCTATAATGTGACAACATGAGTACCATTGATATACCCAAAACTTCGTTTCAGCACAGTAGTACTAAACACATTGACACTCGACATCATTTATTTGAGACCTAGTTGAAAGTAAACAAATCACGTTGGAACACATTAGCACTAAGAATCAAAACGCAGATATCTTTACAAAGGCATTGGGTATTGTTCGATTCGAGGCCCTGAAAGCTGTTTTGGCTTTGTGTGTGTAAAAACATAGTAATTAACTCACTGGGCTAGTCTGATAAGGAATTTAGCCACTTAAGAATTCTCAGATGTACTAGTACTTGCAAGTGCATCTTTGATGCAATCATCGATTCTCCCGAGCCCCTTTCTTATTATTAGGCTGATTGGTTTGGAACCCTATACAAAGGAGATTTGATTCATTCCGAATTAAAAGGTTCAGTTTCAAACTCTAGTTTAAAAAGAAGAAGTACACCAAGCTAATGTGCCTTGGATGATCCACATCTTAGGGTCAGGCATGGGCGAATTCCTCCTTTTCCTCCTCAACGTACGAGGTATTAGCTTGGCCCATCAAGGTTGTAAGCCCAAGTGGAAAATCAATTTAATAACCAACTTAATTACAGTTGTTCAGTGTGTGTGCATGGTTAATTGTCCTTTAATTTCAAATTTCATTTTGAATTTGTAGTATTAACCGTTGTTTTGGGACAGTTTCTCAAGAAATAATGTGGGTTTCTATCTTTCTCAACCATTTCTCTTCATCTTTTCATTTGCGTGCTGAGTGAAGTTCATCTGGATGGTGAGTACTAGACAAGGTACAAAGATGGTAAGGATCAAGGAAAAAACTAAAAAGGAAACTACATGTCAAGAAGGATGCTCGTCTAGAAGTGATCAAATCTTACAGTGGAAGCGTATAAATGCTTTTGTTTTTATTTTGGGAAGATGAAATTTTAGAAAATAGTAGATCAAGCATAAATTTAAGAGGGAAGATGAAAACATTACCTTTGAAGAACCGTTTTTCAATCCTTTCCAGGTTTTAAGAGTTTCGCCAATTCTTTCTTCATGTACTGATCTCCCACGAACAGTATGAATACACCACCACCAGGTCTTCCCTGTTATTCTCTTGGCAAGGACCGATATTTGCATATTCTGCTTGAATATATGTCTGAAATTATTATACTTTCTTATTGTATACCTTTTTCTTCGTCTTAATTGGTTAGTGACAACATTGTTTGATCCTTAATAGTTTTTTTTTCTGTTATTCCTTGATGTCCTCTTGTTGTACTTATTATTATTTTTTCCATTAATGGAGCTATTTGATCTTCATCACTATCTCCAGAGATTAGAAAAACAAACGAAAAGAACAATAGCTCCCTTTCTCTTGATTAATAGTTGCTTATCATTTGATGATTATCTTTAAGTTGGATTATCTACAAGCTCCCTTGTTAGATTTGGTTCAAGATACTCCCTTCCTTGTTTAAAGTATTAATCAGCTTCTACTCCTCAAAGAACCGGTTGATACACGAATGACTCAAATGTTTTGAGTAAATGAGCACAAACTCACACACATATAAGTCAATTTTTTTTTAACTGAGATGAACAACTAAAGAATATCCAGAAGAATAAGGGAGCGAATAACATTCATAAATCTTACATGAAAAATCCTTAAACAAATTAGGTAAAAACTACTAGCAAGGATAAAAAAAATTTCCACTATATAAAATAGGAGTGATAAACTTTCTTTCTTATAAAGAAATCGCAAGCTCTCTTACAAGAATAAACTTTTTATTTTTTATCTCATATTTTGTTCACTTATTGGTGATTTTGGATGACTGGGCAACTATGGATCTCCTCCTATTTATAGCCAAAAGAAACTTGACCATCAAGTAAATCCAATGACTCCAATTTGTTTTGATCAATGCAAATGATCCAATAGCTCCAAGTTGTCCTTGATCAATGTGAAAGAACTGATCTTCATAAATTGATCTTGGACAAAGTGTAAGATTCGATGATTCAAAATTATCTTATAAGATACTTCTTGAATAAAAGAAGGAGACTTTTTAACATAAATTTATGGGTATAAATTGATATTTGCCGTAATAGATTTAATAATAATTAAGTTCTTCATCTATTTCATTTTTGTCAATTAATTTTTTTTAAAATATTTTGGTACAGTAACATTTTATTTTTAACCATTTAAACTTAACATTAACATTAAAAAAAATAATAACAAATAAATAAATAAAAAACTCTACTTTCATCCCTACCATCAATATCCAGTTAATCATTTAACAAAACTAAAATTACTTGCACCTATTTTCATACATGTGACAGCCCCTATGTTTGTATAAGATGATGCTAATTACAAGAATGGTCCCACTAAAATATCTTTCAAATGGTCAACATAAATAGATGTATTTAATTTATTATTTTTCTAATTCAATAATATTTAGAGTGGGGAGATTCAAACTCCTTTAACTCTTGATTATGGGTAGAATTAATTAAATAATTATAAATTTATTGTCTGGATTATAAAATAATAAAAATAAATATATATATTTTAAATGATAAAATTATTAAAAATATATATAAATAATAGCAAAACATCACAATTTATCTGCGATAGTGTGTCTATCGTGTCATGTGTAGTCTAGTACGATTTATAGTAAATAGACAACAAAATTTTATTATATTTATAAATATTTTTTTATATTTTTTTATATTTGAAAATAACCCAAAATAAATTTATGGAATAAAAAAATCAATGAGGTTTAGACTTCACAATAAAATAATCAAAAATAATTTTTCAATAAATAAATCTGGAGGGAAAATGACTAAGAGACATGGAGGCTTCCCTCCCATTTTCCTTTATCTTCCCCTCTTTCTTCCTTCCATTTTCACTCTTCTTCATGATCAGAAACTTCACCATAGCTTCAATCTTCGTCTTCGATTTCCATTTCAGGTGATCATTCTATCTTCCTGTTTTCTTCATTTCTGATTTCTTCCGTTTTACGAACTGATTTTGGCATCCTATTGCGCCGTCCGATCTGAGGAAGAAGGATGTTAATGCAAAACGCGCGCCGGAAGTTTTTCCGGCGCCTTCTGCCGTACTTTTCCGGCTAAAAACCGCCGACGTTTGGCGGTTCTTACTAACTAAATGAGTTTTCTTGAATAGAACCTAATTTATAGTAGGTTCGTTACTCGATTCTCTGTTTGTTTATCTCGATCGAGTTTCAAATGTTAGTGGTCGATTTGATTTGAGATTTGTGTTGTGTGTGAGGTGTGGTGTGGTGTGGTGTTTATTTGAGTGCCTTGACTTACTTTTCAGATATGGAATTGGTTTGGATTTTGGAACTTGACTGATTATTGTTTAGTTTATTTGTAGAAGAGTGAGAGTTTTGTTGAATGCGTTTTGAAAATGTTATTTAGAATTTGTGACTGCTTTTTGATTTATTTGTGAGGTAGAAGACAATGGAAGAAATGAAGTTGAGTGTGCATTATTGCAGTGTTTATTAAGTACGAAGGAATATATGATGGAGGCTATGAGGTACTTGGTTATGTCAGAATTGTCTATTTATTTTGATACAGTTCTTATCTTTTTAAATTTTTGTCAATCAATAACTTAAATAATATTTCATTGATTCAGAAAGAGCTAAAGGGAGCCAGTGTAGCAACAAACCTGGCCTACAAATTCTAATTTGTGAGTGGATATATTTCTTTTGATCCTGTGCCTTAACCTCTTACCAAAATATATTTTATTGTATAAACTAGTGAATTTATTTTCATCATTATCTTGGTTTTTGGGCTGTTAGTTCAAACAACATCTCTGAATTCGAGATAGAATTTGAATCTTTGACTTTTTCTTATAGGTAGGTAGACCAATTAAGCAAAGTTGAAATTATACTAATACGTTAATACTGTAGAATTAATTAAACATTTAGTTCAATTGAAAACACAAAAGACAACCCTTGCATTAAGTTTCTATATACTTAAAATATATATTATACCAAAGTATATTTTATTGTATATATTAGTAAATTTGTTAAATCATTGTCCTGGTTGTTGGGGTCTTAGTTCAACAACATCATTAGCTTGGTTTTTGGGTTCTTAGTTCAACATCATGTATGAGTGGATGGGAATTTGAGTCACTTCACCTCTTGGTCATGTATATGTAAATTAATTAAATAACGATCAGATTAACATTAATATAGTTTAATCTTCGGGAATAAATTTTTTCGGTCAATATTGTAGAATTTATTAAAAATTTAGTTCAATTGAAAAAAAGACACCCATGCATTAAGTTTCTAAATACTTGAATTATTATTAAAAACAATAAAAATGATTATTATAACATTTGACTTGAAATCACTAGAATACCTTTGCCAAATGGTTTTCTTTTTGCAGCTTGTGATTTTCTTCATTTATTTGGTGATAATTCTTTGTCATTTTTGTAGGTTAATAGCAAATGCTCTTGTTTTTTCCAAGTAGTTTGCTCTCGTTGCATGTGTCATTATGTGCACATATTATAAATTCATTCCTAACACAATCTATTTATTCATATTGGGAATTGAAATGACATAGACGTATATTTTATTTTTGTTTTTTAGTTTGCATATGGATATTTCAATGCTAGTATTTTCTCTTTTGTATGTCTATGTAACTATGGTTTTTCTAAAGGTAAGTATTGATTAAAGTTGTTCTAGTTTACCTATAAGATTAATCCATTAACAAATATGATTTTTTTAAAGCTATAACGTTAGAAATATTACATCAGAATTGAACGTTGTATGATTAATGTATCAAAGTTCTGATGTGTTGGGTACATTTTATGTTTATTTTATCCATAAATTTCATTCATACACGTAATTACCTTTCCGATATTCTTAAATATATGGGCATATAGGTACTTTCCACATAAAAGGCATATATGTTGTTTCTTTTATTTATTTCTTTATTTTGGAAAGAATATATTGTTTCAATTGATTCGCAGTGCACGTGCACGGTTTTTTATATTTTGGAGAAAAACATTGGGTTATTCACTTTTTATATTTGTTTGGTTGTGAATTCTAGAGGGATAAGTGGACATGTATCTGTCTTTTTTGTTTCAACGCTTATGAAGTTGGAAATACAATTTTGGTCATAAGAAGCAAAAGAAACTTGGAGTTGAGTTCAGTCTCCAGTCTTGTTGGCCTTCAAGTGCCAACTCTTCCAACCAACGCTCGTATTTGACCCGTCCCACCCACTCAGTATTCGTATGGTCACACATGGTGGGTCATGTCGAAAAGAAAAAAGATTTTAACTTTTCGGTTTCCCATGGTTTAAAGAAATCATAAAAAGTAGAAAATCTTGGATATAATAAAGTCGAAAGATAAAGTTATCAATCATCGAAACGCCAACAAATGGATCCATTTCTTTTTGCCGTCCCTTTCCGTCTGCCCGTCCTTCCTTCCCCCTCTCGTTGCTTTCGTTCCTGCTTATCTCTATACCCTTATGCTGCTACCACGTAAATGGAAAAGCAAGTTCGAAACCCATCTATTTCTCCATCATTTTCATTCACTCTAAGCTCTTAACATTCAACTATTTGTCAATATGTGCGTGTGTTAAGTAGTAGGCCATAGCTGCCACTTAGTATGTCACTTCTGCTTTTCTAAGCACAAATATATGTCACTGTGTGTATATAATACAACATGGTATGGGCGTGCATGTATATCTTAATAAAATAAAATAGCTGTTCAAAAGTACTCGAGCATTACATCGTATTTTATTTCCTTTTTTGGGTAAACAATTAAAACTCGAGATTCCTGCCTGGTTGTCTCCGTCTTCCTTCGTCTTCTTATACATTCCTAGCTTTTGCTTGGTTCATCTAACTCCTGCACTTAGAGTCAGACTTCTAGACAAGCGTAGGAAGGTACGTTTCGTGCCGATCAAAAAGTTTCAAACATATTTTAATCAACTCGTATGTCATCAAGAGTTAAATTCTTTTGGTTGTTTTCTTTTCTACTCTGTTTTCATATTCCTTGTTCTAAATGCCACACTTTCTATTGGAGGTCTGTTTGCCTTGTTGATGTAGCTGATGGATTCATTGATAAATTTTATAACATGGATTTCTCTTTGTTCATTATTTGATCGAGTGTTTCCATGCAGCTTATACGCCTCGTAGAGATTTTTTTTTTTTAAAAAAAATAATTTCTTGGTTGGAAAAAATGGAAGACGGAAACCCAGATGCTTCTTCGAACAAAGCGCTCTCTGTTTCTCAGGTACAGAAACGGACCAAAAATTTAACTCAATCACCCCCCCTCCCCCCACCCCCCCTCCCGGTTTTTCTTCAGGATTTGAAGATTCTATCACGACTAATTACAGGTGGTAGAAGAGTCGAAAGAGCTGTGGGGTTTGACCTTTCCAGTCACTGCCATGAACTTCTTGGTGTTTTTCAGGCAGGTGGTCTCTGTTTTGTTCTTGGGCAGAATTGGAAGCCTGGAGCTAGCAGGTGGTGCACTTGCTATAGGATTTACAAATATCACAGGCTATTCTGTTATGGTGGGTTTAGCCGCTGGGTTGGAACCCATATGCAGCCAAGCCTACGGAAGTAAAAATTGGGATCTCCTCTGTCTCTCTCTGCAACGCATGATCTTAATCCTCCTCTTTGCAACTATACCCATCGGTTTTCTCTGGCTCAACCTTGACAACATCATGGTATTTTTAGGTCAAGATCAACAAATCACAAGTATGGCGGCTATTTACTGTATTTATTCTCTTCCGGACCTTTTAACAAACACCTTGTTGCAACCGTTAAAAATATTTCTGAGGTCACAAAAGGACACGAAACCCATGATGTATTGCACTCTAGTAGCAGTTGGCCTTCATGTGCCTCTGAACTATATGATGGTGGTGGTGCTGGGGATGGGGATACAAGGAGTGGCAATGGCTTCGGTGCTCACAAATTTGAACATTGTGGGATTGATGTCCGGATACGTGTGGGTGTGGGGAAGGAAAGGGGAGATGAGATGGACGTTGAAGTTGGGAGAGGTTTGTGGAGGCGTGGGGCCAGTGATGAAATTGGCTGTACCGAGTTGCTTGGGAATATGTTTGGAGTGGTGGTGGTATGAAATAGTGACAGTGCTGTCTGGTTATTTATCCAATCCAACGTCGGCTGTGGCCGCCACTGGGATTCTCATCCAAACTACAAGCATGATGTACACCGTTCCCCTTGCTCTCTCTGGTTGCGTCTCCACCAGGGTAAGTTTCCTCTCCAATCTCTCTCTCTCTCTTTTTTTTTTTGGCTCTTTTTTCTCCGTCTTATCTATAAATCTAAAAAAAATTGTGCAAATATTAATTGCCTAAAATTTATCTCTACGTTTGCCAATTGTTATTATGATTATCTTTGCGTATTATGTAATCATTAATTTTTGATAAGTAACATGCTTGTTTATCATGTCAAACTTGGCAAAACAATTATTATGCTGGTTGAACATTTGTCAATTGTACAGTTTGTCAGTCATTATCCCGTCATGGTCAACTGGTAAAAACCTTCAATGGAGTAAAATTATATATAGACAAATTTGCACCTATAAAACACGTCATATTCTAATCCAATATGTTGATATGGAACCTTTCATTTTCAGCCGTCTCTCTCTTCTTTGTTTAGGCTGATTAGCATTTGTAAGACATTTTGTATTCTTACACGGATGTATATGATGGAATTCCAAGAGGGCTTGAGATGCTCAGTGCGTTTTCCCATGTTAGATTAGACTCTAGTGGTTCTTACTCTGGAGGTGGTCTCCGTCCACTGCTCGTTCTGGTATCTCTCTGTTTAGGTAGAACACTCCTTTCGATGTATTTTGACAAATTGTTTAGCCGCCGTTCACCTTCAGCGCAAGAGCACCCATCAGTGATAGCTATCACGCACTCTTGAAAGAGTGGTTTTTTTTCTCTAGGTAAACTTTCTGGCTATCTCTTTACTATAAATTTTTAATGGCTGAGCGGTTTAGGGTCCTTAGGTTTCTTCTTGTCGATGATGAAACTTTTCCTCCTCATTATCTTACTTGTCACCCTATATCAAGATTAACTCTTGTTATTTTGGGGTCATATCTAGTATTAAGATTTTGCCCCGATTTGTTACCTGCCTTTGCGGCTTGCCGAATCAATACTATACTAATTCCGGCAGTTTGATTATCAGATAAGCCCAGTAAGGTGTCTGTTCTTCCAAGTTCCAATTGAAAAATAAAGGAAGATATTTTGTTCATCCTTTTCATTCGTAGGAGCTGGATTCTTCAGGTCTTTTGTTTACAGTTTACCTTTTGTTTCCATGTTCCTGGTTCAGTAGAGATTTCCGCCTAGAGTACATGCCATTTCTCAGAGAGGATTTCTTCAAACCTGTTTCTTAAATTGGAAAAAGTGGCAAATCAAGACCCAATTTCTTCTTCGCCCCCACTTCAATGTTTCAGATGTAGAAAGAAACAAAAGATGAATCTTGCTCTTTGCTGGAGATTGTACTAATTATGAGAT
Organism: Benincasa hispida; assembly: GCF_027475165.1. Classification (NCBI taxonomy): domain Eukaryota; kingdom Viridiplantae; phylum Streptophyta; class Magnoliopsida; order Cucurbitales; family Cucurbitaceae; genus Benincasa; species Benincasa hispida. The sequence goes on from NC_143486.1 coordinate 45,138,310, forward strand.
GGCGAAGTTGTGGCCTGCATTCTTACCTTGACCTTCTAAGCAATCCCTTATTGCAACTAGGCAAAGCATGTGTGGTCTCTGTTAGGCTTGGAATTAGAACATATTGACTTTATATAGCCTACGTTTGAATTACAAATAAAATAAAATAAAAGAAGATAACTGCAATGGATAACATCTTTAGGGATATAACAATATTTTAAAAAATTGCAAATATAGCAAAGTCTATAGTAATGGACTTCTATTATTGATAAACTTTTATCAACATTATGGTCTATCACTGATAGACTATCTAAATTTTGTCATATTTAGAATTTTTTTTTTTTACATTATGTTATATCTGTAAATATTTTGGATCTCATTGTTATATTTGTAAGAGTTTCAAAATAAAAAATAATAAAAAAAAATTATTGAAATATGAGATTGTGTGCCAATTTAAAATTTTAGCATCTAAGTGAATTTCATAACTTTGGTTTATAGATAATTTTTTTTCTTAACCTCAAGTTAAACCCTTTAATCCAAATGAATCCAACACAATCCAAATCTAAGTTCTCCATTAATATTGGGGTTTTAATCACAATAATTACAATGTGGGATAATAATGAAGTATATAGCAACAACTTTTAAGAATTACAAATAGTCAAATCTATCAACGATAAGACTCTTACCAACAATATAGTTATTGTGGATAAACTTCAAAAAAAATCTAAAAGAAAATCTAAATTTTACTATGGATGCAAATTCTTCTCTATTGTATTTTAGACATAATTATTATATTTACTATAGTCCATTTTAATTATATTAGCGTTAAGCGTTTATTTGGGCACATGATGCCTATTTGTGCGTCTGGGAGGGCATAGCCACGATGCTAAGGTAGCATGGGTTTTGAAGAACCCGAGGGGGTGAGAACAGGGCAGCTTGTGTACGGAGGGACAGAGGCCTGTTCCCTTGATGATTGAAAAGGTTGTGCATGATGGGTCCAGTAAGAATTTTTTTAGTCAGAGTGGTTGAGATACACTCTTTTTTTTTCTGAACTTTGAGGTTTAAATTCTTATAGTATTAAAAAAAAAAAACCCCAGCTAACTAGTATTATCTCGTCTAGATAATGCTCTCATTTATTGTTGATCATGTCAACAAAGTTTTATTTTGCTTAGAGAAAAAAAATATATATAATTAATATATAAGTGAAGATAATTTTTTACATTGGTACGAGACCTTTTGGATGAAGCTAAAAATAAAATTATGAGAGTATTATGTCCAAAGTGTATATTAGTATTACACCAATTTAGAGATAAGTGGAGTATTCTTTATCATAGTCTAAACCTAGTCGTGTCAAAAAAATCCCCGAATCTCAAATAAGGAGAATGAGTTGGTTTTTGCTTAACTATGATTTAAATTAGGACTATTATTTCTAATGATATGAGACAAGTGCAACTAAAAGTGAAATTATAAGAATTTATGTTCAAAGTAAACAATATTATACCAAAATAGAGGTAGATAGAAGGTTTATTGTCCTATTAAGTATTATTTTAAAAAGAAGATTTGAAGTACAATACAAGTATTGAAGCATTATATAGGAAGAAAAATCTTACAGTGTGAATGAAAAGAGTATTTGAGTATTGAAATTTTTTTGCTGGTGTGAGACGGGGGGAACAACGGTTTGGTGATTGCCCAACCTCACATTCTAGTAAAATTTTCATCCAAACTGTTGTGTACAATCTACACGGCACTTGGATGTCATTTTTGTGCATTCCATCTGTTAGTGCTTGTGAACAAATGGAGTAAGATTGCATAGATTGAGAAGGATAATAATAGAGGAGGAAGAGAATTATGTATAGTAATTTTATGTGTATCATCCTTAAGTAAATTAAGATAAATACTACAGGTAAAGATAGAAGAAATCCACTACAGTAAAGATAGAAGAAATCCACCATGTAAAATAGGAGTTACAAACTTTCTTTTTTACAGAGAAAGAGCAAACTTTCTTATTAGAAGAAATCTCTATTATATTTCATAAATCACATGATTTAACATTAGTAACCATGACTCTCCACCTATTTATCTCAAGAAAACTTAGGCATCAAGCAAACCAATGATCCAAAATCAACTTTGAATAATGTAAAAGATCTAATGGTCAAAAATTGACCTTGGACAATATGAAAGATCTACAGATCACAAGTTGATCTTGGACAAAGTATAAGATTTAATATAACTCCTAAACTTTCCAGAAAACTTCTTAAAGATAATATTATTTAACAGATTTTTCATATTATGGGTTTATAACTTGTGTCTACCATATATACACGTTTAATGTGTACAGTGTATTAATGGAGTACTAACTTTTTTTTCAGTTTTTCTCATTTGTATATAGAGGATAGTTTCTTGGTTTTTTCCTTTCCTTTTTGATAAGGAAGATAGCTTCAAGTTAGTTTAGTTAGTTTTGTTAGTTTCAAGTTTATTGGCTTAAAAAAAAATGTTTTTCAATACAATCATTTTTATTTGAACTCTTTTGATAAAAAATATTTAAAAGCTATTTTGAGTAGTTTTTAAACATTTTATTTTTTTTTTTCAAAATTAAATCAAACACACCTTTCATATTTTAGGTAGATTTTTCTTATTTCTTTAATTTGTATGTAGTTAAGTATGCTAAACTCTAAACTCAAATTCCAAAATAACGCTCTTTAATACTATTAAATGAATATTTTAAAAACATCAAAATTATAAGTTATTTCACAAAATAAAAATGAAGAAAAAGAAAAAGAAATCCAATACGTCTTGATCTGATTAGCAAGCATGTAATGTACATGGGAAATGGCAGGTAGGGAATGAACTGGGAAGTGGAAAGCCATGGAAAGCGAAAGTTGCAGCAATGGTAGCATTGGGATGCGCATTTGTGATAGGCGTAATCAACGTGACGTGGACGGTGATTCTTAGGCAGACATGGGCCACACTTTTCACACATGATGTCTTGGTTAAATCATTGGTCTCTTCTGCTTTGCCAATCATAGGCCTCTGTGAGCTTTTCAACTGCCCCCAGACCACCGGCTACGGCATCCTACGTGGCACTGCCCGTCCTGCTGTGGGTGCTCGTATCAACTTGGCTTCCTTTTACCTTGTGGGCACCCCTGTTGCTGTGGGCCTCGCCTTTGGGCTTAAACTTGGCTTTGTCGGGCTTTGGTTTGGGCTTCTCTCGGCCCAAGTCGCTTGTGCTGTGTCCATGCTCTATGTGGTTCTTGCCAACACTGATTGGGAGGCTGAGGCTTTGAAGGCTAAGAAGCTTGCTGGTTTGGAAATGACTGCCACTAGTGCTGCTCAGGAGGAAAGTAAGGAGTTGCTTGTCGATGAAAATGGCCATCAACATTATATTTTCTAGAGAGAAAAACTGTATTTTTTTTTTTTTTTTTGGCTTTTTGGCTTTTTGGATTTTTGGGTGTGGGTTTAACACCTTAGAGAATGTTGTAGAGTTCCAAGTGATGAATGATGGGTTGTTGTCAGTTGGGGAAAGGTTTTGAATCAGTGCTGTGCTTCTGATTTTGTGTAAGGTCTTCAATTATGTTTCTTTGCTTTTTTGTCTTGTGATCATGCACAACTTTTGATTTAAAGGTTCCAAGTGATTCTTATGTTGTCGTAATGATAGAAATCCAATCCATTAAATCCAATTTATATAGAACATGCATATTTGTAGGTCGCTTTGAATTTAGCAGGGGAGAACAACATTCAATACATCTATATTTACATATCCACATTGAAAATTTGGTTCAAACGTAATGAAAATTAACCGTGATTGAATCAATTGCAAAGAAAATGAATATTTTTTTATGGTGTTTTTGACAAACATACCACAATCGTAATCAAAAGTTCATTATTGTGATTTACTTCCATATAAAAATGTAATGAAATATAGACTGTTATCATAATGCTCTTTTGTGTTTCATTAAAATGCATAATTAAAGAATATGTTATAAGAATTTAAATGCTCTTTTTTATTTTTATATTTACTATTTCAAAAAAAAAAAAAAACTATTTACTTATCCAAATTGTTATATTTGGAAAAAAATACTTAAATTAAAATTATAAAATGTAGAATTTTAAAAACATAATTATCTTAAATCTCACCCGTCTAATTCAAATTTAAATTTTGAAAAAAAATACATAATGCAAATACTATTAAATTTAATTATTTTTTTTAAATAAAAAATTTCAAAACAAAAACTTATTTGATTTAATAGGATATTATTACTTTGGTTTATTTTTAAATGATATTCTTGTATGGACTAAACCAAAAATCATGGGAAAATATTTATGTCGATCTCGTTCACGTAAATGTATTAACAAATGGCCAAAAATCATGCATAAAAGATAAAATCAATAAGTCAATCTAGTTTTCGAAAATATGACCTAACAAAAATAATGGATTAAAAAAGAAAAAACTTTTATTATGAATCCCGATATGAATATGAATATGGATCTCTAATTATAAATATAGATCTCTAAAGAAAAAGGAAAGATTGTGAAAAGTAGACTAAAAAGATTGTATGGATCCCACATAATAATCAATAAGAATGAGATTGAAGACCCTTTTGAATATGTTGTAGGATTATAGAATGATTATAGATCTTAGAGTAGAGTGTACACTTGATTCTCATTATAAAATGTGAACACAATCAATTGTTATGAGGTTTGTGTCTTACATTTCCTTATTTCTATTGGTTGATTACTTTTTTTAATACTACAATAAATGAGGGATTTGAACCACAAACCCATGGTCGTTAATATATATTATATGCTAGGTTGAATTATATTTGTTTGGACTATTAATTGAGACTGCATTCACAAATTCATAAACATAGTGGAATTATTCTTTATTAGACATTTTAACTATATATTATTTGACGATGATTCATACCTTTATTTTCAATTTTAAAGGCCGAGGAAAATCTGAGTAAAAAACAAACCATGGTTTCAATTTTGTTGTCTAACAAAAGAACTTCAAATAGAATTAGTAAACACAAGTGGAATTACAGAAGAAGTAGAGAAAGAAGAACACAAGAACTTTCAAAAATCAAGTGAACAACCACCCTCCCAAGGAACGCCCACAGTCTAGTAATCAAAATAAGTTCTTCCCTTGGCGAACGTGATAATCGTATTCCTTCATTCAAAATTCATCACATTTGGTCTATCGTCCACACTTCCTCCTTTAGTAAGATGTGATGAAACAATGGATTGTTGGATACCAAATTAACGTCAACCAACCGTTTAAAGATGGTTCTCCTAAACATATTAAGGTTTGTGGGGGTAAGTTTTATCTTGACGACTTTTCTTGCACTTTTCCAAGTGTTAGTTTTGGCAAAATATTAAAACTACGTTGTCCCACATTAGAAAAGTTCAGGGAAATGATGGGATCCAAGCACTACAAAAGAGGTGTATGCCTTTGGTTTGAAATCGTCTCAATTAGAAATACTTTAAGTTTGAGTGTGCTAACTCTAATTAAATTCTCTTGTGTACTCCCTAGTTTGAGAGTAAGATTAAATGGTGTGAGTAGTATAAAGATTTCGAGAGAGTGATCTTGTAATTAGAATCAAAGAGAGAATTATTTTGTGTGATTGCAGTAAGTTTTCATATAATAATTTTTTTCTGGTTCGTAGTTTTTTTCTCCAGTTTATAGTTCTTTCATGTTAATTTTTGTGTTTTCAATTTTTTTTACTTTTTTTTTAATTTCACTATTATTTTTCTACTTATTCATGCAATTATTCATGCAATAGTAGTGGAAGATTTTTTTCCAACAAGTGGTATCAGAGCTTTGGTTCATTGTTGCCTTGAATTACTGAGTATGCTTTGTGGTTGGAGTATTATTTGAACTTCGACATCATAAAAGTTCTTGAAATGGGTTGCGGTGTTGTGAATAGTGTCGGTTGTTCACTATTTGCATATTTGCTAGGAATGAAGTAGAGATTTCAAGTTTTAAAAGTCCAGTAAAGTTTGATGTTGATAAAATTTGATGGAATGATCAACTTTGGCTTGTGGCAAGTGCAAGTCAAGGATGTGTTGATACAATCTAGGTTACATAAGGCCTTTAAAGGAAGACCAAGAAGTGGTACTTCTAAAGAGTTAAACAGTGATGGTAGTCTAGGAGAGATCCACCAGTGGTTCCAATAAAGGTTTCAAGAAGTTCAACATGAGAGGAAATGGATTTGAGAGTTGCAAATGCAACCAGACTAAATTTGGCTTAGAATGTTTGCAAATGTGCATGAAATTTTGACAGAAAAAGAGCTTTGGGAGAAGCTTGAAGCAATTTATCAAGCAAAGTGATACTATCTAAAATGTGTTATCTTAATGTCTCTAATCTAGCTTGTTTTATGATATTTAATGTGCTTATATGTTAATATTTGTAGGATGTCAAGTAAATCATGCATTCAAGAATGTCAAGAGTCGTTCGGGGTTTAGATAAATTAGGAGCTAATTAGAGTAACCGAATTTCAAAGGAGTAAAAAAGACAAAAATGTCCCTAGGAGGTTTGGCACCATGCTCAACGCACTAGAGACAAAGAGTTGCATTTGGCATTGCACCACGGTAGTCTAGAGTTTGACAAAAATCCATCGCATGCACACACGCGCTCGGGGCATGAGTGCCACAACGCTCGCTCGGCACTGGCCTTCAGAGGGCTAAAGTGTCGTGGCGCTATCGCAATTCCTATATAAGATCTTTATTTTTCCAAGGTTTTGGGAGAGCGTTTCGGGAGCAATTTTCAAAGCGCTATGCTCGATTTTGGCCATTTTTGGTTGAAACCCATGAGATTTCTTTCATTCTTGCTTTGTAACAAAGATTATGGCATCGAGATTCATGTTTTGATGAATGGCTAAAGACCAATTGTCAATTTTGAGGTTTGTTGGGTGCTTTTCTATGGATTTATGAGATTTTGATAAATGTTCTTGGGTATTCTAATTTCTTCTCGTTTTCCTCTCTTTGCTTCAATTAAAATGCAATGTATGTTCGATTAATGTGACAGATTAATCGTCTTAAGCAAGTGTTTTGTATGTTCACTATGCATGTTGTAGTCATCCGTATCTGTAACCGTAGCATGCTTAATTTGAGTAGTAATAGATTTTAGTTATAGTTATGATTTGATTGCTAGTTTTTCTAAGATCATCCAATGACAAAAGATAACGAAACCTAAGGAATGAAAACACGTTAGCGTAGGTTTGGAAAATTTAACTTAATGTTCTAATCAATCCATTTGCTTAATGTTATTAACTATGTGAATAGGCTTGCGTGACAACACTTATTTAATTTAGGAATCGACACCCATATTGGTTTTCAAGAGGGAGTTTGTCTAGCTTTTCTAGATAGTCGATTAGATTTGATAAATTAGTTAACTCATTAACTCTTTTTTCATGATAAATCAATGAATTAATCCATATATAGCCCAAAAATCTCTTAATCGATGAAGGTAACTCGTGTATCGCTTCCTCTCTCCTCAATCTATCTTACTTTCTGCGCTTTAATTTCCTGCAATTCAATTTTCCTATCAACTCAAACTCAGAATCCTCCGTTTTTACTGTTTTCCAAAGATTGATTTAGCTTAGGGAGATTTTATCTTAGGCTCCTTGTGGTTTGACATGGTCTTGCTACGTATACTATTTGTTGGTTGAGATGCTAAACCATGAATATAAATTTGATTTGATTATTAGAAAGCCTCGACAACTTTCTTTCTATCATAAAGTACATCTTAAACCCGTTGTACCTGAAGGAGCAACTTCATACGCTATGAATGGTGGAAGGTATGAAAATCTCAAATCATTTAAATATTCTAAATGGCATCATTTCTAAGCTAGAGGTGATTGAAGTGGATATATTATTGATGAAAGATAAAACACTCAGACTCATCTTGTCACTTCCTATTGTTTTATGAAGCCAATCTTGATGCACGGGAAGAAAACTTTAAATCTTGCTAAGGCTACTAGTAAATTGTTACTATAGGGAAAAAGAGTGAAGAGTTAAAAGCATACTTCATAAGATAATTCAGTACTAATAGCTAGAAATTGGAAGAAGAAAAAAGAGTTCGTGTAGAAAAAGGGTTGTTAGGAATATGGATATATAATCTGGATACATGAAAAGCTATTATCTTAATAGAGGTTCGTCAAAAGGCTCTAATTCGTATGCTAATGTTGCCTCATTGTCATAGAAGATGGCAATTCGTTCTTTTAAAGAAAGACAATATTTATCCTTATGGTATGTCTGCTTTACCATGATAGAGGATGTGATGTTAGTGGTTCCACGAGTTTGTACATAGGCATTGACTTAGGGTCATGCAAAGTATGTGGTGGAAATTATATTGATGGCTAAAGAATTTCCACTTGAGCCATGTAGGTAGAAGTTGCATCATAAATTTAGCAAGGTTTATTGGCATGGGGTGAAAAAGAAAATCTTGGAAGGTAGTATTCCAAGTGCTCTACTATTTACGATTAAGACAATGGATTTGACAAAAGCTGTGCATTCTTCAAATATCTTACCAAGGTGGAATTTGTTGAGTTTTGGAAAAAATTTAGAAGTGTAGTTGTCTCCACATTGGAAAAATTCAAGGAAGCGATAAGCTCCAAGCACTATAAAAGGAGCATAGGTCTTTGGTTTGAAATCGTCTCAATTAAAAACAATTCAAGTTTGCTTGTGTTAACTCTAATTAAATTCCCTTTTGTATTATTCTCTAGTTTGAGAGTGAGATTAAATGGTATGAGTTATATAAAAAGTTTAAGAAAGTGCTCTTGATTTGGAGTTTTTTCACGTTAATTCTTATGTTTTCAGTTTTATTCCTTTCTTTTGATTTCTCTATTATTTTTTTGCTTATTTTTGCAATAGTAATGAGAGGTTTTTTTCAACACCAAGATAGGACATATTGGTAATTTGATCGGAAAAGCGATCCATCGCCCCGATGTTTAAAGAGTGAGCCATCTAAGTATCTGAAGAAAATAGTTGAAATAAGATGGATAATGAATAATTAAAAAGTGTAACTAAAACCATAAAATGAGATATTGGGAAAAAAAGCCTCACTCTAATTTTCTCTCACTTTTGATTGTGCTCTTATAGTCTTGCTCGTGCTCAATCTTTCTTCACACCTTAGCTATTACTCGCATTCTATAACATAATTCATGCTTTCACTTTGCAAATTTCACCTTCTATTCTAAGCTAACCTCTTTACAATTTCAATTAGTCCATCAACCTTTGCCTCTCATACATGCATTATCTATAAATAATAACATCATACCAATTCCTCAATCTTAACCCTCATCAAAACAAACAAAAAGCATTCAAATAAATTTCAACCCTTAAACAAACAAAATATATATATATATATATAAAAAAAGATATCCATCGAAATGAAAGAATTTCATCCATATAGAACGTAAACCAACAAAATTTCAAAAAACAACAATCTCAAAGTTGAAAATGAACGAGAAAGAGGCAACGATGTTACCGAAATGCTCAAGCGATGAGGAAGATGAAACAAAAAGTGATTGAGTATACAAACTGAGGACCAAGAACAAGAAGGATGCCAATAAAAAGAATCATTTGGTCGAAAACCCAAAGAAAATGAATGGAAAACAAAAAAAGAAGGTTCGAAGAAGCAAAGAGAAATTGTACGAGGAATGCACATTGACATCAATAAAGGGTTTTAAAAGGTAGTCATATTTTTTTTAGAGAAAAACTTAGGTGCTATCTAAGCTGCATCTCTATCTTTGTGCAGAATAGAACGTTGTCTAATAAAAAGTTGTCATGTTGTAAATATTTTTTTAAACAAAAAACAAAATTATCGGTACAATATTAAAAGGAGCAATAAGAGAGAATTTTTATATTCCCTTTTCGTCCCTATATTTTTAGTAAATGACTATTTTGCCATTCCATCTTTAGGGCACGACTTTTCATATGGTGTCTATCGAGTGATAATAGAGGTGCAACCTTATGTCGACGGAACACAACTCAATGGGTGTAAGTGATTACACATATTGTACTGGTATATCTCCTCCTATATGAATGTGATCCATGTATAATAAAGTGGTTATTCAAATTTAGGTATCCGTTGATACTTTCAATCTTTGGGCGTGATTCTTTGTATTTAGGTGTCTATTGATTATTTTTGTGTAGGTACGTGGTTACACATCGAAAGAATGTATTCATTCATATATAGATGTGATCCATGTAAAATGCAACTTATCGAGTTTCGATGTTCGCTGAGAGATGTTAGAACAATAAAGGTGATCCTTCATATTTTCACTTTACTAAATAGATTTATATATATATATATATGAAAGTTAACTTTGAAGCCGAATAAGTACATTTTGACATAACACCACTATTTGGGTGTAGCTGGTGTTATATTTCAAATCTCTACCTCTATTGCTAATTTTACAATATTTTCTTTTTATTCTTTGAAAGTGATTTCATGGTACCATATATATGTATAAAGTATAGAGTAGTAGAAGCTATTTTAGTATACTTAATCGCCATGAATTACTACTAATAAAAAATTATAAATGTTAGACATTCACACTAATCCTTTCAAGAATAATAAAATAAAATAATAAACTATAAAAATTTATGTACATCCAAGTGAATCATTACTAGTATATCATTTGCTGTGTATAATTTAGATTGCATCTAATCATTGTTCTTTCATTTATACCAAAAATTTGAATCTGTCCAAATTTCTTATTTTAATAAAAGGTTGGGAAGTTACAATATTACTATAGGAAAAAATTATGGATTTTTTTTTTTTTATATTACAACCCAAGAATTAAAATTGCAGCTTTCATTTTTCTTTTTCTCTTGAGAAAACAAAATTGCAACATCATTGGCCAACTTCACTTTTTCTAATAATTTAATGTGATAAATCATCATTATTTAGACACCCATAACATAAGTATTCACAACTATTTTGGTTGAAGTTAGGTTAAGTTGTTGTGGAGGTTAGACCAATCAATCTTATGAAATTCACATATAACGTAGAAATGATTATGATATATAGATTTAACTAAATAAAGAAATGGTTATGGTATATAAATTTAACAAATAATTCTTTCATGGTTAAATATCATTTCATTCTAGTATTTATATTCTTAAGTATCTAATTTTATTCTTTTATTTTCAATAAATCTTAAAATTAAGATCGTATATGAATTGGGTTGGGTTGAGGGTGTTTTTTGAACCAATCCAAAAATTTGACTTGGTTAGGTTGACAACCCAAAGAACTCAAATGAAGTCTTTAACCCAATCCAACCAAACTCTTAAAATTCGGGTTGGGTTGGGTTAGGTTGTCAGGTTATAATTTATTTTTGTCTTTTTAATTAAAAATATGTAAATATATATACAACACACAGAACTAATAATTAAAATCTCATAAAAATCAAATACTAAATACCAAGTATATAAGATATTTATTGCAAACTTCAAATAAAGACAAATATTATAACAATTTTAAAAGAAAAATATTTAAAATTAATAAATTAATTAATACAAAGTAATCAAATTTTAAACCAAGAGAAATATATATATATAGTATATTTTATTTATATATAAAATTTAGGTTGGGTTGGGTCAACTCAATTGTTTTTTAGCCAACCCATGACCCAATCTAAATCAACAAAAATAGAAAAAGTTTAATCCAACCCGACCTAAAAACAAAACTAACCCAACCCAACTCTTCTATTTTGGGTTAGATAGTCTGGGTTATTTGAACACCCTACTTAAAATAGTTTCTATTGTTAATTTATTATCAATTTTTCTCTAATAAAACTTTGTCTACATTAGCATTTTCTTTATAAATTTCGAAAATATATTCATAAATAAAATACGTGGATTAGATTTGAAAAGTTGAAAGTATTTGAAATAAAATAAAATAAAACTAAAATACAGGATCAAAATAATTAAAATGAAATATATTTATATTATCAAAATTGATTTTAAATGATTAAAAACATGTTTTAGAGTGATTTTAAAAATGTTAAAAGTGATTTTATCCATTTCAGATGGATTCCTACACATGTTCTATATGTCTATGAGTTTGACTGTAATTGATTTTAGGACTGCTTAAAAAAATAAGAGAATATGTCTCCATTCTTTTAGTATCTAAATATGTAGTTTAAGAACATTTGATGAATTAGAGTTAAAACATGATGAATTTTAATAAAAACTAGAATACAGTACAATTAGGTAGTTTTTCTTTCTTTTTTTTTTCTCTCTCTTTTGGTAGGCATCTGAAAATAGAAGTTTAAAAGTAAAGAATTCAATAAAAAGATAATTGTATTTATGTTTGATAATAAATTGAGAAATTTATTTCTAATTTAAACAATCATTTTAACTTTTAAACGTGTTTGATACTATATTTAGAAGGAAAATTGTTTTAAATGATAAAACTACTGAAAATATTTACATATAATAGCAAAATATCACAATTGTATATCTAGATAGTAGTCTATCATGGTTTATTATTGTAGATAGATAGTGAGTTTTGTTATATTTGTAAATATTTTGATTCATTTTTATATATTTGAAAACAACCCTATCTATAAACCATAAAACTGGTAGTAATTACCACTAACTATTAGGTTGAATAGAAACTATTATATCAATTAATTTATGAACATGTTTCATGTTAACTTTTTTTATATAATTATTATTTTATAATATCATATAATTTATAGTACTATAAGTCATTCATATTTAAATTTTTAAAAAATAATTGAGTAATAACATCTAATACTCCATTTCTAAATATATTTTTTTAAAATTTAATTTTGCATTTTTAAAATCTAAAATTCAAAGTCTTGATATACTAAGAACATAAAACTATTATTTTCAAAATTTATATTGTTTGGATTATAGAATTCAACCGTTTTAAAAAAATAGAATTCAGATTGTCTGCCAAATAGATATTTTCTTAATCCAACAATATAAGATGTCAAAAAAAAAAAAAAATCAATAACATAAAACAAAATTCAGATTGTCAACCTAACTTAAGGTATCTCTATTTCTCTTCAAAGAACATAGTTTGAAATCTTTCAGCCTATTGTAAAGTAATAATTCTAAAAACACACACATACATACGATAAAAATTAAAATATTTTAAGTGGGATTGAAACTAAGGTTAAGCAAGGTAGAAAAAGTTGATACTCTCAAAATCATGAAATCAAACTCTAACATAACTTACTAACTATTCTCAAATTGACACATTATGAATCACTTTACTAACTATGAGATCACTTGAGAAGCATTCGTCTTACTTGTCGACAATACATTTTTAATTGTAGGGAGGTTAAAGTTCTTGAAGCACAGACAATTTATGCTTGACTTGTTGGAACTATGGCAATCAATTTACGTCGAGTTCCAGTCGAATTTGATTGTATGAAGCTGATAGACAAGATTGAGATTGATGTCACTGAAATATCCTTCAATATCAATGAGACTAAAGACTCGACGCATGTTTTGGGGATGTTTCATTTTTCCAGGTTCGAAAGACTCATAAAGCTCTAGTGCACACCATTGCAAAAAGGACATTGGATAAGAATTGGATTTACAATGTTCTTCTCTTATCCTAAATGGTTTTATTTGCTTATAGCTCGTGATGTAAAATTGTAGTTTTGTATGTTGTGTCGTTGAATTTCGAAAATAAATAAATAAATAAAATTTGAAAACTACAATTCATATATTTTCATAGAAACTATGAAAACCATGATTAAAAGAAAATGGTGAGAAGGATAGTATTCTAATAATCACCAAACCAAGTCTAATAATTCCAACACAGAAACAGCAAAAAGCATATGAGATGAGATGAGATGAGAATATGATAAAGCAAGCACACTCATTGATTCAAATTCACAACGAAACCCAATTCATCGGATTCAGAAGCATTAGCAGAGTCAGATTCTGTTCGTTCGTCCATCATTCCTCCGCCCTCCAAATCACTCCGCTGGGGAATCTCACTTCCACACGTTCCCGCAACCACCATCGCCGGCCCCCCATGGCCGCCTCCGCCGGGGGTAACCCATCATCCACATCTTCATCCTCCTCCAACCCTTTCATTTTCTCCCCCGATTCTCCCCCTAGACTCGCTCTCACACCCCATCAGCTTAAGCTTTGTTCCGAAGCATTCGAGGCCTTCAGGGAGAAGCTTCAGATGCCCGATGTCATCAACCAGGAGTTCGCCCGATTGCAGGTTCGTCTTTTCTTTTTTATGCTATACCCTCTGGTTGGTTTTGAGAAAAGTTGAGAAATACGGGGAGATTGATCTGGACTGTGGTTAATTTCTGTTTATTGTAGTTCATCTTTGTAACAAGTTGAAAAAATGATCGATATTTGTATCTTGTTTTAGAATTGATAACTGTGTTGTTCCATTTCTTTAGTGATGCTAGTCTCTTGCTAATTGAATTCTTAAGCTCTGCTCGGGAAGTGTCTAAATGAGGTTCTAGTTTTGGGAATAGATTTAATAGTACTTGTTAAGCATGATCAATAGACAAAAATAGTAATTGGATGAAAATAACAAGTTTTGAAATGAAAATCTATCTAACTCATTTTTTTAATCATGCAAGTTCATAAACTTATTATTGATTTTGAATTTCCTTCCTATGCAAAATTGATATACATTTAAACAAATTATATAATTTAATAAAAATGTCCTTGCAGTATCTATGTCCTAGACTTAAAAAAAGAAAATGTATGATCGTGTTCATTTCTAGTTGTATTGGTCTCTTCTATTAATATCCCGATTCTTAGGATTTTGTATTGCCTTTTTTGGGTTGATCAATGTCTTGGATGTTGTTAGATCATTTTTTCTATGTTCTAACTCTCATGCACTGTGGTGTCATTGTTGATTCAGGCCAAGAGATTAACTGTATCTGATATGAGGAGAAGTTGCTCTGTGGCTCTTGACAATGTTAACATAAGTAAAAATCGCTACACGGATGTATTACCCTGTATGTTTGAGGATACCATTCAAACCTCTATGCTAGAATTTTTGTCATACGAATTTTCTATTTGAAAACTAAAAGTTTTACTTTATTAGTTATCCAAATTGATTGCTGGAATATTGGATAAATAATTTCAGTTGATGAGACTAGAGTTGTACTTGACTCGTGTAAGGATTACAGACATTCTGCAAGGGGTTATATCAATGCAAGCTTTATTTCGGTATGTACAATAATTTTTTT
This sequence comes from Benincasa hispida, assembly GCF_027475165.1. Taxonomy (NCBI): domain Eukaryota; kingdom Viridiplantae; phylum Streptophyta; class Magnoliopsida; order Cucurbitales; family Cucurbitaceae; genus Benincasa; species Benincasa hispida. The sequence continues at coordinate 45,153,501 of NC_143486.1, forward strand.
TTTTTTTTGCCAAGTACAATAATTGGTATGCTTCTACTTGGATAATATTTTGGTACTAGTATCTCTTTTGATTTTCCTCCTCAGTCTATTTGAACATAAGTAATGACTCTTAATATGCAGACTTCCTCTTCAAAAAGCCTTTCTAAATTTATTGCCACACAAGGTCCATTACCACACACTTATGAGGATTTCTGGGAGATGGTATTTCAGTATAAATGCCCTGCAATCTTGATGCTTACTCGTCTTGTTGATAATTACAAGGTACTATTCTGTATGGACCACATGGTATTTTTAATTTCCACAGGATTTGCTAAATATTTGTTGTTTATTTGAAATGTGAGAGTTGGATGTTGTGATAGAATTTTTAAAGTGTAGTGAAAATTTTTTAACACAAGAAGTTATTTAGACCGGAGTTTCATCTCTGAGATGTTTCTTCAACTCTTTTTCTCAAATTTCAATTATAGGAAAATGTAGAAAACTTGAGAAGCATCATGAGTTATTACCACAAGCATATAGTATGCAGAAGATGGAGCCACAAAAACTATCCAGAAAAATAAATCTAATTTTACTCGCATAAAATTATAATTGATTCTGATCAAGTTTTCATGGGGGGCTATCTTTCGTGTTAAAAAATATAGAGAGGTTACTAAGAATCTGAAAGACTAAAATAAAATGGATTTGCTGGTGTCAAATATCAGTTGGAATGTGCATCAATGCCAATATAGCTAATGTCAGAACATTTCTCCAAGCAAAAAATTCGATTGAAACAAATGCCCATGCAGATTTTCAGTGTCCATGGATTTATTATGGTTTCTTGTAGGACTTCTGCAACTATACATCCAAGCCTTCTTTTCTACCAACATGGGTAGAAAGGATTTGGCACCTTTTTGGCAAATTAAATTCTCTATTCAGGCAAAAAGTTTTCATTCCTGATTATGATAAACATGTACGCAATTAGGACTGCAATTTTCCTTTAGGAGAGGAGAGTGCACAGTGAACAGAGTGAGTGGATTGACATTGTGCATATTTACTGTTATTTACCGCTTATGAATTTGTCATATGAAGACTAGAGGTGATATAGGCCATATAAGATTGAAGAAAACTGGAAGTGGAAGTGATGGTGGCCCTCAGTCGAATATTATGAAGTTAGTTCTTTTTTTTTTTTTTTTTTGTCATTTAAAATGCAACTTTGCATTGAAAAAATAAAAAGAGACAATTTCAAAGGAGGATAGTAAAGAAAAGGCAGAAACATAGTATAGGAAATATAAAGTTGAATATTTTATCTTAGCTAGTATTCTTGGAAAGTCTCGGCATAGGTGACAGAGTTGATTGAAAATGACATGTACATGTCTCATGTCTGGTCTTTAATTTCAGGTTGCTGTTTGTTGTGCTGACGTTAGTTTACCCATTTCTCCTTAAGTAGAAATTTATGGAAGGCTTTGGCTATTCTTGGGTTTTCGATCGGAAGGCTGAAGAGAATACTTTTCAGTTCCTTTGTGGTCGTGGCTTAAAGAGGAACGCTGTTCTATAGATCAATATGAAAGTTAGTTGTGTGGGTGTATTTGGGCACATAGGAATCAACGTTTATTTGAAGACAGACAACAAGCTTCTTTGGAGGACATATGCGATATTATCGGCATCTGAGCAGTTCGATTCTAACCATGGAGTTGGCAATTTACGTGATGAGATGTTGATGTTTTTACGTGAAGGGATGGATTGTTTGATGAATCAATTGGAGGAGCAAATCAAGTCGACCTTCCAATATTGTCGAGATACAATGAGGCAAAATTTTAGAGAAATAAAAGAGATAGCAGAAATGAAAAAAGATATGAGACTATCCAAATTTAAGAGGCAGAAATTCATACTAGAAACGGGTATTTTATTAGATAAATATTTAAGGATACTAAGAAGGTTGATGATCAAGAGAGTGAGATGATTCCAAGAAGGAAGAATCATCCTTCAAGAATAGATTACGGGGAAGTTAACTGATAAACGATTGATATTTGAGACCCTTTGAGGAAGTTGAGAAGACATTGAAGGTGGTGGAGTCGGAATTTCAAGGGAGAGATTGCTGACAATTGCTGCTAGAGATGAAAATTTGAAGGAGGCATGAGACAAGTGTCGTGAAGAGGTGGTGAAGGGATTGGTAAGGGATAGTCATGAAGAAAATGGAAAGAAAAGAAAGGAATCATCAACAGAGGCCATGACCTGCGATGAATGCATGTGCAATCGGAGAAGAAGCCCCAAAGAAGGCGCCGATGTTATTCTCGTGTGTTATGCATATCTTGTCGATTAGTCATTGTTTTAGGGTATGTTTGGAAGGATGGAACGAAATGGATTTTAATTCCGAGCCCATGTTTGGATTGAGTGTTTTGAGCCCGGTTTGTAATACCAAACTTATTCCGTTCCACAGTTTTCAATCCAACCCTCTTTTCCACCGTTTTGACGCCTCACAATCCCATTCTCGTTTCACCCTTGATTTCTCACTCTTTCCAACCCCTCAGATTTCCAGTAATTCTGATTACATCCTAGCCTCCTAAACAGCCCCTTAGTACAATTTTGAATAGAGAGATTTGAACTACAGGCCTTGTAGTTTTTAGCACACTTGTATACCAACTGAGTTATGCTTGGTTTGGCATCTTGTCGGTTAGTCATGAAGGGAAAGGGAAAAGGCAGAAAATCAATTGGGTGAGAAACCCTTATCATGTGAATGGTAAATGCTAGAGCATACTAATTCGGGGGAAAGGGTATTTTTGAAGTTGCACCCCCATTGGCAAGGGGACTCTTTTGAAGTGTACAAATACTCCTTGGTTCATGGGACCTTTCCGAGTTCTTTCTCAGATTGAGAAGTTGGCTAATCATTTGACATTACTTGACTTTGCCTCAATTTATCTTGTGTTCACATCTCTCTAACTCCAAATAGTTGTTGGACATACGATGCCATTGATCATGTTTCCTCCTAAACAGCTCGATGGTTCTTGTAAACCACATTGAGCTACTAGAGTTATGTGCTTCTCCAAGTAATGAGAACATGTTGGAGGTCCTCATTTGATGAGAAGGCAGTCCATCCGCTAATGCTACTTAGGATAGCTACTTAGGAAGACATCGCAACCGTGGCTATGCAATTTCTAATTTTCACCTTGAGGACAAGGTGGCTCTTTGGGGGGAAGGGTAATGATAGACCCCAATCATGAAAGTTTACAAATGGAAGAAAAAGGGAGAATATCAAGGACTTCGAAATAAGAAGAGTGAGAATCAAGAAATGGGGAATTGTCAAGAGATAATGAATTGAGTGGGGGGAATTGTGTAGAATATGAAAGGGTGGGTAGAAATTATTATAATTATCAGTAGAAATAAGGCCAGAGGCATGTTTTTTTCTGGTATTGTAACCATAGTCTTATTGTAAGGAGATATTGTAAGGAGACAAGGGACTCAAATTTTCCTAATTTATATCACATTTCCAAATTCTATCACTATTTCATTAATCCTGCTTAACTTTCTTGAGTGTTTTATAACTATCAGTGCCTAACTACTAATAATTTGTGCAGATGGTAAAGTGTGGAGATTATTTTCAGGCAGAAGATGGTCCGAGAGATTTTGGTAATTTAATTGTCATCTCTAAATGGATAAAATCTTCCAACTCCTCTCTTATACTGCGCCATTTGGAGGTGAACCATAAAGAGGTAATTTCTTACATGCTATGTCTACATGTGTGTATAACTTGTATATGTCAATCGAAACATAAATACTTATGATACGAACCCGCAATATGGTTAACTATAAGTGTGGGGATTAGAAAATTAGGGCAAGAAGCCAATGTGAATGGAGTAGAGGGTCAGTCAGGTATATCTTGAAGCTGACAAGTTGGGTAAGAATTAGCATGTGTGTGTGACATATAGAGGACAAATAAAGAGCACGGAAAGTTAGAGATAGAGAGTAAAGTGTGTAAGGATCCCAATCATGGGAAAAATAGCACAAACTATATTGCAATATCAAACAAAAATGACAATATCAATATTCTTTCTAGAGGGCTATCTCTCTTTGAAAATCCTCTTGATTCATCAAAACTGTGTATCTCCATCTCTTCCTCTATGTACAAAGCTAGTGGGGTTTTTGTTGTTTTGTTTAATATTTTTATTTTTACAAGCACAGGCATTGACACATGACACGAATATGACACGACAATTTTCAATAAAGTAGGACACGACACATTGAGGACACGTTATTTTTTTTTACAAAAACAAATATATTTGTGCAAATTTTGACATATTGTGAAATATGCACACATTTTTAATGAAATGAAGAAAAAACACTTAAAAAAAATGGAAAAAAATAAAGATAAATACGGAAGGAAAAATAATAGAAATGGGATAAGAAAAAAGAAGCAATAAGAGAAGTCACAGAAGTCATCGACGGTTGTGGGTCTTGAAAGTTGAAGTTGCCATCATCGATGAAGTTAGAAAGAAGAATTGAGTAGCATAGTGGTTTTTTTTTTCTTGGAAAAGGCAGATTGTGGGTTAAGTGACTTAAATCTTGAAGGTGAAGTGTGTTAGTGTGGAGAAAGTGTGTAAAAACCATAGAATTAGTGGGCTGAATAGTTAATTTTAATGGGCTAAAAATGCCCCTTAAATGGGCTGTCGATAGTAGGTCTTGTTTCATTTTCATTTTCTTTCTTTTTTATTTTAATTAAATTTTAGCAGATTGCGTGTCCTGACGTGTCGGAAAGCAGAAAAACAATGATAAAATAATAGACGCCAACTGGTGTGTCATACATCGGAGTCCGACACTGACACTTGGCAATTTTAGGAGTGTCGGTGCTTTATATTTTCCACAAAGCTCGTGGAATGGGCTATGTGGAAAAAATCTATTGGATCTCTAGTACACAAACCGAAAGAAAACAATATCAAATTGGAATAGCTCAAGGTGAGAGATAAATGTAACCACCTTATGGTCAAGACCAAGAAAAAATGTGTTCTTACCTCAAAGGTTGAAACACTCTACAAGTTCGATGACCAACCCAAACAATACTTGAATGCTTCAAACATGTAAGACTGAAACAAGGCTTACAAAAGGACATGCGTGAACTCTGAATTTCTATCCATCAAAGTGAACCGAGGATTGAAACAATAAAAGAAAATTCTGGCCCTAGGATAAAATTATGGAGTATTAAGATCCGAGTGTGGAGATCAAGTATCTGGGTTAAAATATGAAAAAATAAGATCCCACTAATGGCGCATTTAAAATATGGAAAAATAAGATCCAAGTGGTTCTGGGTTAAACGGGCCAATAATGGGTTGTCCAAAAGTTGAGAGCAAGTATCCAAGACTTTTATTAGATCCAAGTAGTTTGAGATTGTTGTTTTACTGGAATTAATTGTTATATCTTCCTGAGACGATCGTTATAGTGTGCTTGCAACTTGTGCAAGGCCAATAATTATTTTCAGGACAGTGTTTGGTAACTGGGCCTTGGCCACCTATCGAATTTTTCACAAGATCTTGAGGTTTTGGTTATTGTAATTTATAACCATTGTTTTTCCATATAGTTTACTTCTTGAGTTTAGAAATTGTTGTTATATACGATGTTTGTACTTTTATTTACATTATAACTGCTAGTAGCTAGTTAAGGTATGATCAGTTTGCTAGTGTTACTATACATTGGATTCTCCGACACTATTTATCAACTCTTCTTGGACCTCTTCTGTGCTATCACTAAGTTCTAGTCACGTTTGTCTCTCCATTGACTTTGTAGTCAGAAGAATCTGTGGCTGTTCTACATATTCAGTACCCAGAATGGCCTGACCATGGAGTTCCTAATGACACACTTGCTGTTCGTGAAATGTTGAAGAGGCTATATCATTTACCTCCCGATCTTGGCCCAATAGTGGTGCACTGCAGGTATAGCCTATGTTCATCATGGTACAGTCGAGAGTGCTTGTTCACTTTATCTGAGTTTATTTCACTTCTTCAGTGCAGGTATTGGAAGAACCGGAACATATTGTGCAATTCATAACACAATTCAGAGAATCCTCACCGGAGACATGTCTGCTTTAGATCTTGTCAGTACCATTTCTACATTTAGGTCCCAGCGAATTGGAATGGTTCAAACACTGGTAAACTAACTACCCTTTTATCGTTCTAAATCTGAGTAGTAATTTGCATGAATAATGTCACTATTGCTGCGCTGATATAACATGAAGGTTATTCTTCTTCTTGCCTTCTTTTTCTCCAGAAAAAAAAATTAAAAAAATAAAAAAATAAAAAAAAATAAAACAGGGTTGTCATTGTGGTATTTAAAAAATGTTAAATATTTTGGAGTGGCTTTCCTCTTTAATCCATTATTCACCACCTAAGAAGCACAAATACTTTAATTTGGTTGTGTCTGTGTCAAACACATATCGGACACTTGAACACTCTTACACTTGTTGGTGTAATAGGTGTTAGACACTAGTTGTATAAAGTCAAAATAGAACCAATATTTGTTGGACATGCATCAAAGACTTGTTACATATACTAAATAGACACATGAAAAAAATAATAAAATTTGATAACGAAATACATCGAACTAATTTTTCAAGCATATAAACGCATAAACTCGTTGACTTTGAATTTTGTTCTGGTTTTAAAATGTATGTTTTAATAAACGTGTCCTTGCTGTGTCCGTATCCTAAATTTTTAATAAATATCTGTTATGTCCGTGTTGTATTTGTATTGTGCTTCTTAGTCCACCACCATATTGAAGTTTGAAGGAATCCAAAATTTTCCTATAAAGCCACCTGGAATTGCAGGCATTCATTTGCTGATGACTTGTTTGGATCCCTCAAACTCAATTTCTTGCAAGAATCACTTGGTTCTAAATCATGTCATTTTTCCTATTTTATTCCTTTTTTCCATACGCGAATTCTGTTTTTTGAATTATGCAAATTGTTGTGAATTGTGATTAAAAGAATTTGAGTTTTTATCATGTTCTTATAGTTCCTTTTCCTTGTTGAATTACTCCTAACAAACTTGCAACTCCTCTGTCTATTAGGATCAATACTTTTTCTGTTATAGAACTATTGTTGATGAATTAGAAGACCTTATATCTGTTCCACAGTAGAGGCTCGAAGCGGTATGGCTATTCTCAGATGCTATCTTCATAACTCTTCTAGCTTCTTTTTAATATTATGACATTTAAGTTGAAGAATTAGTAATATAACGTTCCCCCTCCCTTTGTAAAGTTCTGCAGGATATCGTTTCCAACCCAGTTGCGACTGTTTGTTAATCTTTTAACTGACAGACTAACGGCCAACTATATGTGGGGTTGAGATCTCGCTGTATTAGATGTATTAAAGAGCTTGCAGGGTTTTACCTCAGTGTTGATGAAATCAGCAGCTGTGCTTCCAGGAAGTTCATTTTCTTGAGCAGCCGATTATGAACACTCTTGATACTGGTCACAGTGAATGTGCTAACCAACTAATATTTCTCTTCTAGGGTTCACCATTGATCATTTCAATAATTGCTTAAATTAAACAGAATTTAACCATTTTGAATTCAGGCATTGAATTCTTGAACTTAAAATATTTTGTGGCAAACATTTGCCACCCAACTCAGTGTTGTTGGGTTTATTGGACATCCCTTGCTGAATATCATCGCAAGTTTATCATCTCCTTCAGTTTGACAATGGCCTGTCTTGGAGTATGCTTGATTTTCAGGATCCTGTCTTGTATGTAAAATGTCATTAGCTCTCACGTTAAATTTTCATCGACACTAGTACTAAAATGTTGACATGAGACATTGATTAGAGATTGGATTGATTAGTTAAAATAAAAGTGAGTGGGCCAAGAAGGGCTTAAAATAATCTAGGCATGTAGGGAGATTTGAACAGTCAAGTGTACACATTTATTCAGTTTATCATATTTTACATGTAGCATGTCATGTTAAAGTATTCTTAGTTTAATTAGCATGGCTTTGTCGTATGTTAACGATTAAGACTTAACTCAAGATTAAAACTTTGGAACAATGTTTTATCGTTCATTTTTTTTTAGAGGTATTGTAATTAAAGTGTTTGATGGGGAATTAAACCTCAAATCACGAAGTTGATAGTTTGAACATTATGCCAGTTGAGCTATGCTCTTGTTGGCAACGTTCAAATTAAGAATTCTTAATTTGTATTTCCAATTTATAGTTAGGAAAAATATATTCCTGATATAATCTGTTGGAACGGTGAGAAAGAATTTACAATATCAATAAGAAATTCATTTATACGCCATATTTTCTTGACCGTTCTCTAATTTCTGTTCAGTAAATTTATTCAACGAAAAAGTATCATTCCAAACAATGAAAATTTATTCAATGAGATCGACAAAATGTAACTAGAATTTCATACCTCTAATAATCACTAAATATAAATTTGAGATACTTCTCTCATACATCTAAAAGTTCATTGCACAAGTACTACATTTAAAAAGAAATAAAATAAATACATCGGGGCATGAGTGCAAGGAATAAAAATATCTGGGTATCAAGTAAACTATCTAACTAACATTTCTATTGGAATGGACTTCATATATGTGCCAACAATACGATCAGCTTTCCAAAGTTGCAATCTTCTCAAGACAGTTCTGCATTTGCAGATTTACATTATCTGGTAGACGATGTCCAACCATAAGCTTGTATTGCTCAAACTTCAATTTGTCGAGCCTCAAGGCGGTGTTTTTGCAAGCCCTTGTATTTCCTGTAAAAAATAATAATAATGATAAAAGATAGTGAATGTGATTATACAAAAAAGAAATCAAATCAATCACTATGTTGCACACCAATGAGAGAGACCCAAAAAGTTGGACCCCCTAAAAAAATGAGAGAAACATTAGTTAGTTTTCAAGTCAACTTATGCATATCTCGACTATTATCATAAAAAAACCACTTGACCGTCTACTACACTTGGTTACCATGGTTTAAACTCAATTCCTCTAAACACTTTACTACATACATTGGCATTATTAATCACATGTCAATCCATGATGGTTACTAGAATTCTTCTTTTCTAAATCCAAAAAATAACCATCTATTTCTTTTCAATTGTCTCGTGCTCTTCCGACCTCTACTACATGATTGTCAAGGTGACTCATAGGATATTGATTCTTGAATAGGTGGTCACCATGGTTTAAATCCATTTTCCCTAAGGTCTTTATTACATCCATTGACATTATTGATCACACATGTCAATCCATGAAGGTTATTAGAGTCCTTTTCTAGATCCAAAAAATAAATAAGTGCAAAAAGGAAGAAGAGAGTTCAAATTATTCACAATTTCAAAACTTGTCACGTCACTTTCTGATTTCATACTTCAAGCACAATTGTCCATAGCCAAATTGTAAGTCAATAACATAAACAACGATCCTAAAAATAGAAACTTACCACTTAGGTCCAGTAGATTAAATACAACAGGGCAATTGCTGATAGTCCTCACCATAGTAATTGCAGCCCAGACATTTTGGTAGTCCTCTCTGGAGGCTCTAATAATACACAACTTTGTGATCGGATTTACATACTTAACTAGATAAACAAAAAGAAGGCCAGAAGAAAGACTAAGCTATATAAATATGTGTGTATGATGTTAACAGAAATGGAAGTTGAAAAGAGTATGAGTAAGATGCAGTTTTATCACCTTGAAAAGATCCAAGTGAGGAAGCAAAACCACATTCTCCAAAGTTGAGAAGAATACTGTCCTTGATTGCTTTTGAAACATTATATTGAGTAATGATAATAGGATCATCTGTTTTAAGGTCTTTATTGGGATCCAAGAGAACTTCAAGCACCATGTATCGGTTTTTAAACCTTACCATTGCTTCGTTCCCTCTAACTTCGATAACAAAATATGCCTAAATGGAAAGAAGAAGACAAAGATAATCACCTGATATCAAACGAAGCTCAAGAATTTAATCTTCCACCATAAAAGCAGTCAGTCAAGATCACTAAACTCTTTTTTCCTTTTTAATAAAGCAACCACTTCAAGAGGAAAAAATGAAAGAATATAAGGGGTACGAGCATTCAACCTCCAGAAAGAGAACCCCACTAAAGAAAAGGGTCCAATTTCCTTGACTCTCTCTTTAACTCTCCAAACACTTGGTTATTCCTTTCTCCTCAAAGATTGAACATTAGCACACGTCCCCACCAACCACAAGGCAGATGGAGGAGGAACTCCCCAATCATAAACACTAATGTCCCTCTGGTGGACAAGCACAAAACCAAATGTCTGGAAAAACAAATTCTAGATAGAATGCGCAAACTCCCATTTCCAAAGGATGTAATCCATATAACAGCTTGTATTTTCCAATACAACTATTATAAATAAGATGCAAAAAACATAACAATTAGAAGTTATGACAACTAACAGTTAAGCACTTCAGTGGAAGCAACTTATAATAAACTACTTCTAGGATAACCTTTCAAAACCTAAAAGAAACATCTTTTGATGTCTTGCGCCAGAACCCCAAAACTCCACTTCTTTTAGAACTTTCACCTGATTCTTCATCTAAAACATTTTGGGAAAACAAAACTAAATACAAAAATACTCGACAAGTAATTTTTATATCAAACTTTGAAATCCATTTTCTTCCAAAACATTCGTCAACAAAAGTACAAATCCTTGCAAAACTTTCGGTTAGAACTTGGCTAGAAATTGGCTACATGTACTTTCAAAATGAAAATCTTCTAAGCAAATAAGCTTCCCAAACTCAATGTTTCAAGCTAAAACTTTCACATATACTTTCAATAAAACCAAAACGTTCAATACTTCTAGCAAAATAAACCCTTCAAATGATCTGTACTTTCAATTGGACAAAACTTTCAATTAGCAAATATTTTCATTTAACAGACTTTCAATCAATACTTTTAGTTACATAGTAGGAAATATGCACGGTTGAAGTAGCCTAGACATATGTGGGAACCTATCTACACACCAGTCATTCATTACTTTAGTTAGAGATATCGACTAGAACAACAGTCAATTACTTAAGTATGAGGTCATGGAGTGCAACACACATACCAAGCAACTAATAAGTTCAAATAACAATTTCAACATAAGAATTCCTCAAATTAAACCAATCAAACTTTTCAATAATTTTTTGAAGTAACAAAACCAAAGCAGAAACACTTATAATTCTAAGTCAATCAAGACACTACCAAAAATCTTTCAACACAGTCAGATACTTTTACTAAGCAAAAACCAATAAAACATACAAAGCAATTTCAATCAATTCTCAAATTTTCAAATCACATAAAATAGACTTTCAAACATTTGTCGAATCACAATAGTAAAAAACAAGAGACGTGGAAACTACACACCTCCCGAAAATCCTACAATTCTCCATTAAGAAATCACTTTCTTAAACAAATGTCATCTTCCTCAAAGTCTAAACAATCGAGAAAAAGTTTAGAAATTTGAACTCGGAAATCTTAATCGAAATCGAGAGTGTTCAGGAGAGACATCCTTTATCTAGAGTCAACCATAAACCTTACCCAACCACTCCCCAAAACTATAAAAAATTTCACAAGTCAGAGACTGAACTAAAATACTTCAATCTAATCTGAAACAGTTCAAAGCAGGTTAATACTTATGGAACTTAATTGAACACCCAAACATAACAACCACCAATGAGTTCTAATGGTTCAAAATAACATTCGAACACTAAAGTCCAATTCAAAAAGAAAATTAAAGCAACGACTCTTACAAAATCTTACCGAAGATCTTAAAAAGGCTCCGATTCTTGCTGGTTAGTGTTCGAAAACTTCCGAACTTGCAGTCGTGAACCTTAAACGTTATGGGTGAACTGATTCGAGGCCATCGGAGTGTGGGTTAACGCCAAAACTCGTCGAAACGGAGAGAAACGTTGTTGCGAAGGTTTGGGCAAGGGAACGCGCAAGAGCGCGTGCGTCTGATGCGCAAAGACAGGTCGCCGGAGTCTATGGTCACCGCCGCTGTTGTGGGTTTGCCGGTACTGAGCAGGGGGTCGGCGGCTGTGCGAGGGATTGGGAAGAAGATGAAGTTAGCCACTTTTTTCTTCTTTTTCCTTTTCTTTTTCCTATTTATGACCTCATAAATAGACTCCACTTGGTTTTCCTGATTTCATCTCATTTCACCCATTTAAAAACCCAACTTAATAATTGCTTGCATACCTCTCATACTTTAATTACAATACTTCTTCAAACAAAATAATAATTACCTATAAAATAAAATAATACTGATTAAAATTTAAATTTAAATTAGAAAAAAAATTATCAAAATTAATGTTGTAATTTAGTTATATGAATCAAATTGGCTTATTATTTTAAATATTTTTTATGAATAATTAATTTATAATTTATTTGAAATGGTATATGATTTAAAACTTCAACTAATTTTATTTAACCTAAATTATTTGATAAAAGTCTTTTGAAAAATCAATGAATTAAAATTTGAAAATAAATAGGACATTATTTTAATATATTTATTTAAACGATTAAGAAATTAGTAAATTTTAGAAACATTAAATCTAAAAATTAGTATCTATAAACTTTTATATGTTAGTTAAAATTAAAAAAGTTATACCAAACGAAGTAAGCAATTAAAATTTTCCTATAATCACTTTTTGCGGTTGCAAACATCCCAAACAAAACTTTAAACAATCTTCTCAAAATTATATAAGAATGAAGGACTCTCAAATAATAATAAAAATAATGAAATATAGTAGAGTTTGTTTGGTAGGCAAATAGATGTATGGGATGGGAGGATCAAAACCTCTAATCTTAAGTTGTGATAAAAAATCTTTACAATGTGCTCATAAATTAATAATTAATATTCCCTCATAAATGCAAGTGAAACTAAGAGTTTTTATGGTCTAGGTAATTTTTACAGACGATTTATAAAGGACCTTAGTACCATAGTTACACCGATAAATACTTGAGTGAAAGTTGTCTGAATGGGAGGAAATGCAAGAAAAAATCTTGAATGAAGTTAAGAATAAATTGACTAATGCACCATTATTTGTTTTGCCCAACTTTGATGACCTTTGAAATTGAGTGGATAGTGGTTTGGGCATATGTATTGTTTTGATGGAAGCATAATGTATTTTGGTGAGAAGCTAAATGGAGTTGTAATAAATTATCCTACCTATGATAAAGAATTATTTGTTTTAGTTCGAACATTGCAAGTATGACAACACTATCTATGACCAAGAGAATTTGTGATCTATACCGATCATGAAAGCTTAAAACATCTTAAGGATAAAAGCAAATTGAATCGTAGGCATCAAAGTAGATCAAGTTTACTGAAACATTTCCCCATATTATCAAATATAAGCAAGGTAAGGACAACCTAGTGGTTGATGCTTTGTCAAGAAGAGATTGTCTCTTTACTTCTCTCAGTGCAAAAATTCTTCGATTAATTGAACATGTTAAAAAGTTATATAGAGATGATATTAATTTTGGAACACGTTATTTATCTTGTCTTGATGGAAAGCTTGTTGATGATTCTTGTGTGTTTAACGAATTTTTGTTTAAGAAAAGTAAGATTTGTGTTCCTAAATGTTCTATAAGAGAATTGCTTGTGAAAGAAACTCATGGGGTGGACTAAGGGGGTATTTTGGATTCATAAAACATATGTAATGTTCCATGAACACTTATGTTGGCCTAAGATGAAACATGATGTGCATAAAGTTTGTAGCCAATGTTTGAAATGCAAAGTGGCTAAATCTAGATCACAATCAATGGGTTGTATACTCCCTTGAATGTGCCTAATGAACCTTGGACTAACAAATCTATAAATTTTGTTCTTAGTATGCCTCAAACTAAAAAGGTAAGGATAATATTTTTGTTGTTGTGGACAAATTTAATAAAATAATACATGTTATAGCATGTAATAAAATCAATGATACTAAGAATATGGCTGACTTATTCTTTAGAGAAGTGGTAAGGTTACATGTAATTCGTAAAACTATTGTTAGTGATAGGGATGATAAGTTTTTAAGCCACTTTTGGAAAGTGTTGTGGGGTAATTAAGTTGGGAACGAAGTTGTTGTTTTCAACTACTTGTCATCCTCAAATTGATGGACAACATGTGGTTAATAAAACATTGGATTATTTACTTAGGGTCATTATTTTAAAGGATATCAAGTTTTGGGAGAATTCTTTACCATTTGTTTAATTTTCATATAGTAAAGCTATTCATAGTACAACTCATTGTTCTCCTTTTGAAGTTGTTTATGGATTCAATCCACTTACACTTTTGATCAAGTAAGGCAAATTTGATCAAGACCTCGCACAATGAAGTGAAAGAGAGGATTGAAAAAAACAACTCCAAAGTTGTTTCAAGAATTAACTAAGGAAAAAGGGAACTCATTTTTGAACTATGTGATTGTGTTTGGGTACATTTTCATTAAGAAAAATTTCCATCTCAAAGGAAGACCAAGTTACATATGGGGGAGATGGTACTCCTTTTCAAGTTGTTGAAAGAATTAACGACAATGCAAACAAGATTGATATTCCGTGAGAATTTTTAGTAAGTTCTGCTAATTGTAATCTTGTTGACTTTGGTCCATTTTAATAGGTGATGAATTTCTTGATTTGAGGATGAATCCTTTCGAATAAGAGGAAGATGATAAGAATCGTGGTATTCTACATGTTTCGGTTTAAAATAAAGATATAATTTTACAACTATATATATTAGATGAAAAAATATTGTAAATATAGTCTGATTTTATTTTTATTAGAAAAATCATCAAAATGTATTTTGGTTTTTGAAAAACATCAAATCGAAAACAATTATCAAACACAATTCTAAAATCAGTGAGCAAACATGTATTATTTTTCTTTTTAAATATTGAAAACCAAAAATAGAAAATCAAAAGTTAAAAATCAAAACCAAAACCAGAACCAAATGATTATCAGATGAGATTTTTGTTTTTAGTTTTTTGATAATTCTGTTGTTTTCTTCTAGTTGTCTTATTCTAGTTGTTATTTTTCTTAGAAAAACACTTGAATTCCTAATCAATTTCTAAAAACAAAAAATAAATTTTTGAAAACTACGATTACATTCGATAACCATTTCGTTTTTTGTTTTTGAGTTTTGAAAATCATGTTTATTTTCTCACAATTTCTTACTCATAGTTTTCATATTTCCTATATAAATAATCGAATTCTTAACCAATTTCATAAAAAATAAATAAAACTACTTTTTTTAAAATTTTCAAATACTAGCTTTGAGTTTGAAAGCATTCCTAAAATATAAATGATAAAACATATTAACTAATAGATGAAAATAATGTTCATGGCTTAATTTTCAAAATCAAATAGTTATAAAAAAGAGATCTACTTCTTTTAATTTTTAAAATTTGACTTGATTTTTGAAACCATTAATTTTTTTAAAGTAGAAAAAAAACACCTAAAATTATGAATAGGACGGTAAGAATAATATTTATAAGTTTAATTTTAAAAATTTAAAAACAAAATCATATACTTATCAAAGGAGACATATAGTCAAAGATTCAAAAGTTGTGAATAACTGATAAGACTTTTTTGATTGGAAATGTTTGATTTTTCAATGATCCCAAATTCATATAGAATAAATTAAAATATCAATGAGAAACAAAATTGGTTGTCATTAAATAAGCTTGCACTAAAAAAGAACAAAAAAAAAAGTGATGTAATAAGTTGAATGGACAATAAAAACTATGTTATTAGATAATTGAAAATAAAAGTTGTCCACTTTTACGAAAATGACACACACATATATATATATATACGCGTTGTGACATCCCATATTTTTATGTAATTTAAATTTAGTTTTTGTAATATTTGATAATTATTTTGAATTTTAAAGTTAAATTGAATTATTGTAAAAAGATACTTCAATTTAAAATTTTTGCTTCAGTGGAAAAATTTTGGAATTTAAATTTCAAATTAAGGAGAATTTGGGATTTGACTTCAATTTTAATTTAATTTGAGAAATTGAATTCAAATTGGAATAAAATTTGTTTTTAAGTAGGAGAAGGAAATTGGATTATTTTATTTAGTTAAGGATTAAAGATTTTAAGAGATTTTGATTTCTAAAGAAATCTAAATTGAATTTGGAATTTAAAAATGAAATATATATTTATAAAGGAAAAGAGTTGGGATTTTGAAATTAGAGAAGGAAAAGGAAAGGATTTTGGATAATTATATATATATATATATATATATATATAAGAAAAATAGAAAAAAAATCTCTCTCCCTCCTCGTATCGCGTGTAGGCCCCCTCTCATTTTTCTTCTTTGCATCGCCAACACCCATGCCAACCCTAGCCCCCGTCCAATCTTCATGTCGCTTCGCCAGGGTTCCCTCCAGCCGATCGACGTTGCGTTGATCACTAGTGACCAGCCACCACTTCTAGTCTCAATTGGCCAGATTTAGTCGTGCTGCCAGCCGTCCTCCACCGTCGTCGTAACCTAGCCACCGTTCGCTACGTCGCTACGTCATCCGTTTGAAGCCGCCGTTGATCATCTGACTCTAGTAGATCGACGCTGAGCGATGCCACAGCTTCTAGCCTTCAATTCTAGCCGCCGCCTTCACACCCTAGCCAAATCTGCCGCTTTTATCACCGTCTAGCCTTGTTCACCGTTGGAATCCGTCGTGCATCGTCGGAATATCGTGTAGGGTTGGCAACGAGACCGGGGTGGGGCGGGGGAGGGTCCCCCGTCCCAGGCCCCGTGGGGGAAATTCCCCCCCATCCCTGCTCCCGTCCCCGCCATTTGAAGGCGGGGACAGGGGCGGGGATTCCCCGTTGGGGAAACGAGTCCCCGCGGGACCCCATTCCCCGTTTCCCCGCAGGGAATCCCTATTAGATTCCCGCGGGGATTCCCCGTTTTTTTCTTTTAATTTCTTAAGTTTGGGCTTGACTTTTGGGCTTAAATTTAGAATTCATATATTCAATATTGGGCTTACAACACTATAAGTCAGTATACATTATACATTATAAACATACATATAAATAAGTTATACATTACAACACTATAAGTCGGGTTGGGGTCGAGGCGAGGATACCATCCCCGTCCCTGGACGGGGCCCTGAAAAAATTCTCCGATTTGACCCCATCCCCGGTCAAACCGGGGATTCCCCGTCCCGATCGGGGTTGGGCCCCCCGGGGAATTTTGCCAACCCTAATATCGTGGTTTGAATAAGATTTGAGTTTCAGGGTCTTCTTTGAAGATTTTGAATGCCCACTTAGTTTTTGGGTCAATTTCGTATTTAACGTTATGTTTGGATTTTTAGATGTTAAGGAGGTAAAAAATACCAAAGGAGAAAAGCAAAGGAATCCACGTCAACCTTGCCATGAAGGAAAAGAAGAATAATCTCTAGAAAATGAGTCATAAAATCTGTTATAAATTGGTTGCAAAAATATTACATCCCTACCATAGGATGACTGCCATTTGTGTTAAATCATTTATTATCTATTATTTATTTTTATTTTTGGCCCTCTAATGGGTGGGTCATGATACCTAATAATATGCAAGCAATACTAAGGAGAAATTCATCCCACAAACCCCGGAATACTTATTCTTCAACTAGCCCCATGGCCAGTGCCACCTCTACAGGAAGCTTCACTGAACCAACTACTCAACCAACTCACCACCATGAACAAGGTAACTTCATGTTATGGAAAACTCTAGCCCTACCTATTCTACGGAGCTAAAAACTCGAAGGGAATCTCTCGGGGCAGATCCCCTGCCCTCCTATGTTCGTCCAAACCGCTCCGACGCCTCTAACTCTCAGGTGGTTAGTGATGACAATGTAAGCCCATCAATAGAGAGATTTCTGAATCCCCAATATGAAGCATGGTTGGTCATTGACCAACTATTGTTAGGATGGTTGTACAACTCAATGGCTCCAGATATTGCAGTTCAGCTCATGGGGTACGAGAATGCAAAAGAACTTTGGGAAGCCATCCAAGAGCTATTTGGTGTCCAATCTAGAGCTAAAGAAGACTACTTAAGGCAAGGTTTTCCAGCAGACACGAAAAAGAAGTCAGAAGATGAGTGAGTATTTGAAGCTGATAAAACTTCACTCCGACAATCTTGCTCAGACGGGAAGCCTTGTTTCAACCAGAGCACTAATCTCTCAAGTTCTACTCGGCCTTGACGAAGAATATAACCTGGTAGTCGTGGGGATACAAGGTAAACCAGATATTTCTTAGTTACATATACAATATGAACTTCTTTCATATGAAAAACGCTTATAACATCAGAACTTTGTCAAACTACATAGCTCCTTTGCCCAAAACTCCTTTGTCAATATAGCATTTAACAGGCATACAAATGGAAGAAAACCATAGTTCAATCTCGCTTACAATACCAGTAAAAATCGACAACAAGGAAATAATCCAAGAGGCAATAGTCCAAACTATAGCCCATTCAATGGGCAAAATGGAGGTCGAGGATGTGGAAGAGGACAAAACAACAACACCAATCGACCAATCTGTCAAGTCTGTGGGAAATACGGTTACTCCGCCTAGGTCTGCTATCATCGGTTTGATAAGGAATTTTCTCAGAACCCCGGACAAGGCAGAAGCAATCAAGGATCATCTGGTCCCAATACCAACACCATTGCTGTGTTCACGGACTCACAAGTCTCCAACCTCTTCATGGCTACACCCAAAACAATAGCAGATCTGAGCTGGTATATTGACAGTGGGGCTACCAATCATGTTACACCCGACTACACCAACATCAACAATCCAACTGAGTATGGAGGTAATGAACTGGTTATTTTAGGAAATGGTGAAAAACTACATATCTCTCACACTGGTCAATCTTACTTATCTAACAGACAAAATGAATTTATACTAAATGATATACTATGTGTGCTAACATTGCAAAGAACTTGATTAGTATACCCAAGCTAGCTCATGAAAATGCCATGTTTATTGAATTTCACACTGATTATTGCCTCATAAAGGACAAGGTTACGGGCAAAACACTGTTGAAAGGGGAGCTTGACAAAGGGTTGTATCAGCTGCAAGGAGCAGAAGTACTAAAGAGCAATACAAAGAGAGAAGAATCGACTTAGTACAAAAATAATCACCCAGCTATGTTTGTTCTATCAGGAATTAGGATAAATGTAATTGGGTCGAGAGCTACTTGGCTCAAAAGACTAGGACACCCGTCATCTAAGACATTAGACTATATCATTAGAGAATGTAATTTATCTTCCAAATCTAATGAAGAAAATGAATTTTGTGACTCATGTCAACTAGGAAAAACATGTGCTCCACCATTTCCAAACTATAAATCTCGAGCATCAAACAAATTTGAACTAGTGCACACTGATGTATGGGGACCAGCCTTAGTCACTTCTACTGATGGATATCGGTACTACATACTGTGCTTGGATGACCATAGTAGATATGTATGGATATACCCCATGAAACAAAAAAGTGACACATTGTCTGCCTTCAATCACTTCACTCAACTCATCCATACTTAATTCAAATCAGGAACAAATACACTCCAGTCGGACAATGGAAAAGAATATGATAGAATTCACCGCATTTGTGAATCAAAAGGCATATTACTAAGGAAATCCTACCCATACACCTCTGCTCAGAATGGCCGAGTAGAACGCAAGCATCAACATCTAGTCGAAACTGGACTCACGCTTCTTGCACAAGCGTCTATGCCTCTGTCATTTTGGTGGGAGGCATTTTCCACAACAGCTCACCTGAACAATGGCATGCCTACAACCGTCATGCAAGGTAAATCACCCATAAATGTAATGTTTGGCACTAACATTGACTTCTTCAATCTCAAGACATTCGAGTGTGCTTTCTTTCCATATCTACAACCATACCACAGTCACAAACTTCAGCCACACTCAAAGAAATGTGTGTACATTGGGCCAAGCTCACACCATAAAAGATATAGATGCCTAGGTCCATCGGGCCGAGTGTATACCAGTCGACATGTGAAGTTCAATGAGAGCGATTTCCTATTTGTATCCCCATCGTTTATCAAGATTGTCCAGATAATAGACCCTCAATAGCCGAGATAGTAGCTCCAAACCTGCAGACAATGCTCAACAACCTACCTCACCTAAGCTCAACATCACAAATGAGTCCTACACCTATACCACAATCCGTCCAAGCCTAAACTCCAACCCAAAATACTCCTAGTAATGCACCACCTCCAATCCATACACCCTTCCACATTCCAATCCCAAATTTCTCCTCATCCTCGAGTACCGAACATGTCTCACCTTGTAATCCTACTCCCATGAATCAGAACAGCCCGAACCAACACGACAGCTCCAATATACCGATTATCCCATATCTTTCGGACAGCTTGTCCTTGGCTACCTCACCGCAAACAGCAGTCCCCTCCCCCATCCGCCCTCCAACTATCCCAACACACCCTATGATAGCCAGAGCAAAGGCTGGTATATTCAAACCCAAAGCCTGGTGACAAGCAACATCACTGACTAGTCTCAAATAGAACCAACACGAGTTCAAGATGCCCTCGCAACCCATCAGTGGAAGAATGCTATGGATGTGGAATACTCTACTCTAATGAAGAATCAGACTTGGAAGTTATTCCCACCTTCTCCATCATATAATGTTGTTGGCAACAAGTAGATATTTCGATTAAAACGTAATATGGATGGCTTAATACAACGGTACAAAGCTCGGTTAGTAGCAAAGGGTTTCCATCAGCATCGTGTCATGGACTTCTTCAAGACATTCAGCCCTGTAGTAAATCCATCAACAATTCGGGTAGTAATAAGTGTTGTTATATCACAAGGCTGGTCATTCAGACAACTTGACTTCAACAACGCATTCCTAAATGGCAAGCTAACAAAGGATGTGTATATGTGCCAGCCTCTTGGATATGTCAGCTCTCAACATCCGGACTATGTATGCAAACTTGATAAGGCTATCTACACATTAAAACAAGCTCCACGAGCGTGGAACACCACACTCAGCTCAGTCCTAGCACAATAGGGCTTCTGTCAATCTTGCTCGGATACTTTTCTCTTTATTTATCGATCAGTGGCATCAGTACTCTTTCTACTCGTCTATGTGGATGATATAATCATCACAGGTAACAATCCGACACTAGTTGAACAACTAATCGAAACTCTTGATTTTCAGTTTGTACTAAAGGACCTGGGGAAACTACACTACTTCCTAAGCATACAAGTTCACTACACCAAGTCTGCCCTACTGATAAATCAATCCAAATATATGGATGACTCACTATATAAATTAAACATGTCTGATGTGAAGCCAATGTCCTCACCCTGTGTCCAAGGTAGAAAACTATCCAAGACTGATGGGCAACCACTCTCCGATCCATTTATCTACCGAAGCATAATAAGCGCTCTCCAGAACCTTACACACACACGCCCTGATATCACGTATGCCATCAATCAACTCAATTAGTTCCTCCAAAAACCAACTGAAATACACTGGTAGGTTGCTAACAAGTGCTTCGGTATGTCAGTGGCACCAAACACTTTGGTATTTTCTTCCAACCAAGCCCGAATTTAACCATCTCAGCCTACTCAGACGCTGATTCGGTCTCCAACCTTGATGATAGAAAAACTATTGCATCCTACTACACATTTTTTGGAAACAACATTGTCTCGTGGTCATAAAAAAATAGACCGTTGTAGCACGGTTAAGTACAGAGTCCGAATACAGGGCACTAGCACATGTCACATTCGAAGTCCTATGACTTCAACAACTACTCTGTGAGATGGGATTGAAGACAATCATCCGACTAGTAATATAGTGTGATAACTTGGGAGCCAAAGCACTAGCAGCCAATCCAGTCTTTCACTCTCAGACTAAACACATCGAAATAGATATACATTTTGTTCAAGACCACATTCTAAAAGGAGCAATTGAAGTACGTTATGTTCCATCGGGAGATCAACTTGCAAATTGCCTCACTAAACCACTCAACAACACTCAATTCTACACTTTAAGATCCAAACTGGAGGGTACTTCGGAGTACTTGAAGTACTCTCCAGTTTGCGGGGGGGTGTTAGGGAGGTAAAAAATACCAAAGGGGAAAAGCAAAGGAATCCACGTCAACTGTGCCATGAAGGAAAAGAAGAAAAATCCCTAAAAAAAAGAGTCATGAAATCTGTTATACATTGATTGGAAAAATATTCCATCTCCTTCATAGGATGACTGTCATCTGTATTAAATCATTTATTCATTTTTTTATTTTTTGCCCACAATAGAAGGCCTCTCTGTATAAATGGGTAGGTGATGATACCCAATAATATGCAAGCAATACTAAGGAGAAATTTATCCCAAGAACCCTTGAATACTCATTCTTCAACTTTAAATCCAAGATTTGGAAGATTTTTGGAGACGTTGCATATCAAATAAGAGACCAATTTTTTTATAGAAAATTGTTAAATTTTGGTAAGTTTTGGGCGAGTAGTTGGTTTGGTTCTCTTTTGGATTAAGGGTAATTGTTGAAAATTTAGTTATTAAATTTTAGTTTTGATTTATATTCAGATTGGACAAATAAATTGAACTTTGGAACTGACTTTGAACCAAGCCACAATTTTGGTAAGTTGAATTAGAGACATCTGTGCTAATTTGGTTCATTGGATTTGGACCCCAAAGGATAAGTTAAAATTTTGGATTCATTATTCTAGGCCATGGTTGCTAAACTAAATGGTGATTTATGTTATAGGATTGATTCGAATTTTTTAAAAGTTTTAAAGAATATTAATTTCGTGGACTAATAATCGTAATATTCGTGACTAAATTTGAGGTAAGTAATATTACTATTGAAACCGCCTATGTGCTAGGTGATAAATTTAAAATTAATTTTGAGGATTCTAAGACTGCTTACATCAAGATGCGTAAGGATAAATAAGCTGATCTTGATTACGTTTTGAAGCATATTATGAGTGCCAACATGAACTAAGTTAATTTGTTATTATGATTTGCTAGATGAACATTGAGCTATAAGGCGTATTATGTCTATGATAATGGTAGTCACCTTTGCCCATAATCAAATACCCACCAAAGGTGGTGATCTCCTTCGGGATTTGACCAGAGATTTGTGTTTCCTTCAGGATTCACCAGAGATTTGTGTTTCCTTTCGGATTCACTAGATATTTGTGTTTCCTTCCGGATTCACCAGAGGTTTATGTTTCCTTCCAGATTCACCAGAGGTTTGTGTCTCCTTTCAGATTCACTAGATGTTTGTGTTTCTTTCGGGATTCACTAGAGGTTCGTGTTTCCTTCAGGATTCACCAGAGCTGGTGTTCTTTTTTGGAATTTCATCAGAGATTTCGTGTTTCCTTCGGGATTTATCAGAGGTTTGTGTTTCCTTAGAGATTCACCAGAGGTGGTGATCTCTTTTGGAATTTCACTAGAGGTTTGTGTTCCTTCGAGATTCACCAGAGGTTTGTGGGCACATCTAATCTACGATAGAGTGGGTTCAATTAATCACTAGTTAGCCATGAGTAGAGGTTTATGCACCACAAAAGAGTGGCATCTAGAAGACATAGATACTCAGCTTAACCCCGATAATGGAGTTACTTATTGAGTGTTTTATACTCATTCTTTCTCATGTTTATTTTTTAGGTAGGGGTGAACACAGGCGAATGACAAGCAGAATCTGAGATCGAGCCAATGGGACCTGTAATATGCTTCCGCCCATGTTTTCAAGATTTTATGTTTTAAAATTTCTAATCTTGATGTTTGAACTCGAAGTTTTGGTATTTGTGCTTTAGACTTTTAAAAGCATTTTCTCGTTTTCTTTTATGGTTTTAAGGGCACCCTGCTAAATGAATTTCAGTTATTTAGTTTTAATAAAGTTAATTATTTTATGCTATTTATTTGGTTTTACTAAGTCATTAAAAGATGTCAATTTGAATTATATGCATGCTTGTCTATAGTAACAACCTAGTTTAAGTCTTCAAAAGCCGAGTCGTTACATATGTTGTGAAATTAAAGAGCACAAGGGAACACACTAGATATGGATAAAATATAATATAATAGTAAATAAAATAACTAAAATTATGAAAAATTAATATGAAAATTTAGTAAAAATTTGAAGTGGATTTCTCACCAATGTGTATGATTTTAAGATCCACCAAATGCCACTATTTATAGGCAAAGTGACAAGTAGAATGTGGTCTTACAAAGCAAGAATAACTACAAGACACATGGACAGACACTAAGCAAATGGGAATATAATTATTTTTACAATATTTATAACACTCCCCCTTAGATGCTCACATGAAATATGCCTCTTTAAAACCTTATTAGGAAAAACCTAATGGGAAAAAAACTTAATGAAGGAAAAATAATACATATTTCATATAATATATACTTCTACAAGAATACAATATATTTACTCTCCCTCATGAAAACATCACGTAAGATCTCTAAGTCGCCACATTCCAATGTTGTGCACCAATTTTTCGAAAGTTGCAGTTGGTAATGCCTTTGTAAATAAGTTTGCCAGGTTATCCTTCAAACAAGTTTGTTGTATAGTGATGTCTCCATTTTCTTTAAGATCATGAGTGTAGAAAAGCTTCGGTGAAATATGTTTTGTTTTATCTCCTTTAATATATCCTTATTTGATCTGGGCTATGCATGTTGTATTGTCTTCGTATAATATTGTTAGGAGTTTTTATTAGAAGACAAGCCACATGTTTCACAAATATGCTGAATCATCGATCTTAGCCATACACATTCTCAACTAGCCTCGTGAGTTGCAAGAATTTTAGCATGATTTGAGGACGTGGCCGTTATGGTCTGTTTCACCGATTTCCATAATATAGTAGTTCCTTCACATATGAACAAGTAACATGTTTGAGATCTAGCTTTTTGTGGATCAAATAAATATCCAGAACCTGCATAACCAACTAGGTGAAAATTTGATTTATTTTAATAAAACAAACTTATATCGATTGTTCCTCAGAAATAACGAAGTATATGTTTAATTCTGTTCAATGTTTTTTTTGTAGGAAAAAAATTATATCTAGCTAATAAATTTACTGAAAATGCATTATCGGATCTTGTATTAGCAAGATACATAAGTACACCAATTGCATTAAGATATGGTACTTCAGGACCAATAAGTTCTTCATTATCGTCTCAAGGTCGAAATATATCTTTCATTCTATCAATTAACAGATTTCCATTGGAATATTTAATGGACGTACTTTGTCCATATAAAATCTTTTCAAATTTTCCTATATAAGTTGACCGATGAATAAATATTTCATCTGCTAAATGCTCAATTTGCAAACAAAGGCAAAATTTTGCTTTTCCAAGATTCTTTCATCTCAAATTCTTTCTTAAGATATTCTATTGCCTTTGAAAGCTCTTCAAGAGTTCCAATTATATTCAAGTCATCAACATACAACTATAATAGCAAATTCTAATTGTGATTTCTTTATAAAAACATATAGACATATTGGATTATTTTGATATCCTTCTTTCAATAAATATCTACTCAGGCGATTATACCACACCTGTCCTGATTGTTTCAATCCATATAGTGATCTTTGTAACTTTATTGAATACAATTCCTAGGAATTTAATGTATATGTTTCAGATACCTTAAATCCTTTTAGAACTCTCATATAAATATCATTATCAAGAGATCTATATAAATATGCAGTGACTACATCCATAAGATGCATATCCAGACTTCTATACACAATCAAACCAATTAAATATCTTAGTGTAATTGCATCCACCATTGGAGAATATGTCTCATCATAATCAATACCAGGTCTTTGTGAAAAACCTTATGCAACTAGTCTTGCTTTGTATCTTATGACCTCACTATTTTCATTTCTTTTTCTCATAAATACCCATTCTTATCCCACAGATTTGACACCTTCTAGTGTTCGGACTACTGGTCCAAAAATCTATGGTTTTAAAAGTGAGTTCAATTCTACCTCAATTGCTTCTTTCCACTGAAGTCAGTCTTTTCTATATCGACATTCTTTAATAGACTTTGGTTCAGGATCCTCATTTCAGATATAATATCAA
Source organism: Benincasa hispida (assembly GCF_027475165.1). Classification (NCBI taxonomy): domain Eukaryota; kingdom Viridiplantae; phylum Streptophyta; class Magnoliopsida; order Cucurbitales; family Cucurbitaceae; genus Benincasa; species Benincasa hispida. The sequence goes on from NC_143486.1 coordinate 45,179,527, forward strand.
GAGCAATATTATACACAAAAAAGTTGTCAATAACTACATTAGTTATATTCCATCTTTTTCTTGTCATGACATAGTTTATTGAAATCTCATTCTTATCATTAGGTATTTGACTTTCCTCACTAGTCATGTCGAGGATTTCTTCTTGGATATTTACATCTCCAACCAAGTCTTTTTTACTATTAATTATTTTTTGTTTTCGAGGATTTTTATCTTTGGAATTCATTGGTCTACCACGTTTCTGGCGTGTTCCAGACTCATTAATGACAACTTGTTGTGTTGGGATATCAATTTTTATGGAACATTTACAGTTGGTATATGTGACTTAGTTACTTTCTTTATATCTATAAATTCATTTAGTAATTGATTTGCTATATTTTGCAAATGAATTATTTTCTTAACTTCAAATTCACATTGATCTATACGGGGATCTAAATGAGACAATAACGATGCACTCCATGTAACTGTTTTTTCAATTTCTTAATTCCTCCCCCTAATGTTGGAAAATTTGTCTCATTAAAATGATATTAAGCAAATCGTGCAGTAAATACATCACCCGTCAGGGGTTCAAGATATTCAATAATTGATGGGGAATCCTATCCAACATATATTCCTAACCTTCTTTGAGCACCCATCTTAGTGCATTGTGGTAGAGCAATTGGAACATATACTGCGCATCAAAAAGTTCTCAGATGGAAAATATTTGGCTCATGATCATAAACCAATTGTAATGGCGAGTGCTTATGATAAGCTACTGGTCTAAAGCATACAAGTGACGTTGCAAGCAAAATAACATGTCCCCATATAGATGATGGAAGCCTAGCTCTCATAAGTAATGGTCTTGCAACTAATTGCAAATGTTTTATAAATGATTATACTAAACCATTTTGTGTACGAACATGAGCTACAAGATGTTCAACACTTATCCCAATTGACATACAATAATTATCAAAAGCTTGTATATTCACCAGTATTATCAAGACGAATCATCTTAATAGTATAATCAGGAAATTATGCTCTTAATTTAATTATATGATCAAGTAATCTTGCAAATGCAAGATTTCAACTTGATATAAGCACATACGTGACCATCAAGTGGATGCATCTATTAGTACCATAAAATATCTAAATGGTCCACTTGGTGGGTTAATAAGTCCACATATATCACCATGAATTTTTTTTCTAAAAAAATAGGTGATTCAGTTCCCACTTTAGCTGGTGATGGTTTAATTATTAATTTGCCTTGAGAGCAAGCATCACGAGATAATTCATTAGATTGAAGAATTTTTTGGCTCTTCAATGGGTGTCCACTTGAATTCTCAATAATTCTTCTCATCATTATAGATCCTAGATGGCCCAATCTATCATGCCAAATAGCAAATATATCTGAATTCATGAACTTCAAGTTCATTATTACATATGTTTCAATTACTCGTATATGAGTATAACACAATCCAGAAGATAAAGTAGAAAACCTTTTCAATATACATTTTTCATTTGAAACAGTAGAGATAATATATAGATATTTACATTATTCTTACTATCAATCTCAATATGATATCATTGCAACGTATATCTTTAAAACTTAGAAGATTTCTCTTTGATTGATTAGAGAACAATACATTGTCAATTGTAAATTTTGTTCTTCTAAGCAAAATAATATTTTCTTTTCCAAAACCTTCAATCAAGTTTACAGAACCTGATATTGTATTTACTTTTGCTTTCAGCATTGTCAATTTGGAAAATTATTTTTTATTTGTAAGTGTTGTGTGTGTATAGTTGCACCGTCTGCTAGACATGGATCTTCTTTGCTCATTTTTTAATCATCCAACATATGAAAATGATCAATGTTTCTTCATTAAAAGAAAATAATTACAATAAGAAAAAACAACACTTAAAATATACAAAAGTTACTAAAAAAACATGAAGATAGATAAAAGAAAACAACTACATTAAGTCTAGATATTCACAAAGTCAAAAGAAACACTTGAAGTTCCATCAACTATGCCAATTTTCTCTTCAAGAGATTCAATAAAGTCCGCCACGTCCAAATTTATCACATGGGATGGGTCAAATATGTCATTATCCTGGTATGCAAAATTTGCTTCCACATGTTTCTATTTTTCCTTCAAGGAGGCCTGAAAAGGTCAACTAAGTGTTTTGACGTACGATAGGTACTTGACCAATGGCCAGTCATTCTGTATCGGAAGCATTTATTTTCAACACTTTTTGAACTTTTATCTTGTAGAGCTTTTCATTTGTAATATCATTTTATGTGGTTCTTTTGAAATTTGAATGATTAGAACGATTACCACGAAAATAATAATTATTTCTTCCTCTGCCACGGTCACGACCTTGACCACGCCACAAACTCGACCACAATTGTTAACATCCACAGCATTCACTTCAGAGAATGGTGTTGTTCTAGTTGGTCGAGATTCATGGTTTTTCATCAATAACTCGTTATTTTGTTTGGTCACGAGAAGACATAAAATTAGTTTAGAATATTTTCTAAAACCTTTCTCTCGATATTGCTGCTGGAGGAGCATATTTGAGACATGAAATATAAAAAATGTCTTCTCTAATATATCGGCATCAGTAATTTTCTCTCCAAATAACAACAATTTTGAACTGATTTTAAATAATGCGAAATTGTAATCACTTACTGGTTTAAAATCTTGTAGCCTTAAATGCATCCACTCATAACGAGCTTTAGGAAGAATAACTGTTTTTTGATGATCCTACATTTCTTTCAAATTTTTTCACAAGATACAAGGATCTTTTATTATAAGATACTCCATTTTTTATCCCTCATGGAGATGATGATGAAGGAAAATCATAACTTTTATTTTGTCTTCATTGGATGTCGTATTTCCTTCTTATTGTTTCTCTCAAGTTCATAGCATTCAGATAAATTTCGGCATTGAGCATCTATGATAAATAATCATTGTCATTAATGCGAAGGACTGCGAATTCTAATTTTGTAAGGTTTGTCATGGCAATACTATCACAAAATATTGTATTTATATTAGAAATTTAATATGTACTAAATATGCAAAATAACATTTAATTTATTATTATAATAAAGAGGAAAAAGACCAACCTACCTTTAGGACCTACCTTCAGCGATGGAAGCAACAGAAGCTCGTGCTGATAACGTGTTGTGAGGAGCACAACGGATATGGATAAAATATAATATAATAATAAATTAATTAATATAATATAATATAAAAATAAATAGAATTATGAAAATTATGAAAATTTAGTGGAAATTTAAAGTGAATTTCTCACAAATGTGTATAATTTTAAGATCCACCAAATGTCACTATTTATATACAAAGTGACAAATAGAATGTGGTCTTATATGGACACCATGCAAGACACATGGACAACATGAAGATTGACACATGGCTTTTAGGACCCTAAGCAATAAACATCTATTTATTTTTATAATATATATATATAAAAAGGAGAACTTCAAAATTAGTTTGCAAGTCAAACATCTAATTTTTAAAACAAGGATAAGTCATATGTTCTCATCTTTAATTATATAATAGTTTTCGTTTTTAAAGATTATAAAATTTCTGTCATACTTCGACTCGTGAGAAATATTAAATCTTCTTTCTAGCTATATTCTAAGTTGAAAACAATATTTTATTTTAAGAAAAGAATATCTTTCAATTCTCATTCAGTCTAATTTTTATTTAGTCCATAGATTTAAAAGGTTACACTTTTAAGTTTTAAATTTTAAATTTAACTTCAATTTAGTTTATAGATTTCATGATGTTACAATTTTACCTATGAGATTTGAATTTCCTTTCTATTTAGTCTCTAAGTTTTAAGATTTACACTTGTATCCTCAATTTTTTCACTAAATACTCCAATTTTTGGCGTCAATGTATAATAATTAATTTAAAATGGTTGTGAAGTGAAAATTTAAAATTAATTTTAATATTGATGAGAAAATAGTGAAACTCGATTAATTATAATTTTTTAATTCTTTTAAATTAATTAATATATATTAACACATAAAACAAGATTCAACTAGGACTAAAAAAGTTTTTTTTTTTCCTTTTATTTATGTTATATAGGGGTACTCGTGAGTTGTATTGAATCACTTTTTAGACCAACTCAATTATTCGAGTTGTATGTTTTTTCCAATCCAAATAACCCTTATTAAACAATAAATCCAACCAAATTCATCCATAAACATTTGAATTGGATCGATTTAGGCTACTCGGATCATTTATTTAAATTTTGGTTCTAAAAATAAGTAACACGTTAATGTGTAAAAATTTTATTTAGTATTTTCCTATATTGAATTTAGACCAACAGCTCAAATTCAATATATACTACGAAAAATTTAATTTGATTACTCGAGAATAAATTGTACAAAAAAAATCATGAAGTTAAAATAAAAATAAAAATATGTATATATAATTGTATCATAAGAAAAAAAAACATACTTTTTAAAATCAATTAGTTCAGGATGGGTTATTCAAGTTGGTTTGAGTTATTTTAGGTGAATCCATAAACCAACCAAAATGATAAATTTTCCATTTATTTGAACCCAATCCAATTAAACCGAATGGATTAGGTTGGATTGATCAAAATTTTCGAGTCAATGTTATTTTAAACAACCCTACTGCATACTATTTTGATTGTATTTTGGATTTCATTATATGTTAGTCCTTTTATTTTTAAATACTTAAAATTAAGTCATATTCTTTTCTTTCAATAAATATTCAAAATAGATTAGTCATTCGAAATTCATTTCAAATTATTTTTATAGAAATTATTAAATTAATAATATTATTATTATTTTATGTAAGAAAAAACACGAAGTGATGGTTGATGAAAATCCATAATTACCATGAGTATTTATATATATATATATATATATATATTAAATATCAATGGAGCTATATCAATTTTGACTATAATTATCACGAAATATACATCAAAATTATTTAATTTATTTTACATTAATGTAAAATTTTTAGACATCTTAAGATGCTCAGACACGAGGTATTTATCTGATTTTGAAAGTCTCTGTTGTAATATGAGATTTTAAGGTACCAATTTACAAGACAACTCTCTCAAATAACATCTTTATCCTTTGTCACACGTTTCTTTTATATTTATGTCTTTCATCAATTTCTTTCTTTTTTTTTTCCTCATAGTTTGTAGTATAAAATAAAACAATGTATTCTTTTTTGTCGTATAATCAAGTATGCATTCATGCACTGCAAAAATGACCAAACTTTCATATTTAACGAGTTTTCTTTCTAGTAAAATTATTGAAATTATTATTTTTAGTTTTTTATAAATTAAATTTATTTAGCAACATAGTGTTTAAACTAATAAAAAAAATGTGATATACATTCGAATGTATTCAATTGACGTGTAAATTACCATTCTTAAAAAATTAGGTAAACTTAAGACATTTTCAAATACGAATATTGTAAGGAAAAAAATATAATTATCCAAATATTCTCATGGTTCTTAAAAAAAATATGTATATACTTTTAATAGCTTTTAGGGATAGCTTTTTAAATAAAATGTTGTGAAAAGAAGTGGGAAAGGAAATTCAACTCGCAGGGTTACAAATTGAGGAAAAGACGTTTCTTTTGAATTCTTAGTCAAATCTTCAAAAAAATGAAAACTTTTTTTTTTATATATAGTTTTCAAATTCTGGCTTAATTTTTTAGAACATTAGTGGGAGTGAATAACAAATAAAGAAACTTATAGATGAAGATAATGTTTATAAGCTTAATTTTAAAAAATAAAAATAAAAAATCAAATGGTTAAGGTTTCGTTTGGTAATAATTTGGTTTTTAATTTTTAGTTTTTAAAAATTAAGTCTATAAACACCCCATACATCTCTAAATTTCTTACTTTATGTCGTTTGCTTTTTTCCATCGTTTTAAAAAATAAAGCCAAAGTTTTGAAAACTAAAAAAATGAGGCTTCGTTTGGTAACCGTTTGGTTTTTTATTTTTAGTTTTTAATAATTAAGCTTACAAACATCCCTTACACCTCTTGATTTCTTCCTTCGTTATCTACTTTATACCCACGTTTTTTAAAACCAAGCAAAAATTTGAAAACTAAAAAATAATAATTTTTAAAATATTGTTTTTGTTTTAGAATTCGGTTAAAAATTCTACTCTTGTGCTTAAGACACGTCAGAAAAATAGGAGGAAATAGACATAATTTTCACCAAAAAAAAAAAGATTACCAAATGGGGCCGTCATTTTTAAAAACTTGTTTATATTTTTGGAATTTGGCTAAAAACTCATATCTTTTACTTAAAGAAAAATGTAAACCATTATGAGAAACTGAGAGAAAATAGACTTAATTTAAAAAAAAAAAAACACAAAAAAAAATAATTACTAAATGAGGTCTAACAAATTGGGCTTTAGTTTTTGAATTTTGGCCTTGGTTGGTAATCATTTAGTTTTTAGTTTATGTTTTCGGAAATTAAACCTATAGACACTACTTCCACTTTCAAGTTTCTTCCTTTGTTATCTAATTTTTACTAATAATTTTAAAAACCAAGCCAAAAATTGAAAACTAAAGAAAGTAGTTTTTAAAAAGTTATTTTTGTTCTTAGTATTTGGCTGAGAATGCATCTATTGTAATTAAGAAAGATGCAAATCATTATAAGAAATGGGGAGGAATTAGACTTAATTTTCAAAAATAAAAAACAAAAAACAAAATAATTACCAAATAGGGCCTTAGTTTTTTGTTTTTGAAAATTCAGCTTATGAAAACCACCCCTAAATATGAATTTTTATAGACTAAATTATTATTAAAAAAAAAAAAAACTCTTGTATTTTAAACTTTATATAAAAAATACCCTTGAACATTCAAAATTTTCAAAAATATCCTTAAACTTTCACAAAGATTTCAAAAATAACATTGTCATTAGTTTTTGATGAAATCATTAAAGTTTTATTTAAAAAATATCTCTGAACTTTCAAAAGTTTCAAATATACTCTTAAAACTTAAAAAAATAAAATAAAATAAAAATACCCTCACTGTTAGTATATAAATAGAAAATATCAATACCTCATTGCAAAAATAAGGTTAAATTTAAAAAAGAAAAAAAGTTAAAAATGTTCCTATAATATGGTGTTAACTTTGTTTGAAGTTAAGTTAAAAAAGAACTAAATTTAAAATAAATTAACTAGATATCCTCTTTTTTTTTTTTTTACTCTCATTTTACTTTTATTTTTTTAATTTTTACACCAATTTTCTCAACAACCAATATAAAAACCAAAATTTTAAGTTAAACATCAAATTCCTCATAATTCCAAAATCAAAATCTCCACTTAACTAGTAATGTACAAATTTAATAAAAAACTTTTTATGTCCTGAAATCCTTTGGTGCTTCCATTGTTCTTTCTATTTTTATTATAGTTTCTATGTCTTAATTAAAGTACGTTGTTTTATTATTTTTTTTAAATAAAAAAGTGTCAAACATTTTAATAAAAATGAGAGAAAGAGGGTATTGAAAAAGAGATAGGAGCAGAAGGAAAGAAAAAAGTGAAGTAAAACTATTAACGATTTATGTTCATATAACAGTAATGGTGTTTTTATTTTTTTTTTTAGTTTAAGGACATTTTTTACAATTTTGAAATTTCATGAGTATTTTTTACACAAAACACAAACGGTTTCCATCCAAAACTAACGGTAAGAGTATTTTTTTTAAACTCATTTTAGAAGTTGAGTGTTTTTTAAACTTCTGAAAGTTCAAAGATATTTTTGACACAAAATACGAAGTGTAAAGATATTTTTGTATAATTCAACCATTTTTATATTATTGTATTTCTAAATTAAAGCCAACTTTTGAAAATGAAAAAAATATTTAAACTTTTATTTTTATTTTTGAAGTTTGCCAATGAATGCAAGTGTTGCTTTAGAAAAAGATAAAACTTGTAAAAGATTGTGAAAAAACAAATACCATCTTAAAAAATGAAACAAAAAATCAAATGATTATTTAGCAGAAACTTCAACCTTTGTAGTTAATTTGCATAAATAATTTCCACACATAACAAAGATTACATCAACTTAGTAAAAAATAAAGAAAGTAATTACAATAATAATAAATAAATAACTTACAAAGTTAACTAGGAAAAATGTATAAGTCAAATTAAAAAGCATTCAACACATGATTGAAAGACCAATGTCACAAATGACTAGCTTTCATTATGTAGTCTCTTACTTTTGACAAAATTCTCAAAAACATCTTTCATCTCTCTAATCATTGTAAAGATGAAAGTTTAAAACAATTGAACTTTTATTAAGTAATTGAGTTCATGCTCCCTTACTTTTCACTATATATAAATCAAATAGATAAAAATGATCACATAACTCTCTTCTAAGTCTACCTCGTGTATATAGTTTACGTTACACACTTATGTCTTAGGAGTCATCACTAGAATCTCTAGTACTAAACTTTTTGATACCATCATTATATAATTATTACGTACAACTTGTTAACCAGTATGAACGAGAATCAAATTATTGGCCTTTGAAATGATAATTCATTTTTACATCAATTGACCTATACTCGAATTGACATTTATAATTTTTTAATGAAATAAAAATTTGTATGTTTTAACTTTATTAAGCCTATTTGTCATTGAATGACATGCGTTAAAAATTGAGGAGTTTGATAGTTATTTTAAGATTCAAATCAACTAACATGAGTCTAACTTGTATCGCCTATAAAAGTATGAATATCAATAACATTTTTGAAAAGTGACATAATTGAATTTTTAATGATAATAAATAATTGTTAACAATAAACAATTATTAACAATTATAATCATAAATCTTTGTTGTCAAGTTTACTATATTGGTTATCATTGTCATCAATTATTATTATTATAAAAAATCTTAAAATTCACAAGTGTATATTGTGGTAATAATTAATTTTTAATTTTTAATTTAAGTCTTTTAATTTAACTAGATGGAAGATACATCTTGACTAAAAAAGTTTATGACTTACTTCTTATGATAAAATTTAAATTTTATTTTCAAATAAAATCCAACCAAAAACTCAAATCCAAGATATAAATATTTAATTACAATTGCATTAAAGTATATAAAAATTGCACGGAAACATGAAAAATGCATGATAATTACTACCAAATGAAGAGAAAAATTAGGACGCGGTCAAAATTTAACTTTCATAATAAGGAGGAAATCAACTTTGTTGATTGAAGAATTTCATGTTGGAAAATTAGGTGTTGAAAGTCTCTTTATGTACTCCAACCTTGTGTTTTGGATTTGGACCCCAAGGGGTACCCATATTTTTTTTTTATTATTATTATTTAACCGAAAAAAAAAAAAAGAAAACGGTCCATTGATTAGTTTCCAAGCAGTGAGTTTAGAAAGGGTGTATCTATCCAACCAAAACTATAAGGGTTGGGTTAGTTTTGCTTTTGGATTGGGTTGAGTTGAATTTTTTTCATTTGCCCAACTCTAAAAAAAAAAAAAATAATAATAAACAATTAAGCTATGCTTAATTTGACATCCAAGTGTGTTTCTAACCCTGAGATCTGTAGTTCAAATCCACTTAATTTCGATTAATAAAAACAAATCATTTTATTTTTACTGAATATTAACTTTGACCACCACTTAATTTGCCTGCACATGTATAGTTTAAATAACTTAATATCTCTCCAAGAATTAGTGCATATAAATATATCTCCTAACATAAAACATGGTAGATAAGTGAAATAATCACAAGTTAATTATTCCAATTAATTTAATTTCACGTTACATATTAATATATCTCCCTCATAAAAAAATGTGGCCTATAATATCTCTTCATGCTTACTATTTAAATAGTAAAATCTAAAATCACATGACAATATATAACATTAATTAATATAAGAGACAATTATATATAACAATATATTGAGCATATTGAAATATAATTAATTATATGAATTCACATTTTATATAACTAAAGCAAGTCCGTGAAATCATACAAGGAGAATTATGAAATATTTTAATTATCACTCATATGTTTTGTCAACAATAATATATATCCTATTAAATATTATTTCTATACATGCTAACATGATAATTATGTTTGGGTTTTACAAAATTATAAATATATTATTATTATTTTATTTACCTCAATATAAATAAGAAGCCACTAGATTTATTAGCGCTAAACAAATATATGCACTATATATATAGCCCAAACATAGACATCCACATAAATTTAAATCTAAAGTATATTTAAGCTCAAGATATATAGGAAACTCAACCTATATAAAATTCATTTAAAAATAAATAATTCAAAAGAGAAATTTCCACAAATAGAAAAATATTAAATTATTTATAGAAATAGCCAAAAAAAAAAAAAACTAATAAACTTTTATAAGCTTCTGCCAACCTCTACAAAATAATAATAATAATAATAAATAAAATTTTGTTATTTTGTGTAAATAATTTTTCTTATTTTTCTATTTTTTAAAATCTCCCTAATCAAAACTTAACAAATTTGAGCTATATACTAAAAAATGTGGAGGCTCAACAACTTAGCCTGCATATGTGGAACAAAACGACATAATCATTTATGAGTTAAATTGACTAACAAAAATTTGAAGATAATTTATGAACTGTTGTGAATTTGAGGAGCACAGCGGGAACACAAATATAGAGAAAATATAATATAGTAATATATTTATATAATAATATTAAATATATAAAATGAAATAACTAAAATTATAAAATTGGATAATAATGAAAATTAGTGGAATTTTGAAGTGGAATTCTCACCATATATGTATGATTTTAAGATTCACCAAATGCCACTATTTATAGGTAAAGTGGCAAGTAAGATGTGAACTTACATGGATACCAAGCATGAATTATTACAAGGCACATAGACAACATAAAGGGTGATACATGGCTTTGGGACACTAAGCAATGGGTATCTATTTATTATTATAATATTCATAATACTCCTCCTTAGATGCCCATATATATATATAGATGAAATATTAGGGGTGGTCATTCAAACTGCAAAAATCGAACCGTTTCTAAAAACCGAACCGAAAACTCAGTGAAACCGAAAAATGCGGTTCGATCTAGTTTGAAGAAATTTTGAAACCGAATTAATTCGGTTCGGTTCGGCTTCACTTTCAAAAACTAAATTTGAAACCGAACCGAACCGTTTTCAACTACTATATATATATATATATTATTTAAAAAAGAGTAAAACCGAATCGCTTTTAATTTAAAGAACAAAATCAAATTTAAAACTGAACCGATCCAAGCTATTTTTTAATTAAAAAATAATATAACATGAATTTTTTAAAAACGCCAAAACCGAATTTGAAACCGAACCGCTTTGAACCAATAAATCGATTTGGTTCGGTTTCAGATTTTAAAAAATTCAGTTCGATTCGGTTTGACCACCGAACCGAACCGAACTGTTTCCACCCCTATGAAATATGTCTCGTTAAAACCTTACTAGGAAAACCTTAGTGAAGGAAAAAGAGTACATATTTCATATAATACATACTTCTAAAAGAATACAATATATTTACTATCCCTCATGAAAACATCACTTAAGATCTCTGAGTCACCGCATTCCAATGTTGTGCACCAATTTTTCAAAAGTTGTGGTTGGTAATGTCTTTGTAAATAAGTCCGCCAAGTTATCCTTCGAACAAATTTGTTGTACAACAATGTCGCCATTTTCTTCAAGATCATGAGTGTAGAAAAGCTTTGATGAAATATGCTTTGTTTCATCTCCTTTAATATATCCTCCTTTGATTTGGGCTATGCAAGCTGTGTTGTTTTCGTATAATATTGTTGGAAGATTTTTATTAGAAGACAAGCCACATGTTTCACGAATGTATTGAATCATTAACCTTAGTCATATACATTTTCGACTAGCCAAGTGAATTGCAAGAATTTTAGCATGATTTGAGGAAGTGACCATTATAGTCCGTTTCATCGATCGCCATGATGTAGCAGTTCCTTCATATGTGAACAGATAACCTGTTTGGGATTTGTGCGGATCAGATAAATATCCAAAATCTGCATAATTAACTAGATCAAAAATTGATTTATTTGAATAAACCAAACCCATATCGATTGTTCCTCGAAAATAACAGAGTATATATTTAATATCGTTCCAATATCTTTTTGTAGGAGAAGAACTATATCTAACTAATAATTTACTGAAAATGTAATATATGGTCTTGTATTATTAGCAAAATATATAAGTGCACCAATTGCACTAAGATACAGTACTTCAGGACCAAAAAGTTCTTCATTATCTTCTTGAGGTCGAAATATATTTTTCTTTATATCCAATGAACGAATTTCCATTGAATATTTAATGAATGTGTTTTGTCCATATAAAATCTTTTCAAAATCTTTCCTGTATAAGTTGACTGATGAATAAATATTCCATCTGCTAAATGCTCAATTTGCAAGCCCAAGGAAAAATTTTGTTTTTCCAAGATCTTTCTTCTAAAATTTTTTCTTAAGATATTCTATTGCCTTTGAAAGCTCTTCAGGACTTCCAATTATATTCAAGTCATCAACATATACAGTTATAATAGTAAATCTTGATTGTGATTTCTTTATAAAAACACATGGACATATTGGATTATTTTGATATCGTTCTTTCAATAAATATCCACTCATGTGATTGTACCACATCCGTCCTGATTGTTTCAATCCATATAGTGTTCTCTGTAACTTTATTGAATACTATTCCCGGGAATTTGATATATATGTTTTAAGTACCTTAAATCCTTCTGGGATTCTCATATAAATATCATTATCAAGAAATCTATATAAATATGTTGTGACTACATCCATAAGATGTATATCCAGACTTTTGTACACAGTCAAACCAATTAAATATCTTAATGTAATTACATCCACCATCGGAGAATACGTCTCCTCAAAATCAATACTAGGTATTTGTGAAAAAAACTTGTGCAACTAGTCTTGCTTTATATCTTGTGACCTCATTATTTTCATTTCTTTTCTTCACAAATACCCATTTGAATCCCATAGGTTTAACACCTTATGGTGTTCGAACTACTGGTCCAAAAACCTAACATTTTGAAAGTGAGTTTAATTCTGCCTCGATTGCTTCTTTCCACTGAAATTAATCTTTTCTATGTCGACATTCTTCAACAGATTATGGTTCAAGATCCTCATTTTCAGATATAATATCAAAAGCAACATTATACTAAAAAATGTTGTCAATATTTACATTAGTTCGATTCCATCTTTTTCCTATCATGACAGTTTATTGAAATTTCATTATTATCTTTACGTATTTCACCTTCCTCATTAGTCATGTCGAGGATTTCTTTATGGATATTTACACTTCAACCAAGTCTTTCGCTATTAATTATTTTTCGAGAATTTTTATCTTTGGAATCCACTAGTCTACCACGCTTATGGCGTGTTCCAGACTCATTAGTGACAATTTGTTGTTTTGGGATATCAATTTTTTATGGAACATTTGCAGCTGGTATATGTGACTTAGTTGCTTTCTTTGCATCTATAAATGCATCTGGTAATTGATTTGCTATATTTTTCAAATGACTCATTTTCTGAACTTCAAGTTCACATTGATTTGCACGAAGATCTAAATGAGACAATAATGATGCATTCCATGTAATTTCTTTTTCCAACTTCTTAATTCCTCCCCTTAATGTTGGAAAATTTGTCTCCTTAAAATGACAATCAGCAAATTGTGCAGTAAATGCATCACCCGTCAGGGGCTCAAGTTATTTAATAATTGATGGGGAATCATATCTAACGTATATTCCTAACCTCGTTTGAGGACCCATCTTAATGCGTTGTGGTGGAGCAATTGGAACATATACTGCACATCCATTAATTCTCAAATGGAAAATATTTGGCTCATGACCATAAGCTAATTATAATGGTGAGTACTTATGATAAGCTACTGACCTAATGTGTACAAGTGATGCAACATGCAAAATAGCATGTCCCTATATAGATGAAGGAAGCTTAGTTCTCATAAATATTGATCTTGCAATTAATTGTAAACGTTTTATAAATGATTTTGCTAAATCATTTTGTGTATGAACATGAGCTATAGGATGTTCAATACTTATCCCAATTGACATAAAATAATTATCAAAGGCTTGGGATGTAAATTCACCAACATTATCAAGACTAGAGGTATCCACGGGGTGGGGCGGAGACGAGGAAGCCTTCCCTGTCCCCCTCCCCCATCCCCTATTTCATTCCCCATCCTTGCGAAATTCTGCGCGGGGACTGGGGCAGAGATTCCTCGTGGGGAATTTGCGGGGATCATGTTAGGTTGTATATCTTGAAACTTATGGTTTGTAAACATTAAAAATATTCTATTTTGCAATAAAGATGTTATTGAGGTTCATTCAATACAGTTGTTATTGCATGTGTGAACTTCACCTTTTAAACCTAAATCCAATAAACAAAGAACCCCTGACAATAGCATGAATACTTGAACTTTATGTGGAGACATAAAAGTGGATCAAGTTCGAGTAAATAGTCAAAACAGTCTATAGTATAGAGATAAGGTTGGGTAACTTATCCTGGGGACATTATGGATGTGGCCCACTGTAATTATTACAATAATTGTAAAGTATTACAAACGAAGTAATCCTGAATCATTCATATGGAGACATGCGAGTGGAGGCATCCTATGCAATGGTTTGCATAAGACCAGAGCATGAAATAGTCACTTTTACTTTATAATGTCGTTTATTGTTAAGACTGACTGTTTCAATTCGACGACCTAGGTAACTTGATCTCAATCATGAGCTAACTATGAACTTCTGCTTATTCAGGATTATCCTTTAATCTGCATGACTGAGAGTGGCTCAACATCGCCTACTCAATAAGTCTCCCATTTTAAGGGTAAGACCGGATAGATAGCTGAGGTCATAGTCCTGCAAGACAGAATGCACTCCTACCCGCTTCTAGGGTTAGTAGATAGGTTGTTCTCTTAAGTGCTTAATCTAAATCTTGAACAAGGGGCCCCACCCTCTCTAAGGCTTGAGAAGGACTCGGTTTGGTGGTTAGACTACAAACCAATTGTTCATTAGAGTATTAGTGGGACTTAAGGAGTAAGATATATTTGCTGGGGTAAAATGATAATTTTGACCAAGTTGTAATTAGAACAACTTGTGAATGATCGACTTACTAATTATGGTTAAATCAAGTGGATAGAAATATATCTACAGTGAGGAGAGTGCAACTACTGGGCTTTAGTGAAATGTCCTGGTAGTTAATGAATGTTAGTTAATTAGGTTAAAAAGTTTAGCCGGTTAATCTCAGATTATTAGAGCACATGATCTGTAAGTCTATTAGGTCCCCCTGCTAGCTCATAATAGACTAAACCTTAGAACAGTGTGGTGAGAGAATTTGAAATGTTAAAATTCGGATTGGGGAATAAAATGTTAATTATATGTGATATAGTTAAAATGTTTAATTATCGAACTAAACAAAATTGAAGAACTATAAGTATTTAAATTCGATTTAATATTATATATGGGAATGAAGATTCACGTTCAGGATTGGTGTTTTAATATTTGATATTAAATTAATTTAATTAATTATTTGAATTAATTTTCTTTAAAATTAAATTTGAATTTATGATTTTCAAAATTAAAAAGGAAAATCAAAATTTCTTTTGAATTGATTTTATGAAAAATTAATTTAAAAGAAAGAAAAATTGGAAAGTGGGAAAAGCTCGCATTTTCCACTCATATAACACCTAAATTCCTAATAAATTTGAGTGGATTTTGTGTCAATTGAACATGCAATTGGATTGCATGGATTTTATCTATAAATAAGAGAAAAATTTAAAGGAAAAAGCTTTATTCAATTTTGCTTATTTGAAGAAAAATTTGTTCTTCCACCTATATACACCAAAACTCTCAAGCTCTCAAAATTCCCTTTAATCTCACCACAAATGGGATCCCATAATTCCTTCTAAGGTCGAAAAATAGTAGAAAAGGCTTTTACGGTGGTCCACGAAGAGTTCGTGATCAGAGACTGTGCAAAGATTTGGTCAATTTTTTAGTTCAACAAATGTTGTATTTCTAAACCCTAATTGTCTTTGTATGAACATACATGCTTGAAATCTAAAATTGATGTAATTAGAGCATTTATGATCTAGTTCGCTTCTGCATGATAATAATTAACACATGCAATTGGTATCAGAGCATGTTTTAAGCACTCAACTAACGTTAATTTTAGCTTAGTAGGTGTTTTCATGAGATGAATGTTGTGGCTGCTGGAATGGATATATTATAGTTTTGGCATGTAGATTTACCTTCAGTTAAGTTGCAATTGTTGTACTTGGCTCATTGGGCCTTAATGTGTGAAGAAGTGTTTGTAAATTTGCTAGAGTCATTAGAGTTGAAATTATGCTATATTTGGAGAAGATTTGGAGCATGCGCATCAGAAAATGAAGCTAGAACCTACTTCTGTCAAACAACAATGTGGCACTGTTCTTTTTTTTTTTTTTCCAAAATTGCGGGAGTGTCGCGGCGCTCTTCAACAACATTGCGGTGTTGTTCTTCGTCCAACCCAGAAACACGAGTGCATGAGGATCCAGTTCGCCTGAACTGGTACAACCATTTTTAGTTCTATTCAATTGGTTTTAAGCCCTAGCGGTCCGGTTCACCCTATTTGCAGCCTTGGAGGTCCGGTTCAAGCATTTTTTTAGCTGGTTCGGGTCAGTTTGAAGGATTTTGGAGTAGTTCAGATCAAATTGTGAATTATTATTGTAATAATTTAGGTGTTTGCTTGATTAGGGTGCCAAAACTAGTCCATTTCAATGTGTGTTTAATTAATTATGCATTATGAATGTATGTATTAATTAAATTAATTTATTTGTGCATAAAATATGCCATGTAGATTTAAAATCCCACTATAAGAAAGCATGTAGCATGCATTGAAAGTATGTTATAAGTGTTATAATGTATAGTATACATATGTAGGGTTTCATGAGATTTAGTATAAAGTGTTATATTAAATTATGGAATGATGTTGTATGTTATAGATTTGTCTAAGTTATAAGAGTTATAAAATGAATTAGATTTTTAAAATCTATAACAAAGATAAATACATGCTCACCTAGGGTTGACAAATAACAACTTGTATTAATAGTTAAAATAGGTCATTATCTTGTAAAACTTTGGTTACAAACTCACCCGACAAGATCCTATCTAAGGTTGGAGGTACTTAACTTGATGGTTTACGGAATACCTGCTACTTGAGGATTGAGCCGGTTCTTGAGTATTGTTAACCCGGTTTTATGAACATGCGTGAGTGATGTGAGGTAATAAATGGTTTATCATTTAGACATCGTAGGTTAAATGCAATATAAAAGTTCAAATAAACACCTAGACTTAGGTTGTTTTAATTAGTCAGAATATACCTAAGTAAAAGTATACCCAAACCATCTGGAACACTTTAGTGGAAGATTAATGATATATATGATATACTATTTTTAGATCCTCATGTCCTTAAGAGTTCACACCGTGAGATTCATTCTTCGCTTCGTGTCATTTTTAGGCGACCGCTCCATTCGAAAAGTGTTTGTATAGGTCAATAGCAAATTGAATAGGAGAAGTTGTTCATAGCAAGTGGGTAAAGTGTGTTAACACATCCTATGGTCTTCTCCATTAGGTTGCACAGTGAGATTCTCATGTTTCGTCTGCGTGTCGTTTTTAGGCGACCACCAATTCGGAGGGTTGTGACTTGGGGATCAGAACACCACAAACTCCAGAAATGGATACAGTCTCTTATTTCCATCTTCAGCATTGTCTACCCCTCGGTAGCTTGTTGATATCGTTCTCTGAGATCTAAAAATGGAGGGTTACACTTACAAGAATTACTAAATATTAGTAAGTTCTTAACAAAAAAGCGATAACTAAATGCTATAGGAATAAGAGTTATTTTTTGTATTAGTATTTAGTCAAGAATGTCTAGGTTCAATGAAGGAGTAATTGACTGCTTCTCATTGGCGATTATTCTGACTCACTGAATTATCGTTGCAATTAATAATGAGATATGGACACATTATTACTTTTTTCTAAAATTGATTGAATTTAGTAGCTTTTTACTAATAGAATTTGTTTATATTTTCAACATGTCAAACTCTATAATACAACTACTCACTTTTGACAAATTTAATGGTGACAACTATTCAACTTGGAAATCAAACATAAACATCGTACTAGTGATTGATGATTTAAGGTTCGTTTTAACGAAGGAATGTCCTCCAATTCCCGGCTCAACTACAAACCAAATGTTTGGGATGCCTATGAAAAGTGGGTAAGGGCAAACGAAAAGGCCTAAGCCTATATCTTAGCAAGCATATCTAATGTTTTAACTAAGAAACATGAGAGCATGGTCACCGCCAAGGCGATCATCGATTCACTGTAGGCAATGTTCGGAAAACCGTCCATATCTATCAGACATGATGCTCTCAAATATGTTTATAACTCCTGTATGAAGGAAGAGACCTCTGTTAGAGAACATGACGTATATATGATGGTCCACTTTAATATAGTGGATGCAAATGGAGTTGTCATAGACGAGAAGAGTCAAGTCAGTTACATCATGGAATCTCTTCAAAAGAGTTTCTTGTAATTTCAGATGAATGCAATGATGAATAAAATTGAGCATAATCTGACAACTCTCCTAAACAAGCTCCAAACTTACCAAGATCTTATGAAGAATAAAGGATAAGAAGGGGAAGAAAATGTTGTTACCCTTAACAAATTTCAAAAGGAATCTTCCTTGGGAACAAAGTCTGGACCTTTAACTGCTAATAATAAAAGTATTCAGATGAAGAAGAAGGAAAAAAGGGGGAAAAGGCTCCTACAAAGAAAGGCAAGGGGAAAGTTACAAAAGGTAAACGTTACCATTGCAATGAAGATGGGCACTGGAAGAGAAACTGCCCAAAATACCTTGCTGAAAAAAAAGCTGAGAAGGCAAAACAAGATAAATATGATTTACTCGTTGTTGAAACATATTTAGTGAAAAATACTCATTTAACTTGGATACTAAATTCGGGTGTCGCTAACCATATTTGCGCTTTCATTCAAAAAACTAGTTCTTAGAGGCAACTTGCAGAAGGCAAGATGATTTTCAAGGTAGGAACAAAAGAGGTCGTCTCAACCAAAGCAATGGGAGATCTAAAGTTTTTTTTTTTTGGAGATAGACACATTCTATTTGAAAATGTTGAAGGAACCATTGAAGGTCCTTGAACATGAGTATGGGATCGGACCAAATACCCAAAATTTATAAAAACATAAATTGTACAGCAAAAAACAAACAGATTATGCATTTAAAGAAAAAAATTGCAGCACGTTTTAAAACAGAAATTGCAGAATAGTAAAAGGGTTTAAGAAATCTTACCCTTGAAGAACTCTTCTTCACGAGATTCCTTCTCCAAAACTTGTTACGAACAAACTCGAACCCTCTAACCGACAATGAAGACACCACGAAAGTTTCCTCTATATTCTCTAGTTGAGAATCCAAGAGTTTTGTAGGCTCTAGCTATTTTGGAAGATAGGGTTTTTAGAGTGTTGAGAGGAAGAAATGATATGCCAATTTTCTCACATAACTCTTTTGTGTATCTCTATTTTGTGAAAACCACACCCCAGGAAGAAGAAGAACTACTTTCCTTCTTACTTCCCCACTACCACGTTTTTTAGAGAAAAGAAAGGAAGAGAGTTACAACTCCTTCCCAAAATTATTTTTAAAATAAATTAAATTTATTTAATTTATTTTCATAAATCAATTTAATATATATTTATATGGTAACTACTTTATCATATAATATATATATATATATCAAACTATATGTTATATCAAATATAACACATAACCTATAGATTCTATATTGTATCATATACAATATAATCTATAGTTTCTATTCTCTCAACAATGACATTTAATATAAATCTCATTTATATTAAATTTAATTATATGAATCAAATTCATATAATTAATATTTGAATCATATTCAAATATTTATTTCTTCTCAAATTAAACTTTATATTATAATGTATCAATTACCTTATAGTAATTATATCTATATAATTAGATTAAATTAATTATATCACATATAATTAATTCTCTCAATTAATTTGAACAATTCAACTTAATCCAAAAATTGATTCTCATTAATTCCTGTTGAGCTACAGAGGGGACCTCATGGACCTGTAGCTTGAAGCTCCAACGGTACGTGAATAATTAATTAAAATCCTTTCATTAAATTATTAATTATTCACCATTCATTAACTATCGGTACTCAACTAAAGACCGACAGTTGCACTCTTCGCACTACAAACATATTTATGTGTCCATTGGATATAACCAGTCAATAGTACGATGACCCTTCACAATTTGCTCGTAAGTACAGTTGGGCCAAAATTATCGTTTTGCCCCTGTAGTTACATCTAACTCCTTAAGTACCAATGATCCTTCTAATGAATAATAAATCATAGTCCAACTATAATCAAACCTCTCTCAGGCCAGGAGAGAGTGTGGCACCACATTATTCAAGTCCCGGAATCAGCCCTTAAAGGAACAACTTATTTACTTACCCCGACATTAGGGAAGGAGTGAATTCCTTCTTGTGTAGTTGTGTTCCCAGCTCCCCAATCATATGCATCCCCAAAATGGTAGACTTGTTGAGTCGGCGATCTGGTCACTATCACCCATACATATCAAAGGACCATCTTCGTAGGCAGGAGTTCACAACTCATTTATGATTCAGGTCATGTTACCTATGGTCATCCTAGTGAAATGAAAGTCTCTATTATGAATGGCATTATATAATGAGACTAAACATTTCGTGGTCCGATCTTATACAAACTCCTTTGTATAAAATATCCTCATTCACATGTCTCCATATGAATGATCAGGATCAAATCATTTATAGGGTTTAAATTAATCTTTTCTGGAGAATTAGATGGTCTTTACAACAATTATAACATCTACAAAGTGGATCATACTCGTAGTGTCACAAGGATAAGGTATCCAACATTATTTATCTACTACAGACCATTTAGGTTATCACTTAAACATGATCCACCTATATGTCTCTACATACATGTTTAAACTACAAAGATATCCTTGGATGTTAGTTTATTAGTATGTGGTTAATGAAACTAACTTTGAAATAAAACACATATTTTATTACATAAATAAAATATATGTACATTATAATTACAAACTATAAGATCCTACGAGATTTAAGGCATCAACCCCAACAAATGTATTTTATATACCTAATATGAGAAGGAACTTAATATCTATCTCTTGTTTGTTAGAATAGTTGTAGAAAATTTCTTTTGAAATAAATGAAGTTTTTATTAGTCCAAGAGATGTTCAAATTTGTTTTGCAAAACTTGAAAACAACTTATATGTGTTAAAACCAATTAAGGCTAAAGCTATTTTGAATACTGAGATGTTCAAAATAACCGAGACTCGGAATAAAAGGCAAAAAGTTTCTATTAATGCCTATATTTGGCACTTAAGACTTGGCCATATTAATCTCAATAGGATTGGTAGATTGTTCAAGAGTGAACTCCTAAATCAGTTAGAAGACAATTCTTTACCTTCGTGTGAATCCTGTCTTACGAGTAAGATGACCAAAAGATCTTTTACAGACAAAGGTCTTAGAGCCAAAGAACCCTTAAAACTCGTACATTCAAACCTCCGTGGTCCAATGAATATCAAAGCACGAGGAGAGTATGAATATTTCATCAGTTTTATTGATGATATTTAAGATATGACTATGTTTAACTAATGCATTACAAGTCTGAAACTCTTGAAAGGTTCAAGGAATATAAAGCTGAGGTTGAGAACCTATTAGGTACAATAATTAAGACACTTCGATCATATGAGGTGGTGAGTATATGGACTTGAATTTAAAAAACGATTTGATAGAACATGGAATCCAGTCCCAGCTCACAGCACCTGGTACACCTCAATAGAATGGTGTATCAGAGAGGAGAAATGGAACCCTGTTAGACATAGTTTGTTTAATGATAAGCTATGCTTAGTTGCCTAATTTGTTTTAGGGATATGAAATACATGAAAGGATCGAATCTCGCAGCGGAAGCGTTGTGAACACTATTTGATTTTTACATAGACAAATTCAGTATACTAAAACAAAATATAAACATGTAAATTAACATGCTTTAGGAAAGAAAGATTAGAATTGTTCTTGCCTTTTTAGATTCCCAAGTTTCAAGGGCAATCCTCTCGAAGTTCTAATGAATGGCTCCTCCAACAATCTTGGTCGCGAATTATTTCTTTAACAATCTCGAACACTACCACGAGAGTAACCTCATTATTCTCTAAGATTCCAATAAAGGGATAGGTGGTATCCAACTATTGAAAAAGAGAGAGGAGAAAAGATTTTTGGAGAGTAGAGAGAATTTTCTTTATGGCTTAAGAAAAATGTTGCACAATGAACTCTTGTGTGTTCTGTGTTTGAGTCTGTCCCAAAGGGAACATAAAAGGTCTTTATATAGAGAATGGTCGAGTCTTTTTCCTAATCCTTTTCCTATTTCCTTTTTCCACAATTAATTAAAAAATAAATAATTAATTAATTAATTAATTAGTCAGATTAATTAATTAGCACAATTAAATAACAATTAATTTAATTTAATTTTCACATTAATTAAAGAACTATTTATATATTAAACCCAATTTACCATATATGTATTTAATTATCATAAACATCATATGTTTATGTGCAATACCTTTCTATTAATTAATTATTTGTGAATCTAGTTCGCTTGAATTACTTATTTAAATTTTATTCAAATATTACTTTTCGATTTAATTTGAACTATAGATCATATCTATAATCAATTACATATTAATCACATTAATATATAGTTTTCTCAAATTAATTTGAACAAGTCAAATCATCCCTCTTAAATATCCTCTAGTGAGTTAACAAAGGAACCTGATGGACCTATAGATCAGAAGCTCCAATGATAAGAGATTAATGATGGAATGTACAAGCATACAATGGAAGTAATCAGAATCAATAAACACTTTAATTATATTTAATTTGAGTTCTAAAAGCATGCATGAAAATGCTTTTCAAAGAAAAGGATTTTAAAACTTATACCTTTGAAGAAATCCTCTTGATCCTTACTCCTTTCCAAGAATTTGAGCTTCAAATCGATAGTAGACCACCAAGAGATCTTCTCTATTATTCTCCAACTTGGATTTGAATGGTGGAACTCATAATTGAAGGAAATTGAGTGAGGAAACAAGGAGGGTTTGAGAGAGCAGTTGCAATTCACCAGAATTTTCCAAAAATTTTGAGATCTCTTTTGTCAATTTCAGAAATTGAAGGTTTTATGTATCTAATATATGCAAGCACTAACTCAATCGGCATCTTGACACTTCAGAATACACACATGGAACTAGGCTAGGTGTTAGCATTTGGATAAATCCACTATCAAACTAAAAATTGTGGATTTTTCCACTATCTTAAACCAATTTTCAAATTTAATAGATTTTTCTCAAAAATCAATTAACAATTTTAATTTAATTAAATTAAAAAATTTCAATTTAATTAAATTAAAAAATTTCAATTTAATTAAATTAAACAAAATTGAATTTCCAAAATTGAATTTCTTAATTTGAAATTTATTTATTTTAATTAATTAATCAAATAATAATTTAATATCAAATATTAAATTATTAAATACCTAATCAATAAATGAATCCTATTTATGTAATTAATATTTAAATCAACATTTAACTATTTCAAACTCTCCATTTATGTTTAATTTCAATAAAATTAAACGTTTAATCATATCGAATATAATTGTCCAAACCCTGATTTGATATTGAACAATTCAAATTCAAATCCTAATTTAAAATTTGAATACTACAAATTGAATCCCAAATTGAATTTGAGCACTTCAAATTCACTCAATATACTAATCCAAGACTTACGAACTAGTAGAGGAATCTTGTGGACCTATAGATCATGAGCTCCAATGATTTGAGATTAATTGGCTAAACTCTTTAAACCGAATTAATCAATATTCATTAACTACCGAGACACACCACTATAGCTCAGTAATTGCACTCTTCTCATTATAGATATATTTTTGTCCACTTGATTTAACCATAATCAATAAGTCGACCTTTCACAGGTTGTTCGTAATATCGACTGGGTCAAATGTTGTTTTATCCCCGAAATTATATCTTGCTCCTTAAGTCCCATTGATCCTCTAATGAACAATTGGTTTGTGATTCAATCACTAAATTGAGTCTCTCTCGAGCCAATGAGAGGGTGGGGCTCCTTGTTCAAGACATGGATTTAGTACTTAATAGAACAACATTTTTGCTATCCCTAAATGGGTAAGTGTTAATTCCATCTTGCACCCTATGTCTCCAGAAATCTACCCGATCTTACCCCTGAAATGGGTGGCTTATTGAGCCGGCGCTGTTGAGCCAACCCTCACCTATGCAAATCTAAGGATAATCACAAATAAACAGGAGTTCATAGTTAGCTCAGAATTAAGGTTGAGTTACCTAAGTCATTGATTTGAAACAATCAGTCTTAAACAGTAAACGACGTTATAAAGTAAGAGTGACTTAATTCTTGGTCCGATCTTATGCAAACTCATTGCATAGGATGTCCCCACTCCTCACGTCAATACATGAACGAATCAGGATCGTTTGTAGCACTTTACAACAAATTGTAACAACTATAGAGTGGGTCGCATCCGATAGTGTTACCAGAATAAGACACCCAACCTTATTCATATACTATAAACCGTTTTGGCTATTTACTCGAACTTGATCCAGCTTTATGTCACCACATAAAATTCAAGTATTCATATAATAGTCATGGATCTTTGGTTTATTGGATTTAGTCTTTACAAGTGCAATTTACATATTCAACAATAGTTTTATCGAATAAACATCAATAACATATTTATTGATAATAGAAAATATTTAACATTATAAACTGCAAGTTTTAGGACATACAACCCAACAATTAATTGGCTAAACTTATTAACCAAGTTAATCAATATTCGTTAATTGTGAGTACACTCCACTAAAGACTCACAGCTGTACTCTTCTCACTACAGATATATTTATGTGTCCACGAATATAAACCAATACCAGCAAGTTAGTCCTTCATAAGTGTTCGTAAATCCAATTGGTCAAATTACCATTTTGCCCTAAGGTTACCTCTGACTCCTTAAGTACTAGTGCTTCTCTAATGAACAACATGTTTATGGTCCAACTAATAAACAGAAACCACTCTTGGGCCATTGAGAGAGTAGAGTCCTTTGTTCAAGTCCCAAATACTGGAATTGATGCCCTAAATCTCGTAGGGTCCTGTAGTTTGTAAACACATGTATGGACAAACATTTTTGTGATTTATAATATATGATATTTTATTCACTTCAGTCTATGAAATATTTGATATTTTAGTTGCATTATCCATAAACCAATAAACTAAGATCCATGGTTATCGTTGCAACTTAAACATGTATGTGGAGACATACAAGTGGATCGTGTTTTAAGTGATAACCTAAATGGCCTATAGCATATAGATAAGGAGGGATACTTTATCTTGGTGGTACTACGAGTGTGGCTCGCTTTGTAGATGTTACAAATGTTGTAAAGTACTACAAATGATTTGATCCTGATCATTTATGTATTAGACATGCGAGTGAGGATATTCTATACAAAGGAGTTTGTATAAGACTAGACCACGAAATGTTTAGTCTCATTATATAACGTCGTTCATAATTGAGACCTTCATTTCACAAGGATGACTATAGGTAACATGACCTTAATCGTGAATGAGTTGTGAACTCCTGCCTATGAGGGTGGTTCTTTGATTTACATGGGTGAGAGTGGCCAGATCGCCAACTCAACAAGCCTATCATTTTGGGATTCATTTGAGTAAGGAGCTAGGAACTCAGCTACACAAGATGGAATTCACTCCTTCCCCAATGTAGGGGTAAGTAGATAAATTGCTCCCTTAAGGGCTGATTCCAGGGCTTGAACAATGTGGCGCCACACGTTCTCTCGAAGCATTTAGTCATAGTGGGACTATGATCTATTGTTCATTAAAGAGATCAGTGGTACTTAAGGAGTAGTTGTAACTATAGGGGCAAAACGATAATATGGCCCAGTTGTACTTACGAGCGATTTGTGAAGGGTCATCGTACTATTGATTGATTATATCCAATGGACACAGAAATATATATGAAGTGCGAAGAGTACAACTGTCAGTCTTTAGTAGAGTGCCCGACAGTTAACGAATGGTGGATAATGTGATTAAAGAGTTTAGCCAGTTATACACATACCGTTGGAGCTTCAAGCTACAGGTCCATAAGGTCCCCTAGTAACTCAATGGGTTCAAGTTGAGAATCAGTTTTTAGGTTAGTTTGAAATGTTCAAATTAACAAGAGAGAATTTGATTATATGTGATATAATTCAATTATATATGATATAATTGATATGATGTATTTGATACATTATTATTTGATTGGAGGAATTAATATAAATATGATTTATATTAAATGCCATAAAAAGAGAAAACAAACTATGGTTTATATATTGTATATGATGCAATATTAAAACTATAGGTTATAAATATAATATGATAAGTTAGTTATTGTATTTATTTATAATTTATTGATTATATGATAATTAAATTTTTTTTTCTCAATAATCAACCTTAGTGGGTGGTTAGATCATTTTATTGCAATTGTGGGATAAAAGGAAATTGGATTTCAAAATCTCACATGACACACGACTGACACTATTAACTATCGAATGACTAAACGATAGGGGTTGAGTTTACTATATGATAGTACTCCTTTCTAAATGATCGAGTATCGAGTCTATGCAATAGGCTTGCATCTGCTACAAGAATGTGTCATCGCTTACTCGATCGTCTACTCCAACTCTTCCCACAATCTAAAATAATACAGAGCTCACAACTCCTGGATTCTCACACCGAGAATACTAAAGCAATCTTGTGGTAGTGTTCAATTCTGTTCGAGGATCGAGTTTTACTCGTTGTTGGTGTCTGAGTGAGTTCGAGTTCTTGTTCGTTGCGTTCGAGTTTGGTTGAAGGAAACACTTGAAGAAAAGTTCTTCAAAGGTATTGTTTTCTTGATCCTTTGTATTTAATTCAAAAGGCATGCTGTAATTTAACTTATGTGCATAATCTGTTCAGTATGACTGTGAATGTATGTGTTATTTCTCAATGGAATTTGGGACGATCTACTTCCGCTCAAAGGTCCTCTATATTTAGAGTTATTTCACCAGAGAGACCACTTAAGAGAACACTCATCTACTTACCCTTAAAGAGGGAAAAAGTGAATTCCATATTATATTATTATGTTCTCAGCTCTCCACTCGATCTTATCCCAAAATGGTAGGCATATTGGGTTGGAAAACAGACCACCCTTACCCATACAAATCAAAGGGTAATCCCTCATAAACAAGAGTTCATAATATACTCAGGATTAAGACCAAGTTGTCTAAGTCATTCTATTGAAATAGGAACCTAACTAGTTAACGATGTTATATTTAGTAGTTACTATTTCCCGGTCCAGTCTTATGCAAACTCATTTCATAAGATACCCTCACTCGCATGTCAACTACACGAATGTGTTAGATCATTGCGTTTGTATCAAATATAAAGTGGGTCGTATCCATAGTGTTACCAGGATAAGGTTCCTAGCCTTATACCTATACTATAAACCCTTTAGATTATATCTTGAATATTAATCATTGTATATCTCTACATCCAGTTCAAGACTCATAAGGCAGCCTTGGATGTTAGTTTATTGGATTTAGGGTTATTAAGACAAAATAGACAAACAAACAAACAATAGCATTTATTGAATTAACATCTATAACTCTTTATTGATGACGGTCAATTAATAATGTTTACTATCTACGAGTTTTAGGGATAAAACTCAACAATACAGACCGCGGTATACATTTTGAACAGGATTCTTTCGAAAAGTGTTTCTAAAACATCTTATGAATTATGGAGAAAGCGTAAAGGTAGTTTACGTCACTTCAGAATTTGAGGATGTCCGGCACACATGTTGGTGCAAAATCCAAAGAAATTAGAACGTCATTCAAAATTGTACCTATTCGTAGGATACCCAAAAAATAAAAGAAGGTCTGTTTTATGATCCTCAAGATGATAAATCTTTTTTATCGACAAACGTTACATTATTATAGGAAGACCACAGGAAAGATCATCAACCTCGCAATAAGCTAGTATTGAATAAAATTTTCAAAGAAACTATAGATAAACCAACAAGAATTGTTGATCAGGTCGGTCCTTCAACAAGAATTGTTGATGAAGCTGGTATAACTTGTCAGTCACATCCTTCTTAAAAGTTGAGAAAGTCTTGATGTAGTGGGAGGGTTTTTCAACAGTCTGACCTTTACATGGTTTTAACAGAAACTCAGATCGCCATACCTGATAATGGTTTAGAGGATCCATTGACCTTTAATCAAGCAATAGAAGATGTAGATCGGGACCAGTAGATAAAAGCCATAGACCTCGAAATGAAGTCTATGTACTTCAATTTGGTATTGGGACTTGTAGATCAATCACATGGGATAAAATCTATTGGTTGCAAATGGATCTACATGAGGAAACGAGACCAAACCGATAAGGTACAAACCTTTAAGGCTCTACTTATGGCAAAATGGTTTACCAAAGAGAGGAGGTGAATTATGAAGAAACATTATTTCTTGTTGCCATGCTAAAGTTGATAAGAATACGTTTGTTCATAGCCGCTTTTTATGATTATAAGATCTGGAAAATGGATGTCAAGATAGCCTTTCTAAATGGTCATCTTGAGGAAAATATCTATACGACTTAACCAGAGGGGTTCATTGAATAGGGTCAAGAGCAAAAGATTTGCAAGTAAAACGATCCATTTATGGGTTAAAACAAGCATTTAGATCTTGGAATATAAGATTTAACACTGCAACCAAATCTTATGGCTTTGAACAAAACGTTGACGAACCTTGTGTTTACAAGAAGATTGTCAATAAATCTGTAACATTCTTAATATTGTATGTTGATGACGTCCTACTCATTGAGAATGATGTAGAATTCCTAGCTGACATTAAGAAATTGTTAGCAACTCAATTCCAAATGAAAGATTTGGGAGAAGCTCATTATGTTCTTGAAATCCAAATTGTTTGGAATCGCAAGAACAAAATGCTAGCCTTATCTCAGGCATCTTTAATAGACAAGATGTTGTCTAGATATAAAATGCAGAACTACAAGAGGGGTTTGCTACCTTTGAAGCATGAAATTCATCTGTCTAAGGAATAGTATCCTAAGACTCCTCAAGAAGTTAAGAATATGAAACGTATTCCCTATGTATCAGCAGTTAGTAGTCTGATGTATGCAATGTTATGTACACGACATGACATATGCTATGTAGTGAGAATTGTCACCAAGTTTCAATCCAATCTAGGTATGATCATTGGGCTATTGTTAAAAATATCCTCAAGTATCTTCGGAGAACGAAAGACTATAGGCTTGTGTATGACACTAAGGATCGGATCCTTATGAGATATATTAACTCTGATTTTTAGACCGATGTAGATGCAAAGAAATCAACTTCAGGATCAGTGTTTACTCTAAATGGAAGAGCTATAGTTTAAAGGAGTATAAAGCAAACCCGTATTGGTGACTTCACTATGAAGTATGTGGTTGCATGTGAAGTAGCAAATGAGGCAGTATGGCTTAGAAAGTTCTTAACTGATTTGGAAGTGATTCCAAATATGCATCTACCTATCACTATCTATTGTGATAACAGTGGTGCAATTGAAAATTCCAAAGAACCCAAAAGCCATAAACGTGGAAAGCATATGGAGTGCAAATACCATCTCATTAGGGAGATAGTACATCGAGGAGACGTGATCGTCACACAGATAGCCTCAGAAGACAACTTAACCGATCTATTGACGAAAGACCTCTCATCTAAAGTGTTTAAGGGTCACCTAGTGAATCTAGAACTATGAATTATATAAATCTAGGGCAAATGGGAGAATTCATGGGTATGTGATGCCCTAGTTTATTTTATTTATGTTTTCTTTTCTCTCACACTCAAAATTGTATATGTAATCCAATGAAATGTCTATATGGGAGTTTGTTCGGTTGTATGTCCTAAAATTCGTGGTTTTTAAACATTAAACATATTCTATTTTGCAATAAAGATGTTATTGTGGTTTATTCGGTACAGTTGTTATTGCATGTGTGAATTGCACCTTTTAAATCTAAATCCAATAAACAAAGAACTTTTGGCAATTGATGGAGTTAGCAAGTAATCAACGGAATAATTCTGGACCATTAAGCATTCTAATTCATTAACTTTAGCATCAAAACAAGCATGCAAGTAATTAGCGGAAGAATTTTGGATCATTAAGCACTCTAATTCATTAATTTTAGCATCAAAACTAGCATGTTCATAGAATATCAAGAGGGTTTCATGATAAATCACCTTTGAAGACTTCAATCCACGAAATCAGTTGCAATCTCCTCTGCTACAAAATGTAGACCACCAATAGATCTTCCCTACTATTCTCTTGGACATTAAGTTGAGTTGTGGGACTCAAAATGAACTGAATTTAGGGAGGAATTTAAGAGAAGAAAGAACTTCCTATAGAAACTTGAAGAACTTCTTCTTCAATCTCTAAATTCAGAGATCTCAGCTTTTGCATGCCTATTTCTCAGCTCAATCTTCTAAGTTTTATTCACCTTCAACATGCTGAGAGCCTTCATCAAATGAAGATACCACTTACTTTACCAATTTAGGTGGATTTGGAGTGGAAGCTAGGTGTTCATGAAGTGGGAAAAAGCCACTTTTAGTGGATTTTTCCAAAATCCATTTTTTTGTTTTAATTTTGAAATTCTTTTCAAAACTAAAACCAAATATCAGTTTTTAATTCTTAATTAAATTGAAATTTCATTAATTTAACAAAAATTAATTCAATTAATTAATTTTTCAAATAAAATTAATAATTAATTAAACAATTTTATTAATTTAATATCAAATATCAAATTAATCAAACAGCAATTCTACGATCATGAATCTCTATTCATGTAATTAATATTTAAATTAAATTTAAATATTATTTAACTCTCCAAATTTGTTTAATATGATAATTAAACGTGCAACTATATCACATATAATTACTAATTCCCTTAATTCAAATTTGAACATTTCGAATTCACTCATCACGTTATTCTAAGGTTTATTCCGTTTGTGAGCTAGTAGGGGGACCTAATGGACCTACAGATGTATGTGTGTTTTCAAATATGAAATAAGATATTTCTCCAAAATCTTCCACTTTCTCCAACTTTCTTTGAGATTTCACCAATGTATGTGTGTTTTTCAAACTCCACCAAATGTCTCTATTTATAGGTAAAATGGCAAGTAGGAGGTGGTTTGTTTGGACACTAAGAGTGAGTATTTACAAGGCACATGGAAACATATATGGGCAGTAGAGGGAGTAACACTTGCCTTTTGACACTAAGAATGAGTATCTATCTTACACATAATTTATAATATTTATAATAATTTGGTTAATATTTTAGAGAACAATGTGACAAATATTAGTCAAGAAACAATATGATATAGAATCTTATCCATTGTCGGTCACCTCCCTCAAGAGGATCTTGTGAATTAGTGCATTGATGAATACAAAGTAATTTAGAACAGATGTCACGAAAGGTAGCTGCGTCATAGAGAAACCACTACCCTAAAAACAATTACGACGCAATCTCGATGCTAATTGCTATGTCGGTTGCTTCCTAAGGTTAATGCAGTCTCCAAATTCAGACGTGCACTCGTCAAAAAATGGACTAGAACCGATAAGAAGAATGCTCAGAATATAAGAAGAATTTAGAATAAAACAAAAGAAGAAAAACAAGTTGTTGTATCTCCTATCTCAGGTCTGATATATGTTAAATAGTGGTGGAGAGGAGGACACAAACAGTCTAAAACGAACGGTCACAAAATGAATAGTCACAAATCGAATGGACCTTGAGCAAGCCGGTTCACAGGCAAACCAGGTCTTGAACCACCAGGAGAAACTCCATCGTTTAGTAAACGCCGCAGGTAAACAATCACTTAGCGCACACTAGACGACAGCGTGAAAAGCTAAACGATCGCTTAGACGACAACGAGGCTGCGAAGCCTGATCGTCTAGACGATCGCTTAACGCGGCAAAAGGTAAACGATTTACCGTGCAATACTCCACGATCGTTTAGTCAGTTACTAAGCGATGAAGCTTGCTGAACTAAATGATCATCTAGTGTGCGTGCGCGTTAAACGACACCCGAGCATCCGATACTCAGCGATCGCTTACCTCATCGTCTACACGACCCGATAAACTCTTGATCATCTTCTTCCTCGAAGAACAACAACCCTTGCTCCGAACTTCTTCACGAACGACTCAAGACTCAAACTAACTTTGAATTACAAACTCGATAACAATTAATTATGACCTAAAATGTGGGGGCCTTTACAATTAGCCGAAAATGTAAATGAATTGATCAAACCAAGGTTACATCCCAGAAAACTCCATTAATCCGTACATCCACAAACAATTTAATAATTAAACAGAAAGTAGATATGCATCCACCGCGAATGTATATGCCATTCGTTGCATAAATGAAATTGGAATATCACTAACCTTGCTCTGATACCAATTGAAGTAACTCTTAAACAAGTGTATCCATGAGCGGGTTCATATCTTTCCGATTTGATTGTGATCAAATTACCACACACACATTCTAACAAATAGATATGAAGTGTAACACAAATTATAGACATGCTTTAACAATTAACATACAAAAAGATTGAGTAAATGTAGCAGTTGAAGAAAATCTTCACTTGAAATCAATCCAGCAGACCCCTCTACGGTCCTTATAGCCCAGCAAATAGTCGCCTAGCAACACCACGATCATCTATACGAAAACCAGCGCACGAACAAACAGCAACCGGGGATGACACCACCACTCTTAGTATTCTCGGAGTGAGAATCCAAAGAGTGGACTTTGATAAAATTGGTAGAGGTAGGAGGAAAAGAAGATCGTGTAGAACGAACAAGCAAGTGGGAGATAGTAGATGACTATCGTATAGTTGGGTGATTGTCGTTTAGAAAAAGGTACACGATCGTGTAGGTTTTACTAAGCGATCGTCTAGTAAATAATAAGTGATCATTTAGGTCAACTCGGCGCGCTAAGCAATCATTTAGAAATTGCTTGTGCGCAGGTGTGTGATCATTTAGGCGATGGGCGCTATTATATATACTCTCAACGTTAAGCGATCGTGAAGTTTCCATACCATGAACAAATTTCTGCATATTTTACAAAATGAAACCAATTTTCATTTTATTCTTCAGTTACAAGAACTGAATTCAATTTTCCCACTTTTGCACAATTTAGGAGAAATTTCCGGCCAATTATCTCATAACCGTCAATTCAATTAATTAATAAATATAATCATATTATATTCTTAACCTATAATTTGATATCATATATCTACTATAGTAATTTCTCCTCTACTTGATATAAATTATATTTATATCTCATTTCCTCCAAAATAATGTATCTCATACATTTAGTCAATTATATCATATATAATTATCTAGTTGAATTATATCATATATAATCGAACTTCTTCTTGTCAATTTGAACATTTCAAACTGACCCAAAAACTGATTCTCGACTTTATCCAAGCTACCAAGGGGACCTTATGGACCTGTAGCTTGAAGCTCCAACGGTACGTGAATAGCTGACTAAACTCTTTAGCCACGAGATCCACCATTCGTTAACGGCCAGGCATTCCACTAAAGACCAACAACTGAACTCTTCTTACCACAGATATATTTCTACGTCCATCGAATATAACCAATCATGAGTACGATGATCCTTCACAGATGCTTATAAATACAGCTGGGCCAATTTACCGTTTTGCCCCTATAGTTACATCTCACTCCTTAAGTACCACTGATTCCTCTAATGAACAATACAACATAGTCCAACTATGTGTGAACACCTCTCGGGCCAAAGAAGGTGTGTGGCGCCACATCGTCCAAACCCTGGAATCAGCCCTTAAAGAAGTTATCTATCTACTTGTCTCTGCTTCGGGGAAGGAGTGAACTCCATCTTGTGTAGCTGAGTTCCCAGCTCCCAAATCAAACGAATCCCCAAAGTAGTAGGTTTGAGTCGACGACCTGGCCACTCGCACCCATGCAAATCAAAACACTGCCCTCAATGACAGGAGTTCCCAACTTACTCAAGATTGAGGTCATGTTACCTATGTTAATCCTAGTGAAGTGAAGTCTCTGTCATGGACGGTGTTATATAACGAGACGTTAACACTTCGTGGTCAGGTCTTATACAAACTCTTTGTATAGGACGCCTCCGCTCACATGTCCCCTACACGAATGATCAGGATCAGACCATCTATGACAAGTCACAACACTTGTGATCATTCCACTGTTGGGATTGGTGTCCTAATTCTCTCAGAGTCTCGTTGTTTTGTAAAGATACATATTGTTTGATGAATAAAATAATTGTTATTTAATTCTGACATTTATTCATATCCAATAAACAAAGCTCCTTGGTTATCTTATGCGAACTTAAGCATGTATATGTGATATACAAGTGGATCATGTCTTAAGTGATAACTTAAATAGGTTTGTAGTATAAGGATTAAGGTGGGATACCTGATCCTGGTGACACTACGGATACGGCTTATTTTGCAGAGGTTTGCAAGTGTTGTAAACTACTATAGATGGTAGATCCTAACCATTCATGTGGAGACGTGCGAGTGGGGGTGCCCTATACAAAGAGTTTGTATAAGACCCGGACCACGAGATGACTAGACTTTGTATATAACACCGTTGATACTAGAGACTTACATTTCACCTAAACGATCATAGGTGACACGACCTCAATCCTGAGTGTTTTGGGAACTCCTGCTTTGAGGGCGGTTCTTTGATTAGTATGGGTGAGAGTGGCCAGATTACCAACTCAACATGCGTACCTTTTTGGGGACTTGTCTGATTTGGGAGCTAGAAACTCAATCCACAAGATGGAATTCACTTCTTTCCCGAAGTAGGATAAGTAAAGAGATTGCTCCCTTAAGGGCTGATTTCGGGGCTTGAACATAGTGGCCACAACTTCTCTTTGGAAGAGAAGACTTAGTCATAGTAGGACTATGACTTATGTTCATTAGAGGGATCAGTGGTACTTAAGGAGTTAGATGTAACTACAAGGACATAGCGGTTATTGGCCCAGTTGTACTTATGAGCGATCTGTGAAGGGTTGTCGCACTGCTAATTGGTTAAGATGGACACATAATATATCTGTGGTAAGGAGAGTTCAGCTGTCAGTCTTTAGTGGAGTGCTTGGCAGTTAACAGATGGTCGATCCTATGACTAAAGTGTTTAGTCAGTTATTCACGTATCGTTGGAGCTTCAAGCTACAGGTTCATAAGGTCTCCTTGGTAGCTCAATGGATTCAGTTGAGGATCAGTTCTTGGTGTTGATTTGAAATGTTCAAATTGACAAGAGGTATTTTGATTATATATGATATAATCAATATGATGTATGAGATACATCTAATGGAGGATTGATGTAAATGAGATTTACATTAAGTACCATGGAATAGAAAAAAAAACTATGGTTTATATGTTTCATGAGATGAAATATTAAAACTATTGGTTATAAATATAGTATGATAAGTTGGTTATCATTTATATTTATAATAATATTAATTATTGGATAATTAAATCTTTTTCTCTAATAACCAATTAAGTAGGAGGTTATTGGTAGCTCATGGTAACCGTGAGATAAAAAGAAAA
Source organism: Benincasa hispida (assembly GCF_027475165.1). NCBI lineage: Eukaryota > Viridiplantae > Streptophyta > Magnoliopsida > Cucurbitales > Cucurbitaceae > Benincasa > Benincasa hispida. Next base: position 45,215,495 of record NC_143486.1, read on the forward strand.
ATTATCTTCCTAATTTTAGTAAGTTTTTGTCAAAATTGTTTTTGAGATTTCTCTCTCAGAAAAAGAATCTCACGGAGCTTGTCAAGTAAATACGGATTAACTAAATGACAACTTGACAAAAGGTAAACGATTGTGTAGTGTTTGTAAGTGACAGACACACTGCTAAACGATGAGCTAAACAATCGCTTAGCTTTTGCTAAATGATTGGGCATCGACCTGTACGATAGGTTTCAGCCATCTCCTACTTGCCCAATCGTGTACATGATTGTCGTTTCCTCCTTCTTCTGCCTCAAACTAAGTCCACACAGAGCCCAACCTCTGGATTCTCACACTGAGAATATTAAGGTAGCCTTATTGGTGGTGTCATACTCAACTCAACGTCGTCAAGGTTTTGTAGAGGTCGTTTGTGTTCTTGCTGAAGTGTTCGTGACTGAGGCGATCGCTGAGTTCGAGTGCGAGGTGTTCGTGCTATGGAGCGGTCGTGTTGTTCGAATGTTCGAGGTTGCTGTGTTCGATCATTCGTGAGCAAGGAGCGTGGAGACGAGTCGACAAACGTTCGTATGTTTTCTCCTTATTCAGTCATTGTTTCATGCTGTAATTTCTATATTGATTACATAACCATTTGTTTCTGTATACGACTGTAATTTGTAATGTTCATATATGATTGTAATTTGGAATGATTTATTCCACTGCTCATGGAAATCCCTGTGTTCGATTTCCTTCATCCACAAAGTGGGCTGCATTCATAGCGTTACGAGGATAAGGTTTCCTCATATATCCATATACTATAGACCATTTTGATTATCACTGAAGACATGATCTACTTGTATGTCACCACATACATGCTTAAGTTACATACAGATAACCAGGTATTTTAGGTTTATTGGTTTGTGGTAAAGCAAATAAAACAAACAACTAAGTAAAAATAAGAAGTGAAGTAAAATATCATATATTATACATCACAAGCGTTCGTACAAACTGTTTACAAACTACAAGACACGAGACTTTAGGGCATCAACCCCAATATCATATATGTCAACTTCCTCCCACTAACGTGTTCTATATTTTATTAGGATTTTATTATACTTAGTTAAAACCCCGACTTATGAAATTTTTCTAAGTCCTTTAATTTTGCTCAATATAACATTTATATTGAATAATTTAACAATACTTGATTTCATTTATATAACATTTATATTGCATGCTTATAAAACATTTGTCCAATTCACCTTCCAGGTCGGTTCCCAAGTGGAGGTGTTTCATTTCCATCAACTTAAATACCCCCTCCTAAACAGAACCTTCCTTAGACAAAGGTATCTTATGGGCAATTATTTTATAAATTTAATCTTTTATTGAAATTCATTTTAATCCTATTAAAATAAATTAAAAAGATTAACTTATTCCTAATCCCATTAGAAATAACATAAGTCAATTCTAAACCATTTAAAATAATTTAGACCTATGTTTGCATGCAGTCTAGATTATAGATTTTAATTTATTTCATTAATACTATAACTCTTTCTAAATTAATGAACAATTAAATCTATAAAAAAAAAATTCAAGTAAAAAAAGTGACTTTAGCTCAATGGTAATCAACAAGCAGCCAACAAGAGCATAGCTCAACTGGCATACTGTTCATACTATCAACTTTGAGATTCGATTCCCCCACCCCACACTTTAATTACAATATCTTTCAAAAAAAAAAAAAATTCCAAGCATTTTTATTAGAACAAATTTAATATATAGTATGATGTATGGACATGCTTAGGTTAATCATACATACTAACATAACTCTTATATTATGATGTATGAGTATGCTAATTTAATCATGCATCTAAAAATATAACTCTTTATATTTAATCATGATGCATGTACATGTTTATCCTAAGGTGGGTATTTTTTTAATTTATATGACATACAATTTGTAATATGAATTCGAAAAATAAGTAATTTAAAACTTACATCCAATGCATAATTAAATTAAACAGCAAAAATTGGACCGATTTTGGCACCCTAAAACAAAATTAATTGATTAAATTAATATAACTATTATATTAATTTAATTAGTTAATATACATTAAAATTTCAAATAAGAAAATTTAGGTTAAACTGCTCAGTTGATTCACTGCGATAGCAACGTTGCGATGCTATGTAACAGAATGTCATTGTTCTCCTTGTTTTTGACTATGAACTTGCCTCGAACACTTTCGTTTCTTCCCGATCTCTTCGGAATTGTTGCTCTATCGATCGACACGAACTTACAGACTCGAAGTATGAATTAAAATGCCTAAAAAATACAACGGACACTTACAATTTAATCAAATTAAAAAGTAATCTAGTTCCAAAATTGAAAACATTGAATTTTGCAAACCAACATTTAAACATTCAAAATGTAGAATATAAAAATCCACCTCTAAACGATTTTGTTTCAAATAATACGAAGAACAAAGATACAAGAAATTGGCTCTAATACCAATTAAAGAGATTGATTCCCGCGGCAGAAGCGTTTTGTTAGAATGTCTTACATCCTACGATTCGATTTTTACATTAAACAAAACCGTCATACTAAATTGAATTAATAAACACATAAGCTAGCATTCTAATGGGGAAAGGATTAGAACTGTAACACCCCGAATTTTCAATCTTTATATAATTTCTGTAATTTTGTTAGTGGGGGGCATTTTTGGAATTTTGGAGTTCAAATGTAAGTGCGAGAATTTAATTTTGATCTTACAAAAGTGTTCAATTTAGAAATTAATGGCAGGTTTTATTTTCACTTTTTGGGACAGAAAGGAAGTAATAAAATAAATGGGAATAAGGAAAGGAATAAGATAGAGTTTATTTTATTTCCTTTTTAGTTTTTTAGTTTTATTATTTTTATTATTTTTATTATTGTTGTTGTTGTTATTATTATTATTATTTATATATAAAACAAATTAAACCCTTCTTTTTCAACCTCACCGTCCACCCTCCATTTTTTCGTGAAAACCCTAGCCGTCGAAACTAGTAGCCGCCAGCCATCCACACGTCCAGCCAGACGTAAGTTCCGTTATCCTAGTCGCTCGCGGAACGCTTCGGTTGCTCAGTGTTTACAGTCTGAAGTAGTCGCTCGTCGACCATCTAGTGCCGCTCGCCGTCCAACGTCTCTGGTCAATCGCGTTCATGGTGCAACCCTTTCGCCGCACCATCGTCGATTCTAATCGCGAGCATCCACCGTTCTTTGCGTTGAGCATGGGTTCGAAGGTCAGCCACCTCTGTTTGATGAGCCGCTGCCACAAGTCCCAACTCAGCCGTAGTTAGTTCGCTCGGTCGAAGTTGCGTCGCGCCACCGGTTCTGTGCAGGTCCAGTCCGTTTTCACAGCCGTTGTTGTCTTGGTCGTTGGTTTTGGACAGATTGATTGGTTGAGGTAAGATTTGAGTAGTGTGGTTGCAATTTCTTGGGATTGTGGAATACGCACTAACTGTTGGTGTGTGTGGTTTATTCGGGTGAGTAAATGGATGTTTGAAATTTATTTGGAAAACTCTAAGGTTGATGTAAATTAGGTGTTTTGGAATTAAGCTTAAAGATTTAAAAATCGATGTTTTTGCTTTGAATTTGAAGGATGTGTTTCTGTGATTAGGGAAATTGCTTCAAGTTGCTATTGGTGTTTGGGTTCTTGATTTGATTGGGTTTTTCTTGAGGACTATTGAGCACTCATTAAATTTACGGCTCTAATTTATCGATACTCGTCGTATTTTGGATGTTGGTACAAGGTTTCAGATTATTGAAGTTGTTGTCCAGCCAACTAAAGGTCTAGTCGGCAAATTTTTGGTGAAAGGTTTCATTGGGCGAGGAAGAGGCTAAGCTTGCTAGTTCCTAGAGTTTCCGATTAAAGGTAAGTAATCTTACTACTGGAATTGCCTTTGTGTCGGGCGATAAATTTATGATTTATTTTTTAGGATTTTAAGACTAGTTACAAGGATACTTTTGACTATTATGAGATTTAATGGACTGTTTAGAAAAGATACAGGAGCATGTGATAATATGTCTGAAGCATTTTAATGTATGAGCATGATTTAGAATTTTATGAGTTATATTAAAAGGATGATTGAGCATGACCCTTAAATGTAAATTAAGTGGCACTTCTACTGGAATGTCTTAAAGTTTGATGAGGATTCGACATTTGTCGATTCATATAGTTATGCGAATTATTATGAGAATGTGTAGACCGTACTATATATTATGAAATCTCAAATACTTGATTGTTTACATAGCTTAGTGCATGAAAGTGATATACTAGAGCAGATCCATTAACACTAGATTAATTACGTATATTGAGGTTAATTAACATGACCTTGATGAGGAGATTTTAGAGGATTCATGATTAGGTGAATGTTATATGTAATAAGAAGTTAGATGCCTTTTTTTTCCCTTCCAGACTATGTAACTGCATGAAAGTAATGCACGTCCAAGGACCTAGTACATGAAAGAGATGTACTAGGGCTGGTGTGCATGAAAGTGATACATACCTAGAGTGTACTGAGGTGTACGAAAGAGGTACATACTCAGTGGGTTATGTGTATACGAAAGAGGTGTATGCCTAACCATGTGTGCGAAAGAGGTACACATCCCTACATTTATAGAGAGAATCTGGGGTGTACGAAAGAGGTACATACTCAGTAGATTATGTGTATACGAAAGAGGTTATACATAATTAGATGTACGAAAGAGGTACATACTTAGTAGGTTAGGTGTATATGAAAGAGGTGTATACTTAACTAGGTGTACGAAAGAGATACACCTTCAGCGGGTTATGTGTATACGAAAGAGGTATATACGTAACTATGTGTACGAAAGAGGTACACATTAAGTGGGTTATGTGTATACGAAAGAGGTGTATGCATAACCATGCATATGTAAGAGATTGTGTTTCCTTCGGGATTCACCAGAGGTTGTGGGTCCTACGGGACTTACTAGAGGTAGTGGACATACTCAATTACCTTAGGATAGAAATAAGTTTTCATGTATATATGTGTTCCCTGAGGACTAGAATAGTTTATATGTTCCACTAGGGGTAGGCATCTAAAGGACATAGATGTCTAGCCTGACCCGAGCAGTGGGGTTACTTACTGAGTATTTTATACTCACCTTTTTCTCATGTTTATGTTTCAGGTAAGGGTGGAGATGCACCGACGATGGCGCAGCGAAATTCATGATCCTACCACTGGGACTAGTTTTTCTTGCTTCCGCATCATGAAATTTAGAGTCTTTATTCTTCCGTTAATATTTAGTTTTACTGTTTGAAATTTATTATTAAGGATTATTTCTTTTATATACTTTTATTAGCCTTTATGAATTTTGGGTACCCTATTATTGTTTTAACAATTGCATTCAATAAATGTCTTTTGAACTTCTCTTGTTTAATTAGCATTTATTTCCACATAACTGAGCGTCGTTTTAAATTCTATGCATGCATTTATTTTAGTAACGACCTAACCTAAGTCTTAGGGGGTCGGGTCATTACAAGAACGTTCTTATCTTTGTAGATTCCCCTAGTGCCATGAACAATCCTCCCCAAGGCTTCAACGAACGAATCTTCAAACGATCTTGATCACGAACAACTCCATGAGTGATCTCTAACACTACCACAAGAGTTACCTCGTTATTCTACAGGACTCTAATAGAATGATAGGTGATATCCAACTATTGGGAGCGAGAGAGAAGAATAAGGTTTTAGAGAGTAGAGATGCTTAGAGAAAACTCTGCACAATAATACAAGGGAGTTGTGTATTATCAGAGTTTCTCTACAATGAGAATTGTATATTTAGTATATTCCCAAAGGGTCATAGGAATGTCTTTATATAGAGAAGGGCCAAGTCCGTTTCCCAATGAGGTTGACCTTAAGAAGGTCAGCCAAACTGGCAGTCGTGCTGCCTTACCAACCCATGAGGTTGTCTTTTCCAAATGGGGAGTCTACAAATGGCCGACCCATCCCTTCATTATCTTTTTTTTTTGTTATATATATATATATATATTGGGTTTTATGTCCCAAAACTCGTGGTTTGTAAACAATAAACTTATTCTGTTAATCAATATAAATGTTATCGAAGTTTTATTCAATAAAGTTATTATCGAATGTATGAATTGCTCATTTCGTTTTAGACATAACCTAAATCCAATAAACTAAGATCCATGACTATTACATGAATACTTGGACTTTATGTGGAGACATAAGAGTGGATCAAGTTCGAGTTAATAGCCAACATGGTCTATAGTATACGATTAAGGTTGGATACCTTACTTTGGGGACACTATCGGATGTGACCCACTTTGTAGATGTTACAATTGTTGTAAAGTGCTACAAACGATGTGATCTTGATTCGTTCATGTGGTGACATACGAGTGGGGGCGTCCTATGCAAAGAGTTTGTATAAGACCGAACTAAAAAAATTAGTCAATCTTACTTTATAATGTTGTTTACTGTTTAAGACTGACTATTTCAAAGCGATGACCTAGGTAATTTGATCTTAATGTTTAGTTAATTATGAACTTCTGTTTATTCGAGATTATGCTTAGATTTTCATGGGTGTGGGTTGACTAAAAAACAACGCCTCAATAAGCCTCTCATTCCAAGGGTAAGACTGGGTAGATAGCTGGGGACATAGGGTGCAAGATGGAATTCACTCCTACCGATTTTAGGGATAGTAGAGAGGTTGTTCCTTTAAGTATTGACTCCGGGTCTTGAATAAGGGCCCCACTCTCTCATTGGCCCGCGAGGGACTCGACTTGGTGATTGAATCACAAACTAATTATTCATTAGAGGATTATTGGGACTTAAGGGGGGTAAAACAGCTTTTGACCCAACCGTTATTACGAACAACCTGTGAAGGGTTAATTTACTAATTATGGTTATATCGAGTGGATAAAAATATATTTACAATGAAGAGAGTGCAACTACTGGGCTTTTGTGGAGTGACCCGATAGTTAACAAATGTTGGTTAATTAGGTTAAAGAGTTTAGTCGATTAATTTTGGATTGTTGGAGCCTATGATCTGTAGGTTCATTAGGTCCCCCTACTAGCTCACAAACATATTAAACTTTATAATAGCGTGATGAGTGAATTTGACATGTTCAAATTCGAATTAAAGGAATCAGTAATTATATACAATATAATTACACATTTAGTTATCAAATTAAATGGAATGGGAGAATTTGATAATATTTAAATTTGATTTAGGGATTCATGTTTGTGGAATTGGTGTTTAATTAATTTAATATTTGACATTAAATTAATATAATTAATTAAATTGTTTAATTAATTATTAAGGGTTAATTTTATTTGAAATTAATCATTGAATTAATTTTGTATAAGATTAATGAAATTTTATATTAATTATTGAATTAATATATAAAATTATAATTTCATATTAATTTTGAAATTTTTGTTCTCAAAATTTAAAATTTAATTTTGAATTCAATTTAAGATTATGAAATTTCATTAAGTGTGTTTTTCCCACAATTGACACTAATTTCCTACTAACATATCTTAAGTTTTGGTGTCCATCTCTTATGAGTTTGAGGTGCATGTTGTAGATGAACAAAAAGGATTTCATTTTGCAGATGAGGGATTCATGCAAAAATGAAATTTGAAAGGAAAAAATTTGTTTTCTCTCTTCACACCAAAATACTCCAAGGTTGGATTTCTCTCTTAATTTTCACCCTCAATTTGGATCCCACAATCCAATCTAAGGTCCTAGAGGATAGTAAAGAAGATTAAGTGGTAGTCTATAACAATTTGGAGTGAAGATTCAAGCAGAATTCGAAGTTTTAAAGTGTTCTTCAAAGGTATCTTCAAAACTCTATTTTCAGTTTAAGAACATGCTTGCTTAGTTGCTAAAATTGATTAAATTAGAGTGCTTAATGATTTTGTTTACTTTTGCTAATTGCATGCTAACTCTAACAAATATATATATTGGCTAAAATGCATACATCACGACATTGCTCCCAAATAGCTAAAAGCCATTTAGAAGCTTATTGGCTTGGCCTCCTAGCTCGAGCTATTTTCTGAGTTCTACCTGCTTTCTTAACTCAGCCTTCTAGCCTGACTTCTCTTTTAGCTCGGTTTTCCATCTCAACCTGCTCCTTTAGCTTGGTCTTTTGGCTTGACTTACTTTCTTAGTTCAAATGGGTCGAACTAACTAAGGTTATTTTTCAACTCGATTATCTTTGCTCAAATCTTGGCTTTAACTTAATTAACTAGGTTTTATTTTACCTTCCACGTAAAATATATAAGATTTCTAATTTTATGATAAAAAAAAGTACGTTTCAGATAACTTACTCATATTAATATATATTTTTTAAAAATAACATTTTATATTAAGTTTACACATTAATATTTTAGAAGTATATTATTCAAAGTGACAATAATGTAAGAAAAACAAATGATACTCTAGTTTGAATTTAAAAATAAAATAACATAAATTAATGTATATTATTCAATGTGTGTAATTTGAAATTAGCTACGCCGAGAAAATAAAAGCATCTGTTGATATTAGTTTTAAAATTTGAACTTTGTTATATATTAAAATAACATTAATTTATGTTATTTTATTTTTAATTGTCATTCCCATGCCTCTCATTCAATTCATAGAATTCATTTTATTTAAGGAAAAAATTAGGGAAAATAGCTAATTTAGAATTTAAGAGCCATTTGTTTCCTAGAAAATTAAGATTCTCAGACAATGAGAAATTGGATAAACACTTTTGTTTTTAAAATATTAAGTCATTTGTATATATACGCACATCTTAGAATGCCTTTACGAAAACATCTTAAGTATTTTGGATGGCCTCTTGAAATATGAATTTTCAATATTGCCATTGCATTGTGCCATGGGCTATATGTTATTTTTTAGAAAGATATTTATATTTAAATTAATATTTATTTTATAAAAATGTCTTAAATTAATGTATATTATTTGTTGAAGATAATAACCTACAAAATAATATAAATTATATTAATCAAAAGAAACTCAAATTAATAAAAACAAGTATGTTAAATAAATCTAAATTATGTTAAAATAATTATTAATTGATTGAAAATTCTTGGAACATTTGTAATTTTAAGACATTTTCGAGTGAAAAGTCTATGTAACAAATATAGTTATCTGTTAAGAGTTGTCCAAGGCAAGGACCAAAGTCCACAGGCAGGCCCAAGCCCAAAGGGATTGGGAAAGAGTATAGGGGAGCATGCATCCCAAAAGGAAAATGTCAGTGTATCAGGGTTTGAACCGACTAGTCAAGTCCATAAATGTATACAAATTGAAAATAACTGAGTCGAGGCCAGACTGACACCCTACAACCTCGAGCACCAAAAACATCCCTGACACCCTTGTCGTCACTGTTGGGATTGATGCCCTAAAGTCTCATGTCCTGTAGTTTGTAAACAGTTTGTACGAAAGCTTGTGATGTATAATATATGATATTTACTTCACTTCTTGACTTTGCACATTTGGATGTTTTATTTGCTTTACCACAAACCAATAAACTTAAAATCCATGGTTGTCTTTATGTAACTTAAGCATGTATGTGGTGACATACAAGTAGATCATGTCTTAAGTGATAACCAAAATGGTCTGTAGTATATGGATATAGAAGGGAAACCGTATCTTGTTAACGCTACGGATGCGGCCCGCTTTATGGAATAGTTACAAGTGTTGTGACTTATCACAGATGGTCTAATCCTGATCATTCGTGTAGAGGACATGCGAACGGGGGCGTCCTATACAAAGAGTTTGTATAAGACCTGACCACGAAGTGTTAACGTCTCGTCATATAACCCTGTTCATGACAGAGACTTCACTTCACTAGGATGACCGTAGGTAACATGGCCTCAATCCTGCCATTGAGGGTGGTCTTTTGATTGCTTGGGTGCAAGTGGTCAGAACGTCGACTCAAACCTACCACTTTGGGGATTCGTCTGATTAGGGAGCTGGGAACCCAGCTACACAAGATGGAATTCACCCATTCCCTAAAGCAGGGGTAAGTAGATAGATTGCTCCCTTAAGGATTGATCCTGGGGCTTGAAGATGTGGTGCCACACACCTTCTCATGGCCCAAGAGGTGTTCACACATAATAAGACTATATTGTATTATTCATTAGAGGGATCAGTGGTACTTAAGGAGTAAGATGTAAATACAGGGGAAAACGGTAAATTGGCTCAACTGTACTTACGAGCATCTGTGAATGGTCATCATACTGATGATTGGTTATATTTGATAGACATAGAAATATATTTGTGGTAAGAAGAGTTCAGTTGTCGATCTTTAGTAGAATGCCTGACAGTTAACGATGGATATCGGGGCTAAAGAGTTTGGTCAGTTATTCACGTACCATTGGAGCTTCGAGCCATAGGTTCATAAGGTCCCCTTGGTAGCTTGGATACAAGTTGAGAATAAGTTTTTGGGTCAGTTTGAAATGTTCAAATTCACAAGAGGGAGTTCGATTATATATGATATAATTGAACTAGCTAATTATATATGATATAATTGACTTTATGAGATATATTAATTTGGAGGAAATTGGATATAAATATGATTTATATCTAGTAAAGGAAAAATGCTATGGTTGATATATGATATTAAACCATAGGTTATGAATATAATGTGATTATATTTATTATTTATTAATTGGATAGTTATGGGATAATTGGTCAACGTCTCTTTTGTTTTCGTAACTGATGAGTAAGATGAAGAATCGTTTTGAGACACTTAAATAGCTCACGGTGTGTTGTGATTCTAGAAAGTCATCGCTTAGTAAATCAGAGCCTATACGATAGTGTTGTTCACTGAACGATCGCTTACACACGTGCGCGCTACTTATTAAACGATCGCTTGATAAGTGATCGTTTAGCACCCGAGCTTTACTAAACGATCGTATAGAAGATCGCTTAGCTTTTCCTATACGATTGTATACTTCACCTAAACGATCAAGCATTTTGTCTATACGATAGACAAGTCTTTCTCCCACTTGCTTGATCGTTGTATACGATCTCTTTTCCTCCTCCTCTTTACCAAATCCGAACAAAGTTCCCTTTTTGGATTCTCACTCCAAGAATACTGAGGATTCCAAATGGTGGTGTCGTCCCTTTTCTTCATCTGTTCATGTGGAGACTGTTCATGTTAGACGATTGGGTGTTGCTGGACGACAGCTTGGAAAGCGAGATTTTCTATGAAGAGAGTCTTCAACTGGTAAGTTTACTTGTTCTCCTGTTTATTTATCTCTAAGCATGTCGGTAATTTAGTATTATGATGCATATTTGTATGTGTGAATGTAAATGTGATAATTATGTCACAATGCTTTTGGAAAGATCCGCTTTCGTTCAGAGGTACTCTTGTATAGGAGTTCATTCAATTGGTATCAAAGCCCTTGGTTTCTAATATTCCAAATTTATTACTGCAAAGAATTGCATTTACATTCACGGTGGGTAAATGCATGTCTACTCTCTATTTTAAGCACAAATTCGTTTGTGGATGTGTGGATTAATGGAGTTTTTGGATGTAACCTTGGTTAGTTAAATTCTTTTACAATTCAATTAGTTGTAAAGGCCCCTGCGTTTTTGGGCATTATTAACTGCTATCGAGTCTGTATTCAAAGTTAGTTTGAGTCTGTGAGTTGTTCGCAAAGAAGCTTCGTAGCATGGGTTGCTGATCTTCGAGGATGAAGACAATCAAGTGTTCGTCGGGTCGTGTAAGCGATGGGGTAGATGATCGCTGAGTATCGGATAATCGGAAGCTGTTTTGAGCACGCGCACTAGACGATCGTATAACTCAGCAAGCCTCATCGCTTAGTTACTAACTATACGATCGCGTGGCAGATCGTGTGGTAAATCGTTTACCTATCGCGTGTTAAGCAATCGTCTAGACGATCGGGCTTCGCAACTTTGTAGTCGTCTATACGATCGTTTAACATTCGCGTGTTTTCGTCTAGTGTGCTACGTGATCATTTACCTAGAGGCGTTTACTAAATGATGGGAGCTTTACCCGATGGTTCAAGACCCGGCTCGCTTGTGAACCTTTTGACTCAATGGAAAAATGTAATAGATAGTTTTTTTTTTCATTCCGGTTTTGAGGTGGTTCATTCCAGTCCATTAATTTGTGTTTTATACATGAGATGTTTTTTTTTATGTCATATGATATGTCATACAAGAAAATCCCACCTTAGGTTATGCATTGGTCATGCATCTTCTCTTTATTATAAGTGTTATGATTTAGAGAAGCATGATTTAAATTACGTAAGTGCATGCTCATGCATCATATAATATAAGAGTTATATTTATGCATGCATTATTTGTTAAGAGTTATATTTATAAGCATTATAACTACCTTGTTATGTGGCAATGTATGTTTTAGTGTTTTCTTTTATAAAGGTTATAAAATGAAATTAGAACTAAAATCAATAATAAAAGGTTAAAGTGTAGCAAATCTATCTATAAGGAACCTTTTGTCTAAGGTGGGTTCTGTCTAGGCTGTGGTATTTAAGGTGACGGCAATGGAACACCCCTACTTAGGAACCTACCTGGAAAGGTGATTTAGATAGATTTGATGCATGCTTGCAAGTTAAAGACAGTCCATTAAAGAGTTCAAATATGACTACTTGAACTTCTTTTATTTCAAAGACAAAAGTTGTTTTTTAGCAGACTTAATAAATAACTTAGACTATAATCAGTAGTCGGATTGTCTAGGTTAATAAACCCCTAGGTAGAACATTCAATGGGAGGTACTTGGGGCATATGATGCTTCATTTAAACTTTTTATGTTTCTCCCTCATAGTCCACACTGTGAGATCTACCCTCGACCTCGTGGCACCCTGGAAGTGTCCCCCTAAAGGATGGTGTTTAGGTAGGTCAATATCAAGGTGGATGGAGAGAATATTCATAGTAAGTGGGAGACAGCATATCCCACGGTCTCCTTCGTTGGATTGAATAAAATTTCTATGCATCGTCTCGAGGCACCCTAGGAGTGTCCCCTTAAAGAAAGGCAGTTTTGTGCGTTTCTTTATTTAATCTCCTGAAAGAGGATAGGGTTACTTAGTCTCTTGTCCTAATCTACTTCTTCCCTACAGTGAGCTCATTAGGACGAGAATCTGGTGCCGAAAATGAGAGGTCACACTTACACGAAATTATTAAGGGTTAACAGTTCTGGACCAAATAAATGGTGGCTGTTAGGTTCAGTTCCAAGAGTTGGTTCGGCCTAATGGTTGAGAATGTCTCATCCCAATGAAGGGACATCTGATCACCCCATCGGCGACGTTTGTCTTGCCTCGTCGGGGCATCATTGCAAAATAGAAGTCTTAAACACTTAGGGTACTTGGAAACTGTTTTGCTAAAATTGATTGGTAAAAATGTGGTTTAGCAAAGTCTTATAAAAGTTTATTCATTTTTCAACAACAATTTTAAAAATGGCTATAGCCACTATTAGTTTACTTAGCACCAAAAAACTGAATGGCCACAACTATTCGAATTGGAAACCTATGATCATGATGATACTCACATCGAGGATCTAAAGTTTGTCCTTACGAACTGCCCTCATATTTCAGCTCAAGACGCTGCTCGAAATGTTCGGGGGGTGTACAAGCAATGGACACGGGCAAACAAGAAGACCCGAGCCTATATCTTGGCCAGTCTTAGTGACATGTTAGCCGAGAAACATGAGTCTATGGTCTCAGCACATGAGATCATAGAGTCCCTGCGGGGAATGTTCGGACAGCCGTCTGAATAGCTCAAGCACAAATCTCTGAAACACATCTTCAACTTCAAAATGGAGGAAGACGCTTCTGTTCGCGAACACGTGCTTAATATGATGGTCCACTTTGAAATGGCAGAGATGAATTGGTCTAAAATCGATGAAGGCAGCCAGGTTAGCATTATCCTGCATTCATTTCCGGAGAACTTCTTCCACTTTGTTAGCAATACGATTCTTAACAAAGTGAAATATACCTTTATTACTCTCCTCAACGAGTTGCAGACTTACCAATCCTTGCTAAAAAGTAAGGAGAAGAGGGGAGGTGAGGAAAATGTTGTCTCGCCTTCTAAAAAGTTCCATCGAGGTTCGACCTCAGGGACGAAGTCTGCATCTTCAACTTCTAACTCTAGAAAGGGGAAGAAGAAAAAGGGTGGAAAAGGGAAATGGAAAGTGTCTGCTAACCTAACACCTATCGCCCAGAGGAAGCATCCACCGCCGGTTGAAAAAGGAACATGTTTCCACTGCAACTAGAACGAACACTGGAAGAGGAATTGTCCTCGCTATCTAAAGAAAAGGAAGGCAGCCAAGGCTAAGACCAAGGCAAATAAAGATAAATGTGATTTACTTGTGTTAGAAATTTGTTTGGTGGAGAATGATGATTCAGTCTAGATAATTGATTTGGGCGCCATAATCATATTTGTTATTCTTTTCAAGGGATTAGATCCTGGCGACAGCGGGAGGCTGGTGAGATGACGTTGCAAGTAGGCATCGGGCACGTCGTCTCAATTGTGGCAGTGGGAGACATCTAGTTAACTTTACAGAATAGGTTTCTTGTATTAAAAGATGTCTTTGTAGTTCCTGAACTAAAAAAGAACCTTATTTCTGTAAATTGTCTGTTGCAATGCAAATACACTCTTTCTTTTAATGTGAATAAAATGTTTATTCATAAGGATGGTGTTGAAATTTGTACAGCTAAACTAGAAAATAACTTGTATGTGCTAAGATCGTTAGCCTTAAGCTCCCTCCATAACATAGAGATGTTTAAATCTGTCGTAACTCAATCTAAACATCAATGAGTTTCTCCAAAAGAAAATGCCCAACTTTGGCATCTTCGATTAGGGTACATCAATCTCAATTGGATTGAGAGATTGGTGAAGAATGGCCTTCTAAATGAGTGAGAAGAAAACTCTTTACCAGTGTGTGAATCTTGCCTTGAGGGTAAGATGACTAAAAGACCTTTTACTGGAAAAGGTTATCGAGCCAAAGAGCATTTAGAATTAGTACAGTCTGAACTTTGCAGTCCTATGAATGTGTGAGCTCAAGGAGGCTATGAGTACTTTATCAGTTTTACTGATGATTACTCTAGATATGGGTATGTTAATCTGATACAACGAAAGTCTGAACTTTTGAAAAGTTCAAAGTATTCAAGGCTGAAGTTGAGAATGCTTTAGATAGACGGATTAAAACACTTTGATCAGATCGAGGTGGAGAGTTTTTGGGTATGTTTATTAGAACATGGAATCGTTTTCCAACTCTCGGTGTCGGGTACACCTCAGCAGAAAATGGTGTAGTGGAGAGAAGAAATAGAACCTTGGACATGGTTCGTTCGATGATGAGTTACGCTTCTTTAACGGACTCGTTTTGGGGTTTCGTAGTGGAGACTGCGGTATAATACTCAACTGTGTTCCTTCCAAGAGTGTTGCGAGAACACCTCTAGAGTTGTGGAACAGGCATAAAGCTAGTTTACATCACTTCCGCATATGAGGTTGCCCATCACATGTGCTTAAGGCAAATCCCAAGAAGTTGGAACCACGGTCGAGGTTATGCCTTTTTGTAGACTACCCTAAAGGTACACAAGGGGGTTACTTTTATGATCCGTCTGAAAATAGAGTATTTGTTTCCACGAACGCTACTTTCCTGGAGGAGGATCAAATCAGCGAGCACATTCCACGTAGTAAAGTCGTGTTACGTGAGCTTTCCAACAAAACTACTGAAACTTCAACAAGAGTTGTTAAAGGACCTGCTTCATCAGTAAGAGTTGTTGATGATAGTTCATCTGGTAGGTTGGTTCCACCTCAAGAGTTTAGGGAACCTCGACGTAGTGGGAGGGTTATGAACCCGACTGATCGCTATCTAGATTTCACAAAAATCCTGGCTATGGTGGCAGATGGCAACGTTGAGGATCCGTTGTCTTATCAAAAGATAATGGAGGACGTCGGGATGAATGGGTCAAAGCCATGAATCTCAAGATGGAGTCGATGTACTTCAACTTAGTATGGGATCTTGTAGATCAGCCTGATGGGATAAGACCTATAGGTTGTAAATGGATCTACAAGTGCAAACGGGGTGCTGATGGGAAGGTGCAAACCTTTAAAGCTCGACTTGTGGCAAAGAGCTATACCCAAATGGAGGGAGTTGACTATGAGGAGACTTTCTCACCTGTTGTCATGTTAAAGTTGATCCGCATCTTTCTGTCCATTGCCACTTATTATAATATGAGATCTAAAAAATGGACGTCAAGACGAATTTTCTGGATGGAAATCTTGAGAAGACCATTTACATGGTGCAACTCGAAGAATTCATTGCCCAAGGTCAAGAGCAAAAAGTTTGCAAACTGAATCGGTCCATTTATGGACTAAAACAGATGTCTCGATCTTGGAATATTTTGTTTGATACTGCAATCAAATCGTATGGCTTTGACCAAAACGTTGGTGAACCTTGTATTTATAAGAAGATCGCTAATAGTTCAGTAGTTTTCTTAGTGTTGTATGTAGATGATATACTACTCATTGAGAATGATGTAGGTCTACTGACTGCAGTTAAGAACTGGCTAGCGACCCAATTCCAAATGAAATATTTAGAAGAGGCTCAAATTTTTTTTGATATACAGATCTTTTGAGATCATAAAAACAAAGTGCTAACGTTGTCTTAGGCATCGTATATTGACAAGATCTTGCTCAAGTACTTGATGCAAGACTCCAAAAGGGGTCTACTGCCATTCAGGCATGGAGTCACTTTATCTAAGGAAATGTGTCCTAAGATGTCTTAAGAGGTTGAGGAGATGAGACGAGTCCCATATGCATCTGCCATTGGTAGTTTGATGTATGTGATGCTCTGCACTAGGCCAGACATTTGCTATGCTGTGGGAATAGTCAGTAGGTATTAGTCTAACCCAGGCCAGGGTCACTAAACCGTAGTTAAGAACATCTTTAAGTATCTTCAGAGAACGAGGGACTACATGCTCGTGTATGGGTCTACGAATTTGATCCTTATTGGATACACGAATTCTAATTTTCAGACTGATAAGGATTCTCAGTCCACTTCAGGGTCAGTTTTTACTCTAAACAGAGGAGCTGTAGTGTGGTGGAGCACTAAGCAGGGGTGCATCGCTGACTCCACGATGGAAGTCGAGTATGTAGCTTGTGAAGCTACTAAAGAGGTCGTCTGGTTTAGAAAGTTCTTGACAGAACTGGAAGTTGCTCCAGATATGCCAGACACATCACCCTCTATTGTGACAATAGTGTTGTTGTGGCGAACTCTAAGGAGCCCAGGAGTCACAGGCACAGCAAACACATAGAGCGAAAGTATCATCTAATCTGTGAGATAGTGATCGTGGAGACGTGATCGTCACAAAGATCGCCTCAGAGCACAATGTTGTTGATCCGTTTATGAAGGCTCTCACGACTACAGTATTTGAGGGTCACTTTCAGAGCATGGGTCTACAGGACTGCCCGTGGCTAGACTATGGCAAGTGGGAGATTTTATTGTACTGGGTTTTTATGCTTGGTTATTGTTTTGTACTTGTTGTTGTACACCCCACTTCGCTTTAGGACAAGTGGGGTTAATGCCCTAAAGTCTTGTGTCCTGTAGTTTATAAACAGTTTGTATGAACGCTTGTGATGTATAATATATGATATTTACTTCACTTCTTGACTTTCTACATTTGGATGTTTTCTTTGCTTTACCATAAACCAATAAACTTAAAATCCCTAGTTGTCTTTATGTAACTTAAGCATGTATGTAGTGACATACAAGTGGATCATGTTTTAAGTGATAACCAAAATGGTCTACAGTGTATAGATATAGGAGGGAAACCTTATCCTAGTAACACTACGGATGCGGCCCACTTTGTGGAATAGTTATAAGTGTTGTGACTTGTCACAGATGGTTTGATCTTGATCATTCGTGTAGGGGACATTCGAGCAAGTGCGTCCTATATAAAGAGTTCACTTGACCATGAAGTGTTAACGTCTCGTCATATAACTCCGTTCATGACAAAAACTTCACGTCACTAGGATGACCATAGGTAACATGACCTCAATCTTGAGTGAGTTGGGAACTCTGCCATTGATAGAGGTCCTTTGATTGCTTGGGTGCGAGTGGCCAGAGCGCCGACTCAAACCTACCACTTTGAGGATTCGTCTGATTTGGAAGCTAGGAACTCAGTTACACAAGATGGAGTCCACTCCTTCCCCAAAGCAGGGGTAAGTAGATAGATTGCTCCCTTAAGGGTTTATTTCGGGACTTGAACGATGTGGCGCCACACACCTTCTCATAGCCCGATTGGTGTTCACACATAATAGGACTATATTGTATTATTCATTAGAGGGATCAGTGGTACTTAAGAAGTAAGATGTAACTATAGAGACAAAACGATAAATTGGTCCAGATGTACTTACAAGCATCTGTGAAGGGTCATCGTACTAATGATTGGTTATATCCGATGAACATAGAAATATATTTGTGGTTAGAAGAGTTCAGTTGTCGATCTTTAGTGGAATGCCTGACAGTTAACGAATGGTGGATATCGGGACTAAAGAGTTTGGTCAGTTATTCGTGTACAGTTGAAGCTTCGAGCCATAGGTCCATAAGGTCCCCTTAGTAGCTTGGATATAAATTGAGAATAAGTTTTTTGGTCAGTTTGAAATGTTCAAATTGACAAGAGGACGTTCGATTATATATATGATATAATTGAACTAGTTAATTATATATGATATAATTGACTTTATGTATGAGATATATTAATTTGGAGGAAATTGGATATAAATATGATTTATATCTGGCGGAGGAAAAATGCTATGGTTAATATATGATATTAAACCATAGGTTATGAATATAATGTGATTATATTTATTATTTATTAATTGGACAGTTATGGGATAATTGGTCAACATCTCTTTTGTTTTCGTAACTGATGAGTAAGATGAAGAATCGTTTTGAGACACTTAAATAGCTCACGGTGTATTGTGATTCTAGAGAGTCATTGCTTAGTAAATCAGAGCCTATATGATAGTGTTATTTACTGAACGATAGCTTACACCCGTGCACGCTACTTATTAAACGATCGCTTATCTTTTACTAAGCGATTGTTTAGCGCCCGAGCTTTACTAAATGATCGTATAGACGATTGCTTAGCTTTTCCTACACGATCGTATACTTCACCTAAACGATCAAGCATTTTGTCTATACGATAGACGAGTCTTTCTCCCACTTGCTTGATCGTTGTATACGATCTCTTTTCCTCCTCTTCTTTACCAAATCCGAACAAAGCCCGCTTTTTGGATTCTCACTCCGAGAATACTGAGGATTCCATATGGTCGTGTCGTCCCTTTTCTTCATCTGTTTGTGTGGAGACTATTCGTGGTAGATGATTGGGTGTTGCTGGACGACAGCTTGCCGTTCTAGCGAAAGCGAGATTTGCAGTGAAGAGAGTCTTCAACTAGTAAGTTTACTTGTTCTCCTGTTTATTTATCTCTAAGCATGACAGTAATTTAGTATTATGATATATCTGTATGTGTGAATGTAAATGTAATAATTCTGTCATAATGCTTTTGGAAAGATCCGCTTTCGCTAGAGGTACTCTTGTATAAGAGTTCCTTCAGTTACATGTAACTGTAAGCATGTGTCAGAGGACTGGCTTATAAATAACCTCATTTAACCACCTTAAAAGGGGAGAGAGATGATCTAAAAAAAAAAAGAGAAATATGGCCTTACTTCTTGTTGTGCTTAGCTTAATTTGCCACTCTTAGTACTATCTTAATCATCAGAGTATAGTAGGCTTGACACCACATCGGTGCAAGGATCTCTTACTACTACAACAAAATATACAATCCATGACATATGAACAGTAGCACATATAAAGGGGAGAGTGAAAAAACGGACATAAAAGCTCATTTCTCGCGTTTTTGGTAGAAAAACACGGAGTTTTCCAAAATTTTCAAAATTCATGAAAGTTTTTTTGTGTCACAAATTTATGACCGAAAAAATGTGTCACTAAATGTAGAAAAACGAGAAGTGTGCGATTTAGGTGAGAAAAAATGAAAAATTTCTAACTTTTTTTACTACTGTGATAGTTTTCTTGTGTCAATAACTAATGACTATAATCAAACGAATCTTTGTTTGTGGGAAGCAAATTTTTTTGTAGAATTTCTGGACTTTTATGACTATTATTTAGTATCATCAATCTATGACTTGTACGAATTGTTATTAAAAAGAAAATTAGTTGTAGTTGACTTTTTCAACCATGAAGATGATTGGGAATATGAAGGAAAAATATACCAGTAATGCCTCACGTAACTAAATTTTAACTATAATTTAGAAAATTAAGACATCATATTATCGTTTAAGTGAGCTAAGTTAAAGTGAGATTTTGAGTGAAATGTAGTCAACAAATTGATGTAGAATGTGAATATCAAGATCAATGTATATCTGACCTATGTATATTGTTATTATTATTGACATTATTGTATTGACTTAAATTATAATATGGATATTTTATTTACTTAGGTCTTTGCACAAGTTATTGAAGCAAGGAAACCCATCAAGTAAATTATTTATATATGTTTTTTTTTTTTTTGTGACAATAGCATCAAATTAGTTGTAATTACTAGATTTGTAAATGACTTAATCAAAGTTTGGTTACTGGTTTTGTTGTATATAGTTTTTTTGTATTAACATTACAAACTCTATTGTTGTATATGAAAGTTCATATTTATATTTGTATACATTTTTTGTGTAAAAAATTGAAGGAATTATAAGTGGAATAATAGGTATGAAACAAATAGTCATCCAATATTAAAAACATTCTTTTGACATTTGTCATGAGGTGTAGTTATATAATATTGAAATATTGTCATCAATCAGACTATAATCACTATAAATAAGTATCAATTAACGTAATTCAATGGCGTTTTGACAATGTCACAATTAAGGCATTATTGACACTGTAAATGTGTCATTGTTAACGTTTTTGTGATGGATCTTCATTGTCAAGATAAATGTTTAATTGATAGAAAAAGTCAATTTTTGAGTCATTTTATTGATAATGAGAAATTGTTATAGGAAATGTTACCATGATAGGTAATTAATATCACTAAATTATTATTGTTGACTGAATTTAAAAGTCATAAAACAACCAATTATGACAGATTTTTCACTTGTCATCTATACACACTTTGATGATGGATTCAAGGACTAAAAGAAAGAGCCACGAAAAGTGGTAATGACAAATTTTTAAGTCATGAAAACTCGTCTTTGTTGTAGTATACGTAGGTTAGATTGGATGAGATTGATACCAGATTAGAGGAAAGCGAGCTAGAGGTTATGGTCATCGGGCACTCGCAACCCTCTACTAAAAAAATTAATGACTTAAAACCATGTTTGGAATTGACTTTTAGAATAAGTGTTTTGAACTAAAGTATTTAATTATAATTAATTTTGTGAAAGTGTTATAAACCATGTTATTATTTGACTTCATACTTATATAAATGACTTCAATTTAATTAAAAGTATTTCTAAATAATTACGATTTATTTTCAAAGATAGTTTAGAATATATATATATTTGAGATTGAAGAAAGGAAAATTATTTCAAATAATAAAATTGCTGAAAATATTTCCAACATATAGTAAAATTTCATAATCTATCAATGATAGACATTGATGGTCACTGATAGACTTCTATTAATGTCTATCAATGTCATTGATAAACACCGATAGAAGTCTATCAGTAGTTATCAGTGTCTATCATTGATAGATTCTGAAATTTTACTATATTTTGTAAATATTTTTATTCATTTTTCTATATTTAAAACAGTCCAAAAAAAAATTAGTGGCAGCGAAAATTATATAGGAAGAAATAAAAGTTTAAAAATGAAAAACTACTTCAGGTTAAAAAACCATTGAAGGGATTTCCTAAACAAACATTGGAGAGAGAAAGAATGATAAAAATAATATTTTAAAAATATAATAAAATTAAAGGTAAACACTATAAAAAGACTTTAGCAAGAAATAAAGATAAAAATGGACCACAATTTTAAAAAGAAATATACAAATTTTCTAAAATTTTTAGAACAAAATAAAGTGAAATAGGAGGAGATTTTTTCTAAAGAAAAATAAAATGAAACGATAGTCTTTTATAAAAAGAACAACAACACACAATAACCTAACATAAATCACCTCCTAAATGATTAATAGACAATCACTTTGATTTTGAATGTTTTTAGAATCATTTTTTTTAATTTTAAAACTCTAGCAATTTAAAAGTTAGTAACTCATTGTTAAAGCCTAATGATAATTTTTTTTTTTAAAAAAAAAAACCCAAAATTAATTGGCCCAACTCTAAGGAGAGCTATAGAAGGTTACTTTGTGATCGAAGACCATGAAATAAGGAGAACTACTTCCCCATTCAAGATTTGAACACTCCACAAAACAAGTTGATTAAAATCTTATTTGAATGCTTAAACATGCAACTTATAATCAAGAATTACAGAAAGGACGTGTGATGAATCTCCATCATCAACACAAAGGAAAAATATAATTCTTAAATTCAAATTCAAAAATCAGTTATGTACAATTGAGTTATCAAGCGTCATACACCTTAGTAAAATGATAAAAAGATCTTTATTTAATATGCTTAGAAAGGATAAATTTGGAAAATAAGAAATTTACATCGAAATTAATAAAATTACTGTCGAATATCCAAAATACTAAACATATTCTAAACTATTTAACATTTGTATCAAGAAGCTGAGAAGTTTAAAAAATTTAAAAAATTTGGGCCCAACGGGCAAGTTAGACAATTTGCTCAAATATCAGACCTAAATGAAAATGAGAGAAATTTGTTACCCCTTTTTTTTACCTTAATCTTATTTTAAATGGAAATCTGTCTCCTTGAGATGTAAAATAATAATAATAATAATAATAAATAAATAAATAAATAAATAAATAAAAATTAATTAATTAATTAATTTAAAAAAATCTATTTGAAAATTCAATTTTACAATTTTTTTTAAATATTAAGGGTCGATTTTATAAACATTTTTTTCACTTATAAATAGTTATTTAAATATTTTAGAAACTAAATTGTTCTTAAATTAAAAAAACACCTATATTTGAACATTATCTTTTTCAGTTCAACCCATTATTTCTATAGAGTGGAACTATACTAAAGTCATTATACACATATAAATAAATTCAAGGTGGCCACATTTAAACATTGCTATTAAATACGATATTGATATTTGAATAAAAACAATATGAATATTTTGGCCCAAAAGACAAAAAAAAAAAAAAAAAAATGAAATTATTCAAATTTTTTTTTTTTAAGATGACCAAAATGAGCATAAGTGAATCACATGTACTATATTTTTTAAAGTTCAAAATTAAAAGAAATTGAGAAAAATTCTTTGGTTCTTACATTTTGGGTTTAGTTTCTATTTGATCACTGATTTTTAATGTTATGCTTTTACCCCTAAACTTTAAGTTTAATTTTTATTTGGTCCTAAAGTTTCAAAATATTACAACTTTACTATTAAGTTTCGAGCTTTGTTTTCAATTCGGTCAATTTTCAAATATTGGTATCAATGTCTATTTTATTAATATAAAATAATAAAATTAAAGGCAAATATCAATTTATACTCCTGAATTTCGGGAGTTGTATCAATTTTGTATCAATTTAAACACTAAACTTTATGATTGTATCAATTTAGACCCTAAACTAAACATTGTACCAATTTAAACTCTGAATTTTCATAAGTTTATCAATTTAAACCCTAAACTTTCGTAAGTGTATCAATTTAAACCATTCGTTATGTTTTATTTGGATAAACATCTTGTGAGACTTGTAAATTTATCAATTAAATCTCCAAACTCACATAACCAAATCAATTTAGACTCTTAATTAAGATTTATTTGAAAATCATCCCCTCAAATTATAATTGCGATCTTATTAAATAAATATTTGAAGAAATCTATACATGTATAAAAATAGTTGCAAATATAACAATCAGACCTAAAGTATTAACAAACATAACATAATGTAAAAAAAAATTATAAATATGACAAAATTTAGATAGTCTATCAGTAATAGATCATACCACTAATATGAGGTTATCAATGATAGATCATATCGCTGGTAAGAGTCTATCAATTATAGAAATCTATCGTTGATAGACTTTGTTATATTTGCAATTTTTTTTTAAAAAATGTTCTTTGTACACTTGATTATTATCCCTAGAAATGCTATCCATTACAATTACCCTTTATACATTGACAATTTTCAAATATATTCCTTATAAAGATTTTAAATCGAATTCACTTATAACAATTTATAAGTTTAATTGAAAAAATTAAGGTCCCGGTTGGTAATCATTTTGTTTTTGGTTTTTGTTTTTGAAAAATAAGTTTATGAACACTACTTTCACCTACAAACTTCTTCTATTGTTATCTACTTTTCACCAATAATTTAAAAAACGAAGTCAAATTTTGAGAACTAAAAAATGTAGTTTTCAAAAAGGAGTTTTGGTTTTGGAATTTGGCTAAGAATTCAACCATTGTGCTTAAGAAAGATGCAAATCATTATAAGAAATGTATATGAAATAAGCTTAATTTTAAAAGACAAAAACAAAAAATCAAATGATTATCAAACGAGACCTATGTTTTACATGATATTTTTCAAACTAAATTTGAAGGAAAATATAAATTAATATACTTATAAAAGTTTAGGGTTTAAATTGATGTACTTATGAAATTTCAGGGTTTAAATTGATACAATTATTAGTTTGAGGTTTAAATTGATACCATTCCCAAAGTTTAGGATTTAGATGAATACGATTATTAATTAAATTGATACGTTTCCAAATTCAGAGATATAAATTGATATTTCTAAAATTAAATTAGTTTCCTCTTAACTTTTTATCCCTATTAAAAATAATTAAAAAATTTTACATCCTAATTATTTTTAGTTAGTTAACTAAAAATTAACATCAAATATCAAAATGAGTATTTCAAAGACAAAGTTGCAAAATATAAAATTTAAAAATTAAATAAAAACTAAATTCAAAACTCGTATAATATTTTAAAATATTTAATTAAACAAAAATTAAATTCAAAACTCGTACAACATTTTTAAAATATAGAAATCAAATGAAAGATAAACTCGAAATTTAAAAATCAAATAGAAACTATATTGAAATGATGAATTGAGATTTTAAAAAAATTGAAGGTGGGAAAATGGGAATAAGCCACGTGTAGAACACGCGCCATAGACGAGAATGGTAGAGTTTGATGGAATAAGAGAGAGAAGTCCACCGAAGTGAGGGATTGAGGAGTTTTAAAGAAGAAAGAGAGCAAAGAAATATATATTTTTATTTTTTCTTTTGGAATTAGTAAGCAATGGAGGCTGGGTAAGCTTCATGGGGCTTTGACCAGACCCGCTTCCCTTCAACCATGGCTTCTTCTATCACTAACCCCATTTTATAGACTTCAGACTTCTACTTCCTTTTTCATTTTCTGAAAGCTGCCTTCCCTGACTTTGTCTCTCAACTGGGTTTTCTTCCATTTTCATTTCCCTTCATTTATAGTCTCTCATTTTCTTTCTCTTTGGACTTTCCCCCCCTCCTTCTCTCTTTCTCTCTCTATAATCCTTTTCACCTGATTCATCACTCTAAATCGCTCAACATCATCGTTTCTACATACCCTTTGATTTTCATCGCATGTTTTTGGTGTTTGTTTCAGTGGACCGGCAGAGTTTCAATCTGGGTTTTCTTATAGATCCATCTCTACGCCTGCCAATTGTTTGCTGGTTTGTCTCTTTTGTCTCTATGCCTTTAAAACTTGCTGAATTTACTGATTTTACCCTTTTTTCTATGAGCTGTGGTGTAGATCTTTGCCATGACTTTACTTGACTTGCTTTAGTGCTGATTTTTCATTTTAATGATTGTGTTTGTTGCTTTTTGTTGTTTTGAGGATTAGATATCGCTTTTTGAAATATGGGTTTTGGTGAAGGCTTCCTATTTTGCTCCTCTATGTATTTATTTTAATTCTTGATCTTTGTACTCTGTTGTTTGTGTTTCGATTCACAGTTGAATGCCTATGGTGGATGGGTTGGAGCTTCAAAATTTGTCCAGATATGTTTTGTGGTAATTGGGTTCATCAGGGGTTTTCAGTTTTGCGGTTTAGATTGTCAATGTTTGCAGAAGTTCAGTTTGGAAACGGTCAACTTTATAAAAATTAATTGAGGCAGGATTTCTGTGCGGATATTTAGTTTTCTGCTTCAGTGAGGACTAGTTTCATCTCTAGAGATAAAGAGGCAAATATTTGCCTTTTTATGGAAATTGTGGACGCAGGAGAAATATAATTTGTTTTTGTATACAATGGGTGGAGTTTGTTCGAGAACAAGAAGAACCACTTCAGATGATATTGGTGGCCATACTGGTGAAGGGGGTTTCACGCATGCAAATGGTTATTCTAACAATGAGTCGGGGATGGTTTATCAGCCTCGTGGACTGCCCTTGAAAATTAGTGACTCCACGCCGTCTACTGTTGATGATAATAAGTCGCTGCGAGAACCGTTTTCGTTCCCTGAGGTGAATGTGGTTCCATATGGACTGGATGATATCAATGATGGAATTCCTCGCTTATCTAGAACATTATCTCAGAAATCTAGATCAACCAAGTCCAGACAAGCTGTTGCTAAGGTAAAAGCACTTAGGTTTTACTTGCAACTATGCAACCTCTTCTTGTAAGTAGTGGAACAGTATAAATAATTTGTATGAAGTTCTATTTACAGATGAGCAAAAATATTTGTATTCGACTGACTCTTGCATCTTTGTTCATAAAATGATTACAAAGAGCTTCACATTTTCACAGAGTTTCTTCTTTATATAAGATATTTTTCATTAGATTTTTCCCCATGAAATTGAGCCACACTTCTTATCAAGAGAAGATAAAGCCAAGTATCCTTGGGAATAGCATTCTGTAAGAGGGCGACGCATTGATGTTTCAGGGTTCATAGGAATTGCTTAATTGTGCTGATACCCACTTACACTACCAAGTGTTTTCTTTCTTCTGAAACATTGCATGCCCATGAAATATGAACTTTGTAATTTTCAAATTACCAGAAGAGGGAGTTCACCGAGTTTCTTTGTGTGTAAGTTTTATATTTGAACCTATTTTTTTGGTCTTCTAGGGAACCAAAATCTGGTAGTTCAAAAATCAACATTATCTCATCATTTTTTCTCTGTCAACTCAAAAAAATTTCATTTTGTAATATAGGTTTCAGAAATGAGCTCTCTTATAGGCAGAGCAGGTACTGTTGGGCTTGGAAAGGCTGTTGATGTTTTAGATACACTTGGTAGTAGTGTGACAAGTTTAAACATTGGCGGTGGTTTCACCTCGGGGGTGGCAACAAAAGGGAACAAAATTTCAATCTTAGCTTTTGAAGTTGCCAACACCATTGTGAAGGGTTCTAGTCTAATGCAATCCCTCTCAAAACGTAATATCAGAGTTTTAAAGGAGGAAGTGCTTCCGTCAGAAGGGGTCCAAAATTTAATATCAAGAGACATGGATGAACTCTTGAGAATTGCAGCAGCAGACAAGAGGTGGATAGTTTAGTAAAATTTTCTTAGTTCAGTATACTATTATATTGTCTGGATAGTTGTTAGAAGTCAAAGCTGTGAAAAGAATAATTCTCTTCTATGAATTCTGGCAGAGAAGAACTGAAAGTTTTCACTTGTGAAGTGATTCGCTTTGGCAATCGATGCAAAGATCCTCAGTGGCACAATTTGCACCGCTATTTTGAAAAGTAATGTCTGATGGAACGCTAGCCTCCCATTTTCCTGATTTCTAAATCTTAATATTCTTGGACTTGTAAATTGTAATTGTTTCTGCGTCGTCTTTTGTTGTTTTATACTCAGGTTAGGTTCAGAAGTTACACAACAAAAGCAATTGAAGGACGATGCTGAGGCAGTGATGCAGCAGATGATGACATATGTACACTACACAGCAGTGAGTATTTATAGGTTTCCTATTGTAAATATATATTCTCTTCTTTCTCTTGTACTTGTTGCAGCTTTGTGTCAATAGTTATCAATTATCATTAAATTCTTTACGGGCTCTAACAGATAGTTGTATCGAGTTATTTAAAATATTGTTTGGGACTTAATATCTTGTGATATGTTCTAACTGAACAAATTTCCACTGGTGGGAAAAGTCACTATTACAGACATGCATGACAGCTGATATTGATATCAGTGTGTGCTTGTTTATTTGTTGCATTTTGGTTCCAATCCTTATTTGGTTCAGATTTCTTTACTATTTGATTCACAGCCGATTTGTCTACTCCACCTCATTCTTTGTATTAAAAGTATGAGTAGGCCGTTGATAGCATCTTGCCATCTAGTACTGAACTATCTGGTGTTTCTCATTAAAATTGCATGAGGTTTGCTTGTTGGTTTGTTCATGGTTGAATGTGCAACAGTTTGACTGGTCGATATGATAGTGTTTCTTTGTGTATTCTCAGTGTTTATAGCATATTCCTTATTACATATCCTTTCATGGGATTGTTGCAATATGTAACGTGCTAAGGACCATGTTCCTACACTTTGGAAAGCCATTAAATAAGTAAGAATATTACTTCCACTGGAAATTGAAAATGCTAAGAAAAATGGGTTACTGTTATAGTATTTTGCTCTATCTCGCTCTATGTTTCTGTAGAATACGGCATAGTTAGGTTCTCTATACTGGTGCAAGCATGTCAGCATCTCATGGTTTGCCTACCTACTTCAAGTCTCTCTTTTTGACTTTGATGCTTGTCTTTTATTTATTTTTTTAACTGTGAAATTTCATTTTATGATCCTTCTAAATCATTTCTAGTGAGGATCTTAAGTAAGTTCTAATTATTATCAGGCTTTTACACATATTTAAGACTAACCTGTTCTCCTGTGCAATACAGATTAGCCTGTTCATTGTTTTCTAATAAGTTAGAAACCTTCCTGGTCTCCGAGTACCTTTTTCGGGCATGACCATTGTATCTTTATTACCGGTTGAGGTTGTTTTTTATTCTACATGACTGAATGTCATGAGTTAATTGTACGTGATGAACTTTTGTTTACATCCGCTTTTAGCATAATTCATAATTTAGTTCTTGTATGGTATTGAATTTTCTGTTTTAAACCTTTACTTTAGAAGTTTTCTTCGTTATTGTGCTGTAAAACTAATGTTTTTATAATATTGATTGAGGGTTGGGTTGAGTAGTTTTGGTGTAAAAGAACGGATTTGGGTCCTTCTTTGTATCCAATTTTCTTATATACAAGAGATTTTAAATTGTAAAAACCCAATTTTCTGTAATATTAAGTAATTAGTTTTAATTGCTTTCTGGATGTTGTTTGTTTTAATTTGTACGTAGGCTTTGAAAATTTTCTTTCTTTAGTGATGTTATTTCCTTGTTTACTTTGCTAAAACGCTTAAATGCAGTGGTCAATAACATTGGCTAATGCAGAAAAATTGTCTTATGTGAATATACATCTAGTTTCTCATTGCTGCTTACATAATGACTTCCACGTATTTAGATTAAAGGAGAGATGGTTAGTGTCTCCCCTGGCCGAGTCAGGAACAGCCTTCAGGGTTCTTTGAAACATATGTTTAAGGCTACTCACCTCTGGTGGAAATCTCACACACCCCCACCCCCACCCACCACCACCACCACCAGTTACAGGAAGAAAGATGTACATATACCCAATACCTTCGTAAAGTTGTTCCTGATTTCAAAGCTTATAAAATCATCAACTTGTAGCCTTAACTCTGGTCTTTTACAACGTAATTGAACTTTTGAACGTTCCATTTCCAAGGTAAATAATGGAATTTGCTATCCTTTCTTATGTTACTTAAAAAATTTGCAAAATATTTTTTGTTTGTAGGAACTTTATCATGAGTTACAAGCCTTAGACAGATTTGAACAAGATTACCGGCGCAAGCTTCAAGAAGAGGATAACTCCAACACCGCTCAAAGAGGTAACTATTGACTTCAATTATGTTGGGCTCTCTTATAATTGAAGATCATTTCTTGCATGGCCTATAGCACCATAGCAGTTTTCTAGTTGAAGGCTATGATGTCAAACTTCAGAAAAAAATTGGGGTACTGGGATAGTAGTTCTCATGTTTATATAGTTTCTTATCAAAAAAATGAAAAAAAAAGGGTATTGACGCTATAGTCTTCTGAATCTTAATTTCTATTGGGTTGGCTGATATAAAATGTCCCAGAGGCTGGTCTGTCGTTTAGGCTTTTTACAGTATTTTATCTCTCGAAGTGTGTGTGTGTTTGAGGTAAAATGACCTGTAGTTAATTGTAGTTTTGTGAAATTATGAACTTGCATTTCTCCAAGTTTGCTCACTTTGTTGAATATTTCTTTGGCATACAGGAGATAGCATTTCAATATTAAAGGCCGAGTTAAAGAACCAAAAGAAGCATGTCCGAAGTTTGAAGAAGAGATCTCTCTGGGCCAGGATACTGGAAGAGGTAGCAAATGGTTATAACTCTTTATAAAACTGTTTTTGGGATCAAATGGATTTTTCTTGGATGGGATCAACGCCCCCTTTTTGTATAATTTCATATAATCAATGAAATGTTTTCTATCCCAAAATAATAATAATAATAATAATAACAACAACAACAATAATAATAATAAGATAGAATCAACCTTTGTCTTCTTAAGTAGACGTTACCATAAAAGAATCATTCGTTGGAAAATTACCAGCACATGTACTTGCAAACATTAAGGTGCTTTTATTCCAGTGTGATGGGATCATAGGAACAGTAAGAGAATATCATGTATTCGCAGGTGATGGAGAAGCTTGTGGACATAGTGCATTACTTACACTTGGAGATTCATGAAGCCTTTGGTAGTGCTGGTACGCATTTAAAACGATGAATAACTTTTCTTTCTTTCTTTCTTTTCTTCAGATTTCTTTCGTTTTTTCCTTCCATATTTCTTTCTTTTTTCGTTTTTTTTTGTTGACAACTGGTGAATAACATGTTGGTAATTTAGCAAATGCTACCCGTGCTTTTTTTCTTAATAAGTGAAGGTAGGTGTGGAGGCCATGTTTATTTTGACATGAACTTCAATGGAGAAGTGAGGAATTAGGGTACTAAGGGTATATTAGTAATTAATTAAGGAGTTTGTAGGATCTGTCAAAAATAAAATGACTGGGGAAGGATGCAGGTAAGTAGTTGGTTCAGGCTTAAGTAATTTTCATGATAAGTGGCCTATAATTTCACTTTTAGTTGTTTGTATTTGAGGGAGAAAAATGACACATTAACAAGTCCCTTCGAAAGCTAAAACAAATCAGATTTTATTTTATTTATTTCAATAAGAAGCTAAGCTTTCATCAAGAAAAATGGAGGAATGTACAAGGCCATGATAAAACAAAACAAGCCCATCTAAAGGAGCTATAACACCAGCTACAAGAGTGACAATTCAAAAGAATGAGACCAAGTTCGGAATTACAAAATGTCCAACTAACGAAAGTCCATAAAAAAGAATAAAACTTAACCGACTCCCAAAGCTCCTTCAAAGATTTCTTGGCTCTGTTAGTACCTCCTCGGTCATAGAACATCAAACTTTATTTTGAGTCAAAACAACCCTTGAAGTCCTGCAAAACCAACTCCAAAAGAAGAAAGCAAACTGGCAATCTCACAATGAACGATCAAGGTACTCTGCGAGCTGCCTGCAATGCATCATTGTGGGTGAAAAACAAAAGAACAATGTCTCTGGATGTGATTTTGAGTGTTCACCCTCCCATTTCGAACTCACTAGGGGAAGAATTTCACTTTCATATGAATTTTAACCTTCAGAGGAAAATTCTGAGGCACCTTGGGAGGGAGAAAGGGAGTAAAGGATATGGGAAAATGAACTACAAGAGAAACTCTCAACTGGATTGGGGACCCAAATTTGGGAGCATCTTCTCCCATAACAGATCAACTAGTTAGAAACTAGGAATTCTTAGAGGCTATTGAATGTATCCTCTTATTTGACAAATGGTAAAGCTGTAGAAGCAACGCACCAAGGGGCTCATCCCCCATCTAAAAATCCTCCCAGAATAGGTATTTGAACCATCCCCAATCAATCAATTAATAAACATAGAGAACAAAGGGAGTGTTGCTAAGAGGTGCTTGTCAGAGGCCCAAAACCCTACCTACCATCTGAAATCCACTCAAAAAGGTGTGGTCCATACTTGCTCACAATATTTACATCACATAGCACTTGGCTCCATGAATAAACGACACACCATTTTGTCATAGAGCTTTTTTTTTTTTTTTTTAAAAAAAAAGAAATTATTAACACTAAGTACATTTGAAACCGAGTAAAATTAATTAAAATATAGAGTTTGGGTTAAAGCTTGAAAAGCTTTGGCATATGCTTTTACAAGACGAATAAAAGCCCAAATATGAAAAGTCAAGTCAATAATAAATAAACATTCTTAAAAACGAGTGGAAATAGGTTCTAGGGTTTAGGGAGCTTGGTCCAGCAGGCCTTAGAGTAAACACTGGGTTTCAAGGGAGCAACATAGGTTGGACAAGTCGAGTGGGCTTGGGGGCCAAGGGTGGTGCTCATCTGGGCTTCCTTGGAGGTTATTTAGGTCCTTGAGGTAGCTTGGCAGGGTGGCACATGGGTTTTCTCCTTGCTCAGCCTTTAGATCATGGAAGGAATGTTTAGATCTAGATGAGGATTTGGTTATCAGCGTTAGTAGGGAAGAACCCGAGTTATTTCCTCCAGATCATGGGAGGAATGCTTGGCTGGAAACATTGAACTTTTCAGGAGTAATGAGTTCAATATTTTCCTCCAATGTCTTGAGGCTTTTCCTCTTATAGAGGCGAGATGTAAGCATGGAGACGGTATGAAGTGTAAGCTTCAAATAGCGAATTAATTTTTTTTTACAAATCCTAAATTGATATAACCAAGTACAACCAAACATGATGGTCATATAAAAGTGTGAAAAGAAAATTCACCCCACAATTTTCACTTAATAAAAAATTCTAAAGGATATCAATATTGTCACTACTATTATTATCATTAATAGGATTGATTTATGCTTCAAAATTTGCCTTCAATATCTTCAAAGTCACAACAGTAAAGGTAGTCCTAGTTTGTATTGTCACAACTCAAACCTTAATATTTTTGAAGAACTAGGAAAATCATCGTTATCTTTTTAATCATTAGATGAGACAGAGAGATTTTTTTAAGAGAAGAAATATTTCATATAAATGAAACAAATGATAACTCATTAGACGAGATATAGAAATTTTTTTAAGAGAAGAAATATTTCATATAAATGAAACAAAAGGGAAAGAGACGTAGGGATTTTAAGTCTCAATGCATTTTCATAAAGACGTAAGCCTCTTCCATGAGAGATGCAAGCCTCTTATGGTTTAGTGAACACGTAAGTCTCGAGGCTACGCGTAAGCCTTAATAGCTTTCAAAACATTGTTTGCAACACGTAAGTCTAGAACCTTTGAAGATGAGTTTAATTCTCTTGATTCATTCTTGGATTGTGTTCAGAATACAGCCTCTAGGTGGTGCACAAATTTACACCACACTTTTGTAATTACAGCCCTTGTATAGTTCCCTCTTGGGAGGGGGTTCCCTCTTCCCCCTGCCCTTTAGCTGTACTTCCTCTCCTTTTTTATGAATATATCTCTGTTTCTTATTTTTTAAAAAAAAGAACATTGTTTGCAACCCCAAGATTAGAAAATCTATCCTCCAAATTTTGACCGATTCCTTTTGTCATGCACTTTTCATCATTTCCAAGAAATTTCTTGTGGTTCACGCTCTAATTGTGTACGAAGGGAATTTATTTAGATTTTCATTAAAATGGCATTTTAAGACTTCTCCTTTGTTACTAAAAATAGATTCTGGGCTTAAATTTTAGCAGGCTTTTCTTGGCATCAATGTAATCTTATTCTCTTGCTTTATGCCCTCTAAACATTGTTTTGACTTTGTTCGGATTATTAACTATCGTTGAATTATTTGTCTGTTTTATTATTTGATTCACCATACTTTCTATTTTGAATTGGCTGTGCTCTTTGCTCATGTTATATTTTTTCTGGGATCTTGTAGATGATGATAAACCAACCAAAGGTTCTCAGAGTAACCACAAAAAGTTGGGGACTGCCGGTCTCGCTCTGCATTATGCAAATATTATTAGTCAAATTGATACACTTGTAAGTAATGATTCGTCAGCTCCCAAAATCGTTTTTTTTTCAAGTTTTTGTTCTTGTTGCCTGTTTTCACATGATGCAAATTTTGTTATCTACTCCACTTGTAGCCTAGGCATTTTTGGAGAAGGGTTTTCTCTTTGTTTTGAAATAATCTTCAATGATTTGGAAACCAATTTCACTGGGAGGAATTCGATCCTCCCAATCCAAGACATGAATATTACACAATATACTTCAATAGGCAGTAGTGCAAAAGGGAGAATGATTACAGAAGTCCTTATTAAGAGAAAACACATGAAGTTTTTTTTTTTTTTTTTTTTTTTGGAAGGTGATTTACAATACTTAATGTTCTTCCGCATGCAGAGGTTTGGGCTGGTTTGTTTGCTTTTAGTGGAACGGTCTTCGATGTGTCTGCATGTAGAACAATTAAATTGAATCGAGCATAGAAATGCATACCAATGCAAGTTTTACTCATCAAGTTGATGGACTGACCAAATGATTAATAAAACACCAATATAGAAAATCAATATGATGATCGAATAATGTTAGTACAGATACCCATCATTTCTAGAGTTGTAAAATGAAATCAAAGATTATAACATTGTGAGCTCGAAAAAAGAAAAAGGAAAAAAGAAAAAAAGTCCTTGAGTAGAAAGTTTGTGAGCTCGAAAAAAGAAAAAAGAAAAAAGAAAAAAAGTCGTTGAGTAGAAAGTTTGCCGTTTTTTCTTTCTTTTTAGTTCAACATTTTCAAATTGGGTATCAAATCATCAATCTTTTGGATGGTAGTTTGTGTCCTATTTATTGAGCTATGTTCAGATCCACTCTGTTTCAATAGTTTTTATTTTTCAAAGATTAAACCCAGTTTCGAATTTGGGATACAGTTTAAAGTTTTAAACTCAAGCATATTCGATTGATGAATTGCCCAGAATGCAATAATCCTAACGGAGGGATACCTTATCCTTAACAAAGTCATCCTCCTGCTCATAGAGAAAATTAATTGATGCCTTGTGGAGCGCTTTCATGGCTGAGGACATTTGGACACAATGAACTGACTTAATTTAAACTTTATCCAATGATGTCTGGTTTTGAATTGAGCTATGAATGGAATGGTTTAGAGTTTTTTTTGTTTTTTGTTTTTCTAAAGAAAAGAGAGACAAAATCATTCTGAATTAGGATATGTTTTCAAATTAGGTATCGCGTTCAAGTTCTGTACCTCCTAATACGAGGGATGCTTTATATCAAGGACTACCACCCAGTATAAAGTCAGCATTACGCTCAAAACTACAGTCATTTCAGCCCAAGGAAGAGGTATTTGTAAATTTTACTGAAGAGAAAATTCATTGTACTATTTTGTTAAAATAATCTACTTTAATTGGTTTTGCTCTGTGCCATTCTTAATTTTCTGAATTTATTTATGAAGCTAACAATTCCTCAAATCAAAGCCGAGATGGAGAAAACTTTGCACTGGCTTGTTCCCATTGCTAACAACACTACCAAGTATAACTGCTTACTCTTGATATAGAGCAAGTATTTTCATTCTTATTCTCGTTCCTTTTATTCTTGAGCTTCATACATGTTTTCGGGAAGGTCTCGGGTTTCGTTATTTATTTCATTCATTTCCTTTCAGTAGAATGTACTTTTAGTTCCATTGATTAAAAAGAATGCGCAAATTGTACTTAGCCGGAATATTGATTGTTCAAATATTACCAGTTTTGTTGGCAAACAATCTGAACCTTTTGATGCTCTTTGACTTCAGTTTCTAATAGCAGTTGGAAGGCAGGTTGTGGTCGGCTCATGTTTTGTGGTTGATATTTATTTTTTTCTTCTTGCTCTCCAGGGCTCATCATGGATTTGGTTGGGTTGGAGAATGGGCAAATACAGGGTGAGTTATGAACATGCTGCTTCCTTGTTCCATAATTCGCACACCCTCTATGTTTTTTCTTTAACTAACCCAAGCAATCTGTTGTTTCAGGGCTGAAGCAAATCGAAAACCTTCTGGCCAGAATGAGTTACTAAGGATCGAGACACTCTATCATGCGGATAAAGAAAAAACTGAATCTTATATTCTTGAACTGGTGGTATGGCTTCACCATCTAATCAGCCAAGCTAGAGCTTGTAATACTGGAATAAGGTCTCCTGTTAAATCCCCAATTAGATCTCCAAATCAGCGGACAATTCAGTTATCGAACCAGAAACCAAGTTCTCCATCTCCGATGTTGACCATAGAAGACCAGGAGATGCTTCAGTACGTGAGTAAAAGGAAACTTACTCCAGGAATAAGCAAGAGTCAGGAATTTGATTCATCAAAAACCAGGTTAAGCAAGCACCATAGGCTAAGTAAAAGCAGTAACCATTCTCCAACCAATGAAAGCAAAAAAGATCCATTCCCCCTTCGAAGGCCAAACTCCGTCCCGGTTATTGATTTTGATATCGACCGCATGAAAGCTTTGGACGTCATTGATAGAGTCGACAACATTCGAAGCTTTTCATAATCTTGGATTGAAGTGAAAGAAAAACAATCGCTGCTAGTGTATGCATAAGGTATAACATGCCATTTTCCGATTCGATTCGTGTGCTTGGTAGTGTTTATGGTGAAGGAGAAGAAGATTGTTGTTATGAGATGATGGAAGGAAAATTGTAAGGCTTTGTTCTTTTTGGATGTGAAAATATATAAGGGTAATAGCATGTTCATGTCAGAGGACAGCTTTAAAATAGTTGTAGAAATTGTGAGAGGTTTCAGATAATAGTTTCTTTCAGTTCTGTGTATAGAAATACTTTTATTATTTCATAATAATTGAAAGGTATTTGGATTCTTTTTCTTCTCTATTCTTTGTAATATTTCTTTTAATCCAAAGAAAGTCTTTCCCTCTACTGCTCAATCAGACTTGAATTTCTGGTTTTGGAACTCTTTTTGTTGGTTGCAAATGTAGTTTTAGAATTTCTATCTAGTCTGCTAAACCTTATGAAGTTTCAATTACATTATTGAACTTTCAAGTTCTGAATTAAACACTTCAAAGTAATCAACTTCATATTGTCAAGTGTTTTCAAGGTAGTGAATTTATTGAATATATTTGTATTGAAAACAGGTTTATTGTGTACCATGGATCATTTAATTTTTATGACTAAAAGTTTAGGGGTATAATACAACTATATTACAGTATCAAAATGAATCAAAGTTGTAACTAGAATGATCAAAATGACCCTATAAACTAAAGTTGAAAGTATAGAGACTAAAATAAACATTTGAAATTATAAGGGTCAAAATGAATCAAAATTAAAAATATAAGGACTAAAATGAATGAAACCTAAAAATACAAAGATCAAAGTAGTATTTAAATTTTTAATTTTTTATGCAATACTCGTACTAATGATTTAATTGATATTGTTTAGTTCAAAAGAAAATTAATCATATATGCTCTATATTTGAAGTATCTTAGGATACTCTTCATTTAGCTTAATTAACTTCATATTGTGAAGATTAATTAAATGTTACGTTATCATTCTATTGAATTTCTTTATGCAATATTTGGCCAAAAAAAATTATAAATATAAGTTACACGAGACAAAGTTAGCATTATATTCTTAAAATTTCCATCTAACTAGACATATAAAGTATACTGAGTCATTCTAAACCATTCATTTGTAAATTGGTTAGGTATACATCATTTTTATATCAAATTTAAATAATCTTACATAATTTTCAATGATTAAAATTTCAGCATCATAAAATTTGAGGAAACAAATTACAGAGTAATTAATGATTTTCTTGTCCATGCAAGATCATAATTTATTCAAAGTCAGAGAAACCTTATATTCAAGGATAATTGTAATGGGTGGCAAATTTGATTATCATATTTACAAATATTTCACAAAAAAAATAATTTAAAAATATGACACATTTTAATTTTTTGGTATATTATTGATATAGCATTTATATATTTTATCGGTGATAAGCCTCTATGATCGAAGGGTTGTTGAGCTCGATTATGAACCTAGCTAAACTTGTAATAATAATAAGACGAGTAGATACCACAGAAAACCAAATTAGTCTCTCTAATTATACTTCAGATTTCATGGGAACACGGAATTTGTGATTACAAATGATAATATAATGAAAAAGGAGTGAAATCAATTAACATGTGAAGATGGATTGTAAATGTTGAAAGGGAAATTTCAAATGTTTCAAGGTCTACCCTAAAAGTTAGAATCCACCCCATTGTTCAATTGACCATCAAATTTTCAATTTTAATGATCTAATCATGCAAGTGTGGGGATTCACCAGAGTTTCGTGTTTCCTTCGGGATTCACCAGAGGTGGTGATCTCCTTCGAGACTTCACTAGAGGTTTGTATTTCCTTCGAGATTCATCAGAGGTTTGTAGGTACACCTAATCTACAGTAGAGCGGGTTCAACTATTTCACTAGTTAATCCCATGGAAAGTAGAGGTCTATGCATGTCTCATTAAAAAATGACATCTAGAGGACATAGATGTTTAGCCTGACCCTAGTAGTGGAATTATTTGCTGAGTATTTTATATTCATTTTTTTTTTTTTATGTTATGTTTTTCAGGTAAGTATGTACTAGTGAATGGTAAAAGGAATCTGTGATATGCCATTGGGACTAGAGAAATGCTCCCGTTCATGTTTTCATGTTTTAGTGTTTTTAAATTTAGTCTTGATGTTTGAACTTAGAGTTCCCTTGTTGAAATTTTTATTTATAAAACTTCAAGAAATTTATTTTAAACTTATATTTCAGGGGGACCTCGATCAAAGATTTTCAGTTATTTAGATTTTACAAAAGTTATTTATTTAATAAAATTCTTTTGATTTAGTTAAAATTTGTAAGAGAGTCGTTTTGAGATTTTTGTATGCATATAGTAATGGCCTAGTATAAGTCTTAGAAAGTCAGGTCGTTACATCCGAGATGTAAGAAGAATGGTAAATACAACTTAAATTGAAATATTACAGTGAAAACTAGAAAAAGGGGAGAAATCGAGGTTGGGGATAAAAGGGATGGTTTGACCTAAAAGAGGAGAAAAAGAACCTTTTAGTGAGCTCACAGTGTCACAACGCAATTGAAACATTGTGACATTATCAGCGTTGAACCCTAGTGTATATGCTACTAATGATGGTGAACTTTAGAGCATCATGATGATTTGGGACAGCGTCGCAAAACTGAATCTCTATATTGCATCGTTAGAAAACGTGAGGTTGTAACGTTGTGACCCTCCTAATCTTTCTTGAAGCATTAAGACGCTCTCCTAAAAAAAATTAGTTTGCTCCCTCCTCGATTTAGGTGACATTTAAGGACTTCAAAAATTCCATTTTAGCACGATTTTTGCACAAACGTCCGACCTGCCTCTAAATCGCTCGATTCCTTTAAAAGCATCACATAAACACACAAAATAACCTAACTAGTATGACGACTTAAGCCAATCAAGATAACACTTTTGAAGTGTTACCATATCACCAGTAATTTAGAATCTTCTTAGTCCTCAAACAAGGTAGAAAAAGAAACTAACTTATAGACCATTTATATAGTCTATCAGTGATAAACTTCTATCATCGATAGGTTATCTTAATAGTCTATCATTAATGGATTTTTATCACTAACAAACAATGTAATTTTTTTTCTTCTAACTGATGGTACATTCTATATTTATAATTGATAAATGTCTATTACTTATCAACAATTTTTATGTATATATTATCTACTGACTATTAATATGTCCATTAGTGATATTTTTTTTTAAAAAAAATAACTAATATAAATATATATTTTTTTAAATTCTATTGACAACTTTAAACTAAATGTATGGTAGACTGTTTTTATGTATTTTTTGCATTTATAATTGAATGACTGTACAAGTAATCACCTAATAGTAACTAAAGTAAAATGATATGTTTATTATACGCTATATTTGTATACTATTGATATGATATATTAATAACAAACATTAATAGCAAATGGGCATGCAAATAAATCAATGATAGACACCGACTAATGATAGTAGTCAATGATATGTAAATATGTCTTTGATAAATCTA
This sequence comes from Benincasa hispida, assembly GCF_027475165.1. Taxonomy (NCBI): domain Eukaryota; kingdom Viridiplantae; phylum Streptophyta; class Magnoliopsida; order Cucurbitales; family Cucurbitaceae; genus Benincasa; species Benincasa hispida. The sequence continues at coordinate 45,255,751 of NC_143486.1, forward strand.
TTTGTGATATAACTCTGATAGTAATATATATTGATATAAGCTAAAATTTTGTCATATTTATAAATTATTTTAGATCCTATTAAAATTGCTATTATTTTGTATTAGATTCCCATACATGCCATTGCCCAAAATTAAATTAAGAAAAATAATGATTTGTAACCGTTAAATAATTATTCTCAACGGTCGCCTTTTCAAATATTCAAATTAGAAACGACTAAAAGCAAAAATCCAAACAACAACACAAAAACATCCAATCTTTCCTCTCTCCCACAGCGTGTTTACAAAACTCAAAACCCATTTCATCTCGTTCCCTCTCAAGAAAATCGAAGAACCTGAGCGGAGTCTTCTTCGAAAATGGCGGATAGGGAAGAAGAAACCCCAGATCAAACCGAGATGAAAATCCCCGTCTTCACCGTCCTCAAGAACGGCGCAATTCTCAAGAACATCTTCATAGTCAACAATGTTGGAGATCGAGTGAACGAGGAGGTAATAACACTCGGACGACACCCAGATTGCAACATAATGCTCACACATCCAAGCATTAGCAGATTCCATCTCCAAATCCATTCAAACCTCTCTTCGCAGAAGCTTTGTGTTGTAGATTTATCGTCAGGTAATTCGTAAATTTGTAATACCCTTTTTCATTTCTTGTTTTGTTTTCTTCGATTCATGGATTGTAACGGAATTTGGGTCTTGTATAGTGCACGGAACATGCATTTCAGGGAAGAGGATTGAAACAGGGGATAGAGTTGAGATGAGGGAAGGAGATACTCTCAGGGTTGGTGGTTCGAGCAGAGTTTATAGGCTTCATTGGGTTCCTTTGAGCTGCGCTTATGATTTTGAAGGTCCTAAAGAAAAGAAGGAACATGAAGTAGCAATTGTAGAAGAGAAGGCTGTGCAGGATTGCGAGGTAATCTTTCCCGTAAGGTGTTTGTGAAAATGCTCTCTCAGATTTAATTATTTTTCGGTCAAATTACTAGTTTAGTCGCAAAACTTTAAGTTTATGCTAACAAGTCCATGAATTTTAAGAAGTGTGGCTCTTAAGCTTACATTTTGGTGTTGGAGTCCTTGAACTTTAGACTATTTAATGGGTAATTTTCAATTAGTTGTGCGATAGATGCCTGCTATGTTTTTGTTTTTTGTTTTTTGTTTTTAAAAATTTATTTTTAAATTAAACCAAATTAATATGAATTTTAAAGTTTGGAGATTTGTTACACTTTTTAAAATCCAAAGACCTATTAATTGAAAGCTCAATAATCTATTAGACACTTTTTGAAGTTCAAGATTGAATAGACTCATATTTAAAAGATTCGGGATTAAAGTTGTTTAACTTGTAAAGATGTGGTTTGTTATTGCTTAGTGGTGGGATTGGGTTTCAAACTTGATTGTTTGAAGTTAGGGAACTAGAGAATTTATGCGGGGAAAAAGGATGGGATTGAGAGGAAACGGAGTTATTTTGATTAAATCTGATGCTTTGTATCTTCTCTTGATTTTATTAAACGGATTGTTGGGCAGAAGGAGATTTCATTGTTGGATGAAACTAAAGAAACTGTGGTGGATTCAGTTTTTGGTAGTATTGAGCCACTATATTCTGATGAGAATTGGAACATGGAGATGATGAAAGAGGCTCCTTTAGCACCTCCATTGAGTGAAGTTGAGGAGGCTGTGTCTTCTGTTGACCATGTCAAATGTGCGAGTGACCTGAGAACTGAATGTGAACAAGTGGAAACTAGTTTGTTAAGCATACCTTTTGGAAATGAAATGAATGGTTTGGAAATGACTTTTCAACCCCCTTCTCTGTCTCTTTCAGCAGAGAATTTTCCTTTCAATGTTGAAAACATTATCATGTCGTCATTCTTTGGGAGTGACAGCCAGAGTTCCTCGAGTAGTACGAACGATACTAGTAGTATCTGGAACATACCATTGGAGAATATATCAAGTTCTCAGTATGGAAAGCAACAGTGTCAGACTAAAATTGAGAGCCCTCAACAACCTTCTCTGCCTCTTTCAGCTGAGAATCTGTCTTTCAATGTTGAAAACATTATCATGTCTTCATTCTTTGACGGTGAAAGCAAGAATTCATCTTGTAATATGTTTGAATGGAAGGAAACTGGTAATATCTTGACCATACCATTGGAAAATAACTCAAACATTTTATCTGTGGTTGATGATATTGAAGCTACTCCAGAGTATGAATATCAACTATTAGTTGATGAAAACAAGAGCCTGCGACTGCATTCCATGTCTCTTTACAAAGAGAATTCTTCTGATGTTCAAGACACTGCCATGACTGCGTTCAGTGATGTTGAATGGGGGAGTCCATCTAGAAATAAGTTTGAACAGAAGGAAATCAGTAACATCATGACCATGCCTCTTGGACATGAATTAAGCCATGTGACTGTGGTTGATAATGAGAAGCCTATTTCTGATAATGAAAGTCGTCAATTTGTTGCAGAGAGGAATTTGTCTTCGAATTTCGCAGATGTTGATGAAACCCAAGATCTACCAGTCCATGAAGTAAAATCATCAAGTACACAACCTCTACTTGCTTTGCAATCAGAAACAGTCACAGAAAAGAATGAGTTCATAGCGGAACATGAGTTGCATCCTCTACAGGACAATCATTCTTCAATTAGCAAAGAAAAAGGGATTCAGGAAATTGAAATGCATACCAAAATCCAAGCAGAAGACGGAGAAGGTTATGTCGATAAAGGAAATGGAGAATTGTATCATCAGATAACAGAGTGTTTACTGGATTGCCTATCAGAATACAAAAATGACAGTTCTGTGAAGGCCACATTTGAGATAACAACAAACTCACTAATGAAACAGAACGTTGAATGTTGCATTGAAGAAACATATAATGCAAGACTCAAAACACTCGAACCGAGCAAAAGCAGCATGGCATGGGGAGATTATGAACACAAAGAACTCTCAGAGCCCAGTTTTATATCTTGTGCATTGGAATATGTTTACTCATCTCTTCCAGGTGAGGAAGTTCCCCCGGAGATTGCAGTTGAGAAAGAATGCCAGACACCACATGGGAACTCAGACGTGACCTTGCCCATAAGATCGGAGAGTGCATCAGCCATGGGGGGAAATATTTGGTTAAGAAGAGGTAAACCAACTAGTTTTCCTCGAATCGAGACAGGCCTGATTCGAACAAATCGAGCAGGGACATCGTTAATGGATGAAATTAACCATGAGATAGCAGGAGATAAATCAGTAACAAATACTCTTTCTCATTTGGGTGAGGAGGAGGAAGAAGAAATGTTTACTCCAGACAAGGAGAATTTCACACCAAACACACTTTTGATGAAATCGTTGAAAAAGAAGGCTAGCATAGAAGACAGTGGGAATTGCTTCAGGTCATCCAAGTCCCAAACATCAATTTTCAAGTCTAGACATAAAGTCAAACTAGAAGAAGAGCTAAGTGAAGAATCAGACAAGGAGAACCAAACTCCCAGAGTTCTCCAAGAACAAAAACTGTCAAAACAAATCTCTAAGAATAGGAGGTTCGGACAGGAAAAAACAATGACAAAGAAAGGAGGAGTAGAACGCACTCCGTTTCAATCTTTGCAGTCAAACATTGCCGGAAAGAAGAGACTGGAGGCTACTGTAGTTAAGAAGTCTGCCAGAAAGAGTAATATATATGTTTGCACAGGGGCAATGAAGGTCAGTTTATCAACTATTTACCTCATGCTTTCAAATGATTCTAATAAAGAACACAAGTTTAATAAATGTTTCTTTGCAGAATAAATTCACTGTGGAAGGAAAGAAGCGTTGGACTATGGTTGTGGACACCAATTCTCTTCTGAACAAGGAATCGATGAAGTCACTACAGCTTTTAGAAGGTCTGCAAGGGACACATTTGATCATTCCACGAATCGGTAATGAGTTCAAGAAGTTTCACACATTATTTTTCTTGTTTGATCTATTCTTACTGATCAAAGCTTGTTCATATGATTAATATAATTGACACCAATTCTCTTCAATCAGTCTAATTGACACCAATTCTCTTCACAGTCATAAAGGAGCTAGATTCGTTGAAGAGACACGCCAGCCTCTTTCGAAAAACGACAGAGGCAGCTTCAGTTCTTCAATGGATCGAAGATTGTATGGTGCAAACAAGGTGGTGGATTCATGTTCAGAGTTTGGAAGAAGGTGTGCCTCCTGTGACGCCTCCTGCTACTCCTCAGTCTCCATATACTGAGGGGAGCAGTCAAAGTTTGTTCTGGAGAACAACAAGCTCAATCCAATCCACAACGCAGAGAGTCATGGAAGCTCCTTCACCAACTCCAGAAGACCATATCCTTGACTGTGCACTTCACTTTAGGAGGAGGGGAGTGAATCATGGACAACTTGTTCTTATAAGCGACGATGTGACCCTGAAAATAAAAGCTATGGCGGAGGTACTAATATCGCTAACACGAGTTATCTATACTACTATACTCTATCTCATATTGATTGAATTCAGTGGAAAACCTGTATTTGATGAAAGTTGTGATGACAAGTCTATCTCTATCAATTATGATCACTTTAAGAACGTTCTTCAAATCATTTCCTAAGGCATGCCTTTTTTGGTTGTTTTCACAGGGACTAATTTGTGAAACAGCCAAAGAGTTCAGGGAGAGCCTAGTGAATCCATTTTCAGAGAGGTTCTTGTGGGCTGACAGTTCTCCAAGGGGCCTTACATGGTCTTGCCCTGATGATATTGTGTTGAGGGAACGATACGATCGATGCTCGTTGAGGTCGTCGAAAGGAGCAGAGGGAGCTAAGGGTCTGAAGCTCATTTTGCTTCACAACTCCCATTATGGAATGTTCAGATAAAGAGATTTCTGTTTTCTTGTAATACCATGTTCTGTTTGGTTCATTTTGGGCTTTGTGGGTTATTTCAACAATGAGGAGCCATTTTGCAGATTCTAGCAAATCGGTGTTTGTTAGGACAATTGGAGTGATTTTTAACCGTTAAAATCACTTTTGTCATTTTTGTTCAAAATCAATTTTGGTAATATAAAAATTTGTACTTAAAAGTACAAAGTCAAACATTTTAAATTGACTTTGAATGATAAATGTGTGTTTCAGAATGATTTTTAACATGAAAAATTGAGGAAAAGTTATTATAAATGAAAAAAATATGAAATTATCTACGTATATAGCAAAAACAAGATTAGCCCATTTGATAAATTTGATAAATTTTACTATATGTGTCAATAGTTTAGCACATTTTTTATATTTAAAAATGCCCAACACGAATTTGACCCTTTTAAAATCACTGGTATCGTATGTAAATTTAAAGGGGAGAAAAGTAAACTAACTTTGAGTTTTTTTACTTCTTTTTTCTTTACCTTTTTCTTGTTTATAATTTAAAAATGAGAATAATATATTAAAATTAAAATAAGTGCTGAGAAAGACGTAATTAAAATATTATTGCCTCGTAAGTGACAAATTTTTAAATCTAATACATAGGTAATTATTTTAAATGACAAAATTATTGAAAATATTTTCAAATATAACAAAATATCACTATCTATAAAACGATAGATAGTGACATTTTGCTAAATTGACTCATTTTCTTATATTTGAAAACAATTATTTTGTTCATTTCGATGACAACTTCAAACAAAAACTTCTTCAAAAAGAATAAAATTTGTCAAAATGATCATGACTCAATTGGCATGGTATGTGTACTAGAATTTAGGAAATTAGTTAAACACTTTGAAATATACATATAACTAATATTTCTCAAAGGTCTAAAAATTTAGTAATATTCCATAACTAGATTTTAACAATATTTTGGGACATATTTAACTTTTTGATATTCTCTCACGTACTTTAATTTTGTAATATTTTAAAATAAAAAGTATATCATTTCTTAATTTATTAATAATTATATAAGGATTTTATTTTTTTGAAATATCATTAATTAAATTATCTCTTATCAATAAATTTCAAAATATTTAATTCTTTCTTTATTAAATCATTTTTGAATTTTGACTTTGTTTTTGTTATTTATTGATTTCGGTTAATATTCATTTAATGTAGAATATTTCAAATTAATGTTTCCTTCATTCTAGGAGATTTCATTTATTTTCTTCTATATTCCTAGCTGAAAATCGATCACTCGCTATCGAGACCTCAAATATATGTTGAATATGTTGGTGTTGACATTCAACATGCGGAAGAAATTAGGATCTTAATCACTCTAATTACATCAATTTTAGCATAGAAACATAGAAACATGCAAGTTCATAAATTAAAAATAGGTTTTTGATGATATACCTTTGAAAAACTCTTTAATCTTCGAATTCAGCTTGATCTTCACTCTAAATGCTTGTAGACCACCACTAGATCTTTTTTACTATTCTCTAAGACCTTAAATTGGGTGGGAGAATCCAACCTGAGCTGAATTTAAGGGAGTTTAGAGGAAAGATAACTTTTAGTGTTCAAATGATGAAGAAGTTCAACCAAAAACTTAGAAAATTTCAAAGTGCATGGTCCTTCTCTCAATAATTGGAGTGAGTATTTGTTCACATATCTCATGCAATTTGATTGCATGGTGGATTGACACCAAATAGCTCAAAATTGAAGTGGAATTTGTGTGTTCAAAGTGGGATAAACCCACTATATGGAAAAATTGATTTAAAATCAAATTTTATTCAAATTTCATTTAAAAAATCAATTTTCAAATTTTAATTTTAAATTATCAAAATTTAAATTAAAAAATTTATTTAAATTTTCATAAAATTCAAACTTTCAGTTTTAAATAAAATTAATTCAAACAATTAATTTTAAATTTAATTTAATTAATTAATTAAATAATTTAATTAATTAAAATAATTCAATATCCAATATTAAATTATTCATGAATCCCTATTCATGTAATTAATATTTAAATCAAATATAAATATGATCAAATTCTCCAATTTCGTTTAATTCGATAATTAAATGTGTAATTATATCTTATATAATTATCGATTCCCTTAATTCGAATTTGAACGTTTCAAATTCATTCATCACACTATTCTAAGGTTTGTTCCGTTTGTGAGCTAGTAAGGGACCTAATGAACCTATAGATCATGAACTCCAACGATCCGAGATTAATTGGTTAAACTCTTTAAACCGAATTAATCAACATTTGTTAACTACCGGGTCATTTCACTAAAGCCTGTAGCTGCACTCTTCTGACTGTAGATATACTTCTGTCTGCTCAATATAACCATAATCAGTAAGTCAACCTTTCACAGGTTGTTCGTAATAACGGCTGGGTCAAAAGTTGTTTTACCCCTAAGATTACATCTTGCTTCTTAAGTCCCACTGATCCTCTAATGAACAATTGATTTGTGATCTAATCACTAAACCGAGTCTCTCTCAGGCCATCGAGAGGGTAGGATCCCTTGTTCAAAACCTGGAGTCAGTATTTAAGGGAATAACATCTCTACTACCCCTAAAAGCCAGTAAGAGTGTATTATGTCTTGCACCCTATGTCCCTTGCTATCTACTTGGTCTTAACCCTAAAATGAGAGGTTTATTGAGCCGACACTGTTGAGTCAACCCTCACCCATGCAAATCTAAGGATAATCCCGAAAAAAAAAGGGGTTTATAGTTAGCTTAGGATTAAGGTCATGTTACCTAGGTCATCGCTTTGAAATAGTCAGTCTTAAATAGTAAACAACGTTATAAAATAAGAGTGACTTTATTTCTTGGTCTGGTCTTATACAAACTTTTTGCATAGGATGCCTTCACTCGCATGTCTTCACATGAATGATTCAGGATCACATCGTTTGTACTAAATACAAAGTGGGCCGCATACTTGTCTCAAGAATAAGGTACCCAACCTTATCCGTATACTATAAACCGTTTTGACTATCTACTCAAACTTGATCAATTCTTATGTCTCTACATAAAGTCCAATTACTCATGTAATAACTATGAATCTTAGTTTATTGGATTTAGTGTAATTTACATATTCAAAAACAATTTTATTGAACAAAATCTCAATAACTTTTTTTTTATTGTAAATAAAATATGTTTAATTTTACAAACTACGAGTTTTAGGACATACAACCCAACAAGATATACTAATAATATACCGAAAAATGTAAATATACATTGCATACATCATGGTTAATTTTTGGGTGTGTTTACAAATATACTGAAATATATAAATATATATCGCATATATATTGTTTGATATATAAGATGATATATTATATAAATAATCTTATTCATGCACTTATCAAATATACCTTGATTTATTTCTAGAAAATTCAAATATTCAGTGCTTTATATATCAAGCATACCTTGTTTTCTCCTTCGAAAGCTTCTTGCTGATTCTTGCTTTCATTTATGAGGGCAACAATTTTCAAATTTTTTAAGAAAATTTTCTTACAAGTTACATGTGTTGGTTTTGAAAAGAAAACCGATTTGGAAAGCTCATAATCACAAGAAACTTCCTTTACATGCTTCTTTTGGTATCATCATCATCATTATTAATATATATTAAAAAAAGGTAAAAGACACAGAAGGCTAAAAAATAAATTGCGTCAAACTTTTGTGTAAAATAATAGCCATTAAGTATTCATGTAAAAAGTAGAAATTGTGAAATTGACCTATTTATTTACACTATATGTGTAGAAAGCTCTTTTTAATTATATAAGTTAAACTTATTGCGGTAATTTTGGATCAAAGGAATAAACCTAAAAGAAAATGACACCACATTGATACCTTAAAAAAGAAAAAATGGCACAAATGGTAAGATCGAGACGAAAAAACAAAATACTATCTAAAATTGGAACAAACAAGAGTCAGACCTTAAAAGTTCAACTAGTGAAAGGTGCCCACTTTGGCTTTAGACGTCAATTCTATCCTAGAAAGGAATAGAGAAAACCCAAGGTTTACTTCCTTATAAATATGCCATTACAACTTAAGCATCATAGTTTTGTGACAAATACTACACCAGTGTGTTACTTTTATCGTTTAGAAATTGTGCTAAATATACTTGGTTTTGGATCAGAATCATATAATGTCTAATATAAACTTATTCATTAATCATAAAATTTTATGGATTTATCAAACATTTTATATATGTTACCAAAATATTCTTAAGTTAATAAATAAAATGTCAAGGCGAACATAACTTAATTGGCATATAAATTTTTATTTTTAGGACAATATAAAAAAAAAGTTAAAGTTAGGCCCAACCAACCTCTAATAAATTGGTGTGACAGGCCTAATAAAAAATAAAAACCTCCATCCCCGACGCCATATTAAAATTTGGAGGCTAACCCTAATCGGCCAAATCCAAAACTAAGCCGGCTCTAAAACTCTACACATCTGACCTAAAACCAAAAGAATGCATTTATAGAATCATGAGAGTGTCATGGTGCTCTTAAGACAAAATTGTGATGCTTGCAGCGTTGCTCAACGCTTTGCTAGTTCGTCATCTCGAGAACGTCGTGATGCTTTAAAACAGTGTCATAACACTTGCCTCTTGTCTTCAAGTATCGTGGAGCGTCAAACAAAGCATTGGGGGGTGCACTCTGCACATAAGTATTTTGGTCTTTTTGTCATCTTCGACTTCGATTGCCCGTATAAACTCATGTTTACTCCATTTTCATATCAATTTGCTCTAAACGCTTTGAAATACACCTTATGCTCGATTCCCTATAAATAAACTAGTTCGGAGGCATTTGGGGTACAAGTTTGAAATCATAAGCCTAGAAATTAAATGTTTGAGAGCTTATTTGAGAGGGTTCTGGAGCTTGAGAATCACAAATGTCTATGTTTAGAGGACAAACATAGTTTTTTTTCCTTATTTTTTACTAGTTGTTTTTGTGAATTATATAACTTCTAATATATCATGGAACAATTTTTATAATAATTTGAGTAAGAACTTAATTTTTCATTAATTTATATTAGTTTTTTTCTTTTGTACTCTTACATTAATTCATTTGATATATTTCCACGAAAATAATATAGAAATGACAATGATTTGGTTATTTTATTTGTATTTAGAAAAGAATTAATAGTTTTGAAATTAGTTTTTAAAACAAACTTATAACAATATCAATTTGGCTTTAAATTTCTAATGTATCTCCTTTTAAATAACAAATTTATCTTTTGATAGCAAAGTAGTATATTAACACATTTATAATATGTTAGTTTTACTTTAAATCCCTAAATTACCTCTTTTTCTTGTAGTCATGAAATGAATTTATCTTTTAGGTTTGTTTTTAATAGCATTCTTAATCCATCCGTCAATTACTATTTATTTTTTTTGTGAGAAAATGAAGAAGAATGAGAAGGGAATGAGAAATTGAACGAAAAAGAAGGAGGAAGGAGTAAAGGAAAAAGTAATTGTTGGTGCCTGCCAATGGGTGAGCAACGATGGTAGGTAGGTAGTGATCGGTGATCTTAGTAACCGACAGTGGGTGGCAGATAACGAAGATAATTCGACAATTTACGACTAGCATAATCAACACCATGCTCCACTGAGGAAGATCCTTGAAAAGGGAGATTGTCTTTATTTTTTTATTTTTGTGAAAACAGAAAAGGGAAAAAGAATGAAAAATCCAAGGGAAAAAGGGAGGACAAAGGGGAAATGGAGCGGGAAAAAGTTGTTGAAGCCAATTGTCCACTATCGCAGGTAGACATGCATCAGTCAAAGTAATGGAATGTACAAGTATTCAGCGGAAGCAATCAGAATCAATAAGCACTCAAATTCTTTTTAATTTGAGTTTCAAAAGCATACTAAATCAGAATTTCAGAAAAGAGGGTTTCAAGAACTTATACTTTTGAAGATTTTCACCAAATCTAAGTTGTTCTCCATGAATTTGAACTTCAAATCGATAGTTGACCACGAGAGTGTCTTCTCTACTATTCTCCAATTTGGATTTGAGTGGTGGAACTCTAGATTGATAGAAATTGAGTAAGGGGAAAGGAGGGTTTTGAAGAAAGGTAAAGCATAAACCAATTTTTGCAGAATCTCCTTCAAGTTCAGCATCCCTCACCTTCTTCAATTCAAAACTGAAACTTTTAAACAAGTATTACATGCAGGCACTAACCCAATATTGCTGATTGACACTTCAATCAAACTATATTGAGTGGGATAGGCGTTCAAATGTGGAAAGAACAACTAACCAACATCAAATATTAGACAATTCCACTATTGTTTTTTAATTTTCAATTAATTCAAAATTAATAATGAAAAATTCAATTCTTGAAATTGAATTTTGAAAATTGAAAATTAGTTTGTTTTTTAAATAAATAATTAAATATATTTAATTAATTAATTAAAAATAATTTAATATCAAATATTAAATTAATAAAACACCTAATTCAAACATAAATTCTGTTCATGTAATCGATATTTAAATTAACATTTAAATATTCTAAACTCTCGAACTACGTTTAATTTCAATAAAATTAAACGTTAATTATATCGAATATAATTATCCAAACCCTAAATTGAATTTGAACATTTCAAATTCAAACCCTAATTTAAAATTTGAACACTTCAAATTGAATTCCCAAAATGAATTTGAACACTTCAAATTTACTCAATATACTAATCCAAGGTGTCAAGTTTTACGAGCTAGTAGAGGGACCTTATGAACCTCCAGATCATGAGTTCCAACGAATTGAGATTAATTGGCTAAACTCTTTAAACTGAATTAATAAATATTTGTTAACTATTGAGATATACCACTATAGCTCAGTAGTTGTACTCTCCTTACTGTAGATATATTTCTATCCACTTCATTTAACATAATCAGTAAGTCGACCATTCACAGATTGTTCGTAATATCGATTGTGTTAAATGTTGTTTTATCCCCGAAATTATATCTTGCTCCTTAAGTCCCACTGATCCTCTAATGAACAATTGGTTTGCGATCCAATCATTAAATCGAGTCCCTCTCGGGCCAATGAGAGGGTGTGACCCTTTGTTAAAGACCTGGATTCAGTACTTAAGAGAACATCCTTTCTACTATCCCTAAATCGGGTAGGTGTGAATTCCATCTTGCATTCTATATCCCAGCTATCTACCCGATCACACCCCTGAAATGAGAGGCTTATTGAGCCAACGCTATTGATCCAACCTTCACCTATACAAATCAAAAGATAATCTCAAATAAACAGAAGTTCATAGTTAGCTCAAGATTAAGGTCAAGTTACTTAGGTCATCGATTTGAAACAGTCAGTGTTAAACACTAATCAACGTTATAAAGTAAGAGTGACTTTTTTCTAGGTTTGATCTTATGCAAACTCATTGTATAGGATGCCCTTGCTTCTCATGTCACTACATGAACGAATCAAGATCATTTCGTTTGTAGCACTTTATAATAAATTGTAACAACTACAGAGTGGGTCGCATCTGATAGTGTTATGCACCCAACCTTATTCATATACTATAGATTGCTTTGGCTATTTATTCGAACTTGATCCATCTTTATATCGCCACATAAAGTTCAAATATTCATGTATTAACCATGGATTTTAGTTTATTGAATTTAGTTTTTGTAAGTGCAATTTACATATTCAATAACAACTTTATCGAATAAATGTCAATAACATCTTTATTGATAATAGAAAATGTCTAACTTTACAAACTTCGAGTTTTAAGACATACAACTCAACATAAAGACGATCACAATGGTTGATTGATGACGGTCATGTCAGTCGATTGACAAGAGTCGTGATGATCACAATGGTTGCGATGGTCAGTCGATCGTCGACAGTCACAAAGGTGAATCGCTATAGTCATGACGATCAGTTGCCAACGATCACAATGGTTGGTCACAACAGTTGGTTGCCGATTGTCAAAAAGGTTGGTCATTGACGGTCATGACAGTCGGTCACGATGGTTAAGGCATTCGATCGTGACGGTTGATCGCCAACGATTGATCATGAAAATTAGTTGATTGTTGTTGTCGATAGTCATGGGTGATCATTGATAAGAGGTATGTGATGAAGGGAAAATTTTCTTAAACCCATGACATTATTAAAAAATATATTCCAAAATCACGGGCTTGATTTCTTAACCCTGAAAATTTTATTCTAATGGCCCAAACATAGGCTTGGCTTCGAAAGGCAAACCCCCATAATTCCAAACTCATGGGCCAAACACCCGCTTAAGGTCATAAAATATATTCAACTAGTACAATTTATTGGGTTTAAGAAATGGATTTTATGGAGCTATAAATACAAAGTAATAAAAATTGAAAATCAAGGAAGTTTACTAAAATTGGCCAAATACGAAACCAAGTCAATCATAAATCTTTACACCTTTGACAAAAAAAAAAAGGAATTTTACAAAACTATATTAATTGGGGAGAGTATTGCAAGGAATGAGAGAAGAGAGGGGATTGGTGGAGGAGGAGGGGAGAATGAGTATAAAATACTCGATAAGTAACTCATTTGTCGAGAAACTCCAACACTTAAGGAAATATCAAATTCAATTTTTTAGAAAGCAAGGTGAAGGGAGAATTGCCCAAACTAACCCAAAACCCAAAAACTTCTATGTGATTGACCTCTTTTTCTAAAACATGATTTTTTTTGACCTTTTGAAGGCATGAAATACCCACTTCGCCCTCAATTTTATATGAAACTCTTCTCACTTCTTCCTCAGTTTTTGGGTTTCTTATATTACTAAACATCATATACCAAAAATGATCTAAGTTTAAACATTGTGAAGCCATTTCAAAGTAAAGTTACATTCAATTTTTTCTCAATATATAAGTATTATTGGAAAAAATACGAAAAATGTATGAAAACAAAGTCATTTAGTTTAAAAGAAGTTGTATCGACGGGTACATGAGCAAAACAAAATTGCAAAGTGAAAGTTCAGTGATCGCATGCTCGATGTCAGTAATCGCACCATTTTTCTGCATGAATGATAATTTTGTATTGGTCATATCTTTGTCAATATGACTCTATTTTAGTTAAATAATCATTTATTTTTATACTTTTTCGTGTTCTTTCCAATCAAGCTTATATATTGAACCAAATGTTAAAGCAACTTTACTTTTAAATGGCTTCATATAGTTCAAAATTTAGATTACATTTGGTATGTGATGTTTTGGTAATATAAGGGCCAGTTTCTTAGAAAATTTGGAAATAGAAATTTGAAAACAAGGGATTCAATAGAAACAGAGTTGTATTTCATGTTTTCAGATATGTGTTTGGTAGCAAATTTAGAAATTAGATTCTTATTTAAACAATTGTTTAAAATGTGTTTGATATTGTATATTTATAAATCATAAAACTAGTTGTAGTTACCTACTAATATTTATCTGACAATACATTGATATTAATTTATTTATGAATATGATTTATGTTAAAAACATTATATAACTATTATTTTGTAATAATATATAATTTATAATACATTACATAATGCATATTATATTTTTTAGAAAATGAATTGAGTTTATAACATGATATATTATATTTCTAAATATTTTATATCTTTATTTAATATAATTCTGTATTTTAAAATCGAAATTCAAAATCTAAATACAAAGAAAATATAAAAATATTGTTTTCAGAATTTATATTATTTGGATCATGGAATTCAAAAACAGAATTCAGGTTGTATGCCAAACACATTTTTTCTGAACTCAGTGAATCTGAAAACATAAACAAAATCTGGATTCTCTACTAAACATGCTCTAAGAAACTCAAAATTTTGTGTTAAGAAATGGAGAAAAATTATGTTGTGTAATTGAGTGTTCAAAAATTGAATTCAAAATTTTGGGTTTAGTACATGAATATTTAATAGAGAATTTATTATGTTTTAAGAATGAAAAAAAATGGAAGTTTTTTGTTTGTCTTAAAAAAGTTAGGAAAATGTGTATAGTTGAAAATTAAAATCAACAATAGCGCAAAAAAAAAAAAAAAAAAAAAAAAAAATCCAAGACAAAATCAATCTCATTTAGAAAATCTACGATATCTCAATGCAATTCAACTTAACTGCATATGAAACATAGACTTTCTACTCAATTCAACTCAGCACCCCAAACATAAACAGTCATTACCAACTAAACTCAGCATCTCAAATACAAACAATTTAACTCTCCAGATAAATATCCCTAAAACAGAAGTGAGAAGTATTTTATTTAAAACTAAGGACAAAGTGGGTATTCCACATCTTCAAAAGGTCAAATAAATGGCCTGAAGGGTCATTTATTATATTTCTTTTTAAAAAAATTTAAAAATTATTGTTTTAATTTAAAATTTAAAATTTTGTTTTTTCAAATACATGGTCTCTATTAATTGAGGGTCCAAAATGGACCATTTAGGAAATGTGAGACTTGATTCAATTTTGAAATCAAGGGAATTTAGAACAAACTTCAAACTTAGAAATCAAAAGTGTAATTTTTTCAAAAATATATCATCATCATCAATAGTAATTCAAATGGAATTTAAAGATTGAAAAAAAGGTAAATAATAATAATAATAATAACAATAACAATTAGAATGAACATTTTTGACAAGTATTTCCTATTATGGCAGGTTGAAAATAATGGAGCCACAAGTAGTTAGTAAAAACAATTCATATAGGAACTGAACTTACAAAAGTACATCATATTGCAATTTTACAGAAAACCAGGAGGACTAAGGAAAGGAAACATCATTCATTCAAGGTTATTAGAGCTTAATTCTGCACCAGATTTTTGGGTGTAATTGCTAGATGCTGGGATAAGGAACGAAAATGCATTGTCTGTGTTCTCGAATGGCGGTCGAGGAAACTCGTGAAAACCACCAAAATTACACGAATCGAAGTTCAGAGGCGAGAAATAACTAAGAGGATCATCAACACCACCTTTTGCATCTGCCATGGTTTCAACTGAGCTTCCTCCCGAAGCAACCGACCCAAAACTGAAATTTATGCTCCCAAGCTTGTTCATTGTTTCATAGTGTTCTCCTCGATCACAGGACATGCCTGCTCCCTTCGACTCGTCGAGAGGAATTGCAGGAGTGTGGCCTTGGAAGAGAGCAATGTGTCCAAAGAGCTTGTCTTTCCTAGAGAAAGTAGTCCCACAAGAACAAAGCCACTTATCTTTCCCACAATGCTTCTCATGAGTTTTGAGATCAGCAATTACTGAGAATTTCTTAGAGTTGCATTTGCTGCAAGTGAAGCTTTTGTCACAGTGAGTTCTCTTGTAATGGTTTTTAACACACAGAATAGTTTTTAAAGGCTGAAACTTCTTATGATCCTTGTTCCGCTTGCAGCCAGTGAAGGGGCAGGAATATCTCTTAATTAGCATGCTCTCGGAACCCAGTTCTTTGTGTGGCTTAGCAAGGGCAGCTGCGGTTTTATACTCATCACCATGACCCCTCATGTGCATTCGTAAATTTGCATCTCTCTTGAACCCTTTTCCACATATTGCACAGAAGTGGGTGTGAGGTGCTAGGATCTCTTCTTTTTCCAGCTGCAATATTTCATATGAACCGGGTGGTAGGTTCTCGTTTTCATCTGCATCTTCTTCATCCTTTGATTCCTGTTCTTCAATGGTCATGTTCTGTTCCTTCCCACACTTGCTAATTCCGTCCACTTGTGTTGGAAGTTCGGGGAGTTTGGTTCCATCACCATGCTGTGACTGAACACCATTATTAATCCCGGGTCCAGACGCGAAAAGAACCCTGTCGAGCTGCTCCAGCTGCCCGACTGGAGGAACAGCAGCAGACAAGTTATGCTTTACAGATGGAAGCAGACTACCTGCCGTTGAGATTAACTGAACAATAATTGAAGTTAGATCTGCAGTTATCAGCTGCTGTTGCTGAACTATGAGTTCATCTGGCCTCCCGAAGACTTGGCTCCTCCGACCAACGATCAAATGCACGAGTTCCTGAAGCTGATGAATCTTCTGCTCAAGGAAAGAAAGATTATTTAGCATGGCTCTCGGGTCCCAATCTTGAATTTTACTGGCTAGAAGTGCTGCATTTATCTGATTACTATCTTTATCTAGGATTTCAATTTGTTGATTCGGGTTACAGCTTTGTGAGGCCTTCGATTCGGTCCGTTCTTCAAATTTTTGGAAAGGTTGTTCCATAGCATAGTCTAAAATGGACGCATCTGCCCATTTTTGTGCTGGTTGCTGAACATTATTATTAGGAAAAGAAGATTTTGTCCAAACTTCAGAGCTACACAAACTATCTTCAGGTTCCATCTTTAAGACTTTTCTCTACTACAAAGATTCAGTACTGTTTGATTTGGATCTGCAACAAGTTACAAACTCTCAAACTCTGTAAAATGAAGAAAATTTTAGTTCATTCCAGTTGATAAAGTTTTTCATTTACAGTTTTCAGTTTCTAAAACTGATGATTTATTTACAAAAATAAAAATTCTTTGTTTTCTAATCTAATTGAGTACAGCTTCTAAAATGTTAACCAAATATTGAAATGTGAAAAGTAGCTTTAGAAAAAAAATTAACATATCATTAATATTTCAAAAGGGTATTTAAAAAGCTGAAATCTAAGCAACAAATAGTTATGATAACTTAATTTTTAAGGGCAGAAAACCAAAAACAAAATCATGATCAACTCAAGAAACCAAAGAAACAAGGCCAAATCTATTAGATTTGCCAAAATTAATTCCCTTAAGATCCAATTTCCCAACCACAAAAGAGTATTTAGATCACATAAGAGTTCATGCTCATTGATCAAACAGAAAAAGAATGAAGTATTCAGAAGGAAAGTCAAGTTCTGAAAGTAAAATCCCTAAGTTGAGTCATCATCCTTACAGAGTCCTCCAATAATCCATTTCATTCTATTGATTTTTACATACTCCACTTACAAATCTAAATCCACAACACAAATCCTAAATTCCAGATTAATGTGAAAAAAGAATCAAACCCTTGTTCCAATAATAACCATAAATCCCAAAATTGCAGCAAACAGAATCCAACTCAATGAACAGGAAAAAAAAACAAAGAACACACATAAACAAAATCAAGAAAACCGAATCCAAACAGGGCTAATTCGAAAAGAAATTTACCGATTCGATTCACGATTCAAATTCAATCAATCACCTCATCGATGGCTGCTCCAAATCCTAGAGAGAGAGAGAGAGAGAGAGAGAGAGAGAGAGAGAAAGTGAAGTGGGTCTGTAATTTAAGAGGAAGAAGAGGAGCAGCCTGTGAAGACTTTCTCGAGTCTCAGCTTCCAAAAGGGAATGGCTGAGGTGGGGCTTGGGAGATCGGTCAACCCCATGAATCAGAGCCGTCAAATGGGGTTGGAGAAATGAGAGCCGTGGATTGATGGGGGGTTTGATGAAAGTGGAAACAGGGGATTAGAGGAAGAAGGAGGAAGAAGACAAGAAAGAGGGGGAGGGGGGAATGGGACCCATCAAAGTTGGATGATTCTTCTTCTTCATTGGAGTGGATGAATGTGTATACCTTTTGACCTTGAGGATTAATCAAATGGAGGGATTGTTTTCAAGACAAACAGAAAGTGAAGGAGTATTAAAATAATGGAAAGGGAATTTGGACTGGGGAAGGTTCACTCTTGAGTACTAGCCATGAACTGCATTCTTGCATAGGGCCTTCCAGGAACTTAATAATTATAATATGCTAAGTTTTCTAAATAATAATAACAATAAGGATTAGGTATGCTTTTATGTTGATGTGGTTTGTTTTTCTCGATTCATCCATATAAATGTCTGATGGGTTAACAAAAAGTAGTTTAAGTTAAGGTTAATGTTGCAAAACATGTTCGGATTTATGTTAAATAATTAGAGTATTATCATAGTAGGGATTAAAATAATTTTATATGCAGAATTTTTAAACTGAAACAAAATATTTGGAAGCTGAGTGATTAAAATACAATATTTAAACTTTAGGGGACGTGTGTGTGCGCCCATATATATGGCTTTGAATTTTTCCAATATGTGAAATTGTATACTTGCTTTAAGAGTTATTTACATATGTTGCTATTAGTATTTTTGTTGGCAGTTGAATCGTGTTTTCGGTGCTACTTTGGGATTGATTTAGAGGGCTTGAATTAAGGTTTTAAACTACTTCGTTAGTTTTTTATGCTGAAGTTTCACTTTAGATCAATTCAAACTCTTTCTAAATGGTGAACTTACTTTATAACTCTTGGGAACTGTACTACAACACTTGGGAACTCTCTGTTGTAGTTTGAGACTGATTCACAATGTTGAATTAAGGTTTAATCTTGTGTTTTTACTAGGTCTTGCACGAATCCTCTGAAGTGGTAAAGCTACCAAGCAAGTGATTGACGTTTGATTAGTGAAAAAACTTGTTGTAATATAGTTACTCGTAGCAATACCTTGATGTATTTAGTTTCTTTGTAAAAAATTTATGAAGGTTGGTTATTAGTTTGCTTGTATTTGTCTCTTTGGGGAAATTCGATAGTTTCCTTGTATTTAGTATCTTTGTAAAAACATTATCAACTTTATTCTTATATATGGAACTTCCTATTTATGTTGATACCAATTTTGTGTTAAAATAAGATTAGTTGATGATGAAAATCATGTGCGTAATGACAAGGTTCAAAGAAATAACAAACTATTAGGAGATGTATTTTTACTAGGTGTCACCTTGCACTCTTTTCTTACTAGTAGGTGTCACCTTGCACTCTTTTGAACAAGGAAGCTTGTGGGAGTTTTCTGTGTTTTTAAGGGAAGGAGATAAATCACGAGAAACTTTTATCTATTATATATATATTTTAAGAGAATCTCATTAATCAGATAAATGATCTAGTCTTTCCTCCTGTGATCCCCTTTTTATATCTATGGGAGACGGTCACAGATGAGAATTACGTGAGAGGAGAAAACTCCCTCTTCACTCCCACTACTCCACTCCCTTGTAACTACAAGGGAGTTAATTAATTAATTAAATTAAATTAACTAAATTAATAAAAAATAATTAAATTAATTATTAATTAGATTTAATTAATATATTTTAATATCTTATATTTAATTTAATGTATATTTGAATCATAATCTAATATACATATCTCTCATAACCTATACTATTAATATAAATATCATTTATATTAATTTTAACCCATAGTTTCAATATAAATCTAATTCATATTAATTAATATTTGAATTTAATTCAAATTAACTTTATATTATAATGTATCTATATACATTAAATTAGTTGTATCATATGCAATAAATTTTCTTAAACCATAATTTGAATATTTCAAATTTTCAACACTTAAATCCTTGTTTAAACCCGTTTGTGAGCTAGTAGAAGGACCTAATGGACCTACAGTTATAAGCTCCAATAATATATGATTAATTAATTAAACTTTTTAATAAATTAATCATCATTCATTAACTTGGGATACTCCACTAAAGACCTATAGTTGCACTCTTATAAATAGTACATTTATGTGCCCATTAATTTAACTATTTTATGTAAGTCAATCCTTCACAGATTGTTCGTAATTACAACTAGATCAAATTATCGTTTTACTCCTATAATTATCTCTTATACCTTAAGTATCACTGATCCTCTAATGAACAATTCTGTTTATGGTCCGACCATAAAAAAAGTCCATCTTAAGCCAGTGAGATGGTGAGACCTCATTGTTCAAGTTCTAGAGTCGGCACTTAAAGGAACAACCTACTTTCCCTAAATTCGGGAAGGAGTGAACTCCATCTTGTGAAGCTATGTTCCCAGCTCCTCACTCGGTATCTCCCCAAAATAGTTGGCATATTGAGTCGGTAACTAAGGCCACTCTCACCCATAGAAATCAAAGAACGACCCTCATGAGTATGAGTTCATAAATCACTCGGGATTGAGATTGAGTCACATGATTATCAATTTAAAAATTAATCTCTTCAGTTAATGGTGTTACAAAAAGAGATTATATCCAGGTCTGGTCTTATATAAACTCACTGTATAGGATATCCCTACTTACATGTCATTACATGAACGATTTGGATCAAATCATTTGTGAAACTTACAACATTTGTAATATTTACAAAGTGGGTCATATCTATAGTATTATCAGGATAAGGTACCTAATCTTATCCATATACTATGGACCTTTTAGGTTTTTTTCTTGAACACGATCGACTTGTATGTCAACCACGTACATTTCAAGTTACATTAAATAACCTCGGATTTTAGTTATGAAAATAATAAATAAACTGTATTTATTTCAAATAGATAATATTTTATTTATTTAATAATTTGATTACAAATTTACATATAATACAAGATTGATGACATAAATCCCAACATTACAGTATATTAATAATGATTATGTGTCATTGTTATACTCAATGCAAAAAATATCAATGATAGTTGTATATCAATAATTATATGCATTTCATGTATATATAATAGTTGAAGTGTATCACTAAAGATATTCACACTCGTTGAAAATGTCATTTCAATATAACATTGATATATCAATATTTTTTTACTGTGTGGGTTGATCCTCCTTTTCTTTTCTTCTTCTTTTTTTCTTTTTGGTACTCCTTCATGTTTTTCTTCAATCTTTCATGAATATGTAAAATATTATTATTGATGCCAAACTTTTGACAAAGGAAACACACCTGACCTTCACGTGACAATAGTATGAACTTGTTTGAAGAGGTGAAAAACGTGGCCTGCAAAAGAGAAAACTTATACACCGGTATGGTGCTTGCCACACACACTTCGATACTTAAATAAAAGTGAAAGAGTCTGGAAGTTAGAGATTTTGAGTGTAAGACTTAAGTTACTTCATATTGTTGGAGTTTATAAAGACAAATTACATATCTAATAAAATAAGAGATATTTTCTTGACGTTTAGATTGCATTAATTCAATCCAATAGCTAAGACCCAAGGTTATCTGATGAAACTTATGAAGGAAATCATGACCGAGAATTTCCATGAGCAGCGGAAAGATCATTCCAAATTACAATCATATATGAACTTTACAATTACAGTTATAAACAGGAACATATAGTTATGTAATCATTACAGAAATTACAACATGATACTACAAATAATCAAGGAGAAATGCTACACACATTTGTAGACTCATCGCCAAGCTCCTTGATTACGAACGCTTGAACATAGCAACCTCGAACACTCATCCAACACGACCGCTACACAGCACGAACACCGCACACTCGAACTTAGCGATCACCTCGGTCACGAACACCTCAACAGCACGAATAACCTCTATAGAACCTCGACAGTGTCGAGTCGAGTATGACACCACCAAGCAGGCTACCTTGTTATTCTTGGTGTGAGAATCTACAGGGTAGGCTCTGTGTGAACTTGGTTTGAGGCAGAAGATGGAGGAAACAACAATGGTGTAAACGATTGAGGAAGTGGGAGAAGGCATAATCCATCGTATAGGTCGATGCCCAATTGTTTAGCAAAAGCTAAGAGATCGTCTAACAAAAGCTAAGTGATCGTTTAGCTCATCGCTTAGCTGCATATCTGTCTCCTACAAACACAACACGATCGTTTAGCTTGCTCCAAGTTGTCGCTTAGTAAATCATATTTACTTGACAACTTCCATGAGATTATTTTTCGAGAGAGAAAATCTCAAACTTCAACAATTTTCAAAATTAACCTTACTAAAATTAGGAAAATTTTTTCCTTTTATCTCACAGTTACCATGAAACCACCAATAACCTCCCAATCAATTGGTTATTAGAGAAAAAGATTTAATTATCCAATAATTAATATTATTATAAATATAAATGATAACCAACTTATCATACTATATTTATAACCTATAGTTTTAATATTTCATCTCATGAAACATATAAACCATAGCTCTTTTTCTATTCCGTGGCACTTAATGTAAGTCTCATTTACATTAATCCTCCACTAGATGTATCTCATACATCATACCGATCATATCATATATAATCAAATTACCTCTTGTTAATTTGAACATTTCAAATTAACACCAAGAACTGATCCTCAACTGAATCTATTGAGCTACCAAGGGGACCTTATAGACCTGTAGCTCGAAGCTCCAACGGTACATGAATAACTGACTAAACTCTTTAGTCAGGGGATCCACCATCCATAAATTGCCAGGCACTCCACTAAAGACTGATAGCTGAACTCTCCTTACTGTAGATATATTATGGGTCTATCTTAACCAATCAGAAGTACGACAACCCTTCACAGATCGCTCGTAAGTACAGCTCGGCCAATAACCGTTATGCCCCTGTAGTTACATCTAACTCCTTAAGTACCACTGATACCTCTAATGAACATAAGTCATAGTCCTACTATGACTGAGTCCTCTCTTCCAAAGAGAAGTTATGGCCACTATGTTCAAGCCCTGAAATTAGTCCTTAAGGGAGTAATCTCTCTACTTATCCCTACTTCGGGAAAGAAGTGAATTTCATCTTATGGATTGAGTTCCCAGCTCCCAGATTAGACAAGTCCCTAAAAAGATAGGCATGTTGAGTTGGCAATCTGGCCACTTTCACCCATACTAATTAAAGGACTGCTTTCAAAGGCAGGAGTTCCCAAAACACTCAAGATTGAGGTCGTGTCACCTATGGTCGTTTAGGTGAGATGTAAGTCTCTAGTATCAACGACGTTATATACAGAGTCTAGTCATCTCGTGGTCTGATCTTATACAAATTCTTTGTATAGGACACCGCCGCTCGCACGTCTCCACATAAATGGTCAGAATCTACAATATGTAGTAGTTTACAACACTTGCAAACCTCTACAAAGCGGGCCGTATCTATAGTGTCACCAGGATTAGGTATCCCACCTTAATCCTGATACTATAGACCTATTTAAGTTATCACTTAAGGCATGATCTACTTGTATATCACATATACATGCTTAAGTTCACATAAAATAACCATGGAGATTTGTTTATTGGATATGAGTAAATGCTAGAATGAAATAACAATTATTTTATTCATCACACAATGTGTATCATTACAAACAATGAGACTCTGGGAGAATTAGGACACCAATCCCAACAATCTCCCACTTGTCCTAATGACTCGGGAGACTAATGTACAATACAATATAAAAATGTACAATAGACAATAAACTAGGGCATACCTCAGTATCATGTCTCACTTGCCCTAGACAAGATGCCGCATGTACCGCAGACCCAGATTCTCCAGGTGACCCTCGAACACTTTAGCCGTAAGGGCCTTTGTAAAGGGATCAGCAACGTTGTGCTCCGATGCGATCTTCGTGACTATCACATCACCGCGATGCACAAACTCCCTAATCAAGTGGTATTTTCGTTCTATGTGCTTACCCCGACGATGACTCCGAGGCTCCTTTGAATTTTCCACATCCCCATTGTTATTACAATAAAGAGTGATAGAAAAATCCATTTTGGAACAACTTCTAAATCTGAAAGGAATTTCCTCGGCCAAACAGCTTCCTTAGCTGCTTCACAAGTCGCTACGTATTCTGCTTCCATAGTGGAGTCCGTGATACATTCTTGCTTGATGCTTCGCCACACTACAACCCCTCCATTCAGAGTAAAAAATGACCTTGATGTCGATTTGCAAGAATCTCTATCGGTCTGAAAGTCAAAGTCCGTGTATTCTTTAAGAATCAGATCCTTATCTCCATACTTATGACGTGGACTTTCTAGAATCCTTGTCAGCTTGGAAATCAGAGTCTGTGTATCTGGTAAGGATCAAATCTTTAGCTCCATACAGTTTCATATAGTCCCTCGTTCTCCTAAGATACTTGAGGATATTCTTAACCGCAGTCTAGTGGTCTAACCTTGGAATGGACTGGTACCTACTGACTATTCCTACTACATAACAAATGTCAAGCCTAGTGTAGAGTATAGCATACATTAAGCTACCCACAGCTGAGGCATAGAGAATATGTCTCATGTCCTCAACTTCTTGAGAGGTCTTAGGATACTGTTCCTTTGACAAATGAACTCCATGCTTGAAAGGCAATAAACACTTCTTAGAGTTTTGCATCGAATATCGAATCAACATCTTGTCAATATAAGTTGCTTGAGACATTGCTAGCGTTCTATTCTTACGATCTCTAATTCTTTAGATCCTAAGAATATATTGTGTCTCTGCCAAATCTTTCATTTGAAAGTGGGTTGCTAGCCACTTTTTAACATCAGTAAGGTATCCTATATCATTCTCAATGAGTAGGATATCGTCCA
Source organism: Benincasa hispida (assembly GCF_027475165.1). Lineage (NCBI taxonomy): Eukaryota > Viridiplantae > Streptophyta > Magnoliopsida > Cucurbitales > Cucurbitaceae > Benincasa > Benincasa hispida. The sequence goes on from NC_143486.1 coordinate 45,280,868, forward strand.
CATAAAGTACTAAGAAAACTACTTTATCTTGATCATCTTCTTGTAAACACAAGACTCATCAACATTTTGGTCAAAGCCAAAATATTTAATCGTAGTATCAAACCTAATATTCCAAGATCTTGATGCCTATTTCAACCTATAAATAGATCGATTCAATCTGCAAACTTTTTGCTCCCGACCTTGGGCTATGAACCCCTCGGGCTGAGACATAAAGATATTCTCTTCAAGATTGCCATTCAGAAAGGTTTTCTTAACATCCATTTGCCATATTTCATGTCATAATAGATTTAAGCATAGCAACAGGAGAAAAAGTTTCCTCATAGTCAACCCTTCCCTTTTTGGCTATAACTCTTTGCTATGAGTCTAGCTTTGAAGGTCTGTACCTTCCCAGCTACATCTCTCTTTCACTTGTAGATCCATTTACACCCTATGGGTTTAACCCCTTTAGGTGGATCTATAAGATCCCAAACTGAATTGAAGTACATTGACTTCATTTCAACGTCCATGGCTTTGACCCATTGGTTCTTATCTACGTCATTCATTGCCTGCCTATAAGACAATAGATCCTCAACACCATCATCTGGTATGACGACTTGAGTTTCAGTTAAACCCAAGTAACAGTCAGATTGTGCTACAACCCTTCTACTGCATCGAGGCAATCTTAACGATTAAGAATGACGAGACTAACTTGAAGTGCTAGTCCCTTCATTAACTTTTGATAAAGGACCAACATCATCATCAACAACTCTTGTTGATTCTTCAGCAGCTTCAATTAATACTAATTTGCTTCATGGTGTATGATCTCTCATGTGATCTTCTTCCAAGAATGTTGCGTTTGTCGATACAAATACTTTGTTTTCTTGTGGATCGAAGAATAGACCACCTCTCATTTCCTTAGGATAACCTACAAATTGGCATAATCTTGAACGAAGTTCCAATTTCTTAGGATTTGTCACTAGCACATATGCTAGACAACCCCATATTCTGAAGTAGCGCAAACTAGGTTTACGCCCCCTCCATAACTCGTAAGGTGTTTCAAAAACACTCTTCGAGGGAACGTTGTTCAAGATATGAACTGCAGTCTCTACTGCATACCCCCAAAACGAGCTAGGAAATTTTGAAGGAACTCTTAAACAAGAGTATCCATGAGCGGATGTGGATCTTTTCGATTTCATTGTGACAGAATTACCACACATATATTCTAACAAACAAATATGCATTGTAACACTAATTATAGGCATGTTTGAACAATTAAAATACAAAAGTCTGAGTAAACGTACCAGTTGAAGACAATCTTCACTCGAACTTAGTCCAGCGGAAGATAACATCTCTACGCTTCTTATCGCTCAGCAAACAGTCGCCTACCAGCACCACGATCGTCTCCACGAACGACAGCGCATGAACCAACAGCAACCGGGAACGACACCACCACTCGAAGCCCTTGGTATTCTCGGAGTGAGAATCCAAAGGGTGGACTTTGATGGAATTGGTAGAGGGAGGAGGAAAAGACGATCGTGTAGTACGAACAAGCAAGTGGGAGATAGTAGATGACTATCGTATAGTCGGGTGCTTGTTGTTTAGAGAAAGGTACAAGATCGTGTAGGTTTTACTAAGCGATTGTCTAGCAAATAGTAAGTGATCATTTAGGTTTGCTCATTGCGTTAAGCGATCGTTTAGAAAAGGTAAGCGATCGTTTAGAAATCCCGCGCGATCGTTTAGTGCACGAGTGTGCGATCATCTAGAACGATGGGCGCTATTGCATAGGCTCTCAACGCTAAACGATCGTAAAGTTTTCACACCGTGAGTGAATTTTCTAACCTCTTACAAAAATGAAAAATAATTTTCAGAACTAGACCATAAGGTCAACAACATGTTCTTTAACTGATTGGCCTTCCTTCATACATGCTTTATAAACGTATTTGAGGGCCTCGTGCCATATTTGAATGGACGGTTGTCCAAACATGCCTTGGAGGGACTCCATGATTTCATGAGCAATGAGCATTGCCTCATGCTTCTTGTTGAGTACATCAGATAGACTTACCAAGGTATAGACTTGGGCCTTTTCATTGGCCTTTGTCCAACAGTCATATGCATCCCTAACATTTAGGGATGCATTTCGAGTGGGGACCTGAGGACACTCCTTAGTTAAGACAAACCACAGATTATCGATAACAAGAAATTGTATTCAAGTTTGATTTCCACGTCGCGTAATTTTCGTCGGTTAATTCTCATTTTTAAATAAAACGATAATCGAGGAAGACATGCTGAAAAACAAACAAATGGCTGTTTTAGTTATCTTTGCCTTAACCCATTGCACAAAACATCCAATAAGTTTAGCAAAAACAAGCAATCATAGAACCCTAAATAAACTATTGATTTGGTTTTTGCAACGATACTTTAGAAGTTTAGAACAACAGCCACCGAAGGGTGATCAACTATCCCTCCCCTGAATTGAGACTATCTGAGCTAATTACTAATTCCATAATAACTCTTATTCCTATAGCTCTTAGCTACCGTTAGTTTGGTCAAGGATTCATTAACTCGTTTAATTCATCCTATAAGTGTGACCCTTTCATTTTCGAATTTCAAAGGTATGCTTCAATAGGCTACCATTAGCAAAGACAATTGTTGAAAATTGACTTAAGAAATCCTATCCATTTCTGGAGTTTACGTTGTTCCGAAACCTATGATCAGGCCCTCCGAAGGGATGGTCGCTCTAGGATGACACGCAGGCGGATCATAAGAATCTTGCGGTGCAACCTAATGAAGAACACCGTAGGATACGCTGACATGTGTCCTTCTCCCACTTACTATGAACATTTCCCCTATTCACCTTGATATTGACCCATGCAAACACTTTTCGAAGGGAGACTGCACCCAGGGAAACACGAAGCTGAGCATGGATCTCACGGTGTGAACTTTTAGGGACATGAGAGCTTAAAAATGATATATCATATGTACCAATTTTCTCCTACTAAAATGTTCTAATTATCTTAGGATTTTTTACACTTAGATAAATTCTAGCTAATGAATATATCTAAGTCTATGCCTATTATAAATCTTATAATAAGGTCTTTATACTAAAGTTCTAGGTTTATTAAACCATTTAATTTACCTAGTGACATTGCATGCTAATAAGACCTCGGCTAATTCAACTCAAGTTTCGACCCAGTTCCCAGTTAGGAGGTGCTACGTAAACCGTCAACTTAAATACCTCTAGTCTAGATAGAAATGTATCGGTTGAGTTCCCTTATAACCTTAATCCTATTTGTCCTACTTAGTCAATTTTAAAACTAACTTTAAAGAAACTAAGTAATTATTCTACTCTAATTAGAAATGAGATCTTAGGTCTAATTAATTTTAAACAATTTAAAATTAAAAAAAATATATATTTTTCCTAAGATCCTATGTTTACTTGCAACTCTTTGTTATAGGTTAATGGTTACTAATCATTAATTTTTATAACTATTACAAATTTTAAGGATTAGTCCTATAATATTCTCTATAATATACTCACTGTGATTTTAGTTAATTAACAATCATATTCTAATTAAAAAAAAATTAAATCATATTACATGCATTTCATGACTTTAATATAACAATTATATTAAGCTATGGATGTGTCATGCTCAATGCATATTTATTTCCAATTAAATATAACACTTATATAAAATTATGAAAATCAACCAAGCATATTCATATACATTAATAAATATAACTAATTATATTTTCTAATTAATGTCATGCAACATACTTCTACAATTTCACATATTTAACATATCACATACATTAAATAAATCTTGAAATTATAAATCATGTATTTCATACCATACATTATAACACTTATAATATATAAAAAATGCATGAATATGCTTAACCTAAGGTGAGATTTATTTAAATGACATCCACAAAGCATTTAAATAGCAAATGAATCTGAAATTTTTGGCCCCTAGGATAAAATAAAATAATAAATTACACTAATTTAACTAATTTTATCCTAAAAATTTCTTCTGCCGCTTTGAACCAGACCAGACCAACCTGAACTGGCTTGAATTGGATCACCAAGCTGTGAACCAAGCCAAGCCAACCGAACCAGACCACCAACTGAACCACAGTCGAACCGAACCTGCTTTGAATTCTTTGTAGAATTGTGCAGGGAAGCAGAATGTTGACATGAACCCTAATTCTAAACCCAGACTTACAGAAGAACGATTTACAACAATAATGCAAAAAAACACAGGCCTTTACATTGATCATTTCAAAATTGTAAATCTAAGGCCAAATATTGTAGAAAACATTCAATTGCAAACTATAACATTCATAATGTAGTAAATCCCACCAAACCAATGGGAAAAAAAAAATTAATGGCCAAATTGATAATCCAATTTATCTCTGATACCAATTGAAGGGATGAAACCCTAAGGCATAGCGGAAGCCAAAACACAGAACCCAAATGTATTTTAAATTGACATTTAAAATAGAACAATTTTGTATTGGAATAAAATAGAAAAATGGATTAAGCATGCAATTAAAAAACATAATTATACAAGGAAGGAATTTTACCTTGCAAACCTTAAAAAAAAAATGCAGAGTTTTGAAAATTTAAAAATCGATCAATTGATCTTCTCTATTTTTTTTTCTTTTGTTTTGATACAGAGAGAATGGGAGAGAGGGTGAAAGAGGAGACATGGGATTCATCTCACATCTCCGTGGGGAGTTACATTTTATTTAATTAAGATTAAATAAAATTATTTATCTAATTTTATTAAATAAAACTATTTATTTAATTTGATCAAATAAATAAAAACAATAACTATTTAAATCATATTTAAATGGTTCCCTCCCACATAACCTATAGTTTTACTGTCATCTAATGTGCATTAATTTTAACCTATACTTTTGATTTAATCAATTTAATTAAATTCAAAATTCAATTAAATTAAATAATTAACTAATTCTCCAATTAAAGATCACATATTTAATTTAAATTTCTCATTTGAATTATATTCAAATATATTTCTCTCATTTAACCTATAGTTTTAATGTGCATCCAATGCACATTATTTTTAACCTATAGTTTTCAATATAAATCTTATTCATATTAAATTAATATTTGAACTCCTTTCAAATATTTCGATCTCTCATTTATTAATTTTGAATCATATCCAAAATTAATAATAAAGTCTAAAATTAAAATTTATATTAAAATGTATCTACATTAAAAAATTTTCAATTATGAATTTTAACATTTCAAATTCAATTTAATAACAAATTACCTCAATACCCTTTACAAGCTAGGAAGAGGACCTAATGGACCTACAGATTAGAAGCTAAAACGATGTAAGATTAATTGGCTAAACTCATTAATCAAATTAATAAATATTTGTTAACTCTTCTCACTACAGATATGTTTCTGTTTCCATGGATATAGACCAATAACAACAAGTTAGTCCTTCACGAGTGTTCATAACATTAGTTAGGTCAAATTACCATTTTACCCCTGGTTACCTCTACATCCTTAAGTACCAGTGCTCCTCTAATGAACAACCTGTTTATGGTCCAACCATTAAATAGAAACCCTCTTAGGCTAGTGAGAGGGTAGGGCCCTTTGTTCAAGTCCCGAAGACACCATTTAAGGGAACACTCATCTACTTACCCTGAAGTTGGGAATGAGTGAAATTCATCTTGTATGATTATGTTCCCAGCTACTCACTCGGTTTTATCCCCAAAATGGTAGGCATATTGAGGTGAAGATCTGACCACTCTCATCTATACAAATTAAAGGACAATCCCTCATGAACGGGAGTTCATAATATACTCAAGAGTAAGACTAAGTTGCCTAAGTCATCCTAGTGAAATAGAAACCTAACTAGCCAACGGAGTTATATCTGGTGGTTACTATTTAACGAACTGTCTTGATCAAAATCATTGTCCAAGATACCCCCACTCACATGTCTCCTACACGAACGCATTGGATCACTGCGTTTGTATCAAATACAAAGTGGATCGTATCCATAGTGTTACCAGGATAAGGTACCCAACCTTACCCCTATACTATATACCCTTTAGGTTGTATCTTGAACATTGATCCCTATATGTCTCTACATATAGTTCAAGACTCATAATACAGCGTAGGGTTAATAAGACAAAATTAAATAAAAAATTTAAATAAAAAATTAAATAAGACAAAATTAGGGTTAATAAGACAAAATTAAATAAAAAAATCAATAACACTTATTGAGAAAAACATTAATAACTATTTATTAATGACGATCATTTAATTACATTCACTATCTACGAGTTTTAGGGCATAAAACCCAACATAGTCACCTATGGTCATCCTAGTGAAATGTAAGTCTCTTCTAGCAATGACGTTATAAAGAGAGACTTAACATTTCATGGTTCAATCTTTATACAAACTCTTTTATATAAAATATCCCCGCTCACATGTCTTCACAAGAATGATCAGGATCAGATCATTTGTAGTACTTTACAATAATTGTAACAACTACAAAGCGGGTTGTATCAATAGTGTTACCAGGATAAAGCACCCAACCTTATCCATATACTATAGACCATTTAGGTTATCACTTAAACATGATCCACTTGTATGACTCCACATACATGTTTAAGTTACATCAGATAACCTTAGATCTTAGGTTAATGGATTACTGCGCAAGTAATATAAAACAAATCAACCATTGATTCAACTAACATAAAACTATGAGCCTTTAGGGCACACACCCCAACAATCTTCCACTTGCACTAAAGTTGGGGAAATATGAGCCAGTGAGATATGTATCCTAGGGCATACACTATACCCTACATGCTCTCCCACTTGCCCTAGCATACTAGAGATATGTCTCATAGTCCTAGACAGTCTAGGAGATCCTCCCACACTTTAGCCTAGAGAATCCTTTTATATAATACAAACAGTTAAGTCAATAAGAACCATTTGTTCACCAGCGAGATATACTCACATTCCATATTATTCTTTCCACTAGGTGCTTACATATGGCCTCCAACTTAATCCTTGAATCACGTTATCAATTAAAGTGAATAGATTAAGTTATATCTGAAACAGTTTTTAAATAGCTCAAGACACTTTGAACATAGGCAAATTATTGCTTCACAAGCAAAATACTGTCTCTCAGTCCAATAGGCACCATCTAGGATAAAACATAGATTTCTCTAAATCCAATGTGAAACTGTGTAATGTGTAAACTATATACACTGAAATTTCATTATTCGTAAGTTTTAATTTTCAAACACTCAGTGGTCATACCATCAAATTTCCCGATTAGACCAACAAATTGTATATTAAATATTAATGAAGTCTCATGTAAAATTGATATCCCCTCAACATTTGAGGTGTCTTAGGATACATTTTCCTTAGACATATCAACGTCATTGTAGATTGGTACATTACCATTCCATCTCCAACAATCACATCGAACATTAAAAAACTACTTTGTAAATGTAAAATGCATGAGACAAATTAAACAACACGTCCTAAACATCTATATGTGGACTTTTAATATACAAAATCACTTCAAATCAATTATTTGAAATTGGTTGAATAGTCAAAACTTATATATTGATTTTTACTTCATTCATAATGAGCAAATATCAATATAGAACAAATAAATATCCACGTTTCATTTTCTTTTCTATACAAGAATATCGTCATCGCTTAAAGTCATTGATTATGATACTATATAAAAAAATTACTTAAAATTGTATAGATGCTTTGAACTCCTTTTCATAAAAGAAAGTATTCATTTTTACATATCTCATATGCAATAACAAATGCACTAAGACTCTGCTATAAAACTAGGTAGAAAATTTATTCATAGTCTATTTTCACCCAATAGTTCTAGTGTGGGTTTTCACCTAATGCCAAAAGTCTTATTTTGAAGATTGATGACGGGCAGAAATGCGCGTCATTATAGGTCTTTTATTTAGAATTATGAGGGCTGTTAAGTAGAAGATGCAGCGAATATACTAAGAATTCATGAGAAAACGAGCTTGCGACGATCGGCATTAAGAATTTCAGTTAACCCACTACTATGCGTTATTATGTGTTCAATTGTTTATTTTTGTAGCAAACGCAGGAATCGATCACATGCGTGGAAGCCAGGCTATCGTGAAGATGGTCGCATGCGGTGATCACATACGTCAGTCGTATGGGTGTTGTGGTTATCGAGCGAATGCGGTCATCGCAGGGAGATTGCGGCTACAGAATAATAACCATAATAGAAGAGCGGTCGCAAGGTTGGTGGAATGCAAGCATGAACACATACACTGGGATTATAAAAAAGGTGATGTTGACATTTCACCTACCACGCCGTTGGTAGCAGAGATTTAGAGTAGGTCCATCACGTCCATCACGCCGTTAGCTGCAGAATTTCACAGAAGGACCATTAATGCTGTCGGCAATCAAGCTCTATAAATAGAAGCCTTAGAGCACAAATTCAAATCATCCAAGGTCACTTGCCTGAAGGGCTTTCGAGCTTCTGCCTTCGGGCAGATCCTTGTGATCCAGAAAAAAGCGTGAGAAGATATTCTTGAGAGTTTTTCATTCTTTCATCCATTCCAAGTGACGATCGAAGCCTTCGCCGGAGTTAGATCTCAAGAGAGTCTACTCCACCGTCCATCTATGGCACCACCGGCAGCTTTGACACACATCTGATGGAAGCAAGACATTGCTTCCATCTGGCCCTCCATTTCTCTTCTATCTTTGTATTGTATTACATTGTAGCTTAAGAGATTAATACATTTTGTGATCAATGCATTTCTATATTTTCCTTCGATTCCATCTTCATCTTCATTTACTTAGCATCCTTTACTTTCATTGCATCACTAAGTAAGACTGCTAGAGTATCATATACTTAATCATGCGACATAGACATATGAAGCATGTAGCAAACCATCGAGAGTTGTGCGTTGCACGAGTGTTGTGAGAAAATCTTATTTGCTTAGTATGAAGCTGTAGCAATGCTTGTCTATAAGTAGAATCAGCAGTAACCAACTGTCTGGGACGGTAAATAGTTGATCGCATGAAGCAATGTAAGCAAGTGTTCACTAGAGATAGGAATAATCTTACGTCAACCATGTTTTATGTGATTATCTTGTCTTATGAGCGCTTCATTCATCATTTAGGCTTACTTGGGAGAGTAATCTAAAAACTAAATCTAGACTCGAGAGAGCGGATTGGATCGCATAAGCAAGAATGGAGACTTAGGAATAAGCTCCGCTTGCTATTACACAGCATATGCACCCTATAGATAGGATATGAAAGTATGCGGTCACGTCGCATACGACTAGAAGTAGGATAAGGTTGTATGTGGTCATCTTGTTTATGTGTGAGAGCACGTGAGCGGGAATAGAGACTTAGAAAAAGGCCTCTCGACACTATCGCATATACATCGCATGCATCTTCGTCAAGTGTGTGTAGCATAATCGCATAGCTTGCGCTGGCTGGGGTTACGCTTACGGTCGAGCTTATTGATGTGGTGAAGACATCCCCGCCGTTTTATCTATTTTTCCCATACATCTTATTACGCGTTAACAGTTGCCGTGTCTCTACCTCTCAGTCATACTTCCACTGCTTAATCTGTTAGTTAGGAGTAGAAGTAGTGCATAGCCCATAACCTTCAATATTCTTCTATTCTTTGCCGCGAACACATTACTTCATGACATTTAGCTGCAAGTCCCTGAGTTTGACCTCGGATCCCCCGAAAAACTTGCGATCTCGTTATACCTGGCGAGAGAGCAAAAAAAATTGTGATAAGAACGCATGGTCATTGCATACGAGATTAACGCATACTTTCCATTCCAACGCATGACCACTGATGCATGAGAACAAATGCATAGCCTAAGACATGTATAATATATGCTTTCCAAAATTCTTATCACCAAAGATTTATATCTCCAAATACTACATTTTCAAGCTTTCTTTTCGTAGACCCCTGCATATCCTGTGAGATAACCTCAACAATGAAAGTCTACAAAAAGCGGATTAAGATTAAGTACAATACTTCATCTCATAATTATGACTTTAATAACTTTTGTCAACTTCTTTCAATACTTGTCATCTAGTATGACATCTTTGGCTTCCAGTTAGTCATAGCGTAGTTTGAGTCACCACATGACTCTCCCACTACTGAAAGGTTCATAAGTGCTCTCCCACTATTGAAAGATTCATAAGTTGTCATTTTATCATCTTATATGGCAATAAAGACTTTAGGTAAGCCTTGTCATAAAGGTCGAGTTATCTCATAACTCTCCCACTATCATGAAAACTTATCTGTTTGATAGTTAGAAATTGACGTTCAAATTAAACAAAAGGTTAACAACACTTGTTAACTATTACGTGAGTTACTTGAAATAAATTCATCAACACAGTCTGCACCCTTCAACTTTCCAAATAAATCAGTATTTGTCACACAAATACATCATTTTACTTTGGAAAATCCAAAGGAATACTTAGGTATCTTTTGAACATTACTTTTAGTAAGGGTTTGTTTTGATACAGGTGTCTCAACTTACCCAAAACCTGAAATGTCATAAACAAGTTTTATAACACTTCCATGATACAACAATGTTTCGCAAACATGTTGGCAGAAATAATGTTCAAAGTAATGAAATCTATATCACATTACCTTAATAAAGTCAGACATCACTGTAATTTAAAAACATTAGGACTTAATTCAATAGATAATTTAAAATGCACTAAGTTGAATAAGACCATATTTTTCCTACAGCAAAGTGTCACACAAACTATATTGAATGCTCCAAGTGAGATATCATCTCATCTTTGTCAATTAGACTTAGTACATCAAATATCCGATACTATTTATGATCAGATCATAATGTCACAATACGCTTGTCTAAGTGATTTAAACTTTAGTCTAATTTCTTTTAAACATTTCAAAGAAAATAAGTCATGAATTGAATTGGAATAGGATACATTTATTCATAAATACTCATCAATCATATTAATGGATTGTCTATGAAATCAAAGTTATGTTTTCTAACATAGGACCACTTAGGTAAAAGAAAGAAAGTCAAACATTGGCTAGATGGTCTAATAAGGTTTAATGACACACCTGCATGAGAAGTAAGACTTTTGATAAGTAGTAATAATTTAACTCTAACTCCTGACAGGTAATAATAACTTAACATAAGTCTGGTAATACCATTGGATGTGGCCCACTCTATATTAATACAAACGATGTGTCTTGAATCGTTCATGTGGAGACATGCGAGTGAGTGGCATCCTATGCAATGAGTTTGCGTAAGACCGGACCAAGAAACAAGTCACTCTTACTTTATAACGTTATTTACTGTTTAAGACTAACTATTTCAACGTGATAACCTAGGTAACTCGACCTTAATCCCAAACTAACTATGAAATCCTGTTTATTCGGGATTATCCTTAGATTTGCATAGGTGAGGGTTGGCTCAACAGCACGGGCTCAATAAGCCTCCCATTTCAAGGGTAAGACCAGGTAGATAGCTGGGGACATAGGGTGTAAGACAGAATTCACTCTTACCCACTTTTAGGGATAGTGGAGAGGTTGTTCTCTTAAGTACTAATTCTAGGTCTTGAACAAGGGGCCCCACCCTCTCACTGGTCTGAGAGAGACTCGATTTAGTGACTGGATCATGAACCAATTGTTCATTAGAGGATAAGTGGGACTTAAGGAGAAAGATGTCATCTCGGGGGTAAAATAGCATTTGATCTAGCCATTATTATGAACAATTTGTGAAGGGTCAACTTACTGATTACAGTTAGATCAAATGTTGGACTACATCTTGTTGCTGAGGAGATTCAAGTTGATTTTGAAGATAAAAGAGTTCTTCAAAGGTAAACTCACAAAACCCTATTTTCTTATTATGAACATGCTTAATTAGATACTAAAATTAATGAATTAGAGTGCTTAATAATCTTGATTTCTTTTGCTGATTGCTTGCTAAGTCCTTCAATTGGTATCAGAGCATGATTTAAGCACTCAATTCGTGTTAATGTTAGCTTGGGGGGTGATTTTCATAGGTTGTATGAAAATGGTTGCTGATATGGATAATTTCAAATTTGACATTTAAATTCTTTTCAATTAAGTGTTAATTATTGTAATTGGCTCTTTTTTTAAGGGTCTTAATGTGTGATTAAGTGTCCGTAATTTTTTTAGAGTCAATAGAGTTGTAATTAGGCTGTAATTGAAGAAAGAAGCAAGGGAGGTTAGCTGCAGAATTTTAAGATTGAAGCTACTACTAGGCAGGGTTGCAATGTTGCCCTTAGAACATTGCAGCACTACTCATCAGACAGCCTAGAAATGGGAACACCTCGAAGCGTTGCAACGTTATGCTTGAACCTTTCCAGAAACACGTGCGCGCAGCTCTGCCGGGCTTAACCGATTCGAGGGTGAACTGTTTTGATCGGTTCAGACCATTCAGTTCATGATGGTCCAGTTCAGCCCGATTTTGGTCGGTTCAACTGGTTTTGGTGCTTTAGAGATCCAATTCAGGCAGTTCGAGTCCCGTTTAGCTCAGTTCGAGTGGTGCAGAAGCAGTTTGGAGCTGATTTTGATTTTTATTGTAATAATTTAGGTTGTTGCTTGCTTAGAATGCCAAACTGGTCCATAACATTGCGTGTTTAATTCTTTATGCATTATGAATGTATGTTATAATTAAGTAAATGTTGTATGTGCATATAGTATGCCATGTAGATTTAAAATCTCATCATAGGAAGCATGTAGCATGCGCTGAAAGTATGTTATAAATAGTTATAATGTATAGTATGCATGCTTTAGGGTTTCAAGTTTTTAATATAAAATGTTATATTAAATTCTGAAATGCTTGATGTATGTTATGGATGAAAAGCATGTCTATAGTTTTATAAGTTGTTATAAAATTGGATTAGACATTTAAAATCCATAACAAAGATAAGATGCATGCTCACCTAGGTTAACAAATAACAACTTGTTTTAATAGTTAAAATAGGTCGTTATTTTGTAAAATTTGGTTACAAACTCAATCAGTCTATAATCCTGTCTAAGGCTGGAGGTATTTAAGTTGACGGTTTATGGAACACCTCCTACCTGGGGATTATAACCGAATAATTGAGCATTGTTAACTCGATTTTATAAGCATGCGTGAGCGATGTGAGGTTTTAAATCTGGTTTATCACCTAGACATCATAGGTTAAAACCAAATATAAAAGTTATATTTAGAAGATCACCTAGACTTAGGTTGTTTATTAGCCATAATAAACCTGAGTAAATATTTACTGAAAACAAAATAGAACACTTCAGTCGGAGATTAATAATATATACGATATATTGTTCTTAGCTCTCACGTCCCTAAGAGTTCATATTGTGAGATTCATGCTTGGCTTCGTGTCACCCTGGGAGTGATCTCCATTCAGAAAGTGTTTGCATGGGTCAATAACAAGGTGAATAGGGGAAGTAGTTCATAGTAAGTGGGTGAAGGACGCGTCTCAACATGTCCTGTGGTCTCTTCCATTAGTTTGGACCATGAGATTCCTATGTCGCCTGCTTTTCATTTTTAGGCGACATAAGCTAATCGTTTTACAACAGCCATCCCTTCAGAGGGTTGTAACATGGGATTGGGAACAACTCAAATTCCAGAAATGGATAGAATTTCTTAGGTCGATTCCCAACCTTGACTTTCCAATTCAGTAGCATCGTTGGGGTCGACCTCTGAGGTCTAAAAATGGAAGGTTACACTTACAAGAATTACTAAATATTAGTAAGTTCTTGATAAAAAAATAATAACTAAATAACTATAGGAATAAGAGTTATTCTGCAAATAGTATTTAGTCAAGAATGTCTTGCTTCGATGAGAAGTATTTGACTGACCCTCGGTAGCATCTATTCTGACTCACTAAAGTATCATTGCAAATAAAATAATGATATTTGGGTACATTATTACTTTGCTAAAATTTGATTGGATATGAAAGCAATTTACTAATTAGAATTTATTTATAATTTTAGCATGTCGAACTCTTCAAAATCACTCGCTTTCAATGAATATAACAGTCTTAATCATTCAACATTAAATATAAACACAATACTAGCAGATGATGATTTAAAATTTGTTTTAATAGATGATGATTTTAAAATTGTTTTAACATTAAATATGATTTACTTGTCATTGAGACATGTTTAGTGGAAAATAATAAATTAACCTGGATATTAGATTTAGGTACCGCCAACCATATCTGTGCTTTCGCTTAGGAAACTTGTTCCTGGAGATAGCTTACAGAAGGTGAAACTGAAGGGATGAAAACCATAAGGCATAGCGGAAGCCAAAATACAGAACCATTTCGTTTTTTTTAATTGGCATTTAAAATCAAAATAATTTTGCATTGAAATAAAAGATAATATCAATTAAGCAAGCAATTCCCAAAAAGACTAATTATATAGGGGAAGAAACCTTACCTTGCAAACCTTTTGACAATTCTGTAGAATTTTTCTATTGAATTGGGATTAGGCACCACCACTTGGAAACTTCCGTATTCTTGTAGAGAGTTGAGGCTATGGAGAATTGTGAGATTCTCTCTTAGGGATTTGGGAATATCACAGAATGATTTTTTTCTTTCTTTTCTCAGGAAGACGAAGACACACATAGAGAGCTTCAGAGCCCACCCCTCCCTCTGCAAAACAAAACCCTTTTGTTAGAGAGAGAGGGTGAGAAAAATGTGATATTGATCTCACGTTTTCTCCTAACTTCCCTAAAATGGGAAGTTAATTTTTTTAATTTAAATAAAATAAAATTTATTAATTAAATCATATTTAATTAAATGTGTTGGAGATGTCCTAAAACTCACAGTTCATACATATTGGAAACATATTTTATTTATCAATAAAAGTATTATTGAGTTATTCATTCAATAAATGTTATTGATATTGCATTCTGTTGTAAAATCCAATAAACGAATCCATGGTTATAGTATGAATACTTTGACTTTATGTAGAGACATGAATGTGGATCAAGTTTTAGTTTATATCCAAAATGGTCTATAAGTATATGGATGAGATTGGGTACCTCATCCTGGGGACACTATTTGATGCGATCTACTTTGTATAACTGATACAAACGATATAATCCTGAAATCGTTCATGTAGAGATATGCTAGTGGGGACATCCTATGTAAAGGATGTTTGCATAAGACTGAACCTCGAAATAGTCACTTTTCTTTATAATGATTGTTTACTGTTAAAACTCAAATTCAATAACCTAAGGTAACTTGATCTTAATCCTGAGCTAACTATGAACTCCTGTTTATTTGGGATTGTCCTTCGATCTGCATATGTAAGATTAGTCCAATAATACTACTCAATAAGCCTCCCATTTTGAGGATAAGACCGAAGAGATAGCTGATGATATAGTTCTGCAAGATGGAATTCACTCTTACCCAATTTAGGTTAGCAGATAGGTTGTTCTCTTAAGTATTGATTCCTGGTCTTGAATAACGGGGCCTACCCTCTCATGATCAAAAGGGTCATGGTTTATTAGTTTGACTATAAACCAATTGTTCAATAGAGGATCAGTGGGAGCTTAAGAAGCAAGACGTATTTATAGGGGTAAAACGGTAATTTTTACCTAGTTGTAAACACGAACGACCTATGAAGGATCAACTTACTGATTATAGTTAAAGTGGACAAAAGTATATCTACAGTGATGAGAGTGAAACTATCGAGCTATAGTGGTGTGTCTCTGTAGTTAACGAATAATAACTAATTTGGTCTAAATAGTTTAGCCAATTAATCTCAAATCATTGGAGCTAATGATATTTAGGTCCATAAGGTCCCTCTACTAGCTCGTAAAATTACTCCTTGGATTAATGAATTGAGCGGATTTGAAATGTTTTAAATCGAAATTAGGGTTTTAAATTTAAAGTATTCAAATTCAATTTAGGGTTTGATTAATTATGTTTTATATAAT
This sequence comes from Benincasa hispida, assembly GCF_027475165.1. NCBI lineage: Eukaryota > Viridiplantae > Streptophyta > Magnoliopsida > Cucurbitales > Cucurbitaceae > Benincasa > Benincasa hispida. The sequence continues at coordinate 45,296,840 of NC_143486.1, forward strand.
TTAAACGTTTAAATTTATCAAAATTAAACGTAAATTTGAGAATTTATAATATTTAAATATTGATTTAAATATTAATTAACGTGAATATGATTCATGTTTGAATTAGGTGTTTTATTAATTTAATATTTTATATTAAATTATTTTTTAAATTAATTAAATATGTTTAATTAATTAAAAAATTGAATATTGATTTGAATTTATGTTTTTTGGTCTAATTTGATTTTAGAATTAAAAAAATTAGATTCAGAATCAAAATTAAATTGAGTTTTTAAATTGAAAGTGGAAACATCCCAAAAATTTGATTTTAGTGGAATTGTCCATGTTTAAGTCCACTTTGTTAGTGGTTGATGAAGTGTCATCAAGCTGATTAATACAGTGCTTGCATGAATTAGTTCTTTAAAAACTTCAATTTCCAGAATTTGAAGTTCTTCATGCAATTGAATTTCAGAATTATACACTCTCTCTCAAACCCTCCTCACTCCATTCACCTATTGAGCTAATTCAAAGATTCCACCTTTCAATCCAAGTTAGAGGATAGTAGAGAAGATCCTCCTAGTAGTCTACTGTGAATTTGAAGGCCAAATTCATGAAGATGAGCTTGAATTGAAGAGTTACTTCAAAGGTATTGTTCATCTTGAAAACCTCTTATGAAAATAGTTTTCATGCATGCTTTTAAACTCAAATTAAGTATAATTAGAGTGCTTACTGATTGTGATTTCTTCCGCTGAATGTATTTTACTCTACCAATTGGCATCAAAGCATGATTTAAGCACTCAATTAACGTTAATTTGAGTTTGGTAGGTGAACTTCTATGGATGCATGTTTGGTTGACTGATATGGATGTAGTTCAACTTTGGCTTTAAATTACTCTTTAATTTTGTTGTTAAATTAGTTGACTCTTATTTTATGAGCTTATATGTGTGCTCTAGAGTCTGTAATTTTATTAGAGTCAATAGAGTCGAAATTAGGCTGTAATCGAAGATTGAAGCAAGCAAGGTCAGTAGCAGAAACTGGATTGGAACTACTACCCTCGCAGAATCGCGACACTATCCTTAAAGCGTCATGACACTTCTCATCTTGGAGCCCAAGGCATTGCAATGCTGGGATGAAGCGTGATGACGTTGTTTACCCCAACTCAGAAAGACGTGCACGCTCATAAGCCGGTTCGTGCGGGTGAAACCGTTTCGAGCAGTTTGGTTCTTTTTTGGTCCGGTTTAGCTCTCTCTGGTCTGGTTTAGCCTCATCCAAAATTAATAATAAGGTCTAAAATTAAACTTTATGTTAAAATGTATCGACATACATTAAAAATTTTCCAATTATGAATTTGAACATTTCAAATTCAATTTAATGACAAATTACCTCAATACCCTTCACAAGCTAGAAAGGGGACCTAATAGACCTGCAGATCAGAAGCTCCAACGATGTGAGATTAATTGGCTAAACTCATTAACCAAATTAATCAATATTCCTTAACTGTGGGTACACTCTACTGAAGACCCACAACTGCACTCTTCTCACTACAGATATGTTTCTGTGTCTAGGGATATAGACCAATAACAGCAAGTTAGTCCTTCACGAGTGTTCATAACACCAGCGGAGTCAAATTATCGTTTTACCCTTAGGTTACCTCTACATTCTTAAGTACTAGTACTTCTCTAATGAACAACTTGTTTATGGTCTAACCATTAAACAGAAACCCTCTCAGGCTAGTGAGGGGGTAGGGCACCTTTGTTCAAGTCCTGAAGACACCATTTAAGGGAACATTCATCTACTTACCGTGAAGTCGGGTATGAGTGAAATTCATCTTGTATGATTATGTTCCCAGCTACCCATTAGGTATTATTCCCAAAATGATAGGCATATTGAGTCAACGAACTGGCCACTCTCACCCATACAAATCAAAAGACAATTCCTCATAGACAGGAGTTCATAATATACTCATGAGTAAGACTAAGTTGCCTAGGTCATCCTATTGAAATAGAAACCTAACCACTCAACAAAGTTACATATAGTGGTTACTATTTCACGGTCCGATCTTGTACAAACTCATTGCACAGGATACCCCACTCGTGCGTCTCTTACACGAACGTATTGGATCACTGAGTTTGTATGAAATACAAAGTGGACCAATCCATAGTGTTACTAGGATAAGGTACCCAACCTTATCCCTATATTATAGACCTTTTAGGGATTATCTTGAACATCGATTCCTATATGTCTGTACATACAGTTCAAGACTCATAAGACAACCTAGGATGTAAGTTTATTGAATTTTAGGGTTAATAAGACAAAATTAAATAAAACATTGATGACACTTATTGATAAAAACATTAATAACTATTTATTAATGATGATCATTTAATTATATTCACTATCTACGAGTTTTAGGGCATAAAACCCAACAAACTCTCACTTGAACTAAAACTCTAGTTAGTGGGATGTAAATTACATGGAACAACGAAGATGTTACAAATACAAAGTAAAATACAATAAACTAGGGCATCTCATACCCATTACACATCTCTCACTTGCCCTAGATTTCACAATGTATATATCTCGTAGACCTAGTTTATTGTACATATCTTCGTAAATGGATCAACAATGTTGTACTTTGAAGCGATCTTTGTGACGATCACATCTCCTTGTTGCATAATCTCCCGTATCAGGTGATACTTCCTTTCAATGTGGTTTACTCGTTTGTGACGGCGAAGTTCTTTCAAGTTGGCCACAGCCCCACTGTTGTCACAGTATAAGGTGATCGGCAAGTTCATGTTTGGAACAACTTCCAAATCACTTAGGAACTTCCTTAGCCAAACTGCCTCATTTGCTGCTTCACAAGTAGCTACATACTTAGCCTCCATGGTTGATCTGCAATGCATCTTTGCTTGATGCTACACCATACTACAGATCCCCCGTTCAGGGTAAACACTGATCCTAACATGGACTTCCTAGATACCTTGTCAGTTTAGAAATCAGAATCTGTGTATCCAGTAAGGATCAAATCCTTAGATACAGGAGCATATAATCCCTCGTTCTTTTAAGATACTTGAGGATTTTCTTAACCATAATCCAGTGGTCTAACCCTAAATTGGACTAGAACCTACTGACTATTCCCACTGCATAACAATGTCAGGCTTAGTGCAGAGCATAGCATACATTAAGCTACTCACAACCGAGGCACAGGGAGTACGTTTCATGTCCTAACCTTCTTGACGTGTCTTAGGGCAATGTTCCTTTAGACAAGTGAACTCCATGCCTGAAAGGTAATGAACCTTTCTTAGAGTTCTGCATCGAATATCGAATCAACATCTTATCGATATAAGTTGCTTGAGACATAGCTAGCTTTTTGTTCTTACGATCCCTAATGATTTGGATCCTAAGAACATATTGCACCTCTCTCGAATATTTCATTTGAAATTGGGCTGCTAGCCACTTTTTAACATCAGTAAAGTATCCTACATTATTTCCAATGAGTAGGATATCGTCCACATAAAGTACTAAGAAGGCTACTTTATCATTGATGATTTTCTTGTACACACAAGGCTCATCAACGTTTTGGTCAAAACCGAAAAATTTGATCGCAGTATCAAACTTAATATTCCAAGATCTATATGCCTGTTTCAACCCATAAATGGATCAATTCAGTTTGCAAACTTTTTTCTCCTGACCTTAGGCTATGAACCCGTCGGGCTGAGACATAAAGATATTCTCTTCAAGATTTTCATTCAAAAAGGCTGTCTTGACATCCATTTTCCATATCTCATAGTCATAATATGTGGCTATGGATAAGAGAATTCTTTTAGACTTAAACATAGTAACAAGGAAAAAAGTTTCCTTATAGTCAACCTCTTTCTTTTGGGTATAACCCTTTGCTAAGAGTCTAGCTTTGAAGGTCTGTACCTTTCCAGCTATATCTCTCTTTCTCTTGTAGATCCATTTACATTCTATGGGTTTAACTTCTTCAGGTGAATATATAAGATCCCATACGAAATTGAAGTACATTGACTTCATTTCAAGGTCCATGGCTTTGACCCATTGGTCATTGTCTACGTCATTCATTGCCTGCCTATATGACAATGGATCCTCAACACCATCATCTAGTATGAAGACCTGAGTTTCAGTTAAACCCAAGTAATGGTCAGGTTGTGCTACAACCCTACCACTGTAAAACCTACACCTCACTTTCCCCGTTTTCATGATGTCTATTGTTTAAGTAAGCAAAATGTTAGGTTAAATGTTTAAGTTAGATTAGATTTGTGCATTTGAGGTGAAGGATAAGTTTGAAGGGGGAAAAATGTTTAAGTATGGGAACTTAACTCTCGTTTTCTTATTGATCTTGCTTTACAAAGAGAATTTCTGGTTAAGTGTTGGTCATGCTGAAGGGTGTTTGAGCATCGAGTGAGCGCCAGGTGAGCATCAAGTAAATGCTATCGAGCGTCGAGTATAAGTAATCGAGAAAGGTTGAGCATCGAGTAAAGGCAACCGAGTGTCGAGTATAAGTGAGCGAGGAAGGAGGCGAGTGTTGAGGGTAAGCAAGGAAGGATCGCATGTCGAGTTCGAGTGCTGAGTGAGGAGCGTGCGTTGAACGAGCTCCTAGCGCCGAGTTTCCCCATTGAGTAGCGAGTTGATAACTGGTAGAAATACAAGTTATTAAAGCTCAAATTATTAAAACAATAGGAGAAAGCGATGGTAAAATAAGCATTATTAGATTGAATGCAACAAACTAAAAGAAAATTTCGATCGCTAACGCTCATCGCATAAAATAGTTAAATTGTGTTATTCTATGTAAGCACAATACGATGACGCGCTTGAGTTTGCGATCCAAGGGCACAATGCGATGGCGTGCTTAAGTTTGCGATCCAAGGGCACAACGCGATGGCGTGCTTGAGTTTGCGATCCAAGGGCACAACGCGATGGCACGTTTGAGTTTGCGATCCAAGGGTACCTTAAAGATGATCGCGTAAAGACTTTACATAAAGGCAACAACATAATGAAACATGATGGGACGTAAAGCTGATAACAGTCAATTCGGAAATAAAATTGACGACCGTTGAAAAACCATACCATTGCAAATACATTGAACTTCCGGTTATCAGACGATGCAATAGGGTATGGAAATTAATGCTGCCCATCCATGCAACCATTAGTGAGAAGAACTGCTTTGACTAGAAATCTATAAATACCCAATGCTACCAAACCAGAAAGAGAGCGCGTGAGGAGGCAAGATGAAGCCGAGGAAAGGAAATTCTTGAGAGGAAATTAAGTTTCGGAGAGGTCGAGAAACTGTTAGAAACAACACGAAGGAGAGACACCCAACCCTTACGAGAGCAAGATTCTACAATTCGAGAAAGAGTTGAAGTGATAAGAGCAGTGTAAAAAGCCAGAGGAAGCAAGACATTGCATACCTGACTTGATACTTTTTACTCCATTTATTGTTTTGTACTCAGCACTTTAGTTGCAAATTGAATCTTCATTTCAATTTATGTTCAATCTATCCACACCATGCATGCGTAACTAAATTTGCGAATGGGTTGAGAAGTACTTAGCTGGCATGACTTGAGCTATGCACTTCATGCGACGATCTTGTCCTATGTATGCTTCATTCATCATTTGGAGTACTTGAGAAAGTAGTCTAAAGACAGAATCTAGGCTTGATAGAGTCGGATTAGGTCGCATAAGCAAGAGTAGAGACTTAGAAATAAGTTCTATTTGCTACATTCCATACACATTGCATGCATCCTAGAAATAGGAAATGTGGCATTATGCATTGAGAAATGTAGTGCTTAATATTTGTGTATAGCATGATCGCATGACTTATACAAAACCTTAAGAAATGCTAGCTAAATCTCTTCTCAACCCTTTCATCGCATACTTGATACAACACCACCCTTTCATCGCTCCGCATTTAATTTCATTGCATTAAAAAATCTAAGTTAAATCACCATCTACTTCTTTATCACCATTGCAATAGGATCAGAGAGTCCATCGCATATCTATTTGGTAATCCTTACATTCGACCCTGGACTTACCAAGACCCTAAGAAGGCTTATACTTGGGCTTTGTTAGGAAAACTAACATGATCATCGCATCCACACATCCTTACATCACATGATAAATCAACGCATCACGAGTTCTCCCATCAGTATTTAACAGAGAGCCTTGAAATTTTCCGTCGACTAAAGACCTCTCTCTATCGAGTTTTTCAGCGATGATCGAGTTGCTCGAAACGCAAGATTTAAACGCTCAGTTTTAGACTTTTCTTTTAGTTACCTAGACAGATGGCTTAATCTCAACCCTTAAAGGTGGCTTAAGGAGATTTCATGTAAAGGGTTGGACAGTAGTATAAAAAGGAAGAGAACTTCATGGGCTCGTTTTGGATAATTTGCTCGAGCAAACCAGACAAAATTGGTAGCATTGGAAAGCTCTACGAGTCTAGTTTTTGAAATCTAGCCTTTGGAAGGGAGATCTCACTGGAAAGAGGGTCGGAGAAGGAAGGAAGGGTCGAAGGTTCATTTTTGGGCACTCTATGAAGAAACGTAGATCTTGACCGAACCACATGGAAGTTCAAGCTGAAAATTTAAGGTAATATTGTTACCATCCTAGTAAAGTATGTTTAGCTCAATACCTCGAAGTGGTAACTAACTTTAGAGATGGTTGATGATGGGATCCTAGCTACGTACACGTAGGGTTAGTATGGCTAGGAAGATGATGGACAGAGGATCCACATCCCAAAAGATGAATTCAAGTCTCAGTAAAAGTTATAATAAAGCATTGAGTTGGCTTCGTATAAGCAAGGACTATGAAGAGGGATAAACTATGTCATTCAATGATAATTGTTGATAAGTTTATAGGTTTCCAGCAACTAAGCTTCAAGAGATTGCTTAGCATTTTCCTCAAGTATGTACTTGTTCGATTGCATGCCAAGGTAATATGATAGCCTTATTCCATATAAAGTATTCTATGTTGAAGCATGTGATGCATTATTTTATGATGTGGAATTATGAATGAAATATGTTGATGGAGTTGCGTTGAGCACTCAAGTTTTCTCAGCGGAATCCAAGTGTAAACCCCACTGAGTTTCCTGGTAAGTCCAAGTGTAAACTCAGGGACTTGGGAAAACAGGTTGCGGTGGTAATATTTAGAAAAATTTACGGTAACCAAATAAATAAATAAGTTGTTGTGATTGTTGTTTGTGGTAATGGAAATAAACAAATGCGGCAGAGTTTGGAAAGAGTTGATAAAACGGAAGATGCGATGAGTATGCGGTGAACTGGTTGAGAAGGGTTTTGGCTAACACTTCCTAGGATGCGTTCATGCTATGCAATCATTGAACACACATACAATAGTAAACCACCTCTCGGTGTGAATGCTACGACTTCTAATGCTAGAACGCATGCAATATATGCGATAAGTCTATAGGGCCTACACATAAGCCTCCATTTCTATTTACGTGATGAAAAAATGACATCCATACAAATATGCGACTACATAATATCATACCTATCTCTAGGGTGCATGCGATGCAGTGTTAACAAACAGAGTTATCTCTAAGTCCCTATCTCTTGTTTATTCATTTCTAATCTTGCTCTCTCGAGTCTAGATTCTAACCTAGTTCTCTCGAGTCTTAGGTTCTTTCTTTAGACTCTCTCTCGAGTAGCTCTAAAGGGGTGTTGGGCACAACACAAAACAAGACAATCACATGTGTTGAAGATCCTAGGTCATGTTAACTTAGTTCTTCTCAACCCATTCGAGTAGTTTAGCTACTCATGCGTGCTAAGAGAGTGAACAAATGTAGAATGAGAACTTCCATTTCATAAATATAAAGTTGAAGTACAAAATAACAATGCAAGGAAAGAATAAAGAGCCTGGTAGCAATCTCTTGCGTTTCAGACTTTTTACACTGTCTTTCTACTCGTGTTCAAAAGATATTCTCGCTCTCGCGAGAGTCGGCCCGCTCTCTGCTTTTATTCCTCAAGTTCTCTCTCAAGTTACCCTGAGCGATCTTCTGGCGTCTCGGCTCTTCTCTTGCTCCGCCTTAAAATAAAAGAAAACTATGGACAAAAACGTGCTGAGCTAACTGAACCGAACCCCTTTTCTGAAGGATGCCTTTGGTATTTATAGAGCTTCGGGGTGAAGGGCGGCTTCTCTCTCATGATTGCACAGATGGGATGGCTTTAATTCCTTGACTGATGCGCCGAATATTTGTCATCGAAAAGCTGAGTGTACTTGTTATGGTTAGCGGCTGTCAACTTAATTCGAATTCGACCATCATCAGCTTTCTATCCCATCGTGATTAATTATGCCTTTCACCCAGATGCGCCCACCAAGTTGCACCGACCAAGTTGGGGCAATCCTTCTTGAACAAATGCTTGCGAATATGATCACCACAAAGCCTTGCGGTAATGCTGCACTCGACCAATGATTTCCTATGATTGCAATTTCTGCCTTGCATTAACGTATATTTGATAACTTGTAGAAATACAAGTTATTTATGCCACCTTATCTAGATTTTGCGGCCAAAAGTTAGTAATTATGCGCCAATTGTATGAAAATTAACCTAGTATGACAATAATTATAAATGTTTGCAATTACACCCACTAACGCAAAAGATGGAGGACAAGCCAAACTTTACTTTGTTTTGCAGGAGACCAAGTCACTGCTTGCGCTCAAGGCTCATGAGAAACTAATCAACGCATCTCTGTCACATTGTGCCCGTCGATCAACCATGAAGAGACGATTACTGAAGTAACGACGTAATGCGACAGTCGGTCCAGAGCTACGCTTTGACCGCATGTGGTAATAAAAACAAACACCACATGTGAACCCATGATCAAAAGATGCAACTAAGCAACGCGAGAGTGGAGGATTGAGACACGTGTACAACTAATGATTGTGCAGAATTAATGGTCTGATTGCATAACAGAAAGAATAATATCCCTCAATCTGCGAAATTACCATAACCATCACGTGGGGACCACAAGGCCGGAGTCAAAGGATCTGCTCCTATAAATACCCTAGTGATTTCATAGAAAAGTATGCTATTTGATACTGGGCTAAGTGCTGTAAAATTTTAGAAGAGAAAAGGCTGAGCTGAGTGCTGAAGAGAAGAAATCTGGGAAGAGAACGAGATAAGGCCGAGAGGTGAATCTCAGATCCAACCTATCATATACCCGATCGAAGCTCTGTGCAGAGACCCCTGCTACTGGTGGAGCAAGCCTGAGAGGGAAACTCTTCTTGCCATTGAAACCATCCGATCCGGCAAGCAGATCTCCATCGAATCTGTGCCAAGACATTGGTACCGGATTGTATCTGTTCTATCTCTCTTTCATTGTATTCCATATTTTCTTTATCTCTTCATTCACACATCATGTATCAAACATTTAGTAGAAATATTAAATGTTTCGATAGATTTCGTTTACCATTTTCTGTCTAATTTCGTTCACCCATTAGTCACTTTCTTCATGATGTTTTCTTAATCCCTTGACGAGCAATATGAATCACCAAGAACTTAATATGTATTAAAGTTATAAAATATGTTTAGCTAAAGCATGTTAGACGACATCTTCACTTGTGAGAGCAGAAGTGAAGATGTCATTCTGATCTATCGAGAGAAGGTTAGAAGAGTGCGTTAACTAAAGCGAGTAGTACTTCCAGACATGAAAGCAACCTTGCATTCATTACGTTAGACTCTGTTTCACCACAGACATGTGGGAAACGCGGCCGATCACTGAGAGGTGTACACTAAGAGAAGAGCGGAATAGTATTTATACCTTCAATTCAATTAAGAAGTTGCGTTTTTTGCAATAATTATCTTTCTCTTTCTAATCTATTCACAAGACTCGTCGTCGCATCCCACGTCTTTACACAACCTTCACACCCAGCCTTAATCCTAGTATCTTGCACATAAAGCCTGTATCTTGTAACATCTAGCTTAGGTTTATTGTATTTTTATGTCTTATTGCATCTTTACCGCTTTCCTTTATTTTACTGCAATTTACATACTGTACACACCTTTTATAAAGAACTAAAAAAAACCTGGTCGCATATACCATGAACATACCGCAATAACCGACACTACTTCCCCGTGTTCGACCTCGGATCACACCGAGAAACTTGCAGTGGAATTACAATTGGTTCCATCGTAAGGAAACTTGTGAGAATGCAGGGCATACTACCTGAGCAATCCCTAATTAACGCATAAATAGTAGTAGTATCGCATCATTGTGAGCATTTAATATCATACACATATCCCACCGCATTACAATATTCTGCATAAAAACACAAAAATCACCCGTTCCTATGCGATGAACGTATGCGACCGCAATATTATAAATTTGATGCTTTCTGGACGCAATTTAACATGTTTTATCAACGCAAGCCAGCCTTGTTTAAGAACTTAGCACTATGCGTTATCAACATGCATTCTAAAGACTGTAGCTAAGTTTCCACAACTGCTAAGCTCAAAGCTATGTTCTGAAAGATTTATAATATATGTGATGTTAAAGCATGATATGTCTTTAGTTAGTCGGATACCAAAAGCATGGAAGGTGTCTAGGTGGTACCTAAGGTTTTGACAGTACTTAATAACTCCACGTGCACATGGAAGGTTCGGAAGAAGAGGTCGAAGTATGGGTCTCTTAGGCTATATTTTAAAGGTTGATGTATGAGTCTCCTAGGCCATATTTTAGTAACCAAGGCCAAAGTATGGGTCTCTTGGCGTGATGCAGACGTTGGGAGCTTGAGCGATGAATGCTCGTTCTCAACTAAGATTCAGGAAGTATCCATAGAACGTTATTATGTTTTATGCTTCAAGTGTTAGGAAGTTGTTCGATGAGTTAAAGTGAAAGACATAAGTAATGGTCCGAAGTGACCACCTCGACTAAGGTGATAGTGGAAGTTGGGTCGGAGGGTCCCTCCCCCAACCAAGCTGAGGTTCAGTAATGTTACACTCAAGAGCAGACCAGAGGAGTCGCTCTCTTGTAAAGATATTTAATGTGGAAGTTGAGGCCTAAGGGCTTTCTAGAGTTGATGCCTATGATGCCTATGTTACGGTTAAATTCTAGTAGAAAAGTTTTATGCAATTACTTGCTTGGCTAATTTCTCATTTTTTAGCTATGTTTTTCAGTTTTTGATCTCTTCATTAAGCATGATTGATATACATGTCTTTTATGTTTCAAAGGTTAGTCACTCACTGGGCTTCTAGCTCACTCTATTTAAATGTATTCTCCACATGTAGCGGTCACTCCCCAGAAGAGGACTCTACTGTTGCTCTGCCACTCAAGACCAAAATTTTAGAGGTCTAAGTGAGGGTTTTGTATAAAGTAGTATGCATGTATTATGTAAAGTGTATAAGTTGTACTAATGAAGAGTAATGTAGAACACTGTTAATGTTTGTCATTTTTCACAAGTTGATCTTTGAGTTTATATATATATGCATATCAAGGTTCTAAGTCAGGTTAAGTAGGATAGTAGGCAGTAAGTACCAATAAGAGGGTTGGTAGCTACTGCAGTCACATCTCCATGCAGGTCTAAAGGGTAATCTGGGAGGGGTTGTGACAACCACTGTGTTGAGACACTCTTAACGATTGAGAAGGACGAGATTGACTTGAAGTGCTAGTCACTTCATTATCTTTTGATGAAGGACCAACATCATCATCAACAACTCTTGTTGATTCTTTAGTAGCTTCATTTAATACTAATTTGCTTCGTGATTTATGATCTCTCATGTGGTCTTCTTCTAAGAATGTAGCATTTATTGATACAAACACTTTGTTTTCTCGTGGATTGAAGAATAGACCACCTCTCGTTTCCTTAGGGTAACCAAAAAATTGGTATAATCTTGAACGAGGTTCCAATTTCTTAGGATTTGTTATTAGCACATGTGCTGACAACCTCAGATCCTGAAGTAACGCAAACTAGGTTTATGCCCCCTCCATAGCTCGAAAGGTGTTTCAGAAACACTCTTCAATGGAACGTTGTTCAAGATATAAATTACAATTGAGCTAGGCAATTGAGCATAGTTCATCATAGAACGAACCATGTCTAATAAGGTTCTATTTCTCCTTTCCGATACACCGTTTTGCTGAGGTGTTTCAGGTGCTGAGAGTTGAGATTAGATTTCATGTTCTATCATATAGTCTTGGAATCTTAAATCCATATACTCTCTACCTTGATCAGATCGAAGTGTTTTAATAGTCTTACCTAACAAATTTTCAACTTCTGCATTATACTCCTTAAACTTTTCAAGGGCATCAGACTTACGTTCCATTAGGTATAAGTAACCGTACCTCAAATAATCATCTATAAAATAGATGAAGTATTCGTACCCTTCTCGAGCTTTTGCATTCACTGAACCACAAAGATCCGAATGTATGAGCTTGAAGGGCTTTTTGACTCTATAACCTTTTCCATTAAAAGGTCTTTTAGTCATTTTACCCTCAAGGCAAGAATCACATAGAGATAATGAATAATCTTTTAACTCAATTAGAAGTCCATTCTTTACCAATCTCTCGATCCTATCGAGATTAATGTGACCTAATCTTAAGTGCCAAATATAAGTATTATTGTTACTTGGAGAAATTCATTGCCTTTTAGTTTGAGTATTAGCAGTCTTAAACATCTCATGATTTAAAAGTGCTTTTATTTCGGTTGGTCTTAACACATAGAAGTTATTTTCTAATTTAGCCGAACAAATATGTACCCTTTTAAATGAACGCTTCATTACTTGTAAAAAATACTGAATACATATGTTCGATTAAGTAAGAAATAGATGCTAAGTTCCTTTTCATTTTAGGAACAATATACAGACTTTCTAAGAAAATAATTCTATTTCCAAAAAACAACTTCGCGGCTCCCACTGAACGAGCTGAAATGACGTCTCCAATTCCAACCTTGAGTGTCATTTCACCCTGAACAAGTTGCTGGAAGGAACTAGTTCTCTGTAAAGAAGAACAAACATGATTAGTGGCTCTTGAATCAAGTATCCAGGCATTATGGTCATTTTCCACTAAACATGTTTCTAAAACAAATAAATCACATTTACTTCATTTTCCTTCTTCTTCTCAATAAGGTGCTTTGGGCAATTCCACAGTGACCTTCCATATTGTAGTGGAAGCACTTACCCTTTTTTGACCGCCTTGGCCTTTCCCTTATTATTCTTAGCAGAGGGAGCCTTCCTCTTTCCTTCTTTCTTCTTCTGTACCTTCTTAAGACCAGAAGATCAGACTTAGATCCTGAGGATGAACCCTTATGGAACTTTCTGAAATGGGCAACATTTGCCTCTCATTCTACTGGTCTTTTACCTTTCATAAGAGACTGGTAGGTCTGCAACTCATTCAGGAGAGTTGTTATGGTGTACTGAATTTCATCCATAACCGCATTGTTGCGGAATTGAAGAAAGCACTTCGAAAGAGATTCCAGACACGTTGCTTGTCAATGACTGCCTCGTTCATTTCAACCACATTGAATTGGACCATCAGGTTGAGAACATGTTCTCTACGTGCATTATAAACGTATTTGAGGGCCTCGTGCCAGATCTGAATGGATAGTTTCCCAAAAATATCCTGGAGGGACTCCATGATCTCATGAGTAGTAAGCGTGGCCTCATACTTCTTGTTGAGTACATCAGATAGACTCGCCAAGATATAGACTTGGTCCTTTTTATTGGCCTTTTCTCAACGGTCATATGCATCCATAACTTTTAGAGGTGCATTTCGAGCGGGGACCTGAAGACACTCCTCAGTTAAGAAAAACTACAGATCATCAATAATAAGAATCATATTCAAGTTCGATTTCCACATAGCGTAATTTTCATCGGTTAATTTCTCATTTTTAAGTAAAACGATAATTGAGGAAGACATGCTGAAAAACAAACAAACAAACGACCGTTTTAGTTATCTTTGCCTTAACCCATCACACAAAACATCTAATCAGTTTAGCAAAACCAAGAAATCATAGAGCCCTAAATAAACTATTGATTTAATTTTGCAACGATACTTTAAAGGTTTAGGACAACAGCCATCGAAGGGTGATCAGTTATCCCTCCCTTGAATTGAGACTATCTCAGCTAATTACTAATTCTAGAATAACTCTTATTCCTATAGCTTTTAGCTACCATTAGTTTGGTCAAGGATTCATTCACTCATTTAATTCATCCTATAAGTGTGACCCTTTTATTTTCGAATTTCAGAGGTATGCTTCAACAGGCTACCATTAGCAAAGACAACTTTTGAAAATTAACCTAAAAAATTCTATCCATTTCTGGAGTTTGCTTTGTTCTGAAACCTATGATCAGACCCTCCGAAGGGATATTCGCTCTAAGACAACATGCAGGCGGATCATAAAAATCTCACGGTGCAATCTAATGAAGGAGAACGTAGGATATGTTGACATCATTTTCAAGAGTTGAGAATGCCTCGACATAGTGGAAGGATTGTTCAACAACTTACATGGGTTTAATAGAAACTCAGGTTGTCATACCGGATGATGGCTTAGAGGATCCATTGACTTTTAAACAGGCAATGAAAGATGTGGATAAAGACCAATGGATAAAAGCCATGAGCCTTGAAATGGAGTCAATGTACTTCAATTCAGTCTGGAAACTTGTAGATCAACTAGAAGAGGGTAAAACCTATTGGTTACAAATGGATCTACAAGAGAAAACGAGACCAAACTGGTAAGGTACAGACCTACAAAGCTAGACTCATGGTAAAAAGGCTTATCCAAAGAGAGGGGGCAGACAATGAAGAAACCTTCTCTCCAGTTACCATGGTCAAGTCTATTAGAATACTCTTGTCCATCGCTACATTTTATGATTATGAAATTTGGCAAATGGATGTCACGACAGCCTTTTTGAATGGCTATCTTGAAGAGAGTATCTATATGTCTCAACCAGAGGAGTTTATAGAACATGGTTAAGAGAAAAAAGTTTGCAAGCTTAAAAGATCCATTTATGGGTTGAAACAAGCGTCTCGGTCCTGGAATATGAGATTTGACACTGTGATCAGATCTTATGGTTTTGAGCAAAACGTTAAGCGAACCTTGTGTTTACAAGAAGATTGTCAACAAAACTTTAGCTTTTCTGGTTTTATATGTTGATGATATCCTACTCATTGGGAATGAGATGGGATTCCTTGCTGACGTTAAGAGATAGCTGGCATCGCAATTCCAAATAAAAGATTTGGGAGATGTATAGTATGTTCTTGGGATCCAAATAGTTCGGAATCACAAGAACAGAACGCTAGCATTATCTCATGCATCTTATATAGACAAAATGTTGCCTAGATATAAAATGCAAAATTCCAAGAGAGGAATGTTACCTTTTAGGCATGGAATTCATTTGTCTAAAGAACAATGTCCTAAGACACCTCAATAGGTTGAGGTTATGAAACGAATTCCTTATGCATCAGCAGTTGGAAGTTTAATGTATGCCATGTTGTGTACACGCCCCGACGTATGCTATGCAGTTGGAATTATTAGCAGCATTAGTCTAATCTTGGATATGATCATTGGACTGTCGTTAAGAACATCCTCAAGTATCTTCAGAGAACGAGAGACTATATGCTCGTGTATAGTGCTAAGGATCTGATCCTTGCAGGATACACTGATTTTGACTTCTAGACCGATGTGGATTCCAGGAAATCAATTTCAGGGTCAGTATTCACTTTGAATGGAGGAGCTATATAGTATGGAGTAATATTAAGCAAAGTTGTATTGCTGACTCCACCATGGAAGTGGAGTATGTAGTTGCATGCGAGGCAGCCAAAGAAGCAGTATGGCTTAGAAAGTTCTTGACCAATTTGGAAGTGGTTCCAAATATGCATCTGCCAAATCACGTTTTATTGTGACAGCAGTGGAGCTGTTGCAAATTCCAAAGAACCAAGAAGCCATAAGTGCAGAAAACACATCGAGTGCAAGTACCATCTCATTAGAGAGATTGTACTCTGAGGAGACATCATCGTCATGCAGATAGCCTCAGAAGACAACTTAGCTGATCCATTTGCAAAAGCTCTTTCGGCTAAAGTGCTTGAGGATTACCTAGTGGGACTAGGACTATGAGAACACTTACTCGAAATCTCACTTATCAGATTCCATTGTGGAAGACACAATTTTTTCTGAAGAATTTGCCATGATATACCTGATCCATGCATAATATCATGAAAAATGGGCAAGTGGGAGAAATACTGGGTATCTGATGTCCTAGTTTATTGTATTTATTATCTCATTATTCAACATTGTATATATTTGTATATATGTAAATTCACTGGAATTTTAGTCCAAGTGGAAGTTTGTTGGGTTGTATGTCCTAAAACTTGCAATTTGCAAAATTAAACATATTCTATTTGCAATAAAATGTTATTAACGTTTTGTTCAATAAAATTGTTATTGAATATGTAAATTGTACTAAATCAAATAAACTAATATCCATGGCCATTACATGAATACTTGGACTTTACGTGGAGAAATAAGAATGGATCAAGTTCAAGTAGATAGTTAAAATGATCTATAGTATATGAATAAGGTTGGGTACCTTATTCTGGTAACATTATTGGATGCGACCCACTTTTTATTAGTACAAACAATGTGATCCTGAATCATTCATGTGAAGACATGTGAGTAGGGGTGTCTTATGCAATGAGTTTGTGTAAGACTGGACCAAGAAACAAGTCACTCTTACTCTATAATGTTGTTTACTATTTAAGGCTAATAATTCCAAAACGATGACCTAGGTAACTCGACCTTAATCCTGAGCTAACTATGAACTCCTATTTATTCGGGATTATCCTTAGATTTGCATAGGTGAGGGTTGGCTCAACAGCGCAGGCTCAATAAGCCTCCTATTTCAGGGGTAAGACCAGGTAGATAACTGGGGACATAGGGTGCAAGACGAAATTCACTCTTACCCGCGTTTAGGGATAGTAAAGAGGTTGTTCTCTTAAATACTGATTCCAGGACTTGAACAAGGGGCTCCATTCTCTTACTGGCTCGAGAAGGACTTGGTTTAGTGATTGGATCACAAACCAATTGCTCATTAGAGGATTAGCGGGACTTAAGAAGCAAGATGTAATGTCGGGGGTAAAACAACGTTTAACCCTGGTAGACCCAACTTTACCATCATCCGCAAACCCTTGCTACACAAATAATAGTTATAAATCACTGGACAAACTACTTATACTAACTAGTAGTACAAGCAGCAAGTCTGGGGTCGAACGTCAAGGAAACGCGGAAGATTAGTTCATCGAAGCTCGTTTTCAATTAAAATGGTAAATGAGAGGGGGGAGGGGGTTGGTGTGGATGAAATAGAAAAGTGCATAAAAGAAATAAAGTAAAAGTAAAGATAGAAACGCAATTAATCTAGATATCTTACCTTAGAGGAATGGATTCAGCCAATGTAATTTAGATTATTGAACCAACTTATGACTTAAACTTCTTGTTTATGCTTAGCCTAATTGATTGGAATCCCGACCAATAGTCTTGATTATCTAATTAATCGAAATGCACAGAAAGTGAATCCGCTCCATACAAATTGAAAAATTGCATTAAGTTCTAGGGATGATGCTAAAATGAGTGTTTAACTTCCAACGTCTAATTAAACATTCAATATGGTTTCTCTCTAGGTCGATAGGAGCAATACTATTCTTTTTACGCAACAAATCTCAGGCCTAACGAATCGTAAGCCTAACTAACCTATTGCTTCCATTGAGATGAACCTATAATTAAATGTCACATATTATAAGTTATCTCCAGGCATTCAAATTACTCAACAAAATCATTGGTCGTTAGCCAACAATTAAGTCATGCAATTCATAAACACTAAGTTCAGATTAAAACTCATAAACAAGTTTGTATACATCATAAAATCGAAATCTCACAAAATAACATCGAGTTCCTCCAAATCCCTAAGCTAAGAAACCAAAATCTTACTTTCTCATGGAGGATTAGAAGCTATAATCCGACATCTACTCAATTAACTACTAAAGAAACACCCAAAGAACGAAGTGGAAGAGAAAAGAGAGGGGAAAAATCGGTTGAAGGCTGAATGTGGGTGATGTCTTATGCCCTAAATTGAAGAAAAATATTTATACTGCAGTGTCGTAGCGTCGTGACGCTGCCCTGCCTCGCGCATGCATGTCCTTCACCAATTTGGAGCATCGCGACATTGCCTTATTTCTTTAGCATCGATCAGTTACTACCTTGTAGCGTTGCAACACTCCATCCATGGACATTTTTGTCCTTTCACATCCTTTTGAAGTCCAGTTACTCAAATTAGCTCCTAATTACTCCAAATTAACCCCGAACAGCTAATAACGACTGATTCTACTTCCAAGATGCTCAATACCTGTAAAATCACTAAATAAACACATTAAACATAGTAACGACCTAGAATTAAGAAGAAGAAAATAGCACATTTTTTATGCTATCAAACACCCCTAACTTAATTTTTTATCATCCTCGAGCAAGGTAGAATCACACATTCACGCAGAAAATTATGCTTGTTCGATCACAAAGGCCGTTACTCTAGTCCCAACGGTCTATAAGGATAAGGTTTGCAATAAAAAATGAAATCCGATTACAACCAATTAATGAAGCACATTTTAAAATGATTCTAAACTATTCATGCATGAGTAAGTCAAAAAGCCTACTAATTAAGCTTGCAAAACCCGAAATGGTTTCATAGGGTCCTTAATTCAGTTTTCCCCCTACACTGGCTCAAAGATTCAAGAGCTAAGCTTCCTATACTCAACTTTGCAATGACACACTTAAGGAAACAAAACTTTTATTCTATTTTTTCCATTTCTTTTTATTTTTTACTTTACACAAAAGGGGAAACTTTATTTAGACACGGAACTTTCGTTTTGGCTTGCCCACATGGGTGTCATGCAGGTCATCCAACTACAAGCAATGTCTCCTAACAAGGTGCCAGAGCTTACTCATTCCTTGAGGTACCTTAGCTCAGAGGGAAACTATGGTTGTCATAGCCGCCCCAGGTTAATCATAACCCCAAGAAAGAGGAGTAATCCCCTTCAAAAATAACATACAAACTTTCTTTTACTTTACAACATGCTTTTTCTTTTACAAACTTACTTTTTACATGCTCTACATTAGGCTTTTACAATACAAAACAAGAGTTTGGCAAAAACTTAGGCAGGCATTACTAGGTTGATCTTTCAATCACTTAACACATATCACTTAAGCCTTTCGGGGTGACAACAAAAATATAAGTCTAATAATACAACTTAAGCATGCAAGTCCTAATTTCGTGGATAAGGAACTTAAAGATGCATGAGAGATGAGAAATTTTTTTAAAACGAGCTAAAAATCATGATCATGCTTTTAGAACATAGTTTCATGCAAACCTAATCAAAAAAAGGGTGTGTCATCAACTACTCATCATAACAAACCAAACAAGAGAACAAGCAAGCAATTCAAGTACACAAATATCGTTCGAGCATAACACTCAAGGACCCCAATAGTCACAACAGACCCCACCCCCAACTTAAAATGATACATTGTCCCCAATGTATCTCTAATCTAAGCCTAATGAAAGAAAGAGTCAAGGGAGCAGAAAACCTCCCCTGATGACATTTTTGCACATGAGATGGTGGTAAGAGAACTGCCTCAAATTGATCTTCTTTGTCTTTAGGGCAGAGGGAAAGAACCTACAAAAGAAAAATAAGAAGTTAAACTAGAAAGTAGTAAAGGGAAGCAATAAAATTTTCACCTGGTTCCCTATAGGAAGGGCAAATTTTTAACGTCGATTGCTCGACATGACATATCCCCTATCAAGGTACAAAGAAATTCTTGTATTTCTCTGGTTCCTTCTTGGATGAGTCACTATAGCCCGGTAAGGCTATAAAGCTCCTCATCTTTTGAAGAGAACCAAACAAGTCGAATTTTGGTTTTTTTGGAATTAAGCAAAAAAGGAAAAAAGAAAGAATCAAAAGATTCAAATGACTCTAAAGAGTCGAAAAAAAGAAAAGACTCAATAGACTCGTGAGTACTAAGGGAACAAAACTCGAATATATACGAAATACCAGGAGTCAGAATAGGGCGAGGTCTTTTGACCTCTAACTCTATCACCTGGATGTCGTTAGATTTAGGCTCGAAATCCTCTTTAACCTCACAACCTGGCAAGCATGAAGTGAAGTCCTTATCATCACTAGAGTAGTAGCACTCCACAAGAAACTCTGCCTCTAAGGCACAAACGATGGGCTGCTTTGGCACACTCATCTATGACGACCTATGTCAGCTGGGCAACATGGTCAATAATGCTTTGTAGCTGAGCTTGAATGTCATGTTGAAACTGAAGAGTGTTATTAGCAAGTTCAGAAATTAAGAACTCCAAAGTCATATGTGGACAGAATCTCTAGGAAGTGGTTACTACTCCTCCACTGTGTCAACTTGGACTACCTCATACCTCTGAGCCTCTGGAAGTCAAGGGAATGGTCTGGCAACAACACGTCCGGCCTCCCAACTGAAGTTGCAAGCTGATCAACGAGGTCACTCAGACTTTGCAAGTCAGTTCTAGCCTCTGCCTCGAGTCAAAGACTCTCATATTGAAAGCGCTCGAACTTCTTACAGAGGTTGTCCTGCTGAAACTCAAAAGTACTGTCAGCAAGCTCCATAACCAAAGCCTCTAAAGACTTACTTGACCATGAATACTGAGCATGAGTCGATTGGTGTGGTGTTGTGAAATCTTGGTCGTTGAAGCTCTATTGCCATCTTGAGTATCTATGGTCAAAAGACACCCCCATCTAGGATGATGAGACTCGTAGTCCAAATGACCATAATACCCTTCTCGGCAAAACCATATAGTGCTGGCATCCACTGCAATCTCGAGCATGCTTGCGTAAGATGCCCCTTGAGTAGGCAACTCCTGCACACCTCTACTTGCTGTGAACTCCTTCCCATCAAGTGGCTAACTAAGGAAGTCAACTCGACAATGTGGTGTCAAAGGTCACTTACCTCGTCGTCAAAATCTGCAACTTGACTTTCGAGCGTCCAAGATTGATTCGAAAATCCTATCATGCTTAACTGACACAAAAAGAAAACAAATCAAAGAAAAAGAAACTTTAACTAAAAACTAACAAAGCAGAACTAATTGGCTTCCCTGGCAATGGTGCCAATTTGGTACACCCGGCTTCACTATCGTCTGTAAACCCTTGCCACACAAATAATATTTATAAATCACCGAACGAACTAATTATATTAACTGGTAGTACAAGCAGCAAGTCCAAAGTCGAACCTTAAAGAAGCGTGGAAGATTAGTTCATCGAAGCTCGTTTTCAGTTAAAGTGGTAAATGGGGGGGAGGGGGTGGTTGGTGTGGATGAAATAGAAAAGTGCATAAAAGAAATAAAGTAAAAGTAAAGATAGAAGTGAAATTAATCAAGATGTCTTATCTTAGAAGAATGGATTCGCCCAATGTAATTTAGATCATTGAACCGACTTATGACTTAAACTTCTTGTTATGCTTAGCTCAATTGATTAGAATCCCAACCAATGGTCTTGATTATCTAATTAATCGAAATGCATAGAAAATGTCCACTCCATACAAATTGACAAATTGCATTAAGTTTTAGGGATGACATTAAGATGAGTGTTTAACTTCCAACGTCTAATTAAACATTCAATATGGTTTTTCTCTAGGTCGATAGGAGCAATACTATTCTTTTTAAGTAACAAATCTTAGGCCTAACGAATCACAAGCCTAATTAACCTACTTCTTCCATTGAGATTAACCTCCAATTAAATGTCACATATTACAAGTTATCTCCAAGCATTCAAATTACTCAACAAAATTATTGGTCGTCAGTCAACAATTAAATCATGTAATTCATAAACACTAAGTTCAGATTAAAACCCATAAACAAGTTTGTATACATCATAAAATCAAAATCTCATAAAATAACATCGAGTTCCTCCAAATTCCTAAGCTAAGAAACCAAAATCTTACCTTCCCATGGAGAATGAGAAGTTATAATTCGGCATTTATTCCATTAACTACTAAAGAAACACCCAAAGAACAAAGTGGAAGAGAGAAGAGAGGGAAAAAATCGAGTGGAGGCCAAATGTGGGTGATGTCTTCTGGCCTAAATCGAAGACAAATATTTATACTGCAGTGTCGCAGCGTTGCGAGTGGCCCTACCTCGCATGCGCGTTCATCACCAATTTGAGGCGTTGCAACGCTACATGTAGCATCACGCGTTGCTCTATTTCTTCAACATCGATTAGTTACTGCCTTGTAGCATTGTGTATCGCTCCACCCAGGGCATGTTTGTCCTTTCACATTTTTTTTAAAGCCTGGTTGCTCAAATTAGCTTCTAATTGCTCCAAACTAACCCCAAACAGCTCATAACGACTGGTTCTACCTCCAAAATGCTCAATACCTGTAAAATCATTAAATAAACACATTAAACATAGTAACGACCTAGAATTAACAAGAGGAAAATAGATTTTTTGTGCTATCAGACCCAGTTGTCATTACAAACAACTACTGATTACGGCTAGATCAAGTGATGGTCTACATACTGATTACGGCTAGATCAAGTGGTGGTCTACATCTTGTTGTTGAGGAGATTCAATCTGATTTTAAAGATAGAAGAGTTCTTCAAAGGTAAACTCACAAAACCCTATTTTCTTATTATGAGCATGCTTACTTAGATGCTAAAATTGATGAATTAGAGTGCTTAATAATCATGACTTCTTCCGTTGATTGCTTGCTAACTCCTTAAATTATTCCTGTCATAAAAATTTATCTCCAATGAATTGAAAGAACTTTAGCCAAAAACCAACAATCTACCAAGGAACACTCCATCACCATAAGTAGTCAGAATCATCATTCATGGTTAATTAGTTCAATTACATGAGTGAATTCAAGTTGGTTGAATTCCTTCTTCTCAACGTCATAGTTGTAGAAATTGTACAAAATGAGTGTGGTAATAGCCTGATGCAGGATCTACAAACAAGAAAACCAACATTCAACAAATCAATCCAAATCGATTTTGGTAAATGAAAGAATTTTGGTTGAAACAATTTGACATCATATCCATCATACTAGAAGTAAGGCTCCAATGGAGATGTTGAAGATGACCATGTTTCTCACCTCAACTTTAGGGAACTCCAACCCAGTATGAGATTCAAAGTTGCGAGTGAAAACAATGAATTTTGGCTTTAGATACTTAGTCGTTGGTCCTCCATCAATACCAAAATCATTGAATATAAAGAACAAAAATGAAATTGCATGCTTCATTGAAATCGTATTCTTGATAGTGTAGGGATGAAAGTCCTATCGTAGCGAAAAACACAAAACCAACACTCATTATTAATTTGAGATTTCTCAAATACTCATACACTGGGCAATTCAGAAATAATATAGTAACCAAAGAAAAATAAAAATTAGCCTACTCTAAAGTTAGAACCTAGGTTATGCATGCTTATAAATCACAGAAAATGGATAGAAAATCTTTACCTTTGTAGAACCAAGTGAATCCAATTCTCCAATTGAGAATTTAGAACAACACCAAAAGAGCAACTTTCCTATCCTCTGAGAAACCTTTGGTAACTTTTGGTTTGTGGGAACCAATTGATTTCGGATAAAGAAAGGGAGAACAACGAATTTTCTTTTGAGAAAAGTAAAAAAGGCTAGAACTGTTCTATGCATGTTTTTTTCTCCCTTTTTTCTCTGTGGTCAAAACTAATTTTTTTGATCAACCTAGATAGAAAGGGAGAGAAATGTGGAACCACCCACGTTTTTAGATAATTTCCCTACATGGGAATTATCTAATTAATTAAATTAATTATTAATAAATAAATAAATATTAATTAAATCTAATTTAATTAGTGATTTCATTTAAATCATATTAAATCATCTCTCACATAATCTATAATTTTAATTCAAATTCAATTAATTTAATTAAATCAAATCAAATTAAATAATTATTTAATTCTCCAATTAAGTTATCTCCAAATTAGATATCAAATATTTAATTTGACTTACATTTGAATCATATTCAATTGTATTTCTCTTATAACCTATAGTTTTAATGTGCATCACATACACGTTAATTTTAACCTATAGTTTCAATATGAATCCAATTTATTAATATTTGAACTCCATCAAATATTTAATTCTTCCATAAATTAATTTTGAATCATATCCAAAAATAAATTTATATGTTAAAACATAAACTTTATATTATAATGTATTATTATATATTATATTATTTCCCTACGTGATTTCGAACATTTCAAGCTCTATTCAAAGCATAGTTACCTCAACTCCCTTTACGAGCTAGGAAGGGGATCTCATAGACCTACAGATCAAAAACTCTAACGATATAATATTAATTGGCTAAGCTCATTAACCAATTAAATAATATTCGTTAACTGTGGGTACAATCCACTAAAGACCCATATTTACACTCTTTTCGCTGCAGATAAATTTTTGTGTCCCCAGATATAGACTAATGATAGTAAGTTAGTCCTTCATAAGTGTTTGTAACACCAATTGGGTCAAATTACTGTTTTACCCCTGGGTTACCTCTGTATCCTTAAGTACCAGTGCTCTTCTAATGAACAACCTGTTTATGGTCCAACCATTAAACAGAAACCCCTCTTAGGCCAGTGAGAGGGTAAGGCCCTTTGTTCAAGTCCCCAAGACCACTTAAGGGAACACTCATCTACTTACCCTGAAGTCGGGAAGGAGTGAATTCCATCTCATGAAATTATGTTTCCAGCTCCTACTCGGTTTTGTCCCCAAAATGGTAGACTTATTGAGTCGGCGAACTGGCCACTCTCACTCATACAAATCAAAAGACAATCCCTCAAAAGTTCATAACTCACTCAAGATGAAGACTAAGTTGCCTAGGTCATCCTAGTGAAATAGAAACCTAACTAGTCAATGGAGTTACATCTAGTGGTTACTATTTCATGGTCCGATTTTATGCAAACTCACTACATAGGATATCCCCACTCCATGTCTCCTACACGAACGCTTTGGATCCTTGTATTTATATCAAATACAAAGTGGGTCGTATCCATAGTGTCACCAGGATAAGGTACCCAACCTTATCCATATACTAGACCCTTTAGGTTGTATCTTGAATACTGATTTCTATATGTCTCCACAAATAGTTCAAGACTCATACAACAGTTTAGGAAGTTAGTTTATCGGATAAAGATTATTTAGGCAAGATAAATACAAGATAACCAACAACTATTTATTGTAATAATTATTAATAGCACTTAATTAATGATCGTTCAAATGTTACATTTACTATCTAGAAGTTTTAGGGCATAAAATCCAACCGATAACAACTTACTAAAAGAGGAATAACATGATAGAAATAATAGTAGCATCATCTTAAAGAACATAGCAATTATTGGGTAGTCAAATAACTTTGTTGGAAGAGAGACTATGGTAAATACTTACTAATTACATTTATGTATTTCGAATCGAGAAAAATATTCCTTGGCAACATGTATCCATTGGCTGTAGCCTTTTCTCTACAAACGACAATTGATCTAATTTCAATTCTTCGGTACAAGTGAATAAGACAACCAATAAAATAAGTCACAAGAAAGTTATATGATCAATTGAGATAATGAAAATAGTAATTACAGTTAATGGTATCCTTAATTAATTGGTTCAAAAGCAAGTTAGGGGAGTTTAAACCTAGAAATGGCCTAACCGTTATACACAACAAGAACACTTTGCATTAATAGGTTATAGAAAGCACTTTTCTCCTCGACAAATAGATGCTTCACATCATTTTTTAAATGCATTAGTCAAAGATGGTTCTTAAATTTAAATTAATCTCTAAAAATTGTATTTACTTTAAATTATTTTAGTAAAATTTCCATTCATAATGAACTTCAAATAAGTGAGATACCCTATATAGATCATATTATGATTTGGTTTAGTTCCAATCTTATTTCATTTGGATACTTACATGCCAATATCTTTTGCCTCTTTACATAAAACCTAAATTGATTTAAAAGTTATAGTCTTTGCCCTTTTATAGTACATTCATCCAAAACTTTAAATGTCACAACCAAAAACACAACCATCAAAATGAAATACATACGAGAATCAGAAAACCAAATGCCATTGAAAACAATCCTAGTTAGTCATTGCCATGCAAGTTAAATTATACCTTTGAAATAATGCTTCTTCCTCTAGTTTCCATGGCCATAAGAACAGCAATAGGCTTCTCGACTTCTCCGTTTCCTTACAAATGACCTTCCATACATCTCCCTGCACAATCCTTGTCACCTAAGAAAAAACCAACACCAAAAGCCCAAAGTCCAACTTCAAAGACTCTTAAATATAATCAAACCTCATTTGCCATTCACCACCTCAAAGTTCTCATCGCAAACTTCATTACTTGGAAATGTCGTTTTGGTAGTCTGGAGAAAACCAATGTCAAACAAAATGTTATTGTCAATTGCGGTCGCCCTTCTTTCAGCGTCTTTCATTGTAGTTCACCGTTAGCCTCTTGGTTTCTTCACTCATGTTCGATTGCTTTTGCACGACTTTAGAGCTAAAAAAAACTACTAATGGTGTAGAAGGAAGAGGGGAGGCGACTGTGTATACCTAAACAAAAAGAATTTGCTTTGAACTATCATTAAAACCCCATGGTTCAAATGCAGTTGTTTTATTCAAGTGTTTTTAAAATAGAAGGATTTCGATTTCACCTTGGAACAAAACCAAACAAGGTGAAACTTATTTCTCCAACAAAAATAACTCCGATTTCGGTTCTGACTGAGATTTCAAAACCGAAACAAAAGGAGAACAAGAACAACAGAAATTTCATGTAACATCCCAAATCTCAGGTGAATTTAATTGGATTATCTTATATTGATTGGATTTTATGTTTCTTTAATTTTGGATTTTGAAGCCAAATTTGAGAAAATAGTTAATGATTGATAAGAGAAATAGAAAATTTTAATGGTGATAGGTTTACTATATGGATTGGATTGATAAGATTTGGAATTTTGAGATATAATTTTGTAGTAGAAGCAAAGGGAGGTCAACAATATATATATTGGAATTAAAAGAAAGAAAGCAAAAAAAAAAAAAAAAAAAAAAAAAATTAAAAATTAAAAAAGAAATCTCTCATCTTCACGCGTGCAGCCACTTAGACCCCACATCCCCCTTTCAACCCTTTTTTTCATGGGTAGAACAAAATTGGGAGCCAACTGTCGCCGTCACTAAACCTTAGCCGCCAGATCCGTTCAATGCCACCACCTCCCTCTGACCTCAACCACCAACCAGAGCCCGTCATCTACCTGCCGTTCATTCCGTTCGCCGATGCTGTTTGTGATCTGGTGTCGTTGTTAGTCACGAGTCATTTGGGTGTTTCCATAGCCAGTCATGCGTCACTGCCCGCCGCTCTATCGCTGCTTAACCACCAAGCAATTATAAACTCAGCTTCCATAGTGGAATCTACAATATATTCTTGTTTGATGCCACGCCACACTACAGCTCCCCTGTTTAGGGTAAACACTGATTCTGACGTAGATTTCCTAGAATCCTTGTCAGTTTGGAAATCAGAGTCGATGTATCCTGTAAGGATCAAATCCTTAGCTCCATACACCAGCTTATAGTCTATCGTTCTCCTAAGATACTTGAGGATGTTCTTGACCGTAGTCTAATGGTCTAACCTAGTATTGGACTGGTACCTATTGACTATTCTCACTGCATAACAAATGTCTGGCCTAGTGTAAGCATAACATATATTAAGTTGCCCACAACTGAAGCATAAGGAATATGTCTCATATTATCAACTTCTTGAGGTGTCTTAGGACACTGTTTCTTAGATAAGTGAACCCCATACCTGAAAGGTTATAAACCCTTCTTAGAGTTCTACATCGAATATCGAGTCAATATTTTGTCGACATAAATTGCTTGAGACAGTGCCAACGTTAGATTCCTGTGATCCCTAATTATTTGGATCTCAGGTACATATTGCACCTCTCCCAAATCTTTCATTTGGAATTGGGCTGCTAACCATTGCTTAATGTCAGCGGGTACCCTACATCATTCACAATGAGTAGGATATCGTCCACATAAAATACTAGAAAAACTACTTTATCATTGATGGTTTTCTTATAGATACAAGATTTGTCAACGTTTCGATCAAAACCAAAAGATATGATCATTGTATCAAATCTAATATTCCAAGATCTGGATGTCTGTTTCAATCCATAAATGGATCGATTCAGCTTGCAAACTTTTTGCCCCTAACCTTGGATTATGAACCTCTCGGGCTAAGACATAAAGATATTCTCTTCAAGATTTCCATTTAGAAAAGCAGTCTTGGCATCCATCTATCATATTTCATAGTCATAATATGTGGCTATGGACAAGAGAATTCTTATAGACTTAAGCATAGCAACAAGGGAAAAGGTTTCCTCATAGTCAACTCCTTCCCCTCTGGGTATAATCCTTTGCTACAAGTCTAGCTTTAAAGGTCAGTACGTTTTCAGCTACATTTTTATTTCTTTTATAGATCCATTTGCACCCTATGGGTTTTACCCCTTCAAGTGGATCTACAAGATCCTATTCTGAATTGGAGTACATAGACTTCATTTCAAGGTCCATGGCTTTGACCCATTGGTCTTTGTCTACGTCATTCATTGCGTGTTTATAGGACAATAGATCCTCAACACCATCATCTGGTATGATAACCCGAGTTTCAGTTAAACCCAAATAGTGGTAGGTTGTATCAAAACTCTCCCACTGTGACGAGGCACTCTCAATGATTGAGAAGGACGAGACTAACCTAAAGTGTTGGCTTCTTCATTAACTTTTGATGAAAGACCAGCTGCATCAATTGAAGGATTCCAAAATTGAAAGGAACCATGAGCGGAAGAAACATCGTCCCAAATCCCATTTTTCATTGAATATAAATTTTATAGTAAATCATGAACAAGATATGCATTTACATAAATTACAGCATGCTATATAATTAGGTTTTAGAAACCTTACCTTTGAAGACTTTTCTTCAAGAATCCATCAAACAATACACGAACGCCTTGAAAACTTTTTTCAAGAAAACCTCGATCAAGAGCACGAACACTACCACAAAGGCTTCCTCAGTCTTCTCAAGTAGAGAACTCAGGAGTGGTGGGCTCTGACTATTTTGGAATGAGGGAAAAAGGTTAGAGTAGAGAGGAGGAAGAGTTGAGAATGTTTTTCAACGACTCAAAAACCCACAGAACTATTCTGTCTTTCTCACAATCTGTATCACGTTGAAGAAGGAGACTCTCACCTATATTTCTAAAAGCCAAATATTGCTGCAACCACCCACTTACGTGGGTGGAGAGAAAAAAGGGGGAGGAAGTTAGAGTTGTAACTCCCTCCCTCATTTTAAATTAAAATAATATTTAATATATACTTTTATATGATAACTAACTTATCATATCATATATATTAAATTATATGTTATATCAAATATAACATTTAATCTATAGTTTTAATATTGTTTCATAAACAATATAACCTATAGATTCTTTTCTCTCTTATATGGAATTTAATATAAATCACATTTATATTAAATTTAACAATTATGAATCCAATTCATACTAATAATATTTGAATTATATTCAAATATTTATTTCATCTCACTAAAGCTATAATGTATCAAACACATTATAATAATTATATCACATATAATTAAAATAACTTAATTATATCATATATAATTAAATCCCTCTATTAATTTGAACAAGTAAAATTAATCCAAAAACTGATGGACTTGTAGCTTGAAGCTCCAATGATATATGGATAATTAATCAAATTCTTTAATTAAATTATTCACAATCCGTGAACTGTCGGGCACTCCACTAAAGATCGACAGCCGAATTCTTCGCACTATAAATATATTTATGTGTCCATTGGATATAATCAATCAACAGTACGATGACCCTTCACAAATTGCTCGTGAGTACAGTTAGGCCATTACCGTTTTGCCCCTGTAGTTACATCTAACTCCTTAAGTACCACTGATCTCTCTAATGAACAATAAATCATAGTCCAACTATGACAAGGAGAGGGTGTGGTGCCACATTGTTCAAGCCCCGGAATCAACCCTTAAGGGAGCAATTTATCTACTTACCCCTACCTCAGGGAAGGAGTGAATTCCTTCTTGTGTAGGTATGTTCCCAACTCCCTAATCAGAAAAATTCCCAAAATGGTAGGCATGTTGAGTCGAAGATCTGGCCACTCTCACCCATACAAATCAAAGGACCGCTTTCATAGGCAGGAGTTCACAACCCACTCAGGATTCAGGTCATGTTATCTATGGTCATCCTGGTGAAATGTAAGTCCCTATTATGAACGGTGTTATATAATGAGACTAAAAAATTCGTGGTCCGGTCTTATACAAACTTATTTGTATAGAAAATCCCCACTCACATGTCTATACATGAATGATCGGATTAGATCATTTATAGCACTTTACAATAATTGTAACACCTACAAAGTGGGCCATACTCGTAGTGTCACCAGGATAAGGTACCCAACCTTATCCATCTACTACAGACGATTTAGGTTATCACTTAAACATGATCTACTCATATGTCTTTACATACATCTTTAAGTTACAAGATAACCTTGGATGTTAGTTTATTGGTTTGTGGTTAATGCAACTAAAATTTGAATAAAATATCATATATTTTATTAAATAAACAATGAGTTTGAATAAAATATCATATATTTTATTAAATAAACAATGAGTTTGTTCGATACATTTACAAACTATAGAACCCTATAAGATTTAAGGCATCAACCCCAACAACCTCACACTTGATTTAAAGCTAGTAGTGTATAATATAGTCAAAATACAAAGTACACAAATAATAAACTAGGGCATAACGAGTGCCCAGTGCAAATCTCCCACTTGTCCTAGTCTAGACATGGCCTGTTCTATAGACCCATACTCTGCAGGTGACCCTTAAACATCTTAGCTGTAAGGGCCTTTGTAAATGAATCAGCAACGTTGTGCTCCAAAGCTATCTGTGTGACAATCACGTCCCCTTGATGCACAATCTCTCGATGAAATGATACTTTCGCTCTATATGCTTCCCGTGCTTGTGACTCATAGGCTCTTAAGAATTAGCCACAACACGACTATTATCACAATAAAGTGTGATGGGCTTTGACATGTCTGGAAAAACTTCCAGATTAGCCAAGAATTTCCTGAGCCAAACAACTTCCTTAGCAGTTTCACAAGTTGCTACATACTCAGCCTCCATAATGGAGTCAGCAATGCACCCTTGCTTGGTACTTCTCCATACTACTGCCCCACCGTTAAGAGTGAACATTGATCCTGATGTGGATTTCCTAGAATCCTTATCAGTTTGAAAATCAGAGTTCGTGTATCCCATAAGGATAAAATTTTTATAACCATACACGAGCATGTAGTCCCTCATTCCCCGTAGATACTTGAGGATGTTTTTAACGGTAGTCCAGTGATCTAATCCTAGATTAGATTGATATCTATTGACTATCCCCACTTCATAGCAGATGTCAAGTCTAGTACGTAACATCCCATACATCAAGCTGCCCACAGGCGATGTGTAGGGGATCCTTCTCATTTCCTCAACCTCTTGAGGTGTCTTAAGACATTGTTCCTTAGACAATATCACTTCATGCCTGAAAGGTAATAAGCCCCTCTTAGAGTTCTACATCGAATATTTGACAAGCATCTTGTCAATATACGATGGTTAAGACAGAGCTAGCATTTTGTTCTTTCAATCTCTAAAGATCTGAATACCCAAAAAATTCTAAGCCTCTCCAAATATTTCATTTGGAATTAGGTCGCAAGTCAGTTCTTAACTTTAGTCATTAAACCTACATCATTCCAAGTGAGTAGGATATCATCTACATATAACACTAGAAAAACTACTGAACTGTTGATGATCTTCTTGTATACACAAGGCTCGTTCAACGTTTTGATCAAAGCCATAATATTTGATTGTAGTATCAAACCTTATGTTCCAAGATCGAGAAGCTTGCTTCAGTCCATAAATGAATTGATTAAGCTTGCAAACCTTTTGCTCTTGACCTTGGGTTATGAATCCCTCTGGTTGCTCCATGTAAATGGTCTTCTCAAGATTGCCATTTAGAAAGGCAGTCTTGACGTCCATCTGCCAAATCTCATAGTCATAATATGAGGAAATAGATAGGAGGATCTGGATAGACTTAAGCATGGCAACAGGTGAGAAAGTCTTCTCATAGTCAACTCCTTCAACTTGGATATAACCCTTTGCCATGAGTCTAGCCTTGAAGGTTTGCACCTTTCCATCAGCACCTTATTTCCTCTTGTAGATCCATTTTCTTAAGGGAAAAATGAAAGGTTTATGTGAAGCATCTTATGCCCCAAGTACCTCCCATTGAATGTTCTACCTAGGGATTCATTAACCTAGACAATCCGGCTACTGATTTTAGTCTAAATGATCTTTTTAAAGCCTGCTCATCAACAACGTTTGTTTATGAAATATAAACAAGTTCAAGTAGTCACATTTAAACACTTTAATGGACTGTCCTTAACTTGCATGCATGCATCAAATCTATCTAATTCACCTTTCCAGGTAAGTTCCCAGGTAGGGGTGTTACATTTCCGTCAACTTAAATGCCTCAGCCTAGACAGAACCCGCCTCAGAGAAAAGGTCCCTTATAGATAGATTTGCTACACTTTAACCTTTTATTTGCCAATTTAATCCTATTAAACTGATTAAAAGATTAAAGCCTTAAAGTTGCTAATCATATTAGAACCGTGATCTTAGGTCTATGTGATCCAAGTTTTAAACATTTTAAAACATGAATTAAACCTAAGTGAGCATGCATGTCTTTCTTATTTCTTTTAGTTCTAATTTCTCTTTAACTCTTAAAAAGAAACAACTAAAAAATATTGCGCATAACGAGGCATTTATAAGAATTATAAAGTAACCTATGTGTCATGCTTCATGCAATGTTCGGTCATTACTATATAACTTTTATATAACGCGTAATAACCAAGCAAACATGCTATCATTCACCCTTATACTATAACAATTATAATATAAAGATGATGTATGTCAATGCTTTTTATGCATGCATAAATATAACTCTTATATTATATGATGCATGAGCATGCTCTTACATAATTAAAATCGTGCTTCTCTAAATTATAACAATTACAATAAAGAGATGATGCATGATCAATGCATAACCTAAGGTGGGATTTACTATATGTGCATACCATATGACATATAAAACATACATCACATGTATTAAACAAATAGATTAATGGACCAGGATGAGCCTTTAAATAAAAAAAGAACCGAAATGAAAAAACCTATCTATTACATTTTTCATCGAGCAAACTAGTTCACAGGCGAATCGGGCCTTGAACCGCCAGAAGGTCTCCATCGTGTAGCAATCTTTAGTAGGTAGACGATCGTTCAGCGCGCACTAGACGATAGGAACTTTAGCAAACAATCACGTAGACGACGACGAGGCTGTGAAGCCTGATCGTCCATGCGATTGTGTAGCACGACGATAGGTAAACGATTTACCTTGAGTTATTAAGCGATTGTTTAGTCAGTTACTAAACGATGAAGCTTGTTGACCTAAACAATCGTCTAGCGCGCTTTAAACGATATGCGAGCGTCTGATCGTCTAACTGATGCGTGCAACTTGGTAAATGATTTACCTTGCGATGCTAAGCGATCGTTTCGTCAGTTACTAAACGATGAAGCTTGTTGACCTAAACAATCGTCTAGCTCGCGCACGCATTAAATGATACTTAGCGATCACATGCCCGATCGTCAACCCGATACGACCAACTCTTGATTGCATACTCATTAACTATGAGTACAGTCCACTAAAGATCCACAGTTGTACTCTTTTTACTATAGATATATTTCTGTATCTACAAATATAGACCAATAACAACAAGTTAGTTCTTCACAAATGTTCGTAACTCCAACTGAGTCAAATTACCGTTTTATCCTTGGGTTGCCTTTGATTTCTTAAGTACCAGTGCTTCTCTAATGAACAACCTGTTTATGGTCCAACCAATAAACAGAAAGCCTTCTCGGGCCAATGAGAGAGCAGGGCCCTTTGTTCAAGTCCTAGAGACACTACTTAAGGAAACATTCATCTACTTACCCCTGAGGCGGGAAAGAGTGAATTCCATCTTGTATTATTATGTTCATAGCTCCTAACTCGATCTTATCCCCAAAATGGTAAGCATATTGGGTCGGCGAACTGGCACCCTCACCCATACAAATCAAAGGACAATCCTTCGTGAATAAGAATTCATAATATACCCAGGATTAAGATTAAGTTGCTTAGTCATCCTATTAAAATAGGAACCTAATTAGTTTATGATGTTACATCTAGTAGTTAATATTTCGCAATCCGATCTTATGTAAACTCATTGCATAGGATACCCTCTATTCGTATGTCAGCTACACAAATGTGTTGGATCATTGCGTCTATATCAAATACAAAGTGGATCGTATGCATAGTGTTACTAGGATAAGGTACCCAACCTTATCCCTATACTATAGACTCTTCAGGCTGTATCTCGAACATTGTTCCCTAAATGTCTCTGTTGGGATTTGTGTCCTAATTCTTTCGGAGTCTCGTTGTTTTGTAAAGATACACATTGTTTAATGAATAAAATAAATGTTATTTAATTCTAGCATTTACTCATATCCAATAAACAAAGCTCCTTGGTTATCTTATGTGAGATTAAGCATGTATATGTGATATACAAGTGATCATGTCTTAAGTGATAACCTAAATAGATCTGTAGTATAAGGATTAAGGTGGAATACCTGATCCTTGTGACACTACGGATATGGCCCACTTTGTAAAGGTTTGCAAGTGTTGTAAACTACTACAGATGGTAGATTCTAACCATTCATGTGAAGATATGCGAGCGGGGGTGTCCTATACAAAGAGTTTGTATAAGACCTGGACCATGAGATGACTAGACTCTGTATATAACGTCGTTGATACTAGAGACTTACATCTCACCTAAACGTCCATAGGTGACACGACCTCAATCCTGAGTGTTTTGGGAACTCTTGCCTTTGAGAGCGGTTCTTTGATTAGTATGGGTGAGAGTGGCTAGATTGCCAACTCAACATACCTACCTTTTTGGGGACTTGTCTGATCTGGGAGCTAGGAAATCAATCCACAAGATGGAATTCACTCCTTTCCCGAAGTAGGAATAAGTAGAGAGATTGTTCCCTTAAGGCTGATTCCGGGGCTTGAACATAGTGGACACAGCTTCTCTTTGGAAGAGAAGACTTAGTCATAGTAGGACTATAACTT
This sequence comes from Benincasa hispida, assembly GCF_027475165.1. Lineage (NCBI taxonomy): Eukaryota > Viridiplantae > Streptophyta > Magnoliopsida > Cucurbitales > Cucurbitaceae > Benincasa > Benincasa hispida. The sequence continues at coordinate 45,332,174 of NC_143486.1, forward strand.
ATGTTCATTAAAGAGACCAGTGGTACTTAAGGAGACAGATGTAACTACAGGGGCATAAAAATGTTATTGGCTCAACTGTACTTACGAGCAATCTATGAAGGATTGTCACACTGTTGATTGGTTAAAATGGACACATAATATATATGTGGTAAGGAGAGTTCAGTTGTCGGTCTTTAGTGGAGTGCCTGACAGTTAACAGATAGTGGATCTCGTGACTAAAGAGTTTAGTCAGTTATTCACGTACCGCTGAAGCTTCGAGCTACAGATTCATAAGGTCCCCTTGGTAGCTCAATGGATTCAGTTGAGGATTAGTTCTTGGTGTTGATTTGAAATGTTCAAATTGACAAGAGGTATTTTGATTATATATGATATAATCGATATGATGTATGAGATACATCTAGTGGAGGATTGATGTAAATGAGATTTATATTAAGTACCATGGAATAGAAAAAGAACTATGGTTTATATGTTTCATAAGATGAAATATTAAAACTATAGGTTATAAATATAGTATGATAAGTTGGTTATCATTTATATTTATAATAATATTAATTATTGGATAATTAGTTCTTTTTCTTTAATAACCAATTGAGTAGGTGGTTATTGGATTTTCATGGTAATCGTGAGATAAAAGGAAAATGGTTTTCCTAATTTTAGTAAGATTTACAAACTATTGAAAAGTTTTTCATAAAAAGTTTTGGAGATTTCCCTCTCGGTGAAAAAAGATCTCACGGTAGTCGTCAAGTAAATATAGATTTACTAAACGACGGCTTGGACGAGCTAATCGATCGTGCAGTGGCGAGCTAAGCGATCGTATAGTATTTACTAAACGATTGCATAGCTTTTGCTAGACGATCGCTTGTCCAAAGTAAACGATCGTGTAGTGTATGTAGGCGACAGACCGAGCTAAACGATGAGCTAAACGATCGCATAGTTTTTGCTAGATGATCGCTTAGCTTTAGCTAAACGATTGGCCATTGACCTACACGATAGGTCTCCGTCATCTCCCACTTTCCCAGTCATGTACATGATCGATGTTTCCTCCTTCGTCTGCCTCATTCTAAGTTCGAATAGAGCCCACCCTCTGAATTCTCACACCGAGAATACCAAGATAGCCTTGTTGGTGGTGTTATACTCAACTCGACACCGTCGAGGTGCTATAGAGGTCGTTCGTGCTGTTGTTGAGGAGTTCGTGGCCAAGGCGATCGTTGAAGATGAGTGCAAAGAGTTTGTGCTGTGTTGCGGTCGTGTAGATCGAGCGTTTGAGGTTGCTATTGTTCGAGCGGTCGTGCGCAAAGGAGCATGGAGACGCATCTTCAAATGTTCGTAGAGTATTCTCTTTATTCATTTGAGTTTTCATGCTGTAATTTCTATATTAATTGCATAACCGCTTGTTTTTTGTACGGCTGTAAATGTTATGTTCATTCATGATTGTGATTCGGAATAATTTTATTTTCGCTGCTCATGAAAATCTCGGATTCGATTTCCTCCAGTCTCCATATACAGTTCAAGACTCATAAGGCAGCTTGGATGCTAGTTTATTGGATTTAGGGTTATTAAGATAAAAATAGACAAATAACACAAACAATAACATTTATTGAATTAATATCTATAACTCTTTATTGATGACGGACAATAACATTTACTATCTACGAGTTTTAGGGCATAAAACCCAATAGATTGACTGAAGGATGACTATTGAGACTGTTTTGAAAACTCTTGAGTTATATTACTATGATTGTTATAATACGATATGACTTGATATGCCTTTAGATGTTGTATGTTGCATGATAGACTGCTGGTGACTGTTAGCACACCTATCCGACTATGTACATCCCTTGTGTATGTTTGGCGTCCTTATGGGATTTCCACCTATGCTTATGATTTTGTGACACTTTTAAGTCACTTCCTAGGAAAGTGTGCCTTCGGGTTCACCCCTTATGCCTATGCCTATGCCTATGCCTACGCCTATGTTCGGGATACACACCTTTGTCTTGATAGGAAGGCTAACATGTTCACCTAGTGGACTCAGTAGTGGGTCGCTTATTGAGTATTTTATACTCACCCTTTTCTATGATAGGTTTTCAGGTAAAGGCAAGGACAAATTGACGAATGACAAGAAGAATCTGTGACTGGGCCTATGGGACTAGACAATGTTTCCACATATACTTTTCTCATGTTTTCATGTTTTGGTTTAGAAGTTGAACATTTAAATTCTTTGATTGTTTTATTTAGTTATTTAATTAATTTATTTGAAATTAAAGTTAGGAGTATCTCGAGCAAAGATTTTTATGGTTTTATTTTTTTAACTCAACTTTTAATAAAACAGATTTGCTCTTTTCATTTTAGTTTGCAAGAGACCTATTTTCAAGCTTATGCGTGCATATAGTAACGTCCTCCCAGTAGATGTTAGAAATTCGAGTCGTTACAGTTGGTATCAGAGCCTAAGTTTTAGGTTTTGTAGACTGACTTATATTGTATGTCCAAAATGTCCCAATGGCTCATTAACATATTTTTCATCATCGTCAGGTATGTCCTATCAATTAAAAGTTTTATGATAGTGGTGCATGAAAGTATTTGCTTAAACTTTAAGAACTGAGTGATTTTTCCTTTAATTTAATTCAAAATTAAAATTTTAATTGTTTTAGAATTTAAAACGTTTGTAACTCTCAACTTCTACTTCTATAAAAATGAGTTTTTCTTGATCACCATTTTTCAACAATACCTAAAGCTTCGTTTGATCTATTTTGTTCTCTCAGTGCATTGTTCTTCAAGTTTTTTTTATCTTTAAAGCACCTCAAGATGTTGTTGTATTCAAATAGTAAAGAAGACATGTCTTACGTTTATTTCTCAAATCTTAAGATTGCGATGTGATACCTCAATTTTGATGAAATTGAATAAGAATTTTTGTCTACCCATTATTATGAAGAAATGAGTGCATAAGGGTTTGTTTTTTTTAAAAAAAAGGTTTTTTTAAATTTTTATAATACATATTTAAAAATTTGTTGAAAAAATAAAAAGAAATAATGATCTATCTATTTTGTGGAATGTGTACAATTAAGGTCTTGAATTGTCTTTGTTACTTTTTTGAGTTTTTTTTTTTAATTTTATATTATTATTTTATTTAAAATGATTATTGAAAAGATAATAGATCAACTATTACATGCTTATGTTCTTTTATTGAATAAAAAATCATATAACATTATGTTTAAATTTTTTAATAAATTATAAATAGTAAATTAATTGTCAACAATACATTAAAAAAAATAAAAATGTTGTACTTATTAAAAAATAAAAGGATGAGCCACCAAAAGTTTTACTCCTTCGTTCACAATGAATTACCAGAAACTTTCTTTAATTATAATAAACAACTTTAAGTAATATTTTATTTAAATTATAAAATGATACATATTTTAATTTTTCTTAAAATAAAAATATGTATGCCTTTGCAGGTGGTAAAATTAGTACCTACAAATCTTTTTAATGATAATGAGATATCGTTTGGTAACTATTTTATTTTTAGTTTTTAAAAATTTAGCTTATTTTCTTCTTATTTTTTATAATGGTTGCATCTTTTTTAAGTACAATAATTGAATTTTTAGCCAAATTCTAAAATCAAAAATAAGTTTTTAAAAACTACATTTTTTTAGTTTTCAAAACTTGGCTTGGTTTTTTGAACCATTGGTCAAAGGTAGATAATAAAGAAAAAAATTTAGAGGTAGAAATAATGTCTATAGCTCAACTGGATCAATAACTTTGTTTTACACTAGAAACTAATCTTCCCTGGTCTAAGGCAACACAACAGGAACAAGATGTCAGGCTTCCTCGAATGTGATTGTTATTTTTTTAACTAAACCAAAGGCTCGTTTGGTAACAATTTTGTTTTTTACTTTTGTTTTTGAAAATGAAGCCTATGAACATTACTTTCACCTCCAAATTTCTTCCTTTGTTATCTACTTTTCACCCATAGTTTAAAAAACCAAGCCAAAATTTGAGAACTAAAAAAGTAGCTTTCAAGAAGTTGTTTTGTTTTTAGAATTCGGCTAAGAATTCAACCATTGTATTTAAGAAAAATGTAAATCATTATAACAAATGTATATTAAATATATTTAATTTTTAAAAACAAAAATAAAAAACTAAATGGTTACCAAATACAGCCCAAATGATTAACAACGAGCCTAAATGTTTTTTTTTTAATGATATTTTAACATTTTGGATTTTTACATAAGAAACCTATCTTTGACCATATATTTTCATAAATATCTTTAAATTTGATTTTTTTCAAAAAAGTCTTAGTGTTATTTTTGGATAGTTTTATCCATTTTTTATTTATATTCGTTTTTTTATATATATTTATTCTATTTTCGAAGCTACTTTAATAATGAAGAGAGAAAATATATTTATTATATAAAGAGAAAATGTATTTAATATAGTTTTTCTCATTTATCGATTGGAGAGAGAAAATGCATTTATTTTTATTTTTTCTATTTTTCAATTCGGAAAAAAATTTATATAATGAAATTTTATTTTCTATTTACGTTGGTTTTCACATATCAATTATCAATTTATTGTTTTTTTTTACGGATTAATGGTTATTTTAAATATACCTTAAAATATTTTAACGGATTCATGATTATTTTAATTATACCTTAGAACATTTTGTTAGATATTTGAAAATATTTAACCAATATATGGAATATACTACAGTTTATAAATTAGAAATTAACTCAAAATGTTTGACATAAATCGCAGTTTAAACCGATATATGAAATATACCACAGTATATAAATCTTCATAAATTTCATTTACATCATAATATATATATATATATATATATATATATATCATAACACAATAAGTCTAAATTAAAAAAAAAACACTTGTTTATATCAAATAAACTAATACATATACTACAGTATATATTTCCTACAAAAGCTAAAAAAAAGTACATATTTGTATCACAGTATATATAAAAAATAGGAAAAAAATAAAGTCCATTTTCATATGGGGATTATAATACATAACCCTTCATCTTCAGCCATGGCTGCCACGGATCTTTCTCCCCATTGTTGTCGATCGGATTTGTTCGCCTCATCGTGTCATCGATCGAATCTGCTCAACCCGTCACCGTCGATTCGCCCCATGTCGTTCATGCCATTGATTCGTCCCAAGTGGTTCGTGTCATCGTGTCGAGTCATCAATTCACCTCACATCGTCGTCTACTGCCTGTAACTCACACTGTCGGACGGAGAAAAGAGATGGAGGGGAAAGGAAAAAAGAGGGGGAAGAGTAAGAAATTTGGTCTGAATTATAGGAGAGAGAATATATTTTCATATATTATTGGGGAGAGAGAATATACATGAGAGGAAGAGAATATGCATAGAGGAGAGAAAAAGAAATATATATATGAAAGAGTAAAATATGTAGTGGAAGTATCAAGGATCCATAAGCTTTCTAATTCACTAATTTTAGCAAAAACTAAAGCATGCTCTTCTCAAAAAGTGGGTTTTCTGAACATACCTTTGATGAACTCTCCAAGAAAACGCCTGTTCAGCTGCTGTCTTCATTTGTTATCAACATGAACCACCTCAAAGCCTTCCCTACTATACTCTTGGAGCTTTAAGCAGAGTTGTGGGACTCAAGAACAGCTTGAAGATGTGAAGAAACTAGAGAAACTCACAGCAGCTTGACTGAAGAAGACAGCTTTTTCTTCAGAAAAATTTTCTCTCGAAATTCTGTATTATCCTCTTTCTCCAACAACTCCACTCTTCTTTATATATAATAGATGAACATACAAAGAGATGGAGTGCATGTCTTGCAGCTCATGCTTGAAGAATTAAAGTAAAGAAGATAATGCATTTTGTGTGAGCATAAAGATGATGGTAATGGAAAAATCCCATTTTCCATTTTTGTGCAACATGCAAACGATTTTCCATCTTTTTTTTAAAACCAAAAATGATTTTAAATCATTTTAATTCGAATTTTCATTTTCTTAAATTAATTTAAAAATAATTAATTTAATATCAAATATTAAATTACTATTTGCACAATAATCATCTTTATATATTTAAATCATATTTAAATATTTATTCTCTTGTTCTGTTTAATTTGAACATTTCAAATTAATCTCTCAAGCTATCTTAAAGATTATCCATTTACGAGCTAGTAGGGGGACCTCGCGGACCTACAGATCATGGGCTCCAACGATTCGAGATTAATCGGCTAAACTCATTAGTCCGATCTAACCCCCATTCGTTAACTAATGGGACACTCCATTATAGCTCATAGTTGAACTCCCCTCACTATAGATATATTATGTCCACTTAATAACCATAATCAGTAAGTCGATCTTTCACAGGTAGTTCATAATCACAGCTAGGTCAAAAATACTGTTTTACCCCCGTGACTACATCTTGTTCCTTAAGTTCCTACTGATCCTCTAATGAACAATTATGATTCATAATCTCTATAAATCAAATCCTTTCTCTATCAGAAGAAGGCAGGGCCTCGATTGTTCAAGACATGGAGTCAGTACTTAAGAGAACAACCTATCTCTAACCCTAAATAGGGTAAGAGTGAATTCCATCTTGCAATGTTATGTCCCCAGCTATTCATCCGGTCTTATCCCCAAAATGGTAAGCTTATTGAGCAGTGCTGTTGAACTACTCTCACCGTTTGCAGATCAAAGGATAATCCCAAACAAACAGGAGTTCATAGCTAGCTCAGGATTAAGATCGAGTTAACCTAGGTTATATAATAAATGAAATAGTCAGTTTTAACAGTAAACGGTCGTTATAAAGAAAAGTGACTATTTTCGTGGTCCAGTCTATATGCAAACTCATTGCATAGGATGCCCTCACTCTCGTGTCTCAACATGAATGATTTGTGGATCACATTGTTTGTAGCACCTTACAACTTCTTGTAACAACTATAGAGTGAGCCGCATCAATAGTATTACCAGGATGAGATATCCAATTTCATCTGTATACTTATTAGACCATTTAGGCTATATACTGTCAACTTGATCCTGTTTATGTCACTACATAAAATTACAGTATTCAGACTACAGCCAAGGATGCGTTTATTAGATTTTCATAATAAGATGCAAAATCAACATGTCATTGTTATTGATAAAATAGAATGTTTAACACGAACTGCGAGTTCTAGGACATTTCCAAAAATCTCCCACTTGGACTAAAACTCTAATGAGAACAAATATATATAATATAATGTTGAGATACATAATGGAAAAAATACAATAAACTCGGGCATCTACAATACCATAGACATTCTCCCACTTGCCCTAGATTACACTACTCGGAGTCCTAGTCCCACTAGGTGGCCCTCGAAAAGTTTAGCTGAGAGGGCTTTGGTGAAAGGATCAGCAAGGTTGTCTTCAGAGGCTATCTTTGTGACGAGCACATCTCCTTTGTGTACAATCTTCCAGATGAGATGGTACTTTCGTTCAATGTGTTTTCTACGCTTGTGACTCCCGGGTTCCTTTGAGTTAGCAACTGCACCACTGTTGTCACAATACAGTGTGATAGGCAGCTGCATATTTGGAACGACTTCCAAATCAACTAAGAATTTGCGTACCATACTACTTCCTTAGCAGCTTCGCATGCAGCCACATATTCCGCTTCCATGGTGGAGTCAACGATACAACTTTGCTTGATGCTTCTCCAAACTATAACTCCTCTGTTAAGAGTAAAAACTGATCCCGAAGTAGATTTCTTGGAATCTACGTCAATCTGAAAATCAGAATCAGTGTATCCCGTAAGGATCAAATCCTTAGGTCCATACACAAGCATATAGTCCCTCGTTCACCTAAGATACTTGAGGATATTTTTTACAGCAGTCCAATGACTGTGTCCAGAATTAGATTGGAACCTGACAATTCCAACTGCAAAACATATGTCGGGACGTGTACATAACAAAGCGTACATCAAACTCCCAACTGCAGAAGCATATGGAATTCTGTTCATCTTCTCAACCTTTTGAGGTGTCTTAGGACATTGTTTCTTTGACAAATGAATTCCATGCCTGAAAGATAATAAACCTTTCTTGGAATTTTGCATATTATACCTTGACAACATCTTGTCAATATAAGATGCCTGAGACAGTGCTAATGTTCTATTCTTTCGGTCTCGAAAGATCTGTATTCCTAGAACATACTAAGCATCACCCAAATCTTTCATTTGAAATTGAGATGCTAACCATTTCTCTACGTCCGCAAGAAAGCTTATCTCATTCCAAATGAGCAAGATATCATCAACATACAGAACTAAGACTGCTACAGTTTTGTTGACTATCTTCTTGTATACACAAGATTCGTCAACGTTCTGTTCAAAGCCATAAGATTTGATCGCAGTGTCAAATTTTATATTCCAGGATCTGGATGCTTGTTTCAATCCATAAATGGATCGATTAAGCTTACAAACTTTCTATTCCTGTCCTATTTCGACGAACCCCTCTAGTTGAGACATAAAAATACTTTCATCAAGATAGCCATTCAAAAAAGCTGTCTTGACATCCATTTGTCATATTTCATAGTCATAATATGTGGCAATAGCAAGAAGTATTCTTATTGATTTAATCATGGCAACAGGAGAAAAAGTTTCTTCATGATCAACTCCTTTTCTTTGGGTAAAACCCTTTGCCACGAGCCTGGCTTTATAGGTCTGTATCTTGCCAGTTTGGTCTCGTTTTCTCTTGTAGATCCACTTACAACCTATAGATGTAACACCTTGTGGTTGATATACAAGTTCCCAGACTGAGTTGAAGTACATAGACTCCATTTCATCGTCCATGGCTTTTATCCATTTTTCCCTGTCAACATCTTTCATTGCCTTCTTAAAGGTTAATGGATCCTCTATACCATCATCTTGTATGATGTTTTGAGTTTCTGTTAAACTCGTGTAGTGTTCAGGTTGTTGAATAACCCTCCAACTACGACGAGGCATCCCCAACTCTTGGGATGGACGTGACGGGACAACAACCGTTGTTGATGGACCAGCTTGATCAACAACTCTTGTTGATTTATCTGTAGTATCTTTAGACAGTTCTTGCAATATTAGTTTACTGCGAGGTAGATGATTCTTAATATGATCCTCTTCCAAGAAAGTTTCATTTTTCGATACAAACACTTTATCTTCTTGGGGATCATAAAAGTATCCTCATTTTGTTTGCATGGGATATCCTACAAATAGGCATAATTTTGAACGTGTTTCCAATTTTTTAGGATTCTGTACCAACACGTGTGCTGGATAACCCCAGATGCGGAAATGGCGTAAACTTGTCTTGCGTCATTTCCACAATTGATATGGTGTTTCTAAAATACTTTTGGATGGAACAACGTTTAGAATATAAACTACAGTATGTACTGCATATCCCCAAAAAGATTGAGGTAATTAAGCATAACTCATCATAGATCGAACCATGTCTAACAAGGTTCGATTTCTTTTCTGTAACACCATTTTATTGTGGTGTTCCAAGTGATGTGAGTTGGGATTGAATTTCATGATCTACTAGATAGTTCTGGAATTTTAAATCCATATACTCACCAACTCGATCAGATCGAAGTGTTTTAATTCTTTTACTTAACTGATTTTCAATCTTAGCCTTAAATTCTTTGAACTTTTCAAGAGTTTCAGACTTGTGACTGATTAAGTAAATATAGCCATATCGAGAGTAATTGTCAATAAAACTGACGAAGTACTGATATCCTCTTCGAGCTTTAACATTCATCGGATCACAAAGGTCTGAATGTATAAGTTCAAGAGGTTATTTGGCACGAAGACCTTTGTCAGAAAAAGATCTTTTCGTCATTTTTCCCTCAAGACATGATTCACGTGGAGTTAGAGAACTGTCTTCTAACTGATTTAGATGACCGTTCTTTTACCAATCTCTCAATCCTGTTGAGATTAATGTGACCAAGCCTGAGGTGCCAAAGATAGGCGTTAGAAGAAATTTTCTGCTTTTTATTATGAGTTTCAGCTGTTTTAAACATCTCTATATTTAAAATAGCTTTTGCTTCCATTGGTTGTAATATGTATAAGTTATTTGCAAGTCTAGCAGAACAAATATGAACACCTTTTAAACAAACAAACACTTCATTATATTTAAAAGATACACTGTACATATTTTCTAAAAGACAAGAAATGGAGATCAAATTTCTTTTCATCTTAGGTACAAAGAACACATTCTTGAGTAAGATAAAAGAATCTCCAAAAAACAACTTCACATCTCCCACTACTTTAGTTGAAATGACTTCACCTTTGCCCATCTTGAAAGTCATCTCATATTCAGAAAGTCTTCTCCAAGAACTAGTTTCCTATAGAAAAGTACAAACGTGATTAGCGACGCCTGAATCTAATATCTAGGTAAGGTGAGAATTTCCCACTATACATGTTTCAACAACTAGTAAATCATATTTACCTTGTTTATTCTTTTCTATTTTCTTTTCAGCCAGATATTTTGGGTAATTACGCTTCCAATGCCCAACCTCTCCACAATGGAAACATTTTCCCTTGGGAGTTTTGTTTTTGTTTTTCTTCGCAGCGGTTTTCTTTTTCCCTTTTCCTTTATTTTTCATTTGTACGGTTTTATCCTTAGAAGAATAAGGACTAGCTTTCTTATCATCAACGGGTTTCGTACCAGACGTAGACCCTTTGTAAAACTTTTTCAGTTTAAAAATAACATTTATTTCCTTTTCCTTGAGTTTCATCATCGTTTGATAAGTTTTCAATTCATTCAACAACGTCGTTATGTTATAAGTGATTTTTTTCATGACAACATTTGTCTTGAACGGCAGATAGCTCTCAGGAAGAGATTCTAGTATCATGCTCACCTGACTTGTTTCGTCTATCATAGCCCCGTGAGCCTCTGTGATGTTAAAATGGACCATCATGTCAAGAACATATTCTCTTACATTGGTCTCATTCGTCATACGTGTTACATACACATATTTAATGGCTTCATGTCTAACAGACGATGACGGTTGCCCGAACATCTCTTGTAATAATGCCATGATCTCACAAGCTATGGGCATGACCTCATGTTTCTTGTTGAGTACATCAGATATACTTGCCAAGATATAGGTTCGGACTTTTTCGTTCACCCTTACCCACCTATCATAAACATCTCGAACATTTTGGGTCGCCATTGAACTGGGAACTGGAGGACACTCCTCCGTTAAACCAAACCTCAAGTCATCTACTACTAATATTGTATTGATATTTGATTTCCAATTGGAGTAACCCTCTCCGTTAAATTTTTCAGAAGCAAGCAGTTGTATAATCGAGTTCGACATTGCTGAAACATTTTAAACAAATTCTATTAAATATGCATCTAAATCCATTTTAGCAAAACTAATAAAGTACCCAATAAATCTTTATTTATTTGCAACAATACTTAAGTGATTTAGAACAAGTGCTACCGTGGGGCAGTCAAGAATTCCTTCACAGAAATAAAACAGTTCTTGATCAAATACTATTATTTAGAATAATCATATCCCAATAGTTCTTTTGGTTATTGTTTTCGGTCAATATCTTTATTAATACTTAGTAATTCTTATAAGTGTGACCCGCCATTTTCAGATCTTATAGAACGGTATGAATATGCCTCTGAGAGAGAAGACAATATCCAAGACAGAACTATAAGATCTATTCATTTTACTTAAGCTTGGGTTGTTCCAAATCCTATGTTATAACCCTCCGTAGGGATCACCGCGGTTAACGACTAGCTAGTGCCGCATAAAAACAACAACAGGCGCAACATAGGAATCTCACGGTTTAAACTAATGAAGGAGACCATAGGACAATGTTGACACATTTCCTTCACCCACTTACTATGAACCACTTCCCTCATTCACCTTGTTATTGACCCATGCAAACACTTTTCATATGGAGCAGTCGAGGTAAAATCGACAAGAAGCCGAGCATGGATCTCACGGTGTGAACTCTTGAGGACGTGAGAACTAATAACTATATATCAAAAATATTGTTAATCTCCCACTGAAGTGTTCTAAATGTTTGGGTAATTTACTTAGGCATGACGGCTAATTTCATACAACCCAAGTCTAAGTGGTTTTTTCCAAATATAACTCTTATAATTGGATTTAACCTACAATGTGTAGGTGATAAACCATTTTATTACCTCACATCGCTCACGCAAGCTCATAAAATTTGTTAACAACTCTCAATTGTTCGGTCATAATCCCCAGGTAGAAGATGTTTCGTAAACCGTCAACTTAAGCACCCCCAGCCTTAGACAGGTTTAGGAACCGATATGAGTTTGTAACCATATTTTATAAGACAACAATCTATTTTAACGATTAAAATTAGTTGTTAACCTAAGTGAGCATGCAACTGTTCTTTGTTATGGATTTTAAACGTCTAACCAATTTTATAACAACTTACAAAATTTAGACATGCTTAAACATTCACAATATTCAACAAAGGTATCTAATATAACTATTATATTAAACATAACCCTAACATGCATACTATATATTATAACAATATAACATACTGTCAATGCAAGTAACATGCTTCCTAGATGGGATTTTAAATCTACATGGCATACTGTATGCATATCCATGAATTTATTTAATTATCACATACATCTCATTAAACAATTAAATACTAGCTGTTATGGTTTTCGTTTTGGCATAAACAAGCAAACAGACAGCTAACTTACAAATAGCTTCAAAACTATCTTTGAACCGCTCAAACCACTCCAAATTGAACCCAAAACAACTTGAACCAGGCTGGACGAGTCTGAACCGGACCAACAAAGCTTGAACCGGACCAACCACAACCATTTGAGGCTAAACCAGATTGAACCTTGAGTAAACCGGTCGAACCAGTTGCTTTCGATCCAACCTCAATATGTTGCTAAGGCCAATTGTGTAACGCATGGATCTAATCGTCTAGTTTCATCACCTGGGGTTGAGAGGAAGTACACGATCGTATAGTGTTTCCTGAAACCTGAACGATTGTTTAGCTCTATCGCATAGGACTAAACGATCGTTTAGTTCCATCGCAGTGTAATCGCTTAGCTCCATCGCATAGTACTAAACGATCGCATAACACCATCACCCAGCGCATTCAATCGTTGTTTAGTATCCGGTCGCAGCTACACGGTCACATAGCTCCATCGTATAAAACATCATCACTTCGCATAACATTTATCTACACGATCACTTAGCTCCACGACCAAACAAACGCTCAGTGCTATCGCATAGCACTTCATCGTATCGTTTAGCGTGCATCGTTGCTGAATGATTGTATAGCGTCATCGTTTAGCAAAATCAACGTATCGTCTAGTCCCCACGACAAAAACTAAACGATTGCGTAATGCTATCGTATAACAAATGAACGCATCGCTTAGCTCCCGCAGGTACACAATCGCATAGCATTCAACATCACAACGATCAGCACATATTACTAAACGACCGTCTAGCTTTTCTTCTCATCGTGTAACGTCTGGAGCTGAACGATCGTTTAGCAACTGGACCTCAGCAATAGATTTAAGCAGAAGCTGAAAAATCTCGAACAGTAGCTCGACCTCCTTCGCTTCTTTCTTCAATTACATCTTAATTTCAACTCTAATGACTCCAAATAAATTATAGACTCTTGCTAACACATAAATGCTCATCAAACAAGAGCCAATTACAAATTTAATTGAGAAATTAAAGAGAATTAAAATACCAAAACAGAGAAAACTATAGCAGTGCATCAGTTTCATATTTATCATGAAAAAACCCCCATCATGCCAAAATTTGACTGAATGGAAAGCTTAAAAGATGCTCTGATACCAATTGAAAGAGTAAAACAACATGCAGTGGAAGTATTAAGGATCCATAAGCTTTCTAATTCACTAATTTTAGCAAAAACTAAAGCATGCTCTTCTCAAAAAGTGGATTTTCTGAACATACCTTTGATGAACTCTCCAAGAAAATGCCTGTTCAACTGCTGTCTTCACTTGTCATCAACATGAACCACCTCAAAGCCTTCCCTACTATGCTCTTGGAGCTTTAGGCAGAGTTGTGGGACTCAAGAATAGCTTGAAGATGTGAAGAAACTAGAGAAACTCACAGCAGCTTGACTGAAGAGGACAACTTCTTCTTCAGAAAAATTTTCTCTCGAAATTCTGTATTATCATCTTTCTCCAACAACTCCACTCTTCTTTATATAATAGATGAACATGCAAAGAGATGGAGTGCATGGCTTGTAGCTCATGCTTGGAGAATCAAAGTAAAGAAGATAATGCATTTTGTGTGAGCATAAAGATGATGGTAATGGAAAAATCCCATTTTCCATTTTTGTGCAACATGCAAACGATTTTCCATCCTTTTAATATCAAATATTAAATTAATTTTTACACAATATCATCTTTATATATTTAAATTATATTTAAATATTTATTCTCTTGTTCTGTTTAATTTGAACATTTTAAATTAATCTGTCAAACTACCCTAAAACTTATCCATTTACGAGCTAGTAGGGGGACCTCGCGAACCTACAGATCATGGGCTCCAACGATTCGAGATTAATCGGCTAAACTCATTAGTCCGATCTAACCCCCATTCGTTAATTAATAGGACACTCCACTATAGCTCATAGTTGAACTCCCCTCACTGCAGATATATTATGTCCACTTAATAACCATAATCAGTAAGTCGATCTTTCACAGGTTGTTCTTAATCACAGCTAGGTCAAAAATACCGTTTTACCCCTCTGACTACATCTTGTTCCTTAAGTTTCTACTGATCCTTTAATGAAAAATTCTGATTCATAATCTCTATGAATCAAATCCTTTCTCTATCATGAGAAGGCGAGGCCCCGATTGTTCAAGACATGGAGTCAGTACTTAAGAGAACAACTTATCTGCTAACCCTAAATAGGGCAGGAGTGAATTCCATCTTGCAAAGCTATGTCCCCAGCTATTCATCTAGTCTTATCCCCAAAATGGTAAGCTTATTAAGCAGTGTTGTTGGACTACTCTCACCATTTGCAGATCAAAGGATAATTCCGAACAAACAGGAGTTCATAGCTAGCTCAGGATTAAGATTGAGTTAACCTAGGTTATATAATAAAAGAAATAGTCAGTTTTAACAGTAAACGGTCGTTATAAAGAAAAGTGACTATTTTCGTGGTCCAGTCTATATGCAAACTCATTGCATAGGATGCTCCTGCTCTCATGTTTCAACATGAATGATTTGTGGATCACATCGTTTGTAGCACCTTACAACTTCTTGTAACAACTACAGAGTGGACCGCATCCAATAGTGTTACTAAGATGAGATATCCAATTTCATCCGTATACTTATTAGACCATTTAGGCTATATACTGTCAACTTGATCCTATTTATGTCACTACATAAAGTTATAGCATTCAGACTATAGCCAATGATGCGTTTATTGAATTTTCATAATCAGATGCAAAATCAACATGTCATTATTATTGATAAAATAAAATGTTTAACACGAACTGCGAGTTCTAGGACATTCCCAACAATGTAAATATATAACGTAGGTGAAGACTAAATTGTAAATAGTCATAAATATTAATGAAAATAGAGAGATCAATAGATTTTTTTTTAAAAAAAATGAAATGTTCAAGAATATGTGCTATTCTTTAGGCGTTTTAGGTAGAAATCCCCAACATTTTTTACGTTCAAAATATAGAATTTAGTTGTCTTCTCTTTTTCCTGCGGATGATAAATGAACGGCCCAGATTTTATCAGATTAAAATAAACGGCTAAAAACGAGAAAAATCAACCTTCCTTTTATGAATTTGATTTTTACCATTATCTTCTGGTCAGCAAGGCACTTGCTCTCTCTCCCAAAACCACACCAACAAAATTGGAGAGCATCTTGGCTTCAATTTTGAGAATTACCCAGATCAACAAACTTCAAATTGAGTCCCTAATGTCCCTGAAAATGGCTTTACAGACGAGTTTGTCTCTTCATCGTTCGCCATCTCTTTCTCCTTCTCATTCCTTCCTTCCATTTGGGTCTCTTCAGCTCAAGCCTCACAATCTCGCTCTTCAGGTGAGATTTCATGTTTTCTTCTTATGCATGATTACATTTCTTTCATGGATGATTCTGTTTTCTTTAACATTCAAAACTTGGGGTTGTTCGTATATCATGCTAGTGAGCTTCAGTTATTGAATTCTGGTTGAAATTTGAGGAATTGGGGAAGGTTATGGCTGGAAATTCGAATTCCATTTTTGAATTCTCGTATTTTGGATAGTATGTCAGTACGTTTTGCGCTTGAATTTATGTTTTCTTTAACATACAAAAATGGGGTTGTTCGTATATTATGCTAGTGAGCTTCGGTGAATCCTGGTTGAAATTTGAGGAATTGGGGAAGGCGATGGCTAGTAAAGGCATGTTTTGGAGTGATTTTGAAATCGTTAAAATCACTTTTGTCATGTCTAAAATCACTATGAAAATACACGGTTGATCACTCAAAATTAGTTTTATATTTAACTTTACACTTTTAATTGCAATTTTCATATCGTCAAAATTGTTTTTGAATGATTAAAGGTATATTTCGGAGTCATTTTGAAAATGACAAAAGTGATCTAGAGATGCTCTGATTCGAATTTTCATATTTTGGATAGTATGTCAGCAGGGGAACTACTTTTTGTTCTTGGATTTCGATCATAATTCGTTTGTGAGACCAACCCTCTGTAGATTTCTACCCCAACTCCCAATTTATTGAATTATGAAATGAAATTTGCTGGTCCTCAAAGAGTTGGAAAAGATGATGAATCTTTGAGGGGGTTTGAAATTATTGTTTCAGAGTTTTGATTTTTAGAAAAGCACTTTGTCTGGAAGCATTTTCTTTAAACTCTTTCCAGTAAAGGTGCATTAAAGTGTTTTTAGGATTTTCAAAGTTACTTTTGATTGTAAAAATCTTGAAAAGTGGTTTGAATCGGTTAAAAATAAAATTCACTGTTCTAAAAAGCTTACCAGACTCACGCTTGGAACTTCTAAGAATTTGTTGGGTCTTGAACATGCCTGTGTTTGTTTGTGTTCATTTAAATATAGAATTTCTCTTTTATTGATATGTTTCAAGCTTTTAGTGAAAATTGTTCTGATGCTACACAATTCGTCAAATTAGGTTGTGCATTTTTTAAAGGTCAAATTTCTAGAATCATTTTGTCCGAACAAGTTTGCTATTTTAATTATATGTTCAACACTTAGAGTGTGTTCAAGAGTGATAGTTGGAATAGTGATTTTAGAAAAAGAGACTTAGATACAATTGATTTTTAAACAAATAAATTTATGTTTGGTTCTACACTTTTTTAAGTGATTTTCAAATCTTTAAAAGTAATTTTTGAATTATTATGTTTGGTTCTAAAAGTGAATTTAAAGTTACCTAATTACTCAAAATTGTATTTTCTATTTGAGAAATTATTATTTAACTAAATAATTATGGTAAATATCTATTTCTATTTATTTTATTGTACTTAAATTTTTATATGCATGGTTGATATTTTGAGTAAGATGAATGTTTATAATAGATATTGAAAGAAAATTCAAAACATATATAATTATTTGTTTAACAATTTAATGACAGACAATGTCTGCCATCTTTTGCTCCAATATTTTAAATTAAAAAAATGATTTCACAAATAGCTCATTGACAATATTTTAACAAAAAATGAATTAGATAACTATTTTGGGACTGATTCCCGATCAATCACTTAACAAAAATCACCTATCAACTAATTCCTCCAAAATCAATTTGAAATGATTTTAGATTTTTCTAAAATCAATTTTTAGCTCATGCCAAACGCCATCATTTTAAGGAAAATTGATTTTGACAAGAGAAAAAGTGATTTTGACCATCTCAAAATCACTCCCAAATATACTCTTAATCTGTTTAGATTCAACAAAAGCCTGAAATTTATTTAATTCTTTGTTTCTTTGTGGCACTTGTTTTCTAATTGACACTTTAATGCACCTTTAAGGTAATATCCTTTTTCTGTTTCTCCAAGCCTGTTCTCTAGTGGAGACTCTGACCGTTTCAATTACTTCTAATGATTTTGTTCCTGAATCCTATGTAGGAAATTATGCATCATGTTGACGTACCAATTTTGCGGAACGTTAGAAAGAGCTGTAGACTTAATGTTGGGAGGCTTTCTAAACTTCAGGTATGCATTTGTTCAAAAAGCATTGACTTATTGAGTTCATATTTTTGTAACTAATAAAACTAGAATTTTCCATTATTAAAGAACAATCAGCTAACATATTTTGAATTACTGAATTTTTTAAGGGTTCTGTAGTTCTTCAGGTGGCTCCTGGGTCATTGGGTTTTCATAATTGTCTAGATGATAGTTGGGTCATTAAACAATAAGTTAAATTACTCAATTTGGCCCTTATACTTTTAGAATTGTGTATAGGTCCCTAAACTTTAACGAGTGTCTACTAGGTCCTTAAACTTTTAACTTTATGTCTAATAAATCCATAAATTTGAAAAGTATCTAGTAGATCTCTAAATTTTCATTTTTATGACTAATATATCCAAAACCAATTTAACATTTTTGAAAACTCATGGAATTGAATTTTGTGTTAAATAAGACCCTTTTATTTAGCAAGTCAGTGAATTTAAACAATGTCTAATAGGTGAGAGACCTATTAAATACTTTTAAAGTGGTTAAACTTATTAAGCACAAAACTGAAAGTTTAAGGATCTATTAGATACTTCTTAAAATACAGGGACCTATTTGACACAACCTTGAAAGTTTGAAGTTTAGAGACTAAACTAGTAATTAGACCTTAACAGTATCATTTACTTATTGTTACTTGCCCATTAGCTTGCCCATTAGCAAACATTTACTTTCCCCTCTCACCAACAATAGCCAAATATTTTTTAAAATCTTGTATTTTTATCCTTCTTTAATCCAGCTTAACTTGTCCATTAGCAAACATTTTTCTTTCTCCACTAGCATCATAGCTGTAGAAATTTCTTCTCATTCAAAACTTTCTGCTCCTCTCCATAACAGATTAGATCTCCTCTTCTTGTATTCTTTCAGTGTCATTAACGTCAAATCTCAACATATGGACAAACTTCACCTCACTGTCCTGACGTCCCTTTCTTTCTTTCAAGATGCTTTTGAAAACATTCCACGCCCCCTTCACTAAGCACTTCTCTAAAACCTGCCTTCTTCACCGTTAAAGCTAACTTGGGTCCTCAAATAGTTTTCTCAAGGCTACTTAAACTTACCTTCGAACCATTTGCCTTCATTATTTGAAAAAATATACCCCCTAATTAGACAATTCCTTTTCTTGTTTGGACCCATCTATTCCAATGCAAAATGTGGTCCAACCCTTTCTTTCTTACTAGTTACTCCTTTTTTCTTTCATTGAAGTCCTCTAACCCTACCAGGCCTACACCTTTGACGTTAAAGCTTTTTCTACCGGGCCTTCTCCTCCAAACAGCCATCCACTCCCTAGAAATTTGGCAATTTTTCCTTCCTTGAGCCTGCGTATGTAACTTTATTAGACACCTCTTTGCCTTTTGTCTACCATATCAGTATTCTTAATCCTTTTATTATCCTTATCCTAATTATTTGTAACATTCATCCAACTGAAATACTCCTTAATCCACCGTTCTCTTGATGTCCAATAGATGGGGTCCCTTGATTTTATCATATAATATTGAAGTTTCCTCCTTTTACATGCCATGGACCTTCCACCCCTTTCTAGCCAGTAAATATTCTCGAACACACGTCACCACCTTGCATTCTTTCATTTCTCCTGCTGCTAGAATTACAATTTCACGAGGAATGAATCTACAGAAGTTCTTTCCTACTTCAATACAAGCTTCCGAACAATCTTCCAAATCTTTGGTCTTCTATGCCCACTGTAAGAGTCTCCCATATTCATCTTCAATGAATCTTAGAACCTTCTTTCGCATATTTATGGATGAAAATCTCACTTTTATCCGCCCTCCACCTTGGTAACACACTGCCACATTCCTTGCCTTCGAAATCCTCAATAAATATTAGACAATTGTAACTGATTTTTTCTAATTTTGTTACTACACAAAATGGGCTATATTTAAGTTGTGCATAAAATTTTCCATTTTTGAAATCAACTCTAATTAATATGTTCCATAAGGTGATATATTTTCCTCCATTGAATTGAGAATTCTTCAAATTGTCTCATTATTAACTTCTTTTTTTTTCCTACACTGGATGAAGGCAGATGTTTCAAGGGAAATTGGCAATGGAATCTCAATCGTCAACAATGTTTGAGAGTAATTTGTTCTCTGATTCAACATTCTTTGTAATTAAATCATTTTCATTAATTTGGTGGCCGATGCCTTTCAAGTGGTCTGTAGGTTACGACTTAATTCAAAATATACACATGTTGATTCACAATTTTATCAATACTTCTTTAAACTAGATTTGATACATAAATTATTAAACTACATTCATATATACAGTGCAAGCTATATCAAACTAGATTCCGTGCTCGTAGGTTGACTTCCCTATGCATCCCGACTAAGGTCACCTCACTAAACTAGGTTATTCAGTAATTAGAACAAGGGACTAAAATTGTATTGAAAGATAAAAAGTAAAGAAATACTGCAACTCTCAGAGTATTTTCGAACCTAAACCATCTAAGCCAGTGTCTACCTTCATCTCCCCCTACTCGGAATAATGACTAATATACTCTTAATTCCCTGATAATATCTTACCTCTATCATAATGGTACTGCTAACCGTTAACCACAATGGTTTGAAACATTGACCTCTAAGATATTCACGTTACCAACAAAAACAACCCAATTTAAGATGTTCATATCCAGTCTTTAACCTGCACATTGCACTTTATTTTCCCTGAAACTATTCAGAATTTATGAATTTGAGTTTCCTTCCCCTTGTGAACATCTGTTAGCCTAATGTTTGTTATTCACTTGAAAGAATTATAAAATACATAAAAAATAATTAGCTTTTAAATTTATTACTTTAATATTTTTAGTGGTGAATGTTTGAAGAACATTTTTCATTTTTTCAGATAGTCAACCAGAAAAAGGCCTAGCATTATTTGTATCTGCTTTCTCATCAGGGCAATCCTTATGGCTGATTTCTGCTGAAGCAGCATTTGCTAGGGAAGACATGAAAACGAATGCAGTTTACGAGATTGGGGAGTTATTTGAATTAGGAATACAGCTATCTTATCTATTATTATTATTAGGTCTTCTTGGGGTTGGTACCTTCTTTGTCATACGCCAAGTTCTTGTTCGTAGAGAACTCGATCTTTCTGCTAAAGAACTGCAAGTAAGAGTCCACATTTACAGATCTTGTAATGGTCAACTGTTCACTTTCGGCATACCTGTGTACTAAGTCTCTGAAAGCCCCATGAACGTATACTGAGCTTTTAAATATGCATTTGAAATCACCCCTTGAAGCAGGCGATTAGGGGAAGACGTCGATAGTCTAGCTCTGCTAATGCACTTTTCGTCCCTATTATTTGTTGGACAGGAACAAGTGAGAAGTGGTGATGCCAGTGCTATGGAATATTTTGAACTTGGTGCAGTTATGCTGAGGAGGAAGTTTTATCCTGCGGCCACGAAGTATTTGCTTCAGGCAATCGATAAGTGGGATGGGGACGATCAAGATCTTGCGCAGGTTTGATACTGCTAGCTCACTGACTTCTGAATCTTAGAATATCAAGAGTCTCCTATCATGTAGAAACTTCGATTCTCCACTTTGTTTTCGTTGATTTTAATCGAAACTGGATGGGTGATTTAACATGTAAATGAATCAAGAACACACTTCCTCGTGTATCTTTCCAAAATCTGTTGTTCCATTCATCGAGTTTCATATTTTCAGGTTTGTTCTACTTGGAAATGAGTTTATCTTTTTCAGATAAATATGTGTTCTCTGTTGCAATTCATTGAGCAAAATTTCATGAAAAGAAATGGGAGCCAAGCATTAGTTGTCTTGTTGAGTAGATCAAGGGTAAATATTTAATGATCTGGGCCGATATTTAACGATCTCATCTTTATTGTTTCTATCGTCTATGTTTGCAGGTTTACAATGCCCTCGGGGTTAGTTATGTGCGCGACGATAAGCTTGACAAGGGAATTGCCCAGTTTGAAACTGCTGTGAAGCTTCAACCTGGATATGTTACAGCTTGGAACAATCTTGGAGATGCATATGAGAAAAAGAAAGAATACAAAGCAGCTCTGAAAGCTTTCGAAGAAGTTCTTCTTTTCGATCCGAACAACAAACTTGCTCGTCCAAGACGAGATGCATTGAAGGAGCGCGTGGAGATGTACAAAGGAGTTCCAGTGAAATCTAAAAACAGATGAGGATCATGGCCCTGGTAGCTTTTCTGTACTGATTTTGTTGAAAATGAGAATTTACATTTATTAATGTATTAGATGAGTATATTAGAGCTATGGATAAAGAGTATCTTGATGTTGTTGTGTATGGTAACTTACAAAAAAAAAAAAAAAAAAAAAGAGTAGCTTTGTTTTCTAAAATGTTTGTAGATATATGTATTTAGAAAAGCATTCATAAATACACCTGAACATCAATTAAGATTGATAGTTGAATTTTAACTTTACACCCTGGTTGAACTTTAAAAAAAAAAAAGTAATAATAAAAAAATGATGATAATTACTATGTTTTTAACATAATAATTTGCAAATATCTTAATCAGGGTTTGATTGTTGTGTTTATTTGGTCTCTAAACTTTTAAACTGTCTAATAGATAAGTTCTTGAATTTTCAATTTTGTGTCTAATAAATCTCTGACAATTATATAATTTTTGAAAATTAATTAGTCCATTAGATACAAAATTTGAATTGGAAAAATTATACTTTTGATCAATCCTTAGATAACATTTGAGTTTTGAAACTCAATTTTATCTCAAATTATTCTATACAATTTGTCTTTATTTTTCTAAAAAAGAAACATCTTTTTAACCTTTTTGAAGAGTAAAATTTCATTTGTACCCTCAATATTAAATATGTTTACACTTGTGCGATTTACTATAGCATTCTTAAGTTCCTATTAGCATTGGAATCGAAAGAAATCGTGAAATTTTTATTATTTGCGTAGAGTTGTTTGTTCATAGACCCTAGGGTTTGTGATTGCATAGTTCAAGGTTTGTAATCCCATACCGTATGTGATTCGCAAGTCCCTATTGATAGCACGGTAAATGTGTTAAAAATTGAGTCTAGTTCAAGTGAATTTTATAGTTTAATTTGGTGATTTGCAGAACCAAGTGTTTAGAGGTAGATGAAAAAGCCTTTCCACTAAGATAGGAGCTAATTAAATGGAGGATTTAAAGCCCATAAATGTGACCTAAATCAAGGAGTGTTAAGAGTGTCGAGGCACTTCTCACAACATGGAATGAAAGAAGGAAAGCTTTGAAACACCATCCCAAGTGTCTCAACATTGCAGATTTTCATTAAGTTGCAAACGCTATCATTAGAGTACATCGAGGACGATTTCCACCACAAGCAAACTTTCTAGCCACCGTTTTCGATTCCCCTTCCCATTTACATTTTCGGCTCTTTTTAGTTAGTTTTCATTGTAATTTTTTTTTTATAATGCTAGACCAAAATACGAGAAAATTGTTCATTCATTCTATTCATTAGAGTTCAATACATATAAGCATACGTGGAAGCCCTAAACTAAGAACTGCAAATCATAATAAAGGACAAAAGATTAATAAGATCCTATAAGATATATACTATAATAACTCCTCTCAAGTTGGAGCATATATATGTTAATCATGTCCAGCTTGTTATATAGATATTCTATTCAAACTCCATTTAAAGCTTTTGTGAAAATATCTCCTAATTATTCTTTAGTTTTCTCATATCTAGTGGAAACCGAACCATGTTGTTTTTTCTTTCAGAAAAAATATCAATTAATTTCAATTTGTTTAGTACACTCATGAAATACTAGGTTGGATGCAATATGAAGGACATCTTATTGTTACACCACAACTTGGTCGGAACTGTAATAATGAAGCCCAACTTAATCAATAGTTGATGTGACTACCCAATCACAACTGATTATGTCACAACTCTGACTTCTGATTCGACACTTGATTGTTAGACTATGTTTTGTTTCCTACTCTTCTTTGAAGCTAATTTGCCTTCAACAAAAACACAATAACCAGAAGTTATTTGCACCAGGTAGTCTTCTTTTGATCTGGCCCAATTGACATCTGAAGAACATTCAATCTTTATATGACCATGATCTTTATATAAGATCCCACATCTAGGTGCATCCTTCAAATAACATAGAATTTATTGTACTATAATCCAATGACACTCTAGGTGGAATCATAAACTGACTTATATTGCTTACAAAATAAGCTATGTATGGTCATGTTACTGTTAAGTAATTCAACTTTCCAACCAATCTTCTATATCTCCCAGGATCTTTAAATGATTCTCCATCTTTTAAAAGTAACAGACTTCAAAGTATTGCATGGCTTGGCTCCCAAGTTTCCTGACTCAGATAGCAAATCAAGCAAATATTTTCTCTATGACATAAAAATACTCTTCTTGCTTCTTATTACTTCAATACCCAATAAGTACTTAAGCACTCCCAAGTCTTTAGTATGAAATTGACTTTGGAGGAAAGACTTGAGAGATAATATACATAATGTATCACTTCCAGTTATGACAATATCATCAACATATATAACAAGTAGAATAATACCATTTGTAGATCATTGATAGAAGACAGTGATTGTCCTATCTTTTTTTTTATTCCAAACTACTCAAGTGCTTGACTAAATTTTCTAAACTATGCTTGTGGACTCTGTTTCAACTCATACAAAGATTTGCGAAGGCGACACGCTTTATCATTCTTTTCTTGAGCAACATATCCAAGTTGTTGCTCTATATATACTTCCTCTTAAAGATTCCCATGGAGAAATGTATTTTTAATGTCAAGCTGATGCAAAGGCTAACCTTGAGATACTACCAAAGAAATGAATAACTTGACAGATGTGAGCTAGCAACAAGAAAAGATGTGTCACAATAGTCAATCCTATATGTTTAAACATAGCCTTTTCAAGTGCACTTTTAAACAAGCTATTGATCCATTATGATTAGCTTTAATTGCAAACATCCATTTGCACCAGGTAGTCTTCTTTTCTATAGGGGGAGACGCTAATCCTAGGTAACATTATCATCCTAGGCATTCATCTCTTCAATCATCGCAATGCGCCAACTAGAATGAGACAAAGCTTCATGAACAATCTTAGGTATCAAGACAGAATCGAAAGATGCAACAACTGAAAATGTTACAAATGATAAGCGATCATAAAAGACACAAGTGACAATAAGATAAATGCAAGAACATTTATCTTTACGAAGGGTAATAAAAAGCTCATCACTTGGTCTTGGACTGATGACAAGGAGTCTTCTGCAACAGATTATTCACCTCTGTAGTCGTCTAAAATAGACTTAAGTTATAGGCAGATGATTTCGAAAGAGACTGATCGAAGGAGGGTGTTGGAGACAAATGTATAAAAAAATATATCATCATCATCCTCCCCTTGACTCGTACTAAGCAAAAATCTAGTGAAAGAATCAAACAAGATAATATCCCAAGATACAAGGTACCTTTTCAAAATTGGACAATAGCATTTGTATCATTTTTTAACATGAAAATAGCCTAAGAAAATGCACTTCAAAGACTTGGGATCTAGAACGAACATTTCGAACAAAACATGTGAAACTAGACATTTTTGCCTTAATAGGAAACAAAGGCTTTATTGGAAAGAGAATATGATAAGGAATTTGACCTTAAAAAACATAGAAGACATACAACCAATAAGAAAACAAGCCATGAAAATTACATCAACAAAAAGATGCTTTGAAACATGCATTTGAAAAGATAATGCTTTTGCAGTTTCAAGAAGATGCATATTCTTTCATTTAACAACCCCATCTTGGAATGGAGTATCAATACAAGATGATTGATGAACAATTTCATGTTTACAAAGGTACAACCTAAGTGCTTTTAAAAGTACTCACCAGCATTGTCACTTCTCAAAGTCGTAAGGGAATACTAAACTGAGTTTAAGTTTCAACATGAAAATTGTAGAGATGAGAAAGTAATTCAAAAACAACTTTTTATAAAAGATAACCAAGTCATGCAAGAGTGATAATTAACAAAGGTAACAAAATATCAAAATTTAATCTCGAACGCAACTGGACAAGGACCCCAAATCTCATAATGATCTAACTCGAAAGGAGAAGTTGCCTATTTATCAACTCTAGGACTAGAGCTAAAAAGATGAAATTTGGCAAATTGACATGAATCACCACATTATGAAATAGGGATAGAACTAACATTGAGATAAATTGATGACCAAGATGATAATGTACATCAAATGTGAAAGAACCCCGAGGTCCGTAGCGGAAGTGGGATCATCTCAATTTTAGATTTTTCTCAGAATCAGAAATTTAAAGTACAAAAAACTTATGCTTTAACAGTAAAATTTACAGCATGTTAATTAACCGAGGAAAAGTTTGAGTCATGCTTACCCTTAAAGAAATCAAAACCTTCTTCACGAAATCCTCATTTCCAAATTGATCTACCACGAACTAAGAGGTTGTCACACCACAACCGTTTTCTCTGTATTCTCTATAGGGAAAGAGAATCCTCAAGAATATGTGAGCTCTGATTTCTTTTGGGGAGAAGGAAGAAAAAATTTGGGAGGAGAAGAAGAGAATTCTTTTTGTGTGTTCCCCCAAGGAAAAGCCAGAGAGCTACTTTGCGAAAAAGGCAAGAAAGAAGAACAAGCGTAACTTCCCCTCACTCCACACTACACGTCTTACTGAAAGAAAAGAGGGGGAGGGAGTTACAACTCCCTCCTATATATAAATAATTTAATAAAATTATTTTAATATATATATTTATATGATAACTACCTTATCATATAATTATAAATATATATTAAACTATATGTTATATCAAATATAACACATAACGTATAGTTTTTATATTATATTAAATACAATATAACCTATAGTTTGTTTCTCTCTCAATAATGTATGACATTTAATATAAATCACATTTATACTAAATTTAATTATATGAATCTCATCCATATAATTAGTATTTGACTCATATTCAAATATTTAATTCCTCTCAAAATAAACTTTATATTATAATGTATCAAATACATTATAGTAATTATATCACATATTATTAATTCTCTTAATTAATCCGAACAATTCAAATTAATCTAGAATCGATTCTCATTAATCTATGTGTTGAAGTTTACATGCAATTAGCGGAAACAATGAGGATCATTAAGCACTCTAATTCAATCAATTTTAGCATCTAAGCAAGCATGTTCAAGAATAAGAAATAGTGTTTCTGAAATTACCTTTGTTGAATTCTTCAATCCTTGAGATCAATACGAAATTCCTCTCCAAATGCTTGTAGACCACTACTTGACCTTCTCTACCATTCTCTAGAATTTTAGATTGGGTGGTGGAGCCCAAAATGGGTTGGAATTGAAGGGAATTCAAATGAAGAAAAACTGATTTCTGTAGAAGTTGAAGAACACTTATTCAATTCATTTTCGGCCAAAATTTTTCATTGCATATCCTACCTCTTGACACAAATTAACTCAATTTTGTTGAGGTCTCTCATGCGATTTAATTGCATCAAATTTTGACAGTAAGTAGGTCAATATTAAAGTGGAATTTAAGTATTGAAAATGGGATAAACCCACTAAACCAATTTTTCATTTTATTTGAATTTAAAATCAATTTTTAAAATTGAAATCCAAATTTCAATTAAATTGATTTTTTAACCAAAAATCAATTTGGAATCAAATTTTAAAATTTGGAAAAATTTTGTAAAATTAATTTTAACCAAAATTAATTCCAATAATTAGTTTTTAATAAAATTAATTCTAAATAATTAATTAAACTAAATAATTAATTAAATTAATTTAATATCAAATATTAAATTAATTAAACACCAATTCCTAATACATAAATCTCTATTCATGTAATTAATATTTAAATAAATTTTAAATATTATCCAATTCTTTAATTCTATTTAATTCGATAACTAAACATGTAATTATATCGTATATAACTACTGATTCCCTTAATCGAATTTGAATACTTCAAATTTACAGGATTCTATTTCTCCTTTTTGCTACACCATTCTGTTGGGGTGTACCAGGTATTGTAAGTTGAGACTGAATTCCATGTTCTATCAAATAGTCCTAGAATTTTAAGTCCATATACTAATCACATTGATCTGATCGAAGTGTTTTAATCATTTTACCTAATTGGTTCTCAACCTCTATCTTATATTCCTTGAACTTTTCAAAGGTGTTGGACTTATGATGCATTAGGTAAATGTAGCCGTATTTATAATGATCATCTATAAAGCTGATGAAATGTTCATACCCTCTTTTTGCTTTAACATTCATCGGACCATAGGGGTCTGAATATACTAGCTCTAAGGGTTCTTGGCTCTAAGACCTTTTCCTATAAAAGATCTTCAGGATTCACATGGTGGTAAAGAGTTGTCTTCTAACTGATTTAGGATTCCATTCTTAGCCAATCTCCCAATCCGATTGAGATTAATATGACCAAGTCTTAACTGCCAAAGATAGGCATTAGGAGAAATTATTTGTTTCTTATTTTGAGTTTCAGCTATTTTAAACATCTCTATATTCAGAACAATTTTAACCTCAGTTGGTTTTAACATATATAAATTATTTTCTAGTTTTATAGAACATACTTTAATACATTTTGAGAAAATGAACACTTCATTATCTTCAAAAAAAGTCTTTATATTTTTGTTCTAGCAAACATGAGACAGATATTAAATTCCTCCTCACAGTAGGAATTTAATAAACATTTTCAAGTAAAATGAATCTATTTTCAAAAAATAACTTCATCTCCCACTGCTTTAGCTAAGACAACCTCCTCGTTCCCTACCTTAAAGGTTGTTTCGCTTTCTGTAAGTTGTCTCCAGAAACTAGTTTCTTAAGCGAAAGCATAGATATGATTAGCAGTACTTGAATCTAATATACTGGTTAATTTATCATTTCTACTAAACACGTGTCAATTACAAGTAAATCATATTTATTTTATTGTGTTTTCTTAGTTTCTTCATCCATGACATTCGTGTTTATTACTTTTAACATATCTGGAACATGTTCATTAACAAAGGTTCTATCCTTTATGTCAAGGTTATAAACATCTTCAAGAATATCGTACCTGACCAATTTTCCAAACAATGTCTATAATGATTCCATGATTTCTTTAGCAGAAATCATGTTCTCAAATTTCTCAGCTAGTATATCAGATATATTTGCTAAGATATGGATTCAGGCCTTTTCATTTGCCTTAATCCATCTTTCATATGCATTCCAAACACTTTGGTTTGCAGATAAGCTGGAAGATGGAGGACATTCCTCTGTTAAAACAAATTTTAAATCATCATCTGCTAGTATTGTATTTATATTTGATGTTGAAAGATTAAGACTATTATGCTTATCGAAAGTGAGTAATTTAGAAGAATTTGATATGCTGAAAATATAAACAAATTCTAATTAGTGAACTGCTTTTAAATCCAATCAAATTTTAGCAAAGTATAATATACCCAAATTTCATTATTTTATTTGCAATGGTACTTTAGTGAGTCAGAATAGATGCTACCAAGAGGTAGTAAAATACTCCTTTACTGAAGTAAGACATTTTTTACTAAATACTAATTTTAGAATAACACTTATTCCTCTAGTCATTTAGTTACCACTTTTAGTTAAGAACTTACTAACACTTAGTAACTCTTATAAGTGTAACCCTCCATTTCAGATCTCAAAGGTCGACCCTAACAATGCTACCGAATTGAAAGTCAAGGTTGGGAATAGACCTAAGAAATCCTATCCATTTTTTAATTTGAGTTGTTCTGAATCCTATGTTACAACCCTCCGAGAGGATAGCCGTCGTATAACGACTAGCTTATGTCTCCTAAAAACGACAAGTAGGCGCAACATAGAAATCTCACGGTCCAAACTAATGGAAGAGACCACAGGACATATTGACACACATCCGTCACAACATACTATGAAACTACTTTCTCTATTCACCTTGCTATTGACCCATGCAAACACTTTCTAAATGGATCAGTCGAGGTAAAATCGACACGAAGTCGAGCATGGATTTCACGATATGAACTCTTAGGGACGTGAGAGCTAAGAACAACATATCGTATATGTTATTAATCTCCTATTGAAATGTTCTATTTGTTTTAGGTAAATATTTACTTAGGTATATTCCAGAAAATAAAACAACCTAGGTCTAAATGATTATCCAAGTATAATGTTTATATTTGGATTTAACCAACAATGTCTAGGTGATAAACTAATTTTAATACCTCACATAGCTCACATATGCTCATAAAATTAGGTTAACAACGCTTAATTATTCAGCTATAATCCCCAGGTAGGAGGTGTTCCATAAACCATCAACTTAAATACCTCCAGCCTTAGATAAGATTATCGACCAGTTGAGTTAATAACCAAAGTTTTACAAGAAAACGACCTATTTTAACTATTAAAACAAGTTGTTATTTGTAAACTCTAGGTGAGCATATGTCTTATCTTTGTTATGGATTTTAAATGTCTAATTCATTTTTATAACAACTCATACAACTTTATATATGTTTTTCATCCATAACATACGTCAAGCATTTCAACATTTAATATAACTATTTATATTAAATATTTGAAACCCTAATACATGCATACTATATACATTATAACTATTTGTAACATATTTTCAATGCATGCTATATGCTTCCTATGGTGGATTTTAAATCTACGTGGCATACCATATGCACATACAAGATTTATTTAATTATAACATACATTCATAATGAATAAATAATTAAACACACACTGATATAGATCAGTTTTGGCATCCTAAGAAAGCAAATAGCCTAAATTAGTACAATAATAATTAAAACTAGCTTCAAACAGTTTCTGAACTTCACGAACCGACTCAAACCAAACCTTCAAAGCTCCAAAATGGGCTAAATCGATTGAAACAAGGTTGAATCGGCCCTCCACGAACCGGAGCAACCGAATCGGTCCACCCTCAAAGCGTCTGAGTCGCATGTGAACGTTTCTGGAATGAATGAAGCGCGGTGTTGTAACACTTCAAGGTGTTCTTCAAAAACTAGGCTGAACAAAGAGCAGCATTGCAATGCTGCATTGCAGTAGCTTCAAAACTAAAATTATACAGCTAACCTTTCTTGCTTCTTTCTTCAATTACAAGTTAATTGCACCTCTATTGACTCTAACAAATTTACAGACACTTAAACACACATTAAGACCCATAAACAAAGAGTCAATTACAATAATTAATACTTAATTGAAGAGAAATTTAATGCCAAAACTAAAATTATCCATATTAGCTCCTATTTTCATACAATCCTATGAAAATCACCTACCAAGCTAAAATCAACACAAATTGAGTGCTTCAATCATGCTCTGATAACAATTGTTGGAGTTAGCATGCAATTAGCGGAAGCAATTAGGATCATTAAGCACTCTAATTCAACCAATTTTAGCATCTAAGCAAGCATGTTCAAGAATAAGAAATAGGGTTTCTGAAATTACCTTTGTTGAACTCTTCAATCCTTGAAATCCAACACGAAATTCCTCTCCAAATACTTATAAACCACCACTTGATCTTGCCTACTATTCTCTAGGACTTTAGATTGGGCAGTGGAGCCCAAAATGAGTTGGAATTGAAGGGAATTATAATGGAGAAAAGTTGGTTTTTTGTAGAAGTTGAAGAACTCTTCTTCAATTCATTTTCAGCCAAAATTTTTCATTGCATGTCGTACCTCTTAGCAAAAATTGAGTCGATTTTGTTGAGGTCTACCATGCAATCTAATTGCATCCAAATTTCACAGCAAGTAGGTCAATATTAAAGTGAAATTTAAGTGTTGAAAGTGGGACAAACCCATTAAAATAATTTTCCATTTTATTTGAACTTAAAATCAATTTTTAAAATTGAAATTCAAATTTCAATTAAATTGATTTCACCAAAAAATTAATTTGAAATCAAATTTCAAAATTTGGGAAAAAATTGTAAAACTAATTTCAACCAAAATTAATTCCAATAATTAACTTTTAATAAAATTAATTATAAATAATTAATTAAACTATTTAATTAATTTAATTAATTTAATATCAAATATTAAATTAGTTAAACACCAATTCCTAATACATGAATCTCTGTTCATGTAATTAATATTTAAATCAAAATTAAATATTATCCAATTCTCTAATTCCATTTAATTCGATAATTAAATGTGTATTTATATCGTATATAATTACTGATTCCCTTAATTCGAATTTAAACGCTTCAAATTACTCATCACGCTATTCTAAGGTTTAATCCTTTGTGAACTAGTAGGGGGACCTATAGATTATGAGCTCCAACGATTCCAGATTAATTGGCTAAATTCTTTGAACCGAATTAATCAACATTCATTAACTACCAGGTGACTCCATTAAAACCCAGTAATTACACTCCCTTCACTGTAGATATATTTATATCCATTCGATATAACCATAATTAGTAAGTCAATCATTCACGGGTTGTTTGTAATAACGACCGGGTTAAAAGCTGTTTTACCCCCAAGATTACATCTTGTTCCTTAAATCTCACTGATTCTCTAATGAACAATTGGTTTTTGATCCAATCACCAAACTAAGTCCCTCTCAAACCAATGAGAGGGTGGAGCCCCTTATTCAAGACTCGAAGTCAACACTTAAAGGAACAACCTCTTTACTATCCCTAAAAGCAGATAAAAGTGAAATTCATCTTGCACCCTATATCCCCAACTAATCTACCCGGTCTTACCCCTAAAGTGAAGGGCTTATTGAGCTGGCGCTGTTGAGTCAACCCTCACCCATGCAAATCTAAGGATAATCTCGAATAAACAGAAGTTCATAGTTTGCTCAGGATTAAGGTCAAGTTACCAAGGTCATCGCTTTAAAATTGTCAGTCTTAAACAATAAACATCATTATAAAATAAGAGTGACTTATTTCTTGATCTTGGTCTTATATAAACTCTTTGCATAAGACGCCCCCACTCGTATATCTCCACATGAACGAATTAGGATCACATCGTTTGTATTAAATACAAAGTGGGCCGCATCCGATAGTGTTTCCAAAATAAGGTACCTAACCTTATCCATATACTGTAAACCGTATTGGCTATCTACTTGAACTTGATCCACTTTATGTCTTCGCATAAAGTCCAGGTACTCATGTAATAGCCATGGATCTTAGTTTATTGGATTTAGTGCAATTTACATATTCAATAACAGTTTTATTAAACAAACTTTAATAACTTCTTTATTGCAAATAGAATATGTTTAATCTTACAAATTACGAGTTTTAGAACATATAACCCAACACCCTGTTGAGCTACGAATGGGACCTTATGAACCTGTAGATTGAAGCTCCATGGTACTTGAATAATTAATTAAACTTTTTTTAATTAAATTATTCAACATTCATTAACTGTCGATCACTCCATTAAAGATTGGTAGTTGCACTTTTCGTACTATAGATATATTTTTGTGTCTACTAGATATAACCAGCCAACAACACAATGACCCTTCACAAATTT
Organism: Benincasa hispida; assembly: GCF_027475165.1. Classification (NCBI taxonomy): domain Eukaryota; kingdom Viridiplantae; phylum Streptophyta; class Magnoliopsida; order Cucurbitales; family Cucurbitaceae; genus Benincasa; species Benincasa hispida. The sequence continues at coordinate 45,365,873 of NC_143486.1, forward strand.
CTCATAAGTACAACTGGGCCAAAATTACTATTTTGCCTCTATAGTTACATCCAACTCTTTAAGTATCATTTATCCCTTTAATGAACAATAAGTCATTGTCCAACTATGACCAAACCCTTCTCGGGTCAAAAGAGGGTTGGCGCCACAATGTTAAAGCCCTGGAATCAACCCTTAAGGGAGAAATTTATCTACTTACCCCGACATTAGGGAATGAGTAAATTCCGTCTTGTGTAACTGTGTTCCCAGCTCCCCAATCAGACGTATCTCCAAAATGGTGGGCTTGTTGAGTCAACGATTTGGCCACTTTCACCCATAGAAATCAAAGGACCGCCTTTATAGGCAGGAGTTCACAACTCACTCAGGATTTAGGTCATGTCACCTATAGTAATCTCAATTAAATGTAAGTCTCTACTATTAACGGCGTTATATAATGAGACTAATCATTTCGTGATCTGATCTTATATAAACTCCTTTGTATAGAATACCCCCGCTCATATGTCTATACATGAATGATCAGGATTAGATTATTTGTAGCACTTTATAACAATTATAACATCTATAAAGTAGGTCGTATTCACAGTGTCACCAGGATAAGGTATCCAATCTTATCCATCTATTACAGACCATTTAGGTTATCACTTAAACATGATCCACCTGTATGTCTCTACATACATGTTTAAGCTACAAAAGATAACCTTGGATATTAGTTTATTGATTTTATAGATTAATGTTACTAAATATCGAATAAAATATCTCATATTTTATTAAATAAATAAAATTGTTTGTATATTACAATTAAAACTACAGGACGCACGAGATTTAGGGCATCAACCCCAACAAAATGGAGAAATAATTCTGAAAAAAGCAACACCTATCAATTTATGATGATTAAAGGTATAAAGTCCTCCAAATTCATGTTATTTCCCAATAACCTTCTTCGTCACAAGATCCTGAAACAAACAATAGCAAGGATAGAATGCGACATAACAATTAAGATCACGAGTGAGTTTACTAACATAGCTCAAATTAAAAGTGAATTAAGGTAAATGAAGAACACATTACAAAGAAGAGATGAAGTGAGATTAATGGTGCCAAATCCAAGAACGGAAGATTTGATCCATCCGCTAAAGTAACATTTGGAAGGGACATAGATGACAAAATGGTGGAAAAAAATTGTGATTACCTGTCATATGATTAGTAGCACTATGAGGACAAAAGACAACAATTCATGTTACTTAAACCAACCACGGTTGTTATAGAAGTGAGTTTAATGTTACTTAAACCAACCATGGTTGTTATAGAAGTGAGTTTAAATGATAAAGAAAATGTTTTAGATGATTTCTGGTGTTGTTGAAATTCATCAATCTCGACTGCAAAATAAACCAATAGTTTCTTAGATGAACTATGGATGAATGGAGTCCATTGATTGAACCACATTAGATATCATTGCAACCTCTTTTACAAAACAACTTCAAACTCGAGCGAATTATGACCACAATACCCACATGAACAATTGAAAGAAGCAAGAACCAAGAAATTACCTAAGGCTTCAAAAACAAAACTGAACCATAAAAAAAAGATAAAAAATTGAGGAAGAAAAATCAACTACTAGTCCAAATATCCTAACAACCGAGTGGTTTGTTGGATATAAACACACAAACATGTCGAAAAACAAAAATCGAGACAAACCTAAGCAACGGAGAAAAAATCTAACAATCGACACATCCCACATGCCATCACTTAAGATAGTGGGCATGGTTTTTGGTGGCTCGTGTGACTCACACACTAAAGATTTTTTTGGGCAAAATTTGGGTTCCTATAGATCGACAAGTAGGCTTTCTTATAAGCTAGGCAGTGACAAAAAACACACATTTTACGACCTAAATGGTGGTGGCGACAAGATGGATTTCAACATCGACGATGGGTTCTTGATGATAAAGGTGATACATCAAACCAGAAGTAAAAGAACAAACCCTCCAACAAGGTCTTCCAAACCTAAAACCGGTTTACAGTCCCTAATCACTCACAAAACCCTAATTCACCTAGGAAATACCTATGAGAGAACTTGACATTCATTCTAAACATTAGAGTCCAATATATATATAGGCATACATGGAAGCCCTAATCTAAGACTAGTAAATTACAATAATAAAGGATGAAAGAGTGATGAGTTCCTATAGTTATATATTATACTATAACAAGTGATCTGTAATGAACGTTGAGGGAGATTTCCACCATGATTAGCTAAGGTAAGCTTTTCTAATTTAGGAGCAGAAAGAATCTCAATTGCACATCCCTTTATTTTTCAGTGTGGGATCTTCAACATGGTGTCTCTTTCAAGCCGATAATTCTTGGATTGGATTTTAATTTTTTGTTTTTGGACCAAATACTCATTTGGGTTTCATAGGCTCTAGTACCATATTAGATAACATGGGTGTCATCTCAAAACCAATTGATAATGAGAGCATGAGCTCATTTATCTTATAAAGATTGTGAAGTCTCTTGATTTTTCCAACGTGAAATCCTCAACATATGGTACATCTTATAAAATTGATTTCATTAATTAAATTCATGCTTAATTAGCCTTACAAACCAATTTAATCATGCATATCAATCATAGGTTGATGAATTTCAACAATTGACACTCAAGTTCAATTAAATTCTCTTGTCTATAACTATAAAAGCAACATCCTTGTTTAGTTTTAAATAACATGCAAGACATTAACAAAACTTCTTTGAACAACTTATAAGAGAATTCTTCACTGCCATGCAAGAATTTATAAGTAGTCATGCATCCATGTTCTATTCTAACTTTTACTCTTTTGATTAAAATCAAATCAAGTGATCAATTAACCTTTGGCCGGAAGATTAAAAACATTAAGCACAACAACACATGGATAATTGTTGCAATATAAAAGGTTATTAAATAAACTAAAAATTATATCATATCAATCCCCAAAAACAGAGTTCAATTACTCATATACAACAATAAAAACTTAAACGCCTCTTAAAATTTAAAATCAAAAGCTACAAGATAAAGGAGAACGTAATCAGAGTGTTCTCTAAGTCCTAAAATCTGGTGATCGATCAAATGTATATGAGTGATAAAAATAAGAGTAAATATGGTTTAAGTGCAAGCATTCACTATAATGAAAGTAATAAATGTTGGAGTATTCCAAAAGTTGAATCCTATGAGATTGGTTCAAATTTTAATTCTTTTAAGGAAATGCAATCAATATAACCAAAGGTAACCGAGTGTGAATTAATAGTGATTTTGCTAAATGTTGATAAATCAGTAAACAAGAATGGATGAACAAAGGTGCAGTTATGTTTCAACCACAAAGGCTATATACCTTGAGCAATGTGGCTACATCATACCTGGACAATGACTTAGACATGGACAAAAAGTTTTTCCTTTTTGGTATTATGTCAAGTTTCTTTAGGAGCTCTAAGCAATTAATTTCTATATTTCTATGGTTAGCTGAATCTTAGATTACTTTCATGCGATTTTTTTATCCTATAGTGTACCTTATTTCAAAAGCTGCGTGACAATCCTACTTCTAGACTTTTAGTTCCATATTCTTTTATGATATCAGTTTACATTTGAACCTTCTCAGCATTAAGACTCTACTAGATTGCTAAATTAAGTGATTAATTTAACTTAACAATTTTTATCCATAAATTCAACAAAGAAAATGCTCAAGTTAAATATATATGAAGCATAGGCATTCTCATGGGATAGGGATGACGTAAAGCTAATATTCTTTAGAGAAACTTTTGTTCTTTAAGATTTTCAAATTGAGAGGGAGGGTGAGATCATGTCCAAGGGTGGCCGAATTTTGGATATCCTCGAAGAAGGAAGCTTCCCATCCTTTTATAGGCCTATATCGGTTAATAGGAGGTCAAAAATGGTGCTCTGGGGGTTTACCAAGCAATTCGGGCATGGAAAAATGATTTTGGATTGAGAGAATAGTAACTGTGGACGACTGGACATAATTTTGGAAATTAGGATTTTGATGTGGGCGCATCAACTTCAACAATGCAAGTGCATTGACAGCAAATTCTGTAAAACAGTCAAAATTCCTTGTAAATGCTCATAAAATCATCTAAAACAAGGGGAAAAAACCTACTTTGAATAATAAAAGGACCTTCACATGATTAAGTTGTCCCTTTTAAGTCCACATGTTGGGCAAAACACATGTAAATGCTATTTTCACTATGTAAAAGTATCAAAATATTACTAAAATATATGCATTTCATGACATGTCTTACTTTGGTAGAAATTGAAAATAAACATTTTTATATTTAGAGATTTTTCAAAATTTGGCTGAAAAAGAGGGATGTATAGAAATCTCTATTGTAGTGTCGAGATGCTAGGGGAGCGTTTCAATGCTAACCATAAAATTACGAAAATGGCCTTAGCATGCACGTTGCATACTTTTTTTTTTTTTTTTTTGGGTCAAAGTTTGTAGCATTGAGACACTATGGGCAACTTCTTGACACTACTATCTCGGTCTAATTGGCTTGGCCGGTTACAATAGGCATTTCAATTCATTCTTCAATTTTTCTTGTTTAATTATTCTCCCTTTTTCCTAGAGTCATCAAATTATCTTCAAGAGCCTTAATTTTTTCAATATTCTCATCATATTCTCTAATTTCACTTCAATTGCTCAAATCCTACAAAATAACCAAATAAAAACGTGAAAACGCAAAATAATATTTCAAAACTCGCAATAATTTAACCCCAAGGATAGCTTACTATGTATGCTATCAATACAACAGACTCTTTAAGTTATTACTCATATTAGGGCATAAATCCTAACAATCACCCATTTGTATTAAAACCAATGAAACAAGTATCATAGGATGTACTCTATACCCAAAACCTCTCACAACACTTGGAACTTTCAATGTAATCAATCACCTCCTAAACTTAGGAAATATTATAAGTAAGCTATTAAATATGACAATATGCATAAACCATCTCTAAACTATAAATATTGATAGAATCAAATTATCAAATTATAGAAAATTGGAATAATATATTAAAATTTAAAAAAGTATAATTGATATGTTAATTGTGGAGGTCATAGGTTGAAATTATGGTGGAAAAAAGAAAAAAAAGAAAAAAAAAAAACCAATCGGTAGAGAAGAAAGAGGGAAAGGGAGAAAGGTAATTGATTTTGAACAGGTAAGGTGGTTGAGACCTCCGTCCAATTTCGATGAGTTCGAGAACTTCTCTCTTCATACAAATCCTTACATAGAACAAAAACTCACTCACTCTCCATTTCCATCTCTCTCTCTTTGCTCTGTTGATTCCATTCAATTCAATGGCTCATCTTCTCAACACCTCCTTCGTCGCCGCCTCCTCCCCATCTCTCCGGCGGAGGCCATTTCTCCGACCCCCATTTCACCCTTCACGGCGGTCTCTCCAAGTCCAGGCCAAGATCCGCGAGATCTTCATGCCTGCTCTCAGCTCTACCATGACCGAGGGCAAGATTGTGTCCTGGATCAAGACTGAAGGCGACAAGCTCGCCAAGGGCGAGAGTGTTGTTGTCGTTGAGTCCGATAAGGCCGATATGGACGTCGAGACTTTCTATGATGGCTATCTCGCTGCCATTATGGTTGATGAAGGAGGCGTTGCGCCTGTTGGATCTGCAATCGCGCTTTTGGCTGAGACTGAGGATGAGATTTCTGAGGCTAAGTCTAAAGCTGCAATCTCTCCGGCTTCTCCGGCTTCGGCACCTCCGCCGGAGAAGAGTCCTGCCATTGCAGTTGCTGCACCAGCGGCACCCGTTGCGGCGGCGAAGGCGGCTCCGGTTGTTGTGGCTTCCACTCACCCTGCATCTGAAGAGGGGAAGAGAATTGTGGCGTCTCCGTATGCAAAGAAGTTGGCTAAGGAGTTGAATGTGGAGCTGGCGACCGTGGTGGGGACTGGGCCACTGGGGAGAATTGTGGCTAAGGATGTTGAAGCTGCGGCTTCTGCTGCTGCTAGCTCAGTTCCGGCTCCGGGAGGCGGTGTGAAGCCCGCCCCATCACTGGAGTTGGGAACCACTGTGCCGTTTACCACAATGCAAGGGGCGGTGAGTAGGAACATGGTGGAGAGTCTCGCGGTGCCCACTTTCAGAGTGGGGTATACCATTACAACAGATGCGCTTGATGCTCTTTACAAAAAGGTAAATTAATCCATTTTGAGACGATCATTGATTCATTGCCTTTTTCCGTTCTTTGAAACTGGCTTTCAAACTTATGTTGGACATGTTATTCGTGAGAATTTTTTCATGGTTTGATAGAAATTGAATCGACTTTCTTTTTGAGTGGATGGAATCAGATGTTGTCTTCTGCCCTGCTAATAATAATTGGTAGTGATTTATGTTTCTTAGATTAAATCAAAGGGAGTGACCATGACAGCGTTGCTTGCCAAGGCTACAGCTCTAGCATTGACTAAACATCCTGTAGTAAATTCAAGTTGTAGGGATGGTAAGAGCTTTACTTATAATAGCAGCATCAATATTGCAGTTGCTGTTGCCATTGATGGTGGCTTGATCACACCAGTGCTTCAAGATGCGGATAAGGTTCTAATTTTCTATTTGTTTCCTTAAGTTTTTCTACTATTTCAAATGCTCTGTTAATTATTTAATCTTGGATTGTTTACACTTGATTTGTGCTTTAGGTGGACATTTATTCTCTGTCTAGAAAGTGGAAGGAGTTAGTTGACAAGGCTCGAGCCAAGCAGCTGCAACCTCAGGAATACAACACTGGTACTTTTTCATTAGTTTATATTTCAACCTCGTTTCAACAAGGAGGAAATAGCAGTTTGCTTGCATATCTACGGAGAAAGTTAGTTTGTTTTATTCAATTTGAGAAGGAAGAAATATAATAAAAGAAGGTATGATTCCCAATGCTCCAAAAAGTATAAGAAGGAAATTCCAAGATAGCTGAAGAAGGGTTTTGTAAAATAAAGCTTGTCAAAGGAAGAGGAACTCAACTCGGTATAGTCAAGAAAAACTGAGGAAATGAATAGATGAAATGATAAAGAAGGATAATGGATTACCATTTCTTTTATATGGTGATAAGTCTGATGTGACTCGTGGAGTGCACATCACAAAAGACTTGAACATTTCATTTGTTAATTTTCTTAAAGTGCAAACCTTCTCCTAAGGTCACTCTGAGGTACTCAAGTATGTGGTAGATTCATTTTATATGTTCTTTTGGATTGTTCATGAGTTGACTAATTTAATGATGGGAGTAGAAATCTGTCAGCTTATTTTATATGTGCTTAGAAGAATGAGCGTGAGTCCAAGTAGGAGCAATGGAGTGACATTGTTGATTATTCAGAAAGAGGGCAAGTGAGAAAGTGATGTAGAATGAGAGTGTAAATGTGTGAATTCATGGTTAGTGAGTAAGTTCTCTCTCCTTTATAAGGGCAGGAAAGGGAGAAGAGGGAGTAGCTTAGCTAGGGAGGTCTTTGTGGAGACTCCGAGATTTTAACCTCATGAAGTCTGAGGATTTTTTTAATGCCCCCTCCTTTCCATATTTAAAATAGTTTGATGAAAGAGCCCTAGCACATTCATCACCCAGCCTCTGTCAGACTGACCCTTTTTTGATTCTTGGTTTTGGCCGTTTGATCCCTCTTTAGGTTTTACTGTTAAATCCCTTATGGTTGATTTGGTGGGCATAGTGGATCCTATATTGTCTGACCTTTATTTTGTGATCTGGAAAGATCGTTATCCTAAAAAGATTAAAATCTTTCTTTGGGAGCTTAGCTTGGATGCCATCAATATTGCTGATCGTCTGCAACGTCGATTGCCTTATATGTCTATTAAGTGGACATTTGGTGGGTCATCCTTTTGATGGTACTAAGCAGATGATTTTGTTGACTCTGCTGCGTGCACTTTTTTGGAGTTGGTGGGGTGAAGAAAATAGAAGGCTTTTTTCGTGACTAAAGCTCCTTTAATAGTTCTATGGCGTTGTTTTGGCCATTGTTTTTTCTTGATGTAGAACTAAGCACCCTTTTATTCATTATAGCCTATCTCTTTCAGTCAATAATTGACAATCTCTTGATGTTTGGGGTTCTCCTCGGATTTCATTCTATCAATGAAATGTTTCTTCTACCAAAAAATATTCGTAGTACTAGTATTGACCACCTTATTTTAAGAAAACCATTGAAACATCCTAAGAATGCCTTCTTTAAGGTTGTTTCAACCCTTTCTGAAGAATAAACTATGAAGTCTGCAACACCATTAGAGGTTATATACTGTACATGGTTTTTTAAATTAACAACGGCTGTGAAGATTCTGAAATTCCTTTCTAGGAACACTAGACCATTGCACCTTGGCTTTAACGTGAAGCCACCAACCGTAATCATCTAGTTGAAAAGATTGCAGATAGATCCAACGCTTGCTTAGCCAAAGAACAGTGGAGAAAAGGATGATCTTGCGATTCATCACCACACATGGAAAACCTGAGGAGATTTGGGGTTGTGCGGATTAACTTTTTTTTAAAAATTTTATTCAAATTTCTAATTTCTCCACAGCAAGCAAAGGACCATATTTGGTTTTCTTAGGACTAGTCCCTTTCCAATTAATCTTTCTAGGATTCTGGTCTTGAAAGTTAGGGCCTTGAGAGAGAGAATGGTCGCTGACTCCACAGAAAATGTCCTGGTAGAGTTAGGTACATCGTTAATTCTATCTTTGATATTTCTTAGGGAAATATCTTGGACCACATCTAACTAAGCTACACTATTCTTCAAACTCTCCGTCTTGCAAACCCCTTCTCAAGTGGAGATTATTTCAAGTCTTATGCATAAATTGAAACGCAATAACCTTCAAGTGGACAAGAACTCATTCAATGTCCTTCCAACTCCGAGCTCTGAAATAAAAATGCATTATAATATTTAGAAATAGAAAACTGAAAGCAACAACATATTATAGGACGAGCTCTGACTAATTTGGTTTAATATGTCATACGTGTAGTTTAGTTACACAGTTCAGAGTACCATACTTTGCCTTAGTTTGGTTAAATTTTATTTTTACCTGAATAATTTCTCTGTTGCTTTCCAAGTTCATCATCGGAGCTACATACGCACTTTTAATCTTCTCTTATTTCTCCCATCTGCTTCTTCGTTGTGCAGGGACATTCACTCTCTCTAACCTTGGCATGTTTGGTGTGGATCGATTCGACGCAATTCTGCCACCCGGAACTGTTAGTATCGTTACTCTTCTACTTTTCTTTCCTCATTTTGTTCTCGGCCGGAGTACCTTTCTGCATATACCTCTCTTCTCTCAGCCTAGTTATTAATATTAGGAACCTAATTTCTGCAGGGAGCAATCATGGCAGTAGGCGCATCTATCCCCACAGTTGTAGGTACTAAAGATGGTCGAATTGGCAAGAAAAACCAAATGCAGGTAATGAGCTCGGATTATTCTTACTGTACATATTTTAGAGTAGGCCTCTGTATCCTTATTTTTTGGATCTTGAAAATTTGCAGGTAAATGTAACAGCGGATCATCGAGTAATCTACGGTGCAGATCTTGCTACTTTCTTGCAAACCTTGGCAAAAATCATTGAGGACCCTAAAGACCTAACACTATAGTTTTACTTGCATTTTAACCCCCCAAATTTCTTTTCTTTTTTCTCTAGTTTTCTTCTTATGATTTGATGTTCTTTTTCCACACATATTTGAGTCAGATGTGATCTCCATGAAATGTGGTAGTTAACTATAAAGTAAGAAAATTATTCATAATCTGCTGTTGCCCATGCTGAGTGAAGAACAAAAGCAGAATTTTGAAGGAAGATGAACTATTATTTGTTTTTTCCCCCTTTTTAATTGAGTTGTATTTAGAACTTATATTCAAATGGAATTCATATACTTAGTTTTTTCATGTTGGAAATGTGGACAAAATTCTTCATTAAATCATTGGATTGAAGAACTACAAAGTAATTCTTATGTTCCACCATTATGAAGTCTCTGAAGAGAATTATGTAAGTTAATTACCATTATCATCACATCTCTCAATACTCTAGATATTAGTTAAACTTTAGAATGACAATTTAAATGAGTGAATATTTCCATTATCCCACCAAAATGAAAGGAGTATCTATCAAATGTGTTCTAAATATGAAATAAGACTGCTCATATTTAGTTCTTGAAACGAACACTTTACCATACCTAACCTTCTTATTTTCTATGGTCATTTTTTTAGGCAATCTTGTATTTTCTTTCATTAAAATAATATTTGACCTATTTTTTATATCCTACTTTTTACCTTTATGCTTGCAATTTATTTATGAGATTGTGCCATCATAATGCATAAAAGAATTATCACAATATATGGGCAAATTTTGTAGGTATGAAAATTCTTGGTATAAAGTGTAATCTTTAACGCACGGTAAGAAATACTACAGAATTATTCACAAACTCAAGTGTTTTTTTGGAAAGTATTCATAAACTAAAGTTAAATTGCTAGAATAAGTAAAATTTTAAAAATGGTTTTCAAATTAAGGGAAAACATGTTTAAAAAAATGATATTATAAAATATAGTATTATTTTGGAAAAAAATTAATTTATATTCATGAACTTTGGAAGTTGTATCAATTAAAACCTATAATTAATGATTGTATCAATTTAAATTCTAAACTTTTATAAACATAGATAAATATCATTTGGGAGTTACAATATTATGAATTAAACTCTAAACTTAGCAAATCAATTTAGACTCTCGATTATGATTATAATCGTCCATTTTGTTAATCTGACATTTAAAAAAGTTACACTTGTGAAAGAATTTATGGATGAACAATTTTTGCTAATCATCTTTAAAAAAATGATTTTATTTGATTTACTTATAACAATTTAAGAGTTCAATTGATACAATTACAAATCTCACACGACGGTTTTCAAACAAGTCTAAATGAAGGTGTAAATGGATACAATAGGAAACTTCACAGAGTTTGAATTAATAAAACCCTAAGATTGTTTACTTCAAATTCTTGAATGTGATTTTCGTTCATCATCTTGATAAATTGTTTCAATTGTGATTACTACCTTTACAAATCACCATATCACAACTCATAAAAAGTCATTCTACAAAAAAAAAAAAAAAAACAAAAAAAAACAAAAAACAAAACAACAAAACAAGACAAGACAAACTAAGAACACAATTTTCACCTGCATCCAAACATTATCCCTAGATCTTAGAAGGATGGAGAGTGAAAGGTAGAGAGACATAATCACAAAAGGAATGAACAAACCATCCATGAATTAGCAGGAGACACCAGGTTAAGGATAGAAAAGAAGGATATGCCTTCAAACACTTATTTACATACTTATTTATTGATCTATAAGTAAACAAAATCTATCACATTACAACATAAGATTCATCATATTTCTATTCTATTGGTTTACATCTTACATGGAGTAGATGCTCAAACCTACCAGCACAATATCAATTCTTAATATCACAAACTAAATAAGTAGAGGTAAGATTTATCACCTCATACATGAAGAGTCCATAGCTGCTTTCCAGTCCATAGTTGATAGTAGGGAGAAGCAATATTGGTTTATCTTGCATTAACGAGCATTCTTAGGACCGTCTTCATTTTTGGCCTTGCTTCGGGTGAAGGTGATACACACGAAATGGCTACTTTAAGGACTGCTCTTATCTGGCTTTGAACGTACGATGATGTTTTGCTGATATTATCATCCAGAATTTGCAGCTCCCATTTCTGATGCTGCTTGGAGTGGTAACCTAGCACAGTCTTTGCCAACTCAGCTCCCTCACTCACTGCTGTCTTTCCTGACAGTAATTCGAGTAAAATCACTCCGAAACTGTAGACGTTGCCAGCCGGTGATACTCTCATTGTGTAAGCATACTCTGCAATCACATCCAAAAAGGAGAACATGTTATAAACTCAAGCACTATGGTTAGTTCCCTCAGAATCAACTTTTCATGATCAACATAATTGGAAACATGGAAATATCATGGAAACCCAAAACCAGAGCTGACGGGCATACAGGAAGGGTGCATAGCTCTACCTATACCTACAGTCTTGAAGTAGTACATGATGAGATAGATTAGATTTGCTAAGTGAAGTTTTTGTTTCTGAAAATAAGGTGACAGTTCTCTTACCAGGAGGAATATAGCCAACAGAACCAGCTACCATTGAAAGGCTTCCAGTGCTCTTTGAGGGATCGATCACCTTGCAAAGCTCAATGTCACCAATTTGAGGCTCCTTGAGGGACTTGAGAAAAATGCTTTTACTAGATAAATCAAGGAGAAGTACCGGACCAGATGTGCATCCGTGCAGAAACGTGAGACCCTGAGCTGCTCCTATGGCTATGCTGTATCGACTTGACCAATCAAGGACGTTTCCTGAGCTACCATGGAGAACATCGAAAAGAGTGCCCTTGGGAGCATATTCAAAGAAAAGGTAAGCACTTTCAGTAGTCAAATCGTAAGCCAGAGGTGTCATGATATTTGAATTACTAAGTCTCCCAAGGACCCCCAGCTGTTTTCCAAACTTATCATGGCTTCCTGGCTGACATATTTTGTCACTCCACTTGAGTTTCTTGACATAATAGCTTGATCCACATGGCATGACAACTTTATAGTAAGTAGAAAACCGAGTTTTCACATTAATGTTAGATGGCTCAGAAACTGCCTTCATGGCTTCAGCAAAGTCGATATTGGACCGGTGGATGACACTAAGAGATAATAGTTTCCCCTGAATAACCGTTGTCATAGGAGCATCTTCCACTTGAGATTCATTGGTATTCCCCTTCCAATTACGTCTCCACATGAAGATAATGAAAATTGCCGATGCAGCAGAAATAAACAAAGCTACAACCACAATGACGATTGCCACAATGATTGGTTTTTTCTTCTTTTCAAATGAGGGAGGCGTGTCAAATGTTGATTCATTAATAAGATTTGGGTTTCCTTCTATGCCAAGCCAAACCCAGTTCTTAAATGATGGAATGACACCAGAGAGCTGATTGTTAGTAAGATTCAGTTCTGTCAAGGATGGCAATTGAACCAGAAACGCAGGAATCTCACCTGAAAACTGGTTGTTTGAGAGATCCAACACTTCCAAATTAACAAGTCCAGAAAAAGATTTTGGAATTGGCTCATCAAAATGGTTGTTGCTTAGGTTCAAAGCAATCTGCAAATTCGCTGGCATTACCGGAATTGGATTAGTTAGTTTGTTTCTACCCAGTTGAAGATCCAACAATGAACTCATGCTGCCAATCGAATCAGGTATCACACCAGAGAAATAATTACCCTGTAAATTCATTTTAACAAGATTCAGTAATTCAGATATTGAAGGAGGTATCGAACCATTGAGAGAGTTCCAACCAATATTTAGAACCGTCAAATTTTTTAGTTGCATAAATTCTAATGGAATTTCTCCAGACAGGTTGTTGGATTCAAGTATCAAGGCTTGAAGACCTTGAAGATTCCCAAACTGTGTTGGCAGTCTGCCCCACAAGTTATTGTGGGCCAAATTCAACAACAACAGACTCTTGCAGGCACCCAACTCATTAGGTATTACACCAGTCAGCTTATTATTGTCCAATTCCAAGTACATCAATTTCTGAAGATTTCCAAATGTTTCAGGGATTGTCCCATTCAACATATTGCTTCCAAGTCTCAACCTAACCAAGTTAGAACTAGAAGATACATCTCCAGGAACTGGCCCCACTAACTTATTCTGAGACAAATCTACAGTCTCTAATTGTGGTTTGGATAAGAGGCCTACTGGAACGGAACCACTAATATTATTGTAACTAAGATCTAAATTCTTGACATAATTTGTAATCCCATTAGGAATCTTACCAATAAACCTATTTTGGTGAGCTGCTAATCTCACAAGAGAACTGATTCTTGAAAGACTTTCAGGAATTTCTCCACCAAAATTATTTGCAGATAAAATCAGAAACTCCAACTTGGAGAGACTCCCAATTTGCAATGGAAGAGACCCAGAAAGATCATTTACACTAAGATCAATAAAAGTCAAGTTCATAAAACTAGCAATAACTTCTGAGATTGTCCCCTGAAATTTGTTCTTAGAAAGCTGGAGCTGTTCCAAAGCATCGTTCCTTCCAATTTTAGTGGGAAGAATGCCACTGAAACTATTGGAACTAAGGTTTAAACATTTAAGACTAACCAGTTCATCCAACTGCAAACCAACACTTCCATTCAGGAGATTGAAAGATAAATCCAAGATCTCCAACCTTTTAAAACCAACAAAACTAGGCAAAGAACCAACTAACTTGTTGCTGCTAAAATTCAGCAATCTCAGCCCAGAAATCCCTCCACAATCTTTGATGAACTGCTCTGGAATACGATTCAATCCGCTCTGTGAGAAATCAAGTGCCTGTAGAGTATCAATCTGGCAAACAACAGGCAAAAAGTTGTCGGAAGAAATAGAAGACCCAGAAAGGAAAATGTGAGTAACAGAGGAATTATCAAAATTGCATCCAACCCCCTTCCACGAACAGGGATTCGGCTCCTTGTTAACATCCCAAAAACGGAGAAGCCGAGAGAGCTCCACCATGGTAGCATATTGAGTGGCGGAGAGCTCAGATTTCACAATGGGGAAGTAAGAAATGAAGAAGAAACAGAAAAGGGTATACAGAGTTGGCACTAAACGCCTCATTTCTAGTGATAATCAGGCAAATGGTGGAAGATGATAGAGAAGAAAATGAAGAAGGGGAAATTTGGGAAATGGGTTTGGGGTTTAAGGAGGAAAGAAAATGGTGTGAAGTGAAGAAAACAGTGATGGATTGAAAAGGAAGGCGAAGGCGAAGACGAAGACGAAGACTCGAGTGAAAACAAGGATTTGGTTGAACATCTTTGAGGATTTGAATGCGTCAGAGAGTCGAGGCTCCTTTGAATTCCAAGTCTCCGCTTCAACTTTTGAATTTTGGGGGTTTTGTTGTTCAAATCCGCGTGGAAATTGGAGTGATCTTTGCTACAAAATGTCACCAAAGGCGTTTATCAGTGGAACAACTTTCCTAACAAATACCGCTGCTCTCTGCGTAAGGATTGTGTATGTTTTGGGTTCTTTTGGAAAAATGTACAAAACTATATATATATATATATATATATATATAATTTTTTTTTTTTTTTTTCTTTCCTTCTCTTGACCTTTGGCTCCGTAAAGTTTAAAACGTCAATTTTGATGAAACTTCACTTTTACGAAAATTTTATTAGCTTTTTCTTTCAAAAAAAGTTTATGAAAAAATTTAGATAAAAATATCAATACAATAGATAGATGTTTCTGAAAAATTATAAAAACAAAAATTTTTTTAAATAAATTTAAATTAGTAAATAGATTTTTTAAAATTTTTAAATAAATTAATATGTCTATTGTTTATATTATATTTATATCAACAACATTTTGTTGCTTAATTTATTATATTTTATAGATTTTTTTTTTTCAATAATACAATGAAAATATAAACTTATTTTTAAAATCCTAACAATTCGCTTAAACTTTCAACAAATTGTTCATATGTTGAAATTCCCTTCAACTCAACTTCTTGTTTTCTCTCGGATATAGTGATGACCGACTTCAATGTATTTTATGTACCCATGAAATGTTGGATTTGATGGAAGCTCAACAACACTTTCATTGTCACATTAGATTAGCACAACATAATCAATTTTGCATAGTATGTCCTCCATAAACCTTTTTAGCCGCATGCATTCTTTTGCAACCATAGTTGTTGCTATATATTCAGCTTCAGTGCTTGATAAAGAAACTATAAACGACTTCTTGATATGCCAGGTAATCGCAGTTGAATCGATATTGAAGCAATAATTTGAAGTTGAATGTCTATCATGTGTGTCCCCTTTCCAATCTGCATCAGTAAAGTCGATTAACAAGAAATCTTCAACTTTCTTATACATATATAAGACTATGGTAAAAAAAATCCCTTAAATATCTTAGAATTTTTTTAACCATATCTAGGTGGGAGTTTCTAGGATCTTACATAAACTAAGAAATTATGCCAAAAGAATAAGCAATCTCAAGCCATGTAATAATTATAAGGTATGTTAAACTACGAACCAGTTACCCGATTGCTCTAGGATCCTTTAATAAGAATATATTTTTCTTTAATCCCCATACCAAAACATTATAGTAGCTCCTTTGCACATAACCTTAATGAGAAATAAAGTATTCATGGTCTAATTTTTCAACTTCTAAACCAAAAAAATCAACCCAACCTCTCCCGAGTTCTTCATATGAAAACAAATAAATAAATCATTTTTGAACATGAAAATTTCAACTTCATTATCTCCCGGATTATCATGTCCTCTATGTATAGTAAGACCAATACCAAACACGTGACAAAAAATAAAGTATTGAGCAATTTTACCATACCAAACACGTGACACTTGTTTAAGACTATATGATGACTTCTTCAAAAGACAAACATGGTGGGAATATTCTTTAGAAATATATCCTCTTGGTTTCTCCATAAATTCTTATTGATCTAATTCACTATAGGGAAATGTGTTCTTCACATCCACCTACCACAATTGTCCACCTTTGAAAGCAACCATAGAAAAAATAGTTCTTATCGTTACCAATTTTGCAAATGGATTGAATGCATGTTTCTTCATAATCCAACCCTTCTTTGGGGCTAGCTTTGAATCTGTCAATGCTCCTATCTTAAACTCTTATTTAACTTGAAATAGGCTTACAAATTTTTTGGTTTAGGCACCAATAATTCTCATGTCTTGTGTTTTGCTTTATTTCCAATAGGAGGAAAATGGAGTGGCCACCAACTTGATTTTGGATGGTGTGATTGGGCACCCAAAATATACAAACATAGTATGCAAATAAAAGATAAAGGGTCAAGGGTCTGTTGTGTAACGTATTAACATCTATAACATTTTGAACAAATATTTATTTTTTTTTAGAAGAATACATTTTTTGTCATTGAGTTCTTACTCGTAGGTTACTTTGGTCCTTAAGTTTTTTTGAGACATATTTTTTTAGTCCTTTTGTGAAATAGGTTTAAATGGTTCCTCTTTTGACAATGCTGTTAAAATCAAACAAATTGGACAATTGACATGACAAAATGACATGAAAAAAAAATATATTTTTTAAACATTTCTCTTTCGTCCCTTTTTCCCGTTTCTCCCCTTTGGATGATTTCATCGCTCGTACTAGCCCTCTCCCATCTATCACTAAACTCTTTCTTTCAACCATTTCTCTATTTTTTTTCTCTCGTTTTTCTTTGTCTCTCATTTTTCAACCCTCTGCGAATAGATTGAGAGGGAAGAAGAGATGGGAGAGAGAAATGAGATTGTGAATCTCTAATCTTTCGAAGATAAGAGAGAAATAAAGAAAAAAAGAGAAAAAAAAAAGGCCATTATTTATTCTCACTCCAATGGATTTAAAAAGGTTGCTAAGTAAGATAATTATAATGGTAGAGGGACAACAAAAAAGAAAGAAATGTTATAAGAGAAAACTTAAAGATCATAGACCCTTACATAGAGAAAAAGGAAGAAAATTTGAATAAACCCTTCAATGACGGATCAAAACACAAACCAAAAGAACTTCAATGTGTTTAATCAAATGAACATCCAAATTAACACAATAAATATGGGGAAGATGATCACATCTTTTCCTTTTCTCTCTAGTAATGTAAAATCTCAAAATCCTTGATAATGATTTCAACCTTGAAATCCCTAATCAATCTTTGCCAAGAGAGAAAAAAAAACCTACAAATCCAATCATTCTAGAAATCATTATTTCTTATTTGTCTAACCATTTATCAATGAATGCAACCGAACATCTTCTTTGTCGAAATGGTTGAAAGAAAAGAGTTGGTGAGGGAGAGATGAGGGAAGGGGGGAGAAATAGGAGAGAAAAAGATTAAAAAATATATTTTTTCCATGTCATTTTAAGTTACTTGTCGAGTTATTTTTCTGTTTCATTTTATAGATGTGAATAACATACGTGGGAATAGGATGTCTATGAATTAAAGATGACTATGTTTAGTTGTGCATGAGAAATACTATCGGAATATTATGAATAAAAATTATGTTTGTATTTAATTTATGAAATTAAGTACGAAAATCTTATATAATTTTAATAGATTAATTAATTAAGCAATAAATATCATTCAATATATTGATAAAAGTTAATTAATTAAGTATCAATAATAATTTTAATTATAAATATTTAAAAATTGAGTAATTTATAATTAAAATTACCAATTAATATATTTAAGGAACATCACATTAATTATAATCTAATACTTTATTCTTTTTATAATTTATTATGTTCAACATTGGTAAATTTGTATAAACAAAATATGATATATTAATAGAGAATACTAATTTTTTTATATAAAATATGATATGTTAATAATGAATTAAATAATATAAATTAATCACAATAAATAGTTAACTGATTATAAGTAATCAATAATAACTAGGATAATTCTTATAAATAGAGAATTCCCAAAAATATTTACATTTTGTAGCAAAAAGTTCCAAGAGTGCTTTACTTTTGGAACTTTTAGCTACAAAGTATAAATAGTTTTAAATATTTTTATATTTAAAAAGGTTCCTAATAATTATATATTCATAAAGAATGATCAAATTAAAATTGATCTCAATAAATAATTTATTGATTATTAAAAATAAAATAATAAATTATTATTACTGAAAAATAATTTTTTGTACTAACTAAATTTAATTAATCTTAATTTATCAATTAATTAGATTTAAGATATTGTTAGCTAATTACTTAATAATTTATGTAAAAAAAAAAAAGTAATTGCATTCCTTTAATAATTTATTGTAAAAGTAAGTTAAGGAAATATTTAATAGATTGTTGTTGATTTATTGAAATAAATATTCAACTTATTTTTGTTAAATTAGTATTAGTTAATTAATTATATTCAAAATGAAATTATATATAAAATGAAAAAGGGGATGGAGAGAGGAAAAAGAGAAAACCCACAATTTTGGCCGGGAATATAAAACCTTGTCGGTAAAAAATGAGGATGTCTGAGAATAGCTTAGACCCACACAAAAGATTGAAAACTGTAAAAACAAACTTGAGATTTGGATATTTGTGTCAACTTCCATACACAATACCCTCGAACCAAACAACCCATTGGGGGCATTTGTAGCTCTAAGTTGGTTATTATAGTTAGTGGCTATTATAATTGGTAATAATAGTCGGTTGCTTATAATAGTTAGTGTTTATGGTTGACTATTTTAGTTTGAGTTATAATAGTTTCTATTTTTGGGTATAAGCTATTTTTGTGGTAGAAAATAGTAAACATGGTAGTAAAAAAGAAAATGAAGAATGAGTGATAAATAACAAATATTGTAGTATATAGTAAATACCGAAGGAAAGAAAGAGAGTTTTGAAATAGTACTTACTATACTTAATTGTAGTTTGTAAATAGTGGTACACACAGTATCTTAAAGTGAGATATGAGTAAAAACTCTGGACCAAAAATATATTTTTTTTCTTATTTTTTTTTCGGTTCTTTTTAAAAATTAAAAATATTTACACTTTATAGTAAAAAGTTTAAAAAATGCAAAGTATTTTTAGAACATTTGCTATAAAGTGTAAATATTTTTGAGATTTTTCTATTCATCAGAATTTCCCTATTTTTTTCATGTTATTAAAGTAAATCCTTTTGTAAAATGAAAAAAATGTTGACTTTCTAAATGTCTCATGTTTATTGGTTTTGTTTATTTATTTTAAAATAGTAAGGAAAGACAATCTTATAAAATGAATTTATCAGGGCTTCAATAATTTTTTTCATTATCATTCAAATAAACAAATTTAGGAATTTTGATTTTATTATTTAATTTTAGAATACAAATGAAAGAAAAAAAAAATCGTCTAGAAATACTTAAAAAAAAAAAAAAAAAAAAAAAAAACTTTCCAAACTTTATTGCATTCTTTTATTTCAAAGCAAGCAGTGGTATGAAAGTCCTCTTTAAATTGGGCTATTAAGATTTTAGTAGATGGGCATGGAAAAGTAATTTTTGTTACCTATTTAAGGAAAGCAATTGAAGAAAGTCAATTTTTGATTTAAAGTATTTTTTGGAAAAACCATAACATTGCATTTTTTTTAAATAGAAAAAGAAATTTCCTAATATTGCCAATAGAAAACCTTTATGGAAGTTGCAATAGAGCAAGTATCTTGGTAAATTTTATCATGTTTTTCCAAAAAAATAAAATAAAATAAATAAATAAAAATCTAAATAAAACAGATATATGAATCAAAATCTTGGCATCCAAAGATATTAGTTTTTAACTTCAAAAGAATCTTTATAACGGCATCCCGAAACTTTGAGATTTATCATTCACAAATATATTTTAAGGAAGCGATTTATACCAAATAAGAGAAAAATATGAAAATAACAAAATACAAATATACATAGAATACACATGAATAATAATTAAAGCAAAAAAACCTCATTACATGCTCATAGTATTTTGAATATTAGAAACTAAAAGAAAAAAATCATCCTACATCAATTACACTAAATAAAATGATAATTTTTATTTAATAATTATGGAAATAAACATGTTGATATGAAAACCCTAACATTAGAATCCCATTTGTTGAACCTCTAATATCAAATTCTAAGACTTCCGAAACAACTTGACTCAATGTAAGGGAAATGATTTTATTTGAATTACCTTTTGATCGAAGACCAAGAGATAAGGAGAACTAGTTCCTCACTCCAAGTTAGAACATTCCACGAGCAAGATGATTAAACTTAATTGAATGTTCTAGCATGCAACCCTCGCTCAAGAATTGCAAAGTAGTGATGAGATTTTATCATCTACTAAAAGATTTTCAATTAGAAAAAAAAAAAAGAAAAAGAAAAACCCCCTAAAAACTCAAAACTAAAAAACAGACATATTGTGTTCGCTTAGGATGAAGATCTAATAGTCAAACGTCTTCAAATTAAAAATGGAAACTAAAACCCCGATTACCTCAAAAAGAAAAACCTAGTAACTAAGATAAAACGAAGTCCCTAAATCTACCGAGAAACGTGTGAGGAGAAAGACAGGGGGCCAATTGCAACCATGTTTAAAAATATTATTAAAATTAGGCCCATTGTTTTGGTATATGGATTTCTCAAAAATGACAAAATACATAAGCCCAACCCAATTTCACTAATGGATTAATAAAAAAAAAAAAAATCCAAAATACCCCCACGATTGAAAACCTATTCGCACCTAGCTTCTTCGTCTTCACAAAAGTTTAGGGTTTAGGACACTAGTTCTTTCTTCTTTGATAGATTGTTCTTCGATTCCTTCTCCATTCTCCTTCGATTTCTTCCTCTTATGATTTTCTGCTTAAGGCTGTTATTTTTACTTGAAATTCTAAAGAAGAATGAGGTGTGATTTTTATATTTTTAAATTTCTACCAAAAACTTCATGCTTCTTTATTTCTGCATGCAATATATTGTTAAGATTATTAATGATTCTTCATTCTTCTCAACTTATGATTATGTACTTTTATGTTTCAAATCTTTACTTTTTTTTTCCTCATCTCCCATGTAGCTGCCAAGTTTGACTCTGTTTGAGCAATATGGATTTTAAGTTCATAGGTTTTTTTAGCTTTATGCAGGTAACTAACTAGCTATATCATGAGATTATGGATTTTATTTATTCTTGTTCTAAATCTGTTGTTCATAGTGTAGATTTGTATATTGATGGGTTCACTTGGCTTTTTTATTCTTTCACTTTGGAAGATGTTCAACGTTGTTGGTCTTCTGATTTCTTAGATTTGGGTTTTGAAGGTAATAGATAGGGGTGTTTGTGAGTTAGATTTAATTGGATTTAATGATGTGTTGATGCATAATATTAGTTTGTAATATTGCCATGTGATTGACAACCAATTATTATCTTATTTCCTTCTATTTTTTCTCAACTATTTCATACTTCTAATAGTCGACTGATTATGTTGTGATTGATATATGTTTACTTTTTGTTATTACAAAAAAATAGAAGACCAAGGAAGAAGAAAAAAGCAAAAAAAAGAACAATGAAATTTGAGAAAGGTAAAACATCAACAAAAAGACAAAAGAAAACAAACAAAAAGAACAATGAGGTAATTAGCATATTACAACATGACTAGATTGCTTAATGATTTATGTCTGTTTTACTTCATGTAATAATTAAATACTGTTTGTTAGTAAAACTAATAAATTGTCAACATACTTTAATAGGACATTCCACCTTATGGGTACTAGGTGCATTATTATTCAAAATTTGAGATGATAGAAAAATTGTTTAAATCACTCACACAAGAACAAAAAGAAAAATTTAGAAGTGGATCATTTGGGTTCTTTTTATACTAGACCAATTACTTGTTCATCTATTAGGAAGACTATCTGAAAAAATAGCAACGATGAATGACTAGACTTTCATCTAGAAGGATATAAAGTTTGATTTTCCTTGAAAGACTTTTCTTTGATAACTGGTCTTAGATGTCATTCCAAAGTCCATAGAATTAAGTAAGCGGGAGGATAGAACACATTTGTTGAGAGATAATATCTTCAATAAATTAGATGCCATTGATAGGGATAATGTAGTTGTTTCTTTAGTAGTACGTAAATATGACGATGACTCAATGATTAAGCTTGCCAACTTGTATATCTTTAAATGTTTTTTTTTAATGCAAGCAAAAACATAATAAGGTGGAATGGAAGAATGTCGAGATGATTGAGGATGGTGACACTTTAAACACCTTTCCTTGGGGTAGGTTAGTTTTTACTTTGACAATAGAATTCTTTAGAAGGGTTGCTCAAACCAAAAGTACAAATTGCACTTTACATGGATTCCCTCAAGTCTTATTATGTTGGGCCTATGAAATAATCTCAAAACTTTATGAGCAAAGTGTGGTTCGGATTGTAACACAAGTGAATGAAGAATGCCTAAGAATGCTAAGATGGAGACTGACAAAGAAGCTTGATTGGAACTATCTCCAAGAGTGCATCTTCAAAGCAAATGATGTAAGTTTATCAACCATTGTGATTTCATTGTTAGTTACTTTAATTTACTCTTTGCCTCATTCATTTTTTTTCATTTTATACAGTTTAAAGTTGTCCCTTTGAATCCATTTGAAGATGAATTACATTCAAACTATTTCCAATATTTTGCAAACGAGCCACTGGAAGTAATTGAAGAAAGATGGAAATATAAAAGATCAATCTGCTTGGATGATGAAGAATTTTGGAATGAACAAGAGGTTCAAAGCTTAGGTGTAGATGGTTCTAATGGAGGGGACATCGGAAAAATAAACGAGGATTTGGAATCTTTGAAGGAGGAAACTGTTAAGATTTCGAAAAATATAGTTATGTTGTTTGAATTGTTCAACTCCATGAATGAAAAATTAGCTACAAAAAACATGGAGAAGCAATCTCAAGACTCCTTCCATCCTAATAAACCTCCAATAGCAAGCCTTCAAAGAACTAAAGATGAGATGAATATCCAACAGTTGGAAGACAACAAGGTGATATATTTATTATATTTGCTTAACAATACAATTTGATGTACATTAACTTACTGATAACACTTGCTTTTCTTTGTTTACTAAATAGGAAGAAGAAAAAGATGTATAAAATGAAGGACAAGAGGAAGAAGATAAATGTAAAGAGATACAAGAAGATAAAGGAGATAAAGGAGAAGAAATGAAACGAGAAAAAGATGAAAAGCAACAACAAGAACGAGAAGAGTTGGAAGATATTTTGGTATCAATTGATGAAATAATCAACATCAACCAGGTGATTGCATTAATTAGTTTCTAATTTTCATCTAATTGATATCTAATTTCCATCTTATTGCATTTTGATTTCCATTCGATTACATCTCTGTTTTTTTGTAGATAGTTATCAGTTTTTTATATTTGATTTCCATATGATTACCTTCTGGAAATCCACCTGATTGTTAATACTAAGCAATCTCAATTTTTTGATTTTGTATATAATTGCTTGTCAAAGATATTGAAGAATAAAAAAAGAGAAGAAGAACAAAAACTAAAAGAAGAAGAAGAGGGAGAGATAAGGGCAAAGAAAAAGAATGACAAAGGAAAAAAAACAGGTAGCAACATTCTCTTAATACCAAGTAGTCATCTGATACACTTTGATTAATACACTTGGAAATGTATGTTTTGATAATAGGTTGAAGAAGATAAATCCAAAGAAGAAAATGAAGATAAAAGAACAAAGAAAAAACATGACAAAGAAAAGAAACCGGTAACATTATTCTTTTCACTACAATTATTTTCCGATTACCATGTGATTGTTATCTGATTGCTCTTTGATTTCCATGTAATTTCTTTTCAATTACCTTCTTATTACTATCTTATACTTGTTTCTAATTCATTCTCTATTTATTTTAGGTTGTTTAGAATAGAATGCAAACAAAAAAATCTTCACAAGATAAGCTTAAAGTGGAATATGAACGACCAATAAGAAAATTAAAACCCACACTCAAGGCTATTGATTTGGAAATGACGAAAAAACATAAATCTCTAAAGAAGATACGAAATATAAGCACTGTTATTAAACCACCTTCTTTTGAGTTGAACATTTCACAACCAAAATGAAAACAAATTTCTTTTGGTAACTTTTATAGAATTTGATGTTGTAGACTTCCTAGACTAGTTTTGTGTTAGTTTTTTGTTGATAATTTCTTCAACAATATTCTATCACATAATGTTAGACAGTTCAGATATTTTGTTGATAGTGACTTTGATATTAGCAAATATGTTGATAGTGAAAAAAATGTATTTGTTCTTTTATTATGACCACTACACTTACAACGAGTACACTTCTTGCACTTTCTCAATTCACCAATTAAAGGGATCCTTTGCTTCCAAGGTCTTCCTACTGAACGTTTAACAATCAGAGGCAATATAGTGTCATTTGCTGCTACAATACTCCATTCATTATGGTTATCGACAACACAGACAACACTATTATAAGTTGATGCCAATGTGCTAGCAAAATAATACTTTGAGATATAAGAATAAGGATTTAAATCAAGAGTACAAATAACAACAAGAGCATGACTGCATGGTATTTCTTCCAAATCCCAAACACGACAAGTGCAACTATTACAATTCAACTTTACCAAAAAGGTTTTACCTCCATCAAATACTTGATATTCTTAATCACCAATAAGATTAACCTAAAAAAATTATAAAATCAAAAGCAGTAATATAAGTATGACATATACAAGAAAAAAACTCCTAAACTAATTCATAAAGTTTAATCTAGTCAATACAATATGGCAATCAGATAACAATCTGACAACAATCGATGCAGCAATCAAACAAAAATCAAATTGCAATTACATATAGTGAAACTTCGTGATTCATCAGCTAGATTTCTCATCACTCCTTCAACCCAACTAGTTAAAATACTCTTCAAAGAGGATGTTGATTTACTTATATCATAAAACCATTATTGAAGCAACTCTCGAATTGCATCAAGTAGTGAAGCAACAGGTAAACTTCTATCATGTTTCAACACTAAATTCAAACTCTCGGAACTATTAGCTGTCATCATTTGGTGTCTTCTTTGCTTAGAGTAGACACGTGCCCATTTCTCAAACCCAGCACTCCTAAGATATTCTCCAATAGATGGGTATATTGACTCCATTCATCTCATATGCAACTCAAAATCATCTATTATATATGATTTTGCACACTGGCGAAAAACTTTTTCTATTGTAGAATCTTTGAATGAAAGCCTCAAGTTGTTCAAGAGATATTTTATACAAACACAATATTGAGCCAATGGAAATACATTTAAAATAGCTTTTAAAATGCTTATATATCTATCAGATACAATAACTAATCCCGCCCAATCTCCGAAACAAGCTTTTAACTTCTAAAAAAACTACTTTCAAGAGGCATCATTTCCTGAATCTACTATATCGAAAGCAAGAGGAAAAATATTACTATTATCAGCCATCATTGAGGCAGTCAATAATGTTCCAGCAAATTTGCACTTTAAAAATGTCTCATCAATAGAAATATTCGGTCTGCAATATGTCCAAACTTCAATGGATGACCTATAGCCATGAAGCGATATTTAAAATGACCATTTGAATCTAATTCATATTCAATGAATGACCCTACAAAAAAAGGAGAAAAAATAAAGCACTTAGTATAAGTACAAGTTGTTCGTTGATATACTAATTAATAGGTATATTAGTCAATTGATTATTGACTGATTACAATAAAATTGATCAATGTCATACCCAAGTAAATGAAAAAAACAAACCTGGATTCATTTTTTTTAACTTCAAGAAAAACATGGGAATCAAGCCATAAGAATCACCAGCATGTCCTTTCAACATCTTCATAATAGATTCTTTTGCCCCCAAGCTTTATAATAACTAACAACAACCCCATAATTCATTCGTATATGATGTATTATATTCTTTGATGTTGAATGATCATAGCTATATTTAAAATTTTCAACCATACAATGACTAATAAACTGTGAAGATGCTTGCCTATGAGAAGCACGAACCATCAAAGAGCAATTATGTTCACTCATATACTTTCGAATCATCGACAATTCACTACTTTTATAATGTGATGCTCTGACAAACCATTGGCAACCATCTTGAGTACATTCCAACTTAACAGGTTTGGAATTTGATCTCAAAGTTTTAAACTCAAAATTATTCTTTACAGCCATGAACTTAAATGACTTCAACAAAATTTCCTTACTAGCAAATAAGTCCTTCTTCAAAGACAATGCAGAAGACATATTGTTGATATGAAAATCTCTAAAAACTTCTAATTCACCTTCAAAATCAACCTCAATTATAAAAGGAAAAGTAACTAAACCTCTAAAAACATATTCACGATATGAGAAACTGTTAGCAACGGTAGGACCCTCAGAACGATGAATAGTGAACCGTCAAGGCACGACGGTCAAGCGAAGAGCAAAACCTGCAAAATAGAAACTCGTTATAGGCTGAGTCGTGGAGCTCGCTCTCTTTAAGACGATTCGCGGCTCTGCCCAAGTGTGCAAGCAGGTCTTAAAAATGCCACATCGTCCCCAAGATAAAACAGCCAAATGAAAATCCGATCGAAAATGCACCGTCACCGATCGGAACATACACCCTTTCTAAACTCACTGCTCGGAAAGCTAAGATGGAGGAGGAGAGAAAAAATGAAGTGGGAATGAATAATGAAATGTGTCTTTCGAACTGCTGAAGGCCTTCAGCGATGAATCGGGAGCGAAAGAAGCTCTCTGCCTCAGAACGTGCGCGGACAAAACGGAACGGGCGTTGAAAGCAGATGTATCGTGCGGATGGCAACATGCGTGTGGGACATCCATCGAACCCACATTGGTCTATCTCCTCACTCCCTCCAAAACATGGGTACCCCTTGGGGCCCAAACCCAAAACTCAAGATTGAAGTACATAAAGGAGACTTCCAACACCAAATTTTCCAATGTGGGATTCTCCAACCAAAAAGGTTGCTTCCCTCTTTGTTTCGAAAGTTAAATTTTCACCAACAATCCCCCACTTGGAAATTTAAACAAAAAGAAAAAGAGAAGATTTTCATCGAGCAGTTTCAGTCTATACAACACTGTGCATAAGCAAAGGTGTCTTACGACTTGAACCTTTACATAATGTAGATGATTCAGAATATACTAGAGTAACCCTTGGTTTTGAATTCTATCTCTAACAGCATCTCACACAGAGTGTTATTAGGATGTACTACGAAAGCTCGTGCTTTAAGGCCTAGCACGTGAATCCCAGTTTAGTGAATGCTCTAGAGAGTTTGCCTAAAAACTCCATAGGAAGTGACCCTCACTTCCACATTCACATAGGTGAGTCTATCAAGAGTACTTCTGTAGCTAGGTACCCCACTTGTCATCAAGTATAGATATCATTAAGAACTGAGTTCAATCTTTCTTACGCTTCAGGATATCATGTTCATATTTTAATCATAGGAATGGAACTATGTGTTTGGTTTAGCATGATTCACTATATATCACTCATGATCAATTATTACCCATTGAACCTGATTCTTGGGATCTCCAATCTACATGTTGGGTTTTCCTCACTGTGATTCATCTTTCTATAGGCATGAGTCCCATCCTTTCTGAGGTTCTGAAAACTTTTTCTCTAGCCAGTCCTTTCGTCAAAAGATCTGCCAAATTTTCATCAGTCCGTATGTGATCCACTCTAACTGCACCAGTAGTGAGAAACTCTCTAATGGTACTGTGCTTACGACGTATTTAACGTCTCTTTCCATTGTAGTAACGGTTCTGAAATTTTGCGATTGTTGCAGTACTATCGCAATGGATCAATATGGCTAGTACTGGCTTTTCCCATAAAGGAATCTTTGATAGCAGACTTCTAAGCCAGACTATTTCTTCACTAGCTATTGCTAGTGCTATCATTTCTGACTCCATCGTAGATTGGGCTAAAATAGTCTGTTTCTTGGACTTTCAAGCGACAGTTCCACCAGATATATTAAAGATATAGCCACTTGTAGCCTTTGAATCATCCGAAAGAGAGTTCCAATCAGCATCGCTGAACCCTTCCAGGACAGCGGGAAACATTTGATAATGTAATCCTAGGTTTTGGGTTTTCTTCAAGTATCTCATTACCCTTTCTATAGCATTCCAATGCTCTTTACTAGGTCTGCTTGTAAACCTGCAAAGTAATCCTACAGCATAAGCTATGTCAGGCTTAGTGCAGTCGACAGTGTATCTAAGGCTGCCTATGATGCTCGCATACTCAGATTGATTAACACTATCACCAGTGTTCTTGAACAACTTGACACTAGGGTCATAAGGAGTACAGGCTGGTTTACACTCAGTAATTATATTTCTTTAGAATCTTTTCTATATAGTGAGATTGATCCAAAGAAATTCCCTTTTCAGACCTATTTACTTTTATGTCTAAGATTACACTAGCTTCTCCTAAGTCTTTCATATCGAAGTTCGCACTTAATATTGATTTTACATCATTTATGACGTGCAAGTTCGACCCAAAGATCAATAAATCATCTACATATAGATACAAGATAGTGTAAAGATTATTATCAAACTTAAAGTAGATGCATTTGTCACTTTCATTGACTTTGAAACCTTTAGATAGGATAAGGTTGTCAAATTTTTCATTATCATTGCTTAAGAGCTTGTTTTAGTCCATAGAGAGATTTATCTAATTTACACACCTTATTTTCTTGACCATGGACAACAAAACCCTCAGGTTGTTCCATGTAAATCTCTTCTTCAAGTTCACCGTTTAGGAAAGCGATTTTTACATCCATCTGATGTATTACGAGGTATTAAAGGGCAGCGAGAGAGAACAGGATACAGATAGAGATAATTCTAGTGACTGGAGAGAAGGTGTCAAAGAAATCTACGTTTTCTCTTTGTCTAAAGTCCTTTGCAACTAACCTGCCTTTAAATTTATCGACAGTCCCATCAGGTCTAAGTTTCCTCCTCAAGATCAATTTGCACCATATTGCCTTACATCCTGGGAGTAGATATACTAAGTGCCAAGATCTATTTGACTCAAGTGAGTCCATCTTATCATTTATGGCTTCTTGCCATAGGTTGGCATCTACTGAGGACAGGGCAGCTCTCAGATCTTTAGGGTCTTCTTCTACATTGTAGGTCAGGAAGTCATTTCTGAAATCTTTGGTGGTTCTAGCTCTTTTGCTTCTTCTAGGTTCTGGGTCAGTTTCCTCTTTAGGGTTAGGATTTCTAACTAGGGTTATACTACTTGATCCAGAGCCCCCACTATTCCTTGATTTACAGGAAAATCTATCTTCAAAGAAGTCGACATCATTTGACTCAATGATCACTTGGATTCCTAGATCATAAAACCTGTAGGCTTTACTATTTAAGGCATAACCTATAAAGACACACTTATACGCTCTACTAGACAACTTTCTCCTTTTTGGATTAGGAATCCTTACAAAGGCTAGATAACCCCAAGTTTTAAAGTAGGACAAGTTTGGTTTCTTATTCTTGAGAATTTCGTAAGGCGAAGTTTTGTTTTTAGATTTTGGGATTCTATTTAGGACATAACACATGGTAAGGATGATTTCACCCCACTAATAAGACATGGCTCCTGAACTAAGTAAAATAGCAACTACTAGCTCAACTAAAGTTCTATTTTTTCTTTCGGCTTTTCCGTTCATTTCAGGAGAATAAGGTGCGGTCTTTTCGTGTATTATTCTATGTGAGTTAAAAAACTCATTAAAACTATCTGAGTCGTACTCGGTTCCCCTATCACTACGAAGTCTTTTAACCTTTCTATTAAACTAATTCTCTATTTCAAAAACAAAAAGTTTGAACATATCAAAAGCATCACTTTTGTTTTTCAGCAAGTATACAAAAGTAAAATTAGAGCAGTCGTCAATAAAAGTAATGAAATATCTTTTACTGTTCCTAGTCAAGATGTCATCAAATTCACAAACATCATAATGAATAAAATCTAGAGGCTCAGAATTCCTAAGTACAGATTTATGCAGAGTTTTAGTAATTTTAGCCTGACTACAATACTCGCATTTATCAAAATCATTTGTGGATAACTTAGGTATCATTTCCAGCTTAATCATATTACTAATTAAATTCTTATTCACATGACAGAGTCTAGTATGCCAAATATTCATAGAACACAACATATACACAGAAGATTTTATTTTATTGAGGTCTAAATTTAATTTGAATATTCCCTCAGTTGCATACCCTTTTCCTACAAATACATTATTTTTGGTAAGGGTATACAGGTATACCCCTATAGTTTGAATAAACCCGGCTTTGTTGAGAAGATAGCTCAGACCAAATTCTTTCTTATCTCCAGAGTGTGCATAACGTCCTTCAACGTGAGGGTCTTCCCAGAGGTAAACTTCAGTTCCACTTTGTCGGTTCCAACAATTTTCGTGGAGTGGTGATCTCCCAACAGAATATTTTTATCCTTAGTTTTAGTATAAGTATTAAATAGACTAAGGTCGTGACAGACATGGCGTATAGCACTAGTGTCTATCCACCACCCTTCACATCCACCGATCATATTTACTTTTGTGATCATAGCGACTAACAGTTCTTCTGTCAGGTTCACCTGACCAGCAGGACAATGCCTGTTCTTAGTTCCTAGTCATGTGTCAAGGTTTATTACAATTAAAGTAGAGGAACTATACCGTTTCTCCTGAAGGGGGCTTCTGTTTTTTCTGTTGGTTCTGGTTGCTGGAGCCACGGTTCTAACCTTTCATCTTTGTCCCCTTAGATTTTTTGTCAGATTTTACCACGGCAGAGGCAGATTTCCCAAGTACTGCGTTCGCCTCCTCCCTTTGGTCCTGCTTCCTAGCTTCTTCCTCGATCCTTAGCCGGATTATAAGACTCTCCAATGAGAACTCTTTGATCTTATGCGTCAAGGTGTTCTTAAAGTCCTTCCACAAAGGGGGCAGTTTGTTAATAATAACAGCAACTTGGAATTGTTCGTCTAGAGGCATACCTTCAGTAATTATCTCGTGGGCTATCTTCTGGAGTTCATGGGATTGGGCCTCCACGGATTTATCATCCGTCATCTGGAACTTGAGATAACGGCTAATAGCATATTTCTTTGACCCGGCCTCCTCAGTGTCATACTTCTTTTGCATGGCATCCCAGATCTCTTTCGCTGTCTTCATTGTACTGTAGTAGTCATACAGATCATCAGTCAAATCTTTTAAAACTAAATTCTTACAGAGAAAGTCTTTCTCCTCCCAGTCAACAGCTTCTTTTATCTATTGTTCTGTTGGTTCTTCTAAAGGGACGATTGGCTTAGCTCTGGTACAGGTTTCGACAACTTTCTTGACGGTGAGAATGAACAGCATCTTTTGCTTCCACCGCTTGAAGTTCGCTCCTTCGAACTGGAATGGACGGTTGAGGTCAGATATCATAATGTCATTGTTGATAGTGAGGGCCATTGATGATGTGGTGTAACGTCTTAAAATTGTTGGCAATGGCAGGACCCTCAGAACGACGAACAGTGAACCGTCAAGGCACGACGGTCAAGCGAAGAGCAAAACCTGCAAAACAGAAACTTTTTATAGGCTGAGTCACGGAGCTCGCTCTCTTTAAGACGTTTCGCGGCTCTACCCAAATGTTCAAGCAGGTCTTAAAAATACCACGTTGTCCCTCAAATAAAACAGTCAAATGAAAACCCGATCGAAAATGCACTGTTACCGACCGGAACATACACCATTTCTAAACTCACTGCTCGGAAAGCTAAGATGAAGAAGGAGAGGAAAAATGAAGTGGGAAATGAAGAATGAAATGTCTTTCAAACTGCTGAAGGTCAGGCCTTTTATAGGCCTTTAGCCATGAACCGTAGGGAGCAAAAGAAGCTCTCCACCTTAGAACGTGTGCGGACGGAACAGGATGGCAGACAAAACGGAACGGGCGTTGAACACGGACAGATCGGGCGGATGAACGGACAATTTCCTCCCTTTTTTGGTTAAAAAAATAAAATAATATTTTTATTAAAATTAATCATCACACAGACACGCCTTGTCCGACAAATCGGACGGCGGAGCGTGTGTGTGATATCCATCGAGCCCACATTGGTCTATCTCCTCACTCCTTCTAAAACATGGGTACCTTTGGGACCCAAACCTAAAAGGAGACTTCTAACACCAAATTTTCCAATGTGGGATTCTCCAACCAAAAAGGTTGGTTCCCTCTTTGTTTTGAAAGTTAAATTTTTACCAACAGAAACTAAAAGATATTTTATAAATTCATCCTTAACCATAGTCAGAAACCAACATATATCTTTATCTTCAAGAATCTTAACAACTTGTTGAACCCCAGAACTACCTAAGTTCAATAGATGAATGAAGCTTAAGTTCCTTCCCTATGAAGTTAACAAAAGACTAAAAAAGCATCGCTTCCTCAATCAAAACACCAATAGTTTTGTAATCTACATAGCATTGTCGATCATCCCATTGACCACTGTGGAAAGTGACTATTGAAAGTTTAACCATAATTTAAAAAAACTACAAAAATATATAAAAAAATAAAATAAGATATAACTCAATATTGTAATCTGATTGCCATAAAAAAGTAATCACATGGAAATCACATCAAAATTAGATAAGAAACACAATGATATAACTTACATAGATATATTAGTAGATAATACAAAAGATATCATCACATGACAATCAAATAACAATCAAATAGAAATCATATGTCAATTAGATTATAAAAAAAAAAACACAAACTACGTATTATCCAATAGAAATCAGATAGCAATCTTAAAGTAAGATACAATATTATTCTTTTCTATTTATGAGAAAAATCACAAACAGAGAAGGCAGAAAGTGAGAAATTAAAATACAAACCCTCCATAAATTGAGAAGTTCTTCTCTATTCCAAATTTACTGAGAGATTCAATATTGAGAATAAGAGAGTAGAGATCAATAATGAGAAATTCGAAAACAAACGCTCCACAAACTCCAATAATATCATATTTGTTTTCGAAAACAACCCATCCATAAAATTGAAAACACAAGTTTGTTTTCGAAAAAAAAAATCCACAAATTGACTGATAAATTAGAAATCAAAACCTAACAAATTCGAAATTGGAACGTAATCAAAACCTGAAAAATTCGAAAAAAGAAAAAACCTGACAAATTCGAAATCAAAATGTCATCAGAACCAATTGATCAGTGCAATTTTTAGGGCTGGTTGTTGTAACAACCATTCACAAATTCGAATTTCTCAGTTTTGATTTCGAAAAAAATCTACAAATCGACTGAGAAAGTGGAAATCAAAAACTGAGAAACTCGAAAACACGAGAGAAAGTTGAATGCAAAATTGAAATTGAATGAGGAATTGACTATGATTTTTACGACGGGTCTAGAAACTTGATGCTGAAGGAGAAGGAAAAACGTGGGAGGTATCTTATGAGGATAATTTTGGAATAAAGAAAAAAATTCTACAGCAAATAAAATCTAAATATTTTTGTTATATTTTTTTAATATATGTTTGCCATATTTTCAATTTTTTTTAAAAAAGGATGATATGGATAATAAGATATATGTTAAAAAAAAGTTACCAGAGAAAAAAAGGGGAGAAATGATTTGTCCAATACAAATGCATACATTTTGGGACAATTTTCCTGAAAAACAAAAATGATCCAAAAGTCTTTTAATAATTTAAAAAAAAAATTTTATCAAAATTAAAGCAACGTAATAAAATATATGACACAAAAATTTTGTAAATCAAATAAAATTTCCAAAATTTTGAATGACAAAAAATCCATCATCAAGATGTCTAAATGAAATATTTTATTTGATGATGTATTAGAATACAAAGGATGCAATATGAGTTTTTATTTTATCTTATTTATTATTATTATTATTATTATCTTTAAAGAATAAAAATTTGGACAAATTTTGAGGAGTACATTAGCTTTTCATAATCAATTGGTTCTTCAGTCAATGATCCAGTG
Source organism: Benincasa hispida (assembly GCF_027475165.1). Taxonomy (NCBI): domain Eukaryota; kingdom Viridiplantae; phylum Streptophyta; class Magnoliopsida; order Cucurbitales; family Cucurbitaceae; genus Benincasa; species Benincasa hispida. The sequence continues at coordinate 45,400,376 of NC_143486.1, forward strand.
AAAGAAACATGAGGTTACAAACAACGACTGTTTAGTTGTATTTTGTAATCTTTGAGATAATTTGGTTGTCTTTTCTCTCTGAATGATCTTCTAGTTGTATGTTAAACAACTGTTGGGATCGTTATTTGGTTCGATGTTTCACTTGCAGATCGAGATTCATCATTTCTTTGAGATATGGTTTCAAAATTTTCTCAATCTTCAACAACGACATCTTGGCAACTTGCTTCTGTGTGGGATGTCAAGTTGACACTTGATTGAAGGCCACATATCTAGATGTGACAAATTTCTTGGTATTTGATCCATACACTTTCATCCTTTCATGCATAATCTATAGCCAAATGTAAGTAATTTTCATGTGTTTGGTTCGATTTGTTTTCTTTACCAGCCTCAAAGGTGATATGCACATTGCATTGCTTCTGCCTAAAGTTCTAGTGGGACATATTTATCATTTAACCATGAAAGACTTGTTGAGGTAAGGTGTGACATCTCCACATTTCGTTGAAGTCTATCCGGGCACGTCATTAGTCGTTTGATGGATATCAATGCTCCCGTAAAATCGAAAAAACTCATCTAACATAAACTTGTCACTATTATTACTTCTTACAATATTAGTAAATTCAATGAACTTATAGAATGTTTCTTTTCTCTTTAAAAAACATACCAAATGTACATGGAAAAGTCATCCACCAAGATCATGGCATAATGTTTTCCAATTTAGCTTGCTATTGGCAAGCCATCTAACAACTTTTAACATGAGACTTTGTTGTAGCATCTGATATCCCATATGCCATAATTGAGCATGTCATATAGCTGCATTAACAATTTGACTTCTCTTCTTTACATATGTTTCTTGACTTGATAAGATGAGAACGACCAGAGTCAATAATCCACTCTTTGTTCATAGTTTATATGGTTGATATAAGCTTTATCTTGTGATAATTTTGGAGTATCCCTTCAATTTCACCAACCATAAAGTATTGCTCCCGGTTGAGTTGATCATCTTTGTAACGACCCGAATTTCTAACATATACTATTAAGATATTACTACATGTATGCATAAGCTTAAAAATAAACCTTTTGCCACTTAAGTAGAAAGAAACAAAACTTTTTATTTAAACTAAAGAATTTTAACAAATTAAAAGTTTAAATGAAATAAACCTTGATTCAGGTACCCCTAAACATGAATTTTAAAATAAAATAAAGTAAAATAATTAAAGAAATAAAAACATTCATTTGGTAAAAACTAGAACATGAAGGTTATGGGAAAACATATGCAGAAATGTCAGTCTAATCCCATAGATTCAGTCACGAATTCCTCTTGTCATTCACCGATCTATCCTTGCCTTCAAAGAAAGGGTGAGTATAAAAATACTCAATAAGTGACCCGCTACTAGGGTCAATAAGGTGAATTCATTAGCTCTTCCTATCCAAGCATAGATGTACGTATCATAATATAGGCATAGACATAGTCATAAGCATAAGTAGCAAATTTGAAGGCACGCAAATTTAGGTAGTGATCCCGATACGGTCACAATCAAAAGCATAAATAGTGATCCCGAAGGAACACATAGTCATAAGTATAATTATTGAACCCGTAGATTCACAAAATGATATGTACATAGTCCAATAAGAGAGTTAAAGATCACTATTTAACCTAGCATGCATCATACAACCAAGAGACCTCATACCATAATCATAATCATAGTCATATTATCTTAGTCAATATACCCAGCATGAAAAATACAAATATAAGATCTTGGGTCATGTACATATCAATCATAGCTCACATGCTTCCAACACGTCCAAATAACAATGTTTCCAGTCATTATGCATTTCAAGTCCCACAGTAAATCAATAACATGCTTCCAAGGTATACAATCAATTTAAAATAAGCAACTTAATTAGGGCGCCTGACTCCAATAGTAAGCCACTTACTTCGATATCAAGCTTAATTAATTTATCTAATTAGCTAATCTCTTTTAAACCTTTAGAAATATTGAATCAAACCTATAACATAAATCTAATTAAAATTTACATTTAATGTCTAAACACAAACATAAACTTGTTTTAGTTATCTCCAAACAACTTACCCAAAGTGCAACTAAGTCTCAATCCTCTTCCAAACTTCAAACAATGAATCCAACCTAGACAAATTCAATATTAAGGGTTAAAACCCCAATTTCCAGCCACAAATAAAGTTTCCAAAATAGCTTCCAAGATAATATTACTCATCAAAATTGAACCAAAGTTGTCAAAATCGATCCATTACTCCGTTGGACAACTTGCTTTCAGTGTCAAAACCCCTCCAAAATTCCAGCAAAAATGTGACAATAATCCACACACGCACACACACGCTTTTTCATATATATATATATATATATATATATATCTAGTCCTTTTCCTCCACCACATGAATTTAAATTAATTAAATTTTCTCTCAACAATATAAATCCAACAACATTAAAACCTAATTTAAATCTAAACCTCCAAATCCCCCAAATCTTTTATCGATATCATAAATTGAATTACCTTAATAAGTTAATTCAATTTTAATTCTCCAAATTTCAAAATAGATCAAAATAATTAAGATAATTAAATTAGAATTATCTGAAAATTTAGGTTATCACATTCTTCCCTCCTTAAGAATTTTCATCTGCTAAAGTTTTAATCCTGAAAGAGCTCTGGATACTTTGTCTTCATCTCGTCCTCTCGTTCCCATGTTGCTTCCTCTCGTTTCCATGTTGCTTCCTCAAATTGATGATTCTGCCAAAGAACTTTCACTAGTGTTATCTCTCTGTTACGCAATGTTTTCACTTCCCTAGCAAGATTTCTTCATGACTCAAGTTCTAATTCAACTACAAAGGCTCATAGTCTACTACGTGAGACAGAATTGTCATGTACTTCCTCAACATGAAAACATGAAAAATATTATGAACCATAGAGAGTAATGGTGGTTGAGCCAACCGGTGAGCTGCAAAACCAACTTGCTCTAGTATCTCAAACAGCCCAATGAAATGGGGACTCAACTTCCCTTTCCTTCCAAACCTCATAATGCCTTTCATAGGTGCTACTTTCAATAACACCTTATCACCTACCTCAAACTCCATGTCTTTACGCCTAACGTCGATGTAACTTTTTTGTCTACTCTGTGTTGTTTGCATTCATGTTCTAATCTTCTGTATTGTCTCATTCGTAGTTTACACTAACTCAAGTCCTAACAGCTTCCTTTCACCTACCTCATCCTAGTAAGTAGGAGACCTACAACTCTTTCCAAACAAGGCTTCAAATGGCAACATGCCAATAGTAGCTTGGTAATTGTTATTATAAGCAAACTCCATCAAATGTAGGTGAGAGTTTGATTCATGCCATGAAATGCATGACTTTGAGTTTCTATCTATGCACTTTTACAATGAAAAACGAATTCATGCATGTCTTTTCCTCTAATTTTAGTCATAATCTGTTAAACTGAGCTCACTATTATGCTTAAAAGATGTTATTTGCTTATTTGGTACTGATCTGGTGAACTTTGGCAGAATTTTTGTTGTCTCTATAGATTTTCTATTTGATGCACCCACATCAGTAGCCCTAAATTCCCAGAATTCAAAACAGTCAAAGGCTGTTATGATTTTTGCGATTTAAATCAGTTCAACAACTTCGTTTTTGCTTGGAAAACGTTCAGAGCATGAAATCCAGTCCTTCTCAACAATTTTGAGGTCTATAAAAGGGATGGAAGTCTTTCTTTTCACGACATCAACTCGTCGTAGCTGAAATCATCACCATCCTTCACAGTTTCTACCATTTTTACAATAGCCCCTTTGGATTTTTCTCAGTGCTTAAAGTCAGTAGTCTCAAGAACGGAAGTTCCTTTGAGGCGTAGTGGCTCTAGGATAACTCTTCATATGGAAGTGTGTGTTAAGGCACGATTTTACCTTTAAAAAGGTGGAATCATCCTAGGGAAAGACTTGAAGATTGAGGATTTATCTCAAGTTCATTTGAGTTATATTTTTTCAGCTTTTATTTTTCATTTAATTCTTGTAGTATTTTATTTTCTTCTTTTTACCAATCGAACTACATTGTAGCTATGATTCTTGCTTTAATAAAATTCATTATTTCATCAATTATCATGAGCTAAATTTCTCTAGGGGTTCAGCAATTTGGATGCCCTAGGATTTGTATGACTTAAGTAATATTGCACCTCTGACCAACTTGATTTATGCATTCTCTTTGTTGAATTTAAAGATAAAATTGGTAAATTAAATTGGTTACTTAATTTAACAATTTAGTGGAGCTCTAATGCTGAGAAGATTAGGGTATAAGTAGATGTCACAACATGGGACTAGGAGCCTAGGAATATGAGGGTCAGTCACCTTAGGAATAAGGAACACCGTATAATAAAGATTATGAGCTTGAATTAATCTAAGATTCAGCTAATCATGGGAACATTAGGAATTAGCTATTTAGATCTCCTAAAAGAACTTAACAAAAGACCAAATAGGAGTAATATTCTGTTCATGCATATTTTACTATCTTGGTGTGATGTGGCCTCGTTACTTATGGTGTAGAATTCAAAAGGTTGAATCATTTTTAGCCCCTATTCTATTATAATTGTTTTACTGTTTTTAATATAAATTATCAACTATTTGCAACCCAATTTTCCATTTGTTACCTTTGATCACATTTAGTACAACCATCAAATTAAATTTAGAAGCTAGTCTTCCTGTGGGTTCAACTCTTGGAATACTCCAAGGTTTTATTACTTTTTTCAACAATGTACGCTTGCACTTACACCTAACTTATCCATACATTTATGTTACTCATACATTTGGTCGATCAAGTTTTTGGCATTGTTACGAGGACTATTTCAAATTTAGTTTTTCTTTTTAGAATTTGTGATTAGATGGCAACCACATTGTCTCTTCCTCTTAAACTCTAATCTTTGATTGTTTTTCTTTTATAGGTTGAGCTTAATGCATAAGCAAAAGCGATTATCATTTTTGAATTAGATCTATTGTTTAAAATGACCCACTGATATCCTCCCCATGTCATTGCAATATTGAATGCACAATTTACATAATTTTTCAACACGCTAGAAAAGTTATATGAGAGAAAAAAATACCTCCATTGCTCATGAATATAGAGTTTCTGATACATTTTTTTTTGCTTATTGTGAAGATCATTTTTTTAAAAGATGTCCATATTTGTCTATGTCTTATGTTTATTGTAGAAGAAAACATGTGTTTGACGATTATCCTTATAATCCTGACTCTTTGTTTTACGTAGGGCAAGAAGATAGTCAAAGCCTGTTAAATCCTTTCTCAAATGATCATAAGCAAGGATGGAGGGAGTACCCTAGCTCCTCATTGGTTGTCCAACTAGATGCTAATAGCTTTGAATCAATGCTTAAATTGCATCAGAAACATGTCCAGTAAGAGGCATAAGTCTCAAGTGTTGAAGAGCATTGCAAGGAATATAGGGCGAACATAGGTATCAAGATTGAAAGTAAAACAACATCTCAACAAAATATGGAGATCCAAATGGGAAAATGTGCAAATGAATTAAAGATTACGCTACATGAAACCTTGATCAACAACATATTTGTTGGTTTACAGAAACATGCAGCGGAAGAAAACAAGATCATTAAGCATTCTAATTCCTCAATTTTGACATCAAATTAAGCATGTTCATGGGGTATCAAGAGGGTTTCGTTACATACCTTTAAGATCGATCCTCTTCTTCAATGAAATACAGCTGCAATCTTCTCCAACCTTAGATTGAGTTGTGGGACTCAAAACAAGCTCGAACTTAGGGAAATTGGAGGAGAGGTTTTCTGGTTTTTCAACTTGTTGAAGTAAAAAACTCAACAATTCAGCAATTGCATGTACTTTTCCACTCAATCAAGAGTGGTTTTATTACATGACTCTCATGCAAACTGATCACTTGAAGTGATTCCAGCTACTTCTTGAATTTAATGGTGGAATTATGTGTGAAAAGATGACTAACCTTCTTGCATGAAAGTGGAAAAATCCCACATTGGAATTTTTCTCTATTTTCAATTTCCCCTTTTGATTTTGAAATTGATTTTCAAAATGAAAACTTTATCCGATTTAATTCTTTATTGAAATTGAAATTTTATTAATTTACAAAAATTAATTCAATAATTAATTTTTTAAATAAAATTAATAATTAATAATTAATTAATTCTATTAATTTAATGTCAAATATTAAATTAATTTGTCAATAATTCCATTATCATGAATCCCTATTCATGAAATTAATATTTAAATCATATTTATATATTAATCGGTTCTCCAATTACGTTTAGTTCCAAAATTAAATGTGTAATTATATCGCATATAATTACTAATTCCCTTAATCCGAATTTGAACGTTTCAAATAAACTTATCACGTTATTCTAAGGCTAATCCATTTGTGAGCTAGTAGGGGACCTAATGGACCTACAGATCATGAGCTCCAACGATCCGAGATTAATTGGCTAAACATTTTACACGGAATTAACCCCCATTCGTTAACTACCGGGTCACTCAACTAAAGCCCAGTTGTTGCACTTCCCTCACCATAGATATATTGTGTCCACTCGATATAACTTAATCAGTAAGTTAATCCTTCACAGGTTGTTTGTAATAACGGCTGGGTCAAAAGGCTGCTTTACCCTCGAAATTACCTCCTGTGCCTTAAGTCTTACTGATCCTCTAATGAACAATTAGTTTGTGATCTGATCATCAAACCGAGTCCCTCTCGAGCCAATGAGAGGGTGGGGCTCCTTATTCAAGACTTGAAATCAGCACTTAAGGGAACAACCTCTCTACTATCCCAAAAAGTGGGTAGGAGTGAATTCCATCTTGCACTCTATGTCCCCAACTATCTACCCAGTTTTACCCCTGAAATGGGAGGCTTGTTAAGCCGGCGTTGTTAAGCCAACTCTCACCCATGAAAATCTAAGGATAATCCAGAATAAACAGGAGTTCATAGTTAGCTCAGGATTAAGGTCAAGCTACCTAGGTCATCGCTATGAAATAGTCAATTTTAAATAGTAAACAACATTATTAAGTAAGAGTGACTTATTTCTTGATCCGATCTTAGGTAAACTCATTGCACAGGATGTCCCTACTCCTCATGTCACCACATGAGCGAATTAGGAATACTTCGTTTGTAGTACTTTACAACTCCTTATAACAACTACAAAGTGGGCTGCATCCGATAGTGTTACCAGAATAAGGCACCCAAACTTATTCGTATACTATAGATCATTTTCACTATTTACTCGAACCTGATCCACTTTTATGTCCCCACATAAAGTTCAAGTACCCATGTAATAGTCATGGATCTTTTGGTTTATTAGATTTATTTCTAAAACGAAATAAGCAATTCATATATTTAATAACAACTTTATCAATTTACAGAATGAGTTTATTGTTTACAAACCACGAGGTTTAGGACATAAAACCCAACAATATTGACTTTGAATGAAGAATTTAAAGAACAACGTGAAGTAATGACATTTGAAAGTGGATTAGAAAAGTAATCTATAGTGCTCTTAGATAAAGCAAGAAGCACTCCGACACTTGAAAGCATTAAGGTTCCAGAGAACATAGAAGAGAGAAGAGATAACAGAAAACTCATTTGAAAAAACAAATAAAAAGAAGGAACAAGCAAAGGAAGTTGCAGTGGGTCATACAGCCATAGCTTCCCAACAAGCAACATTCAATGTGCAATTAGCACTGAAATGCCCTGACGAAAGAAAAATATATTTTGCTATTAGGCTAATTGATACTTTTACTTGTTGCAGCTTGCAAGAAGCACTAAAAAGACTTAGGGAAGGAGTAGAAAAGACAACCATAGAGGATGAACATATGCAAAATGCAAATACAGATATGTTCATAGGCATATGTCAATCGCTTAAGTTGATGGAAGCGTGTTTTTAGTCACCAAAGACGTCCGTGATCAAAGCACCTCAACTAAGACTTAAATCACGTCCATCATCAAGACCTAGGTGCAAAATGAAGAAACAATGCCTCTGTATCGCTACTAAAATTCTAATGTCAGTTTTATTTAGAAAACAAAAAAAAAAAAAAAACAAAATAGAAAAATAAATAAATAAAAAGAGAAACTAAGAGTTTTTTAATATCAACCAATAGTATAATGTTAGGAAACTCTGTCTAGGTTGGTCTTATATAAGGAAGAGGTATTTAAGCTGACCATTGGGAACACCTCAACCTAGAGACCTATCTGGGAGCTGAAGTTGCTAAATTATTCAGTTGATATTCTAAACAGAGAAAAAATTAAAGTGCTTATGGAGTCTTCTGAACTTTATAACGATCTACTTATGGAGTTCTAAAACTTGTATATGCATAATATTGCTTGTTTTCTCTAATGTTGGTACAAGACTATTTACTTTGACTGAGAAGTTAATTGAGGTTGACTATGAATTATAGGAAATGTCACCACGTCGAAGTGCACGTAAGGGTGGTCGAGGAGAAGGATGGATGGTAGGAGGGGTAGACGTAACCCACCCATTGAAAACATTGCAGATAATGAGGAATAAATATCGATACACCCATCTCCTGATGCACCCGCCACCCAGGCAGACTTTGCTGTGATGTCGGTTCAGCTAGTGGAAAGATTTAAGAAGATAGTGGAGGAGGCGTTAGCTCGACAAGAACCACCTTAAGAGGTTCTTACTCCTCAAGACCCTGCTCCACAACTAATTTTGCAGGATCTATTCATTGAGTTTAAGCATTTGAGGGATTTTCGAAAGTATAACCCCTACACATTTAATGGGTCACTGAAGGACCCTACCAAGGTAAAGTTGTCGTTGACTTCCATAGAGACGATCTTTCGGTATATGAAGTGCCCGGACGACCAGAAGGTACAATGTGCTGTTTTCTTGCTTACTGATAATCCTTCATCTGGTGGCAGACTGCTGAAAGGATGATTGGTGCTGAAGTTGGAGTAATAACTTGGGAGTAGTTCAAAGAACGACTTTATGTAAAGTATTTCTCCATCAATCTAAGGAATGTTAAAGAGCAAGAGTTTATAGATTTGACCAAGAGTATGATCAGGAGTTTGACTGGTTGTCTTGTTTTGCTCCCGAATTGGTTACCACGGAGGTTAAGAGGGCTAAAATGTTTGTCCAGGGCCTAAAAAGTGAGATACGTGGCTTTGTGCGGGCCTTCAAGCCAACTACTCATGTGGAGGCATTTTGTTTGGCCGTAGAGATGGACTTCTTGAAGGAGAGGGAACGCCCAAGACCTCACGAGTCAGGACCCTCATCAGGGAAAAAGAGAAAAGCATAACAGAAGGCCCTTGAGCCCTCTCAGAAAAGCTCATAAATGTTTGGACCATTACAACAGTATCAGCAGTGAAATCCTGAAACAGAAGAAGCTTGGAAGGATAAGCCTCTATGTAAATCATACAGGAAGTCCCACGTGGGGCATTATTAAGTTGACACGATAATATGTTTTAAGTGTAAGTAGAAGAAGCATATAGTAGATAGATGTCCTGGTGTTCCTGTTGGAGGTGGTCAGAATCAACCATAGAATGCCTAGCATAATACAAACGGACAACAACAACAGCATGGTCAGAATTATGGCACCAACCGTCGTGAGGCCGAACAATCCGAAGCAGTAATGATAGGTACACTCCCAATCTTGGGGCATTATGCCTTTGTATTATTTGACTCTGGATCATCCCATTCTTTCATATCATCATTGTTTGTATAGCATGCTATGTTAGCTCTAGAGCCTTTGAATTATGTCTTATTAGTTTCTACTCCATCTGGAGAAATTATGATAGCAAACGAAAAGATAAAAGCATGTCAGTAAGAAATTGCGAACCGTACTCTAGATGTAACTTTAATAGTGTTGGACCTGCGTGACTTTGATGTGATATTGAGCATGGTTGGTGGACTATGATCTTGTCCAAGGTAATTTCAGCTGTGAAGGGCAAGAGATTGCTTAACCAAGGTACCTGGAGTATCTTGGCTAGTGTAGTTGACACTAAAGAAAATAAGGTTGCCTTACCCTCAGAACCAGTTGTGAGAGAATACCTTAATGTGTTTCCAGAGAAACTTTCAAGTTTTCCACCACCCAGGGAGATTGATTTTGCGATCAAGTTGGAGCCAGGCATGATTCCTATATTTAAAGCTCCATACAAAATGGCTCCAGCTGAATTAAAAGAACTTAAGGTCCAGTTGCAAGAATTACTTAATAAAGGGTTCATAAGACCCAGTGTATTCCCATGGGGTGCATCAGTGTTGTTCGTAAAGAAGAAAGATGGCTCGTTATGATTATGTATAGATTACATAGAATTAAACAAGGTGCCTATTAAGAACAAGTATCCTCTCCCTAGAATCGACAATTTATTTGATCAGTTGCAAGGTGCCACGGTTTTTTTCCAAGATTGGTTTATGCTCAAGTTATAACTAGTTGAGGATTAAAGATGGTGATATTCCCAAGACTGCATTTTGTTCTAGGTACGGACACTACAAGTTTATAGTAATGTCATTTGGATTGACGAATACCCCTGCAGTATTCATGGATTTGATGAACAATATGTTCAAGGAGTTCTTAGACACTTTTGTTATTGTCTTTATTGATGATATCTTGGTTTATTTCAAGACAGAGGCAAATCACGAGGAGCACCTATATAAAGCCTTGGATACCCTAAGGTCGAACAAGTTGTATGATAAGTCTTCCAAATGTGAGTTTTGGTTGAAGCGGATGACTTCTCTAGGCTATGCGGTGTCTAGAGATGCAGTTTCAATGGATCTAGCAAAGATTGAAGTGGTTACTAGCTAGTCTTGGACTACTATAATTAGAGAGGTGTGCAGTTTTATGGGGTTAGCTGGTTATTATCGACGATTTGTTAAAGATTTCTCTCACATAGCTACACCTTTGACCTAGTTGACTTAAAAGGGAACCCCCTTTGTTTGGAGTAAAGCTCCTGATGAGAGTTTCAGGACCTTAAGCAGAAACTTGTTACTGCCTCAGTTCTTACAGTGCCAGATTGATCAGGTAGTTTTGTTATTTACAGTGATGCCTCGAAGAAAGGGTTGGGATGTGTGCTTATGCAACATGGTAAGGTGGTTGCTTATACCTCACGTTAGCTGAAGAACCATGAACAGAACAATCCTACGCATGACTTGGAATTGGCAGTTGTGGTTTTTGCTTTGATGAACACTATTTGTATGGGAAGAAAATACAAATCTACACAAATCTTAAGAACCTGAAGTACTTCTTCACTCAGAATAAGCTAAACATGTGACAGTGTAGATGGTTGGAGTTTGTGAAAGACTATGACTATGAGATACTGTATGATCCAGGTAAGGAAAACTTTGTAGCAGATGCTCTCAGTAGGAAGACAACTCATTCAGCAGCTTTGATTACTAGACAGATACCATTGCGCAGTGACTTTGAGCAGGCTAAAATTGCAATAGTTGTAGGGGAGGTCACCGCACAGATGGCACAGTTAACGGTACAATCGACTTTGAGACATAGGATTATTAATGCTTAACAGGGTGATTCATACCTTATTGAAAGATTTCGTCTGGTGGAGCTAGGGCAAGGCAGTGAGTTCTCGGTATCCTAAGATCATAGTCTTTTGTACCATAGGCGTCTATGTGTACTGGCAGACAATAACATCCAGGATGAATTATTGGTAGAAGCCTATAGCTCTCCATTTTCGATACATTTTGGCAGCATCAAGATGTATCAAGATCTGAAACAATGTAACTTGTGGAATGATATGAAAAGGGAAATCTCTGAGTTTGTTAGCAAGTGTTTGGTATGCCAACAGGTTAAGGCCCTAAGACAGAAGCCAGCGAGCTTGTTGCAGCCCCTGAATGTACCAGATTGAAAGTGGGAGAATGTGTCCATGGATTTTATCGTGGGTTTGCCAAGAAGGCTAAAGGCTATACGGTTATATGGGTTGTAGTGGACAGACTCACCAAGATAGCACATTTTATTCCAGGTAAGTCTACGTATTCCATGAATAGGTAGGCGCAGTTGTATATGAAAGAGGTGGTGAGATTGCATGGGGTGTCGGTATCCATCGTGTCTAATAGGGATCCTCGTTTTACATCCAGTTTTTGGAAGAGTCTTCAGACAACATTGGGTACTCGTTTGGACTTCAGTACACCTTTTCACCCACAAACTAATGGTCAAATTGAGCATTTGAACCAAACCTCGGAGGATATGGTACGTGCATGTGCACTGGAGTTTTCAAGGAGTTGGGATTCCCACTTGTACTTGATGGAGTTTGCTTATAATAACAATTACCAAACTACCATTGGCATGGCACCATTTGAGGCCTTGTATGGGAAGAGTTGCAGGTCTCCAATTTATCAGGATGAGGTTGGTCAACGGAAATTGTTAGGTTCGGAGTTGGTGCAGACCACCAATGAGGCGATACAGGAGATTAGAGCCCGAATATTGACAGCTCAAAGTAGGTAGAAGAGTTACGTTGATGTTAGATGTAAAAATTTGGAGTTTAAGATAGGTGATAAAGTATTTTCGAAAGTGGCACCTATGAAGGGAGTGTTGAGATTAGACAGGAAAGGTAAGTTGAGCCCTCGGTTCATTGGGCCATTTGAGATCCTGGAACAGATCGGTCCTATAGCTTATCAACTGGTCTTGCCATCGTCTCTTTTGGAAATTCACGATGTTTTTCATGTTTCCATGTTGAGGTTGTACGTAGTGGACCCATCTCACATTGTGGATTATGAGCTTTTGCGATTGAATGAGAACCTGAGTTACAGAGAGAAGCCTATGCAAACCCTAGCCAAGTGAAAGTTTTGCGCAACAAAGAGATAACATTGTTAAAGGTTCTTTGGCAGAATCATCAGTTCGAGGAAGCAACATGGGAACGAGAGGACGAGATGAGGTCACAGTATCCTGAGCTTTTTCGGGATTTGAACTTTTTGAGGACGACAGTTTCTTAAGAGAGGAAGAATGTAATATCCTAATTTTTCTTATTACGTGATTCAGCATTAATTTATTTCATACTATTTGGATAAATTGAAATTTGATATTTAAGTATTTGGCTAAGTTAAATTCAATTTAATTATTTAAAATTAATTGGGATTTAATTTGGCTTGCAAATGGATATTGGATTATTTTATTAAGCTAATTCAATTTGTTTTGTGGATGGAAGATTTAAAATAATTTTGGAAAAGATCGAAAAAGAAAATTAGGGTCCTATATTATACATTAACTTCAATTTTGAATCTAAAAGGTCATGCTAAGAACTTAATTTACATAAAATTGAAAGTTTTGAGTTTTGAGACCTATTAAAAAATTTAAGTTTCAAAACTTCTTTTTTCTTTTTCTTTTTTTCTGTTTTTTACAAAAGCTTAAAAGTTTAGAAACTAAAATATGATTTGACCTCAATTAAAAACAATAATAAATTAGTGAAATATTTTTTAGAAAATATAAATGTAACTAATTTAGAGAAAATACACATAAAAAAATTTAAAAGTAAAGTTACTCATGTAGGCCTCATTTGATAACCATTTGGTTTTTAGTTTTTTGTTTTTGAAAATTAAGCATATTTATTTTCAATTTCTTACAATTATTTGCATCTTTTTTAAGTAAAATAAAAAAAAATTAAAAACTACTTTTTCTTAGTCTTCAAAACTTGACTTAATTTTTTAAAATACAGTAAAAAAAAGTAGATAATAAAGCAAGAAATTTAGCGATGGAAAGGTTGTTATAAGTTTAATTTTTTAAAAACTTGTTGAGGAGTGAATTTTGGTTTGACAAAATAAAGCCAAAAATCATGATAAGATAAGATAAAGTGAATCAAGATAAAATAAGGTAAGAAAAGATTTGATCTTATTTGGAATTAGGAAAATCTCATATCATATTCCTAGTAGATTTAAGATAAATCCTAGATCAAATCCCCTATAAATACATCATTATGACTCCATATAAGGTAACTAAAAATTTTTAACTTCTTCTCTATTCTACGATTATGATTTCTGACTTTGGTTTCAAAGCTATTTTTCTTTGTTTTGCAAGTCATCTTTTTCTCACAGTACAAATTTATAGTTGTTGTCACGTGAAGGTCAGATGCGTTTTTCCTTATCCAAAATTTGTCATCAATAGTGTTGGGTTTATTTCACTTTTAGTGAAAGCCCAATAAAGGCCCAAAGTTGAGTAACGGCAGCCGATGGAAATACACATGAAAACCGAGAGAAGAGTAATGGTAGTAGGAGAAGATATATATATATATATATATATTGGAAAAAAAAAACCTTCCATTCAGCACCATTTTTTAGTTGTTTGAGGCTCAATTTGTGGTCCAATCGAGCTGAAATTTTGACAGTGTGTTCTTAGCACGATGGTTTTCAATCTGGATGGTGGAGATTTCGTTTGGACCTATCTACAATCAGATTCAAGTAGATAATTGTTGGCCACTTATAGTAAGTTCTTTCTTATTTTTTCTACTTTATTGTTGTTGTTTGTTGCCGAGATCGTTGATCTTGAGATATAGATTGTATATGCCTCTAGTTGTGACTAAGAAGAACTTGTTTGTACCCATTATTGATTATAGTGGAGATTTTAACTTTGGTCCGTGGTTTTTTACTCCTTACATTAAAGGGTTTTTCCACGTTAAAATTGCTTGAGTTCTTACTTGATTATTATTGTTGATTCTAGTTGATTAGTATTCTATTAGATTCACAAAAGAGGGAATAATTGATCCAAAAGATATAGTGTTTATCCCATCAAAATAGTATCAGAGCATTGGCTAATTTAATTGTGATTGCTTTGTGTTGAATATGGATACTAGTTCAACTAAGATGGTTACCCTTAATGGGTCAAATATCAAGTTTGAAAAAGAAAAAAGGAAGATATTTTATATGTGAATGATTCACATTTTCCAGTTTTTTTTGAAGAGAAGCCTTCTGATAAAACGGATAAGGAATGAGAATTATGACATAGAAAAGTGTGTGGGATTATGAGACTTTGGGTAGAAGATAATTTCTTAAACCATATTGGTGAATAAATTCATGCACGAACTATGTGGAACAAGTTTGAGTCGTTATATGCCCCTAAAACTGGTAATAATAAAATGTTTCTGAACAAATGATGGAGTTGAAGTATCAAGATGGAACACCCCATGTTAGATCACTTGAATACATTCCAAGGTATCATTAATTAGTTATCTAGGATGAATATCAAGTTTGAAAATGAGATACATGGGTTATGGGTCCTTGGTACATTGCCAGACTCGTGGGAGATATTTAGAACTTCCATGTCGAACTCAACCTCAAATGGTGTACTAAGTATGGACCTAGTAAATAGTATAGTGTTGAACAAGAAGATGAGAAGAAAGTCACAGGGCTCTTCATCATAGTCAAATGTTCTTGTTACTGAAAGAAGGGGGAGGAGAAAGAGCAAAGGTTTGAGGGGTAAAGATAGAAGTAAAAATAAAAGTGATCAATTTGCAAATGTTGAGTGCCATTATTGCCATGTGAAAGGGCATATAAAGAAGCATAGTTGAAAATTTAAAAGGGACAATAAAAATGATAAAGGTAAGGAAAAGAATAATGACGATGACAATGATGAAGACACAATTACAGTAACCACCAAAGATTTTTACATCTTATTCAATGGTGATGTTACAAATCTTGGTACACAACAGAGCAGTTGGGTGATAGACAATGGTGTCTCAGATCGTTTTACATCAAAGAGGGATTTCTTTGCATCCTATACACCTGGTGATTTTGGTAGTGTTAAGATGGGTAATCACGGATCAACAAAAGCAGTTGGTATCGGAAATATAGACTTGGAGAACAAAAATAGTTCTAAGCTGATTTTGAAGAATGTGAAACACATTCTTGATATTCGCATGAATTTGATTTCTACAGGTAAGCTTGATGAGGAAAGTTTCTGCAATACCTTCTATAATGGTAAATGGAAGCTTCCTAAAAGCTCTATGGTAGCTAAGGGAGAGAAATATTCATAATTGTATTATATGGAGGTTAAGATCATTGATTTTGATATAAATAGAATGGATGACGAAGCGAGTGTTGAACTTTGGCATAAAAGACTCAGTCACATGAGTGAGAAAAGTTTGAAGATATTAGCCAAGAAAAATCATCTTCCTGGTATAAAGAGTGCACCCCCAAAAAAGGTATCCTCATTGTTTGGTAGGAAAGCAGACAATAGTTACTTTTAAGTCATCTCAGCATTCAAAGAAACCAAATGTACTAGACTTAGTATATTATGACGTGTATGGTCCTATAAAAATAAAAAAAAACTTGGAGGTGCATCATATTTTGTGACATTTATTGACGATCATTCAAGGAAAACGTGGATTTATACCTTAAAGACTAAAGATCAAGTGTTTAAACAATTATATGTCCTTGTTGAGAGAGAAATTGGTAAAAAGTTGTTGTGTATTAGGGCTAATAATAGAGGTGAGTATTGTGGACCTTTTGATGAGTATTAAAGAAGTCATGGTATTCGACATCAAAAGACACATTCTAGAACTCCTTAGTTAAGTGGGATAGCCGAGAAAATGAACAGAACACTAGTTGAGAGAATGAGATACTTGCTTTCAGAGTCACGGTCATCGCAGTTGTTTTAGGTTGAAGCATTGATTACAATTGTACATGTTTTAAATCTCACACCATGTGTTCCTTTGGGATCAAAAGTTTCGAACAAAATATGGTCAAATAAGAATATATCTTATGATCACCTACGTGCATATGGTTGTAAAGCTTTTGTTCATGTTTTTAAAGATGAGAGATTGAAGCCTGATGCAAAGACCAGACCATGTGTGTTTCTTGGCTATGGCCAAGATGAGTTCGGTTATCGACTATATGATTCAGTTCAAAGAAAGCTCATAAGAAGTCGAGATATTGTGTTCGTAGAAGACCAAACAGAAAGAGTACATGAATACTCATAACGAAAGGATCAGTATCCCAATTTTAATTTTACAGAACTTTTAATTGGATAGAGGATGGAAACATGATAAACCATATCTAGTTAAGTATGCTTTTAAGAGTTAATTCAGGGAGAAGAAGGGATTAAGAATGACTTACCCTTGAAGAACGATTTCTTCACATTTCCTATCCAACGTACTGCTTAAACACGAATGGTTCTCCCTTGAACTTACGAACATAGCAGAAACCTCCAAGAATTAGATACCACCACAAGCGAGTGCTCGTTATTCTCAAGGTTGAGAATCGCTTGAGAGTTGTGGTCTTCAGTACAGATTAATTTTGGGAGAGGGAGAATGTTGATTTTTTAGAGCAAAATTTTACCGAGAGACTTTTTCTTTTTCTTTTCCTTTTCTTTTCACCAACCTTATAGAATGCAAGGAGAAGAAGAAGATGAAGATCTCTTTCTACACGTGAAACCAATTTCACGTTGATTATTAGAGAGAGTAGGTTGAGGGAGTTACAATAACTCCCTCCCCAATTATTTGAATTTCAAAAAATTCAAAAGCAATTTCAAAAATTCAAAAGTTTAGATTTTCAACTTTGTCAACGTATTTCATATTTGTGTTTTTAACTATTTTTGGGGTGGGAGAATTGATCCCCAACCTTGAGGCAGTCAAATTTGCTAATTAAAGAAGAAGGAAAGGGTTGAAGAAGGACTGACCGAAGTAGTAGGCACAGAAGCTTTCACAGGGAAGGGAAACTCATCTTCATTTTTCTTTGTAAATCATTATGTATATTTTCTTCTATTTTTCTTGTGTCCTTTTACAGAAGGAATGAGGGAATTATATACAACAATTTAGTCTATGAAAAACGACAAAGGAGAAGGAATCATGAATAACAAATTCTGTTCTTTGTTGGTGTACAGGTGATTGGGCATTTGTTGGTTATACCAAAAACAGTTTGGGGAAAGAGAGAGGCCACGGTGGCTCCACGCTGGACTTCTTTTTTTACTAAGAATGCTGACGTGTTATCCTTGTCATCCCCCCTCAAGCGAGAGCTTAACTGAGTTAGGTCGAGCTTGCTTCGCAAATAGAAGAATGTTTGAATTGGAAGGGCTTTGGTGAGGCAGTCAGCAAGCTGTTCTTTTGTAGGTACGTGGAGTTAATCAGTGAGGATGAGATCTCGAATTAAATGCACATCAATTTCGATGTGTTCAGTTCAAACGTGGAAAACCGATTAGCAGCCAACGCACCTACTCCCATATTGTCACACCAGAGAACGGGGATGCCGGTTGGAGAGAAGCCTATTTCATTGAGTAAGTTGCGAACCCAAATAACTTCAGTGGCAGCATGAGCTAGAGCTCTGTATTCGGATTTTTTGCTAGAGCGTGCCAAAATTGCTTGTTTCTTAGAGGACCAAGATATAAGAGCGGAACCAAGGTAAAGACAGTATGCAACAGTAGACTTTCTATCATCAAGGCTCGAGGCCCAATCAGCATCAGAATAAGCTGAAATGGTAAGGTGTGGATCAGATTGAATTGTTAAGCCAAGGTGTGTTGTTCCAGCTAGGTAGCGAAGCACTCTTTTGACAGCTGACCAATGTATATCAGTTGGAGCTTTGAGGAATTGGCTTAACTTGTTAACAATAAATGCTGTGTCTGGGTGGGTATTGGTTAGATATTGAAGGGCACCAATTGTGCTTCGATAGAGAAAAGGATCAAGGAGAGGTTTCCCCATATTAATTGATAACAAGGTGTCAGGGGCAGCAGGTGTTGGACAAGGTTTGACATGCTGAAGATTGAGCTTGGCTAACAGATCAGTGATGTATTGAGCTTGGTGAAGGTGAAAACCGGTTGGTGTGTAGCAGATTTGAATGCCAAGGAATTTTCTAAGTGTGCCAAGATCTTTAAGGGAGAATTGTTTATGGAATATGGTTACAAGGTGATCAATATGAGCTGGATCACTGCCTGTAAGGATTAGGTCATCTACATAGACAAGAAGCATGGTAATAGATGATGGAGTTCGCATATAGTACAAGGAGGTATCAAGGGAACTTACTTTGAAGCAAGTGCGACATAGGAAGCCTTTTAACTCATCATTCCAAGCTCGAGGGGCTTGTTTAAGGCCGTAAATTGCTCTATTGAGCTTGCAGACATGTTGAGGGTGTGTGGCGCTTTCAAAACCAGGAGGTTGAGACATATAGACAGTCTCTTTATTTGTGCCATTGAGGAAGGCATTGTTGAAGTCTATTTGACGAAATGGCCAGTGATGGGATACTACAAGTGCGAAGATAATTCTAATAGTGGAAGGCTTGACAACAGGACTGAAGGTGTCAAAGTAATCAAAGTCAGGATGCTGATGGAAGCCTTTGGCAACAAAACGTGCTTTATACCGTTGGACTGATCCTTGTGCATCACGTTTTAGCCTATAAACTCATTTGCAGCCAACTATAGTAGTAGCAGAGGTAGGAGGGACTAGTGTCCAAGTATTTGTGCGCTGCAGGGCTATAAGATCTTCAATCATGGCTTGTTTTCATTGTGGAACAAACAAGGCTTGAGACACGGTGGTTGGTTCGGATTGAGTGAGATCAGTAACAAGCTCTGCGGACCAGACTTTGGGCTTGAAAATACCTGCTTTTCCCCTAGTAATCATAGGATGAGTGCCTAGTAAAGGCTGGGCAGAGATTGGTTGATGTTGTAGGGAGGACTGTGGAGAAGAACTTGGTAGAGGTGAGTCTGTAGGAGAACTTGGTGGGTTGTATGGGGCCTGAGATAGAGATATGAGAGGTGAGCTTAGAGAGGGTAGATCAGGATTTGAGTGTGTGGTGGTTGGAGTCAGCAAGGGATCAGGATAGTGATGTTGGTTATGAGATGGATGAGAAGGATAGACAACTGGTGAGGGTAAGTTCATTGACGGTTGAGGAAACCAAGTAGTGATTGGAGGGGCTGAAGTGGGAAGGCTGAGGGTTGGTTATTGGCAAAGCCTATCTGAAAGGGGAAATCCTCTTCATTAAATACCACATGGCGTGAGATAATTAGTTTGCCATCATCAGTTAGGCAATGGTACCCTTTGTGCATAGGTGAGGGACCAAGATATACACACTTTCTACTGTGGAAATCAAATTTGTGAGACTGATAGGGCCGCAAATATGGGTAGCAGGCACATCCAAACACTCTGAAGGATAGCAGATCCAGTTTCTTCCCAAGTAGTGCTTCCATTGGGCTGATGTCCTGAAGAATAGAAGAAGGAAAATCATTAATAAGGAGCACGGCGGTTTGAAAGGCATACCACCATAGATGCAAGGGCATCCTAGCTTGAGCAAGGAGTGTTAAATCAGTCTCAATAATATGACGATGTTTGCGCTCAGCACGACCATTTTGAGCTGATGTGTAAGGACAAGACAATCTGGTATGAATTCCTAGCTGTGTGCACATTTGAGCAACAGGTTGGTATTCTCCTCCTCCATCCATTTGCAAAGTTCTAAAAGACAACTAATGTATCACTCTTTTATTTTAGGGGGTAAAGCCAAGTGAACCTGCTGAAGTCATCCACAAATATAACATAGTATCTATAGCAATCTGCTGATAGTATTGGGGCTGGCCCCCAGAGATCTGTATGAACTAACTCAAAGAATTGTTTAGCACGAGACAGAGAATCATTAAATGGAAGATTGTGTGACTTTCCAAATTGGCATGCTTCGCAAAAAAAACTTTTCGTTAACAACACTTTCCAGATTACATCCACTAATAAGTTTAGACAAAATTTTAGGGGATGGATGGCCTAATCGCCTATGGAGGAGTAGTTTGGAGATGGTGGTACTGGTTGCAAGAGCAGCGTGTGAGGAAAACTGGTTGGACCAATTTTTCAAGCGAGCACCTGAGAGTCTTGATGTGGAGGGTGCTTTATTTATCAGCTGGTTGACATTGTCCAAAAGGTAGAGTCCATCTTTAAGTCGTCCGGTCAGAAGTGCCACCCCCGAGTCCTTGTCCTTAAACACACAAAAATCAGCATGAAATTCAACCACAACATTATTATCATTTGCTAACTTGGACACACTGACTAAATTTTTGGTGATTACAGGTACATAAAGTATGTTTAATAGGGACAAAATGTCATTCTTAGTATGTAGATTTGAATGTCCTGACTGAGATATGCTAAGAGGAGTACCATTACCAACAACAACTCTGTCATTACCTGTGTAGCTGGAGGAGGATTGAAGGAAGTTTGGGCTGCTGGTTATATGTGTTAAGGCTCCACTATCAACATACCAGTTGGGGTCAGCCACTGTTTCAGGGGAGGCAGCTGTTGAGTGAGCAACTAGGGCTTAGGAAGGCTGTTCTTGGTTCCTATTGAATGGAAGCTAAGTAGACTCAGCTCGAGTATGTGTCTGTCTAAGATTGTTGAACTCTTTATTGTACCTAAAGTAACAGATATCAGCAGTATGGCCTAGTTTCCCACAAGTTTAGCAGGTAGGCCTGATTGTAGAAGCATTATTCCATCGACCACGCCCTCTATTTCTTCTTCCTCCTCCACCTCTGTTATTTGATGATTGATTGTATCCACAGGAGTTTCAATGGGAGTTTGATGGAGTGTTGGAGCTATTTTGTACTACATTTACTGATGGAGAGTTTAGGGAGATAGAAATATTTGTCATACCAGTGACACCAGACTTGATGGCAAGCTGATACTCAAGTCTCTTCTCATAAGATAGTAGATCAGACCACTTGGTTGTGCCCTTGGTTTGCACTGCTATAACATTCGGATTGTACTCCTCATCCAAGCCAGCCAACACTTGAGATATAAGGTCAGAAGAAGAGACTGGTGAACCTGCAAGAGCAAGATTATCAGCATACTTCTTCATCAAAGTTAAGTACTCACTCATCTTTAGGGCAGCTTTGCGAGTTTGTTGGAACAATCTCTTCAGGTAATCCGTTTCAGCCCTCGATTGAACTCCAACCAACTCTTTGACGTCTTCCCATAGCTCCCTTACTGTTTGATGTCCCATTACTTGAGTAGCAATTTCTTGGTTCATAGAGTTGTAAAGCCAACCTAAGAGTAGTTGGTCGACTACTATCCATGCTTCATAAGCTGGATTGGGTTGTAGCTCAGCTCCTGCTGAAGTTGCAGGGCTTGGATCAGTGCTGGAGCTTTCACCTGAGTTTTCATTTGCTTGTCTGACAATAAATAGACTTGGGCAGGGGTTTTCTCCGGTTAAGAAGCCTTCCAGACGGTAGCTTCTGAGGATTGGCCATGCTAGATTTTTCCAAAGGAGAAAGTTGGACTTATCCATCTTAATGGATGTCACCTGGTTTAGTAGCTGGTTTAGGGGTGGATGTGTGATGTTCCCATTGTTAACGATTCCTGGAAAAGTAGGCTGAGGGGTAGCTGGTGGATTTGCCATCTTGGATCGATTTGCTTATCAAGAATGTTGATTAAAGTAGCCTGATGGCTCTAATACCAAGTCAAATTTGCTAATTAAAGAAGAAGGAAAGGGTTGAAGAAGGACTGACCAAAGCAGTAGGCACAGAAGCTTTCATAGGGAAGGTAAACTCATCTTTCTTTTTCTTTGTATATCATTATGTATATTTTCTTCTATTCTTCTTGTGTCCTTTTATAGAATGAATGAGGGAATTATATACAACAATTTAGTATACGAAAAACGACAAAGGAGAAGGAATTATGAATAACAAATTCTGTCCTTTATTGGTGTGCAGGTGATTGGGCATTTGTTGGTTATACCAAAAGTAGTTTGGGGAGAGAGAGAGGCCACGGTGGCTCCACACTGGACTTCTTCTTTTACCAAGAATGCTAACGTGTTATCCTTGTCAGAGGCGAATAATACAACTTATTTTGCATTTATATTAATTTTTTTTTTTTTTACCTTTACGCTGAATAGACATGAGCATATATGTTGTAACCATTTATATTAAAATGGTACCCATTTATAACCGTTTGTGCTATGCTCATTTTGGTCACTTTTCATATATGTTGTAAATTAACCTGGAAGAAAAAAATATATATTATATATCATTTTATCCATTATTTCTTTCATTGTTTTATAAAATCATGCTAAATGTTTACTATTTAAAAATAAATGAAAAATATTCTATTAAATTTCATCCTCAAAATTTATGTTTAAAAACTTTTGATGACGTGCATCACGTGTTCTTAACTAGTATATAAAAGGGACAAAGTGGAGAGGATCTTTACATTTCCACTTTGCCCTTTATTTTTTAACATATGACTATTATTCCCTTTGTTTTTAATGGTTGGCTGTTAACAAATTTTATTTCGATGTACAATCAAAACTTTTCAACACTTTCATACCTTCACACCTTTATAGTAAAACATCTTTTCAGTAAAACACAACCTTTCACCAAAAGACTTCTTCTGTATGTATTTAATTAATGTGAAAGTAGAGATTATAGATTTTTAGCCAATCTATCTCTTCTCAAGAACAAAGGTAAGCACCATTGATGCGTTCATCGATAACATCTCCAGAGAAACTTTCTAATAAAATACTGTAAGTGCTTGTGCTTTATTAGGAGCTTTAATCGAAAACAATGAAATTTACCATTGACGCATGTGTGCTTTTGTTTGTTTTACTTTTTTTTTCTCCATTTTTTCCTCCTTCGAAACAAAGGAAATCCTCACTAATGCGTGTTGCGTGTTTTCTTCCTTTTATTTTTTTTTTTTTCAGTTCTCCCCTTTTAATTGCATTCACCAATAATATCTCCAATATTTTTTTTTTTAGGGAATTTTATTTTGATTTATATGTTTGTGTTTATGACAATTTCTCTCCTCCACAGGTAACTACCATTGATGTGTGTGTGTTTTTCTTTTTTTTGGCATTTTGTTTTCTTTCTCTTTTTTTCGATTCTTCCTTCTACATTCTCAATAACACCGTAAATTCGGCTTTATTTTGATTGATGTGTTTATGTATATTATTATTATAGAATATTGAATAGAAAATGGAGAGAAAATAGGGAAGCATGAAGAGGCAAGAGGGGGATATAGATGGAAGATTTGAAAAAATAAGGAAAATGAAATATGGAGGGATGAGTTAACAAATGGGGAGATCTTCTACTTTAATTATATTTAATTTTAATAGCAAACCATTTATCATTTTCCTGAATCTCATTGTTTACTCTATTATTATTTCAATTTTACTTGCATTTTTAAGGTAAGATTTTTCTTTTTCTTTTTTTTCTTTTTTCTTTTTTTGTTCTTCTCCTTCTCCTTCTCCAATAAAAACATCCTAACTTTCTAAAAAAAATATGCATATAGTTATTTGTTTGTATATATTAATTAGAGTTTTTTCTTTTCTTAATCAATGAAAGTAGAGATATTATAAGAAAGAAAAAGTTGGTTGAAATGGTGAGAAAAGGAAGAGATATAAAGGAAGATTTAGAATAATAGAGAATGAAATAGATTTAGAGAAAAGTTGAGAATATAATCTTTTTAATTTTAATTTATAAAATCTGATCGTGATTCAATTATATTATAATATTCCTTTGTTTTAAAAGAAAATTTATTCGAAAAGTTTTAAGATACAACTATAAATGGGTTTATGAAAATAAAAATGATATTCATTAAAAAAAATAAGAAGAAGAATAAAGATAATATTTAAAAAAATAAAATTATAAATTATAAAAATAGAATTTCATAAAATATGTGAAGAAAAACAAGTTTACTGAATTTCTTTATTATATAATTTATAAATTAATATTTATGTTACAGTTTTAAATATAATGCATAATAATCTTTATGAAAATAATATTTAAATAATATCTATTTATGACATAAGTAAATTTTATACAAAAACTAAAAACTTTTTAGTTATTTGAATTTAACCAACAAGATTTTAGGTATAGTTTTTTTTTTTTTTTTTTTTTTTGTACATAACTTTTAAAGACTAAAACAAGGCTATGGAGGAAAATTTATCTTCCTATTTTCCCTTAACTTTTTATGAATTTTTTTTTCTTCTCTTCAAACAATTACAATAAAATTCATCATTCCAGATATGAGAGTGACTACTTTGACGATAAATATATGAGAAACATTAAAATAAAAAATGTTATATTATCCATATTACAATACCAAAATTCATAATATATATACATTTATTTGATAATTTAATGACTAACATAATTTCTTTTTACTTTGTACTATATATATATATAAGACGATAACATGAAAACACTAAGAAAAAAAAGCTATATAGTTTATATTACAAGTTAAAAGTTTCATATATTTTAAAATTTTCAATTAAAACTATGAAATTTCATGTTCATTGTACGTATTCTTAAACTAATTCTTATAGGACTCTGAACCTGTGAGTTTTCCTCATAGGAATTTTCCATCTTGATTACAATAAAATTTAAATTCGAACTTTATGTGGTATAGGAGATGAGATAATTGGTGTGTAGGGACGAAGAAGTCATTTCTGAAGCTTAAATTATCATTGTTTGGCATAATAAAATATACTATTTATCTCATGAATAATTGCTGCGTAATTTTTTTTAATGGACTGATTTACGAAGGAAAATAAATGATTAAATAAGTATTTTATATAAAAATTACATATATTGAAATTTTCTTAAAGAATTAAATAAGTATTCAATTAAAAAATAAACAAATTAACATTCACCAAAAGAATACAATAAAATAAACATACATATAATGAGATTATGAAAAATGAAGGAAAAAGAATAGTTGGTTGGAATTTTCAAATTGAGAATGAACTTAAAAAAAAAAAGATTAAACTATTTTCTATAGAAGATTTCATAAATTTTTCAATTCATCTCTCCATAATCCCCTAACTTCTAGAAAAGTTTGTTATATGAATATCTTCTTCTAAATGGCCAAACAGAACAAACATAAGATTATGTAATTCTTTTCAAATAATAAAGAATAAACTAATTGTAATGAAGTTGTGGCTAATCGATCAAAATCAAATTTGCTCTCGATTATCAATTTTGCATCAATTACAGGTTGGTTCAACACTCTCTTTTCTTTAAATATTTACATATATGTTACTCTTCTTCCCGTCGTTCTTATTTATTTATCCTGTAAATGTTAGTTGAAGTGAGGATAGAAAAATGGTAATCATGTGATTCATGAGATAGTAAAACAGTACATCCAATTTAGTTCTCATTCAAACTTAAATTTCATCTTAATTCTTTTACTTCATTTTTCTTTTCTCATTCAACTCATCCTAATTCTTTTATTTCTTTTGTGTTTTCTAAAATTTTTTTTTTAAAAAAAAAAAAAAAACTCCAGGAAAACTTTTCACTCCAAGAAAATTGTCAAAAGCACACTACTAATTTAGTCATAAAAATAGATAACAATACCTCTCTATTAACCGAATCTCAATCTTGATCAAGTTCAACATTTTGCTCTCGAAGAATTTGTTTTCTAAATCCTTACTATTTCTAGAAAGGTGTTTCTTTGATATAAAAACTTTTTGTGGCATCACATTGAGATTGTGAATATTGATACATGACAATGAGATTATCAAGTTCTTTATTTTTATAGTAGATCAAGCCCATATAATACAGCAAAAAAGTTGTGTTGTTTCTATTTGCCGTTGTAGTGAGAAGTCGATTTTTTCTTCCACCCACCTAATCGTTTGTATACTATGTGTCTCTACATAAGTCTTTTTTTTTTCCCTAAAGAGTATGAAAAATTGTAAGGATATAATAGGTATTACATAAAACATAACAACAAAAAGGAATGTAAATATTTTTCCCTTTTTGCTCCTTTTAATATAGGATAGATATAAATAGTAGAGACTTGTTTTCCTTCTTTCTTTATAGATTTTTTCCTTTAAGGAACCTCATATTAAAGGAATAATTTTTATAGAGATTTCTCATTCAACAAGTAATTCATCACACGAAATTCTTCCATATGTATGCATGTATATGTGTAAGACAAAGTACTCTCTTATCTCCCAAATCGCTTTTTCCATTGTAAGTAGTGATCCTTTGTCCTAGGTCAAAAAAAAAATGTTGTTAGATACCTATAATGCAAAAAAAAAAAAAAAAAAATGAAACATTCTTAAAATATTGAAATAGATAAAAATGGATTTAATTGTGTAGATTAAATTCATGATTAGAAACTTCAAGTTAGATTGAAACCATCAAATAAATTCAATACATATATGAAAGTTAAATTTGTAGTTTCTTCTATTTAAATGAATTATGTTTGATTTTGGTCAACTAACAGCTCCATTGAGTTAAATTTGACAAATGCTTCAATTTTGTATTTATTTGATTTGATTTTTTTTATTTTGGAAAGTTACTAAGTTGTTAATTTATAAATAGCAACTTGTTTCTTTATTTGTAGCATCCCATTGCAAATTGAATAGTTTTTTCCTTTCTTTTTTTTTTTTTCTTCTTTTGATCTTGAGTTCAGTTGAGAACAAGTATACAATTTTGTCATTAAGGTTGCAGTTCTACTAGAATTAGTCATTATATCTCTAATTGCAGCCAGTGCATAGTGAATAATGGTCTTCAGTGAAACGTGCCTCGATTCCCTTTAGAATCTTCACAAGCTTTTGAGTTTTTTTAATGTATAAGTTTTTGGTTATTTCAAATTATAAGCCTTATTATACAATTTGGATAACTTTTGAGTTTAAACACTATTATTGTATATAATATATATATTTGAGGTGTAATCTTCTTATATATCATTTCTCCCCATAAACGTGACACTCTATTTCGTGCTCCACATTTTTTTAATACAACAGATATAAGAAATTTAATGTGAATCACAAATCTATTATCCTTAACATATATTAAATATCAATTAAACTATGCTCGTACCGTCTCCATTCTCCATATTCCACCAAAAAGAGAAAAGAAAAAGAAAATAAGAAGTTGATGTGAAACACAAGAGATCCGTTCCAAAAATAAATGCGAAAACTTGAGAGTTGCAAAGTGGAGTTGACAAGTGCCATTTCCTTATTGGTAAACGGTGGATTATATAGAGAGCGCGTTCCAAGTGAAAGACTTTTATTTATTTATTTATGAATAAAACCAAGTGAAGACTTTTAAATTAAACAAATTAAAAGAACGTCAAATTAAATGCCACGTCATCCAAATTATTGCACCCAATCCGGCGCCACATCAGTCTCTTCAAACTCAAACGAAACCACCCTCCGCATTTTTCTTTCTTCCTTTTATTTTTTATTTATTTATTTATTTATTTATTTTTCTCTCATTGCATCTCCACCTACTCTACTTTATTTATAACCATATTTTTTAATTTATAATTACTTGACTAAAATTTCGTTTTAATTCTAAATTTAGTCCTTCTATTAAAAAATTAATGTGTATTCACTTTTTCTATTTACAACAAAATCTTATTATTATTTTACTAAATTTAATAAAAATGAATTTTAGATTACTATATTTATGATTTATTAGAAATATAAATGTTAAATTTTGGACATCTGATAGTACATTAATTAAAATTAAATAAAATTTGTATTCCATGGATTAAAATAATATTTTAATCTATATATCTTCTAAGGAAATTTAAAGGAAAAAACATCTCATTAAAACTCACAATATTTTATACATTTTCAAAATCTTTATTTTGTCATTATACTTTTTAAAAAGAGATTGTTTTGATCTCCTTGTTTACAGAATATTAACACGTGTAAATGAAAACATTTTAATATAATTTTTTGGTAATATTTTCACTAAACTTGTTAAGTATAATGTTGGGTTGACATTGTGAATAAAAACAAAATTAAAAAAAAAAAGTAAATTTAACACAAAAATATTCACTTATAAGTAGTAATAGAGATTAAAAAAAACAAACATTTTAAAAGTATTTGAATCAAAATTATGAAAGAATAAAAATAAAAATGAAGAAAAGCTGAAAATATATATCAAAATATGGTTTAAATCTATAAACAAAATTCATTTGATGATGACGTAGAGGATTGTTTTCTCTATTGAAAACGATTTAATGAAAGTTTTACGTAATATTTCGAGAAACTTGTTGAGTGTATATTATGTTGAAATTGTGAATGAAAACAAGATTAAAAAAAAAAAAGTAATTTGACAGAAACAGTCACTTTTAAAGTAGTAATAGAGAGCAAAACAAATGTTTCCAAAAATAAACGAAAAGGTGAAAGGAGAAATACGAAAATAAAGGAAAACTAAAAATATATATTTTAAAAATTTTATTTAAATTTTCCATTGTTTTTTAAACAAAATCATTTAATCAAATAGATCATATTAATGGATCCCTTTCATCTACTTGACTAGAATCGAAACAATCTCATATTTATATTTCTTTTGTACTAGTTAATAATCATTCTTCATTCTCTCCAACTCCAAAATATTTGGATTATCGAATTAATTGGAAAATTATTAGCGTAATATATACTAATTGTGTTATAGGTAAATTTGGATCGGATAATTGAAGAGTCCAAAAAAAGATAAAAGATTGAAATTAAATAAAAAAAACTCGAAAAATAGTTTATGGAGAAAAAAAAAGAAGTAAAAAGTTGTTTTTAACCGATTATTTAAATTGTTATTGGACAACATTACGTCGAGGTGTATTTTTCTTTCTGTTTTTTTTTTTTAGGAAGTTAGGTGTATTTTCCACTCTTAATCTAAAAAAGAAAATTATTGAAGAAAAGAGAAACGTTAATACAAATTAATTAGTTAAAATAACAAACATTAAGTGATATATGAAAGAGAATAAGAGAAATTTTGAGTGATCTTTTGGATGTACCTATCTTGATGTATCCATATAGTCCAATAAAAGATGTATCCATATAGTCCAATAAAATGTTGTCACTGACATTTTTATTTTTTAAAAAATAGTTTTTTTTCTAACTTTTTTTTTGTATGGTAGAGATGTGCGGAGCATAAGAGTTAAATGCAGTATAAGTTACACCTAATCATTGCTCTATATGAAATATATACCCAAAATAGAGAACATGTGGAATGTGTGACAAGAAAAAAAAGTTGATAGATGGAATCCTAAATCTAAAAATAAAAAATTGTAATAAACAAAAACACGATGGTTGCATGTAGAATCAAAATAACATCAAGAAGAAAAATAAAAGTTTTTTTTTTCTTTTAACTTCTCATCAACCTAAAAGGGCGTAAATAAAGTGTGTCGTATCTACCACGTAATGTTTGAATTGGTCTAAAGTGATCGAAATTTAGAATATTACACGAAAATGGTTAAAATTCACTTTCAGTCTTCAAATTTTCATAAAACTAACAATTTAGTCCATGAACTTTGATTTGTAATGATTTAGTCTCTGTATTTTTAATTGTGTAACAATTTAGTCTCTTAACTTTGTTATATGACAATTCAATTCTTGTACTTTGAAATTTATAAAGATTTAGTCCTTATTGTAGAAATTAGAATTAAGGTTTAGTGAGATTTCTTACTAATAAATTAATTAGAGAATCAATATTTTTACAAAATATAAAATCTATATCATAAAATAATAATTTCCTATAAGCTTTCTTGAAACCTAAATATTGTAGGGTCAAGAGAGTTGTCCTTGAGA
Source organism: Benincasa hispida (assembly GCF_027475165.1). Classification (NCBI taxonomy): domain Eukaryota; kingdom Viridiplantae; phylum Streptophyta; class Magnoliopsida; order Cucurbitales; family Cucurbitaceae; genus Benincasa; species Benincasa hispida. The sequence goes on from NC_143486.1 coordinate 45,430,830, forward strand.
TTGGTCGAGATGCACGTAAGCTAACTCAAATGCTCACGGATATAAAAAAATCATAAAATAATAATAATTGACATCTAATTTTGATGATTTTTTTTATATAAATTGTTACAAAATTGAAGTATAAAGAGTAAATCGTTACAAATCAAAGTTTAAAGATTAAATTGTTAAAAATTTTAAAAATTTAGAGATTTTTTTTAACCCACAAAAAAAGGGATAATATGAAGGTTTTTTTTAAAACAAATAAAGGAAACATAATTTTGTTTTGTTTTGTTTCGTTTCGTTTTTTTTGAGATAAAAGGACAGATAAATTAAAAAGAATAATATTGCAATGATGGCATGATATACTAAAAATAAAGAAAGAAAAATTTGAAAATTTCAGTTTAGAGGGCAAAGAAAAGGGAAAAATCCATCCCATAATGGTATGAATAAATAAGAAAATTAAAGAGAAATTATAGCAACTTGTTGAAGCAGTTGAACTGCAAATTCCCCAAACCCAAAAAACACACAAATTCACCACCACCAAATCCAAATTTCCTCTCTCCTTCTCTCAAATTAATTTCAATTTTCACAATCATAATCTCAAAATTCCATGGCGGTTGAAGATGATTTCAGTTTCCCCACCGCCTTAGAGCCTTTAAGCCGCTGCGGCATCGATTCGCCGCCGCTATGGCGTCTCTCTCCGGCCACATCTCCGATTTCCTACCGCCAACAAACATCCTGCGATTGGAATTTCAGAGACACGGCGGCGGACGGTGGGAACAGCGATCGGTTCCCGTCGGGGAGATTTACGGCGTCGTTGCAGAGAAGGAGGAGATTTTCGAGCGATGCAGAGGAGGAGGAGGAGACGGCAGCGGCAGCGGCGGAGAAGATGGACGTGCTTTGGGAGAATTTCAACGAGGAATTGTCCAGGAGTCGGAGATCCAGGTTGATGAAAACGGCGGAAATGGAGGAGATTGAGATTGTGAAGACGCGGCGTCGGATGACGGAATTAAACTTATCGGAGACTTCCGGCACGGTGACGACGACGAGGAAAGCGACCGGGAAGACGGCGTTTGTTAAGGTTTTGAAGAAGCTTTTCTTGATCCATAACAATTCCCGCCGGAATCTGCAAACTCCATCACGGTGATAAATAAAATACGGAGGATCTCGTTTTTGGGGGGCAAAGAAAATGTATAAATTAATAAGAAATTACAATTGATTACATGGTTTATTTTTTTTCCCTTTTAACATTGGAAATATTTCAAAATTTTCAATCCAAATTATTGTTCTTCATTTCTTGTAAAAGGGGTAAATGTTCAGAGAAATGTTGACATTTGTGATCTTTTGTATGAATTTGGGCGGTTCTAGAATTTATGTTTTTGCTGGGGCTAGATTTAGAAAAGGTATAATAATTTCATAGTTGTTAAAGTAACCTTTTGGTACTTTGGGTTTTGTTACAAATATACCATAATTTCTAATGATGTAAAAAGGAATAAGTAATTTCGAATAACCGTTTAAGCCTTGTTTGATCACCATTTGACTTTTATAGTTTCGTTTATAACCATTTGATTTTTTGTTTTTAGATTTTGAAAGTTAAGTCTATAAGCATTTATTTCACTCCTAAGTTTATTGTTGCTTTTTTTTTTAGGCTAACATTAACAACAAGAGAAATTACATCACAACCTCCTCATCAAGAATGATGGGGAAAATATTAGCTAGAAAAAACTAGCATGAGTAGCTCTGTTCACCTCTCGAGGAAAATGACAAAAACTCAAGGCACTAACAAACTTGCTTACAAAAATAATATCCTTTATAAAAACCATGATATCCCCGTTGATAAAGGTTGATAACCTCCAATGAATGAAACTCAACTTCGTCTAGAGGGTTGGACCCATCCCATTCCTAATTGATAGCTCTCAGACCCTCCAAGATGGCCTTGGCTTCCAGAAGATTAATGTCACCCCTCCTATGGGTAAATTTGCAACTATTAAAGAGCACTTGAACATAATGATCTCAAAACCACCTCTGACCTTCAAGGGAGACCACACCACATCCATAGACAACCAGGGGACACCAACAGAGATGAGAGGAGGAATTGGAGGGGGAAGGAGGATCATGAGAAGCGAACACGCCCAAAGATCCATCCAAATCAGCCAAATGACTCTTGATCAACCTACTTAGTAAGACGACATCGGGGCCCCATTGCTGAAGCATATCTCATTATGAAAACTCCACAAGAACCACATGAAGATCAGTATACAATCGATCTCCTCCCTAGAACTTTAGCCTCTCCATAGATCCCAGTAGTCCAAAGGCGACATCCAACCCTTACCAACACCAAACAGACCAATTTAAGATGACATGAATAGATCTCATATAGAACGTGAAAGCTTACACTCTTACATGATATATCTAGTAGATTCTGTTTAGGCCCTATAAAAAGGACAGAGAGTTAGAAAAAATCCCTCTAAAGTGTAAGTCGACCATGGTAGGGATCAAATCATTAAATATTCTCCAATAGCAATGTTTAACTTTTGGTTTGACCCTGGCAGCCCATAATGCCTTCTAAGATTTAGAAGGCACCACAAAGTTCGACGAAGACGGGACAGACAAACCACAACATAAGCCCTAAGTGATAAGGACTTTTAAGAGAAAAAAGACTTCTTTTATCAAATTGCCAAAAACCTCATCATCGCATGGTCTCATATTAATAGAAATTTTCTAATATCAGTAACATCATGAGAAAGAAACAGATCTCTAAGAAGACCTTCATTCCACGATCTCTCAACATTAATTAAGAAGAGCACATTTTTTTCATTTACACTCTCATCGCCCAACTTGGTTTGAAATTCCCCTCATTAAGGATCCTAGGATCCTCCATAATGGAAACCTCATTGTCATTTCCAATCCTTTAGTGGATGTCATGGCTAAACCGATCTCTCCCCTATAATATACTCCTCCAGGAATAAGACAAAATATGCCTTAAATTAGCCTTCATAAAATCTACATTCCAGAAATATCTTCCCTTTAGAAGTTTGGCTAAGAGATAATTGGGATTTTTCAAGATTCGTTAACCGTGCTTACCCAGCAAAGCTTGATTGAAGATTCTAAAATCCATGAACCCCAAATACCCAGCTTTTTTTTTTTTTTTTTTATTGAAGCAAGGCTTTTTCCAAATTCTCCAGTGAATTTTCTTTTTTTCCTTGTTAGATCTGTAACGACACGACCCCCTAGGACTTAAGTTAGGCCGTTACTAAATACATGCATGCATGGAACTCCAAACGACACTCAATTATGGTGAAATAAATGCTAATTAAATAAGGTAAGTTCAAAAGACTTTCATTAAATTCAAATACTAAAACAATAGTATGGTATCCATAAATCATAAAGGATAGTAAATGAGTATGAAAAACGATTCTTAAAGTAAGTTTTAAACATCAAAACTAAAAGTTAAGAGAAACATGAAAAGAACTCTAAAGTTCATGATGCGGAAGCGTAAAAACTAGTCCCAGTGGCTCGATCACGAATTCCGCTTGTCCATCACCAGTGCATCTGTACCCTTACCTAAAACAATAACATGAGAAAGAATGAGTATAAAATACTCAGTAAGTAACCCCACTACAAGGGTCAGGCTGGGCATCTATGTCCTCTAGATACCCACCTCTGGTGAAACATATAAACTACTCTAGTCCTGATGGGACACATATGCACATGAAACAAGAAGAAGACTGAGTTCTATCCTACTGTAGTTAAGTATGCCCACTACCTCTGGTGAATCCCGAAGGAGACACAAACTGGTGAATCCCGAAGGAGACACAAACTGGTGAATCCCAAAGGAGACACAAACTGGTGAATCCTGAAGGAAACACAAACTGGTGAATTCCGAAGGAAATACAAACTGGTAAATCCCGAAGGAAACACAAAATCTAATGGGCATCTAACTAATCAGTAAGGAAATTTACACAGTCTCAACATCATAATCATCACTGTACGAATCTATGACATACATATAAACCTCAACATCATGGTTCTACAACATACACATATACCTCAACATCATGGTTCTACAACATACATGTATACCTCAATATCATCAAATCAAATACAACCATGGAAGCACATACCATCTCATACTAGCATTCAAGTGTCTATGTGCATAAATAAATAATTCAGATCTCGTAATAGAACATACTTTAATCATGTTATACTATCAATCTTTCATGTTGTCATCTGCCATACCTTCATTTAACATGCTAGCATACATCTAATGCTTGACCCGTGGGCAGTTCCAGTAGTAAGATTACTTACCTTGATATTAGGTCGAACCAAAAAGCAATTGAATCTTTGTGAAATTCTTGAATCCTTAATCAAGCCTAAACATAAACCAAGCTTTAAAATTAATAGTTAAGGCCAAATTCCAAACACCCAAATATTACAACATATTTTCAGATAACCTTACCTAAGGTATGGTCCAATTCGAATTCACCTTCCAAACCTCCAATTTTAAGCCCAAATAATTAGCAAACCAAACTCTTCTTCATCTTGAATGAAATTCTTGAATCAACCCCCTAATCATAATTTGAAATTAGGTTTACATGATTAAAGCTTGAATCAAATACATACTTCACTACCAATGTCTCAAATAAATTATCCATATGTAGCTTCGTCAAAAATCACTTCCAAATGACTTTACCAAAATTTCTCAACAACCAAAATTAATCCGCAAGTGGGTAGTCAAAGCATAGAACTTACCAAAACTCGCTAAAACAAACTCCAACTTCACTGAACAACACCTCAATACCTTCACAAACTTGAATCCAAAGTTGAAACACAATAGGTATCAACCAATTGATGCCAAAAGTAAATGAGTATTCAAGAATCAACCGAAAACAAGCCCAAACGGAAAAAATCTTACCCAAATCGATAGATTCAGTGACGGCAAAAGCGAACGACGCTTGAGTAGTGGTGGACGGAGGTCATGAAGAAGAAACTGACACGACGGCTTTGGGCGGCGTCGGACGGACTCACGAACGTGAGGAAGAAAAGGGGGGTGGGGTTTGACTTTTTATAAAAAAAACAATAATATATATTTAATTCCTTTCCGTTTTATACTATTAAATTCCTTTTCATTTCAAAAGAAAATTAATTCCAGCCATTAATTTCCAATTTGAATAATTTCACGTCAACAATTAAATTCCCGCACTTACACTTGAATTTCAAAAATGCCCTCCAACTAATAATAATTACTGAAATTCCAAATAATAAAGTTACTGAAATTACATTATTAGTAAAAAAATGTGCGGGTTGTTACATTCTTCCCTCCTCAAAGAAATTTCGTCCTCGAAAATTCATTCTTGAAAAAAAAAACTCCGGAGGTGTTACATTCTTCCCTCCTCAAAGAAATTTCGTCCTCGAAAGTTCGTTCCTGAAAAATCTCTGGGTACTGAGCCCTCATCTCATTCTCTCACTCTTAAATGACCTCCTTGAACTAATGATTCTTCCACAGGACTTTCACAAGTGCCATCCCCCTGTGGCGCAACGTCTTTACCTCTCTGCCGAGAAATTCTACCGGCTTCTCCTCGTAGCTCAAGTTGTCATTCAACTGCAATGGCTTAAAGTCAACTACATGGGACGGATCTGTCACATACCTTCCTCAAAATAGAAATGTGGAAGACATTATGAACTGAAGTCAATGCTGGAGGTAATGCCAATCAGTAAGCTACAGGGCCAATTCGCTCTAAGACCTCGAAAGGCCCAATGAACCTCGAACTCAGCTTCTCTTTCCTGTTAAACCTCATAATACGTGCCACCTTTAAGAACACTTTATCACCAATCTTAAATTCCCGGTCTTTACGTCTCACATCAGCATAGCTTTTCTGTCTGCTCTGAGCTGGTTGCATACGAGCTCTGATCTTCTGTATTGCCTCATTCGTGGTCTGCACTAGCTCAGGACCTAGCAACTTCCTTTCACCAACCTCACCCGGCATACTGGAGACTTGCAACTCTTTCCATATAGGGCCTCAAATGGCAATGTGCCAATGGCAGTCCGAATTCCATTAAATGCAGGTGAGAGTCCCAACTCCCTGAAAACTTTAGTGCACAAGCGCACAACATATCTTCCAATATATGGTTCAGACGTTCTATTTGACCATCAGTCTATGGGTGAAAAATTGTACCAAAATCCAATCGAGTACCCAATGCTAACTGGAGACTCTTAAAAAAAAATAGATGCAAAACGAGGGTCATCGTTTGACATAGTTGAAACTAGTACCAAAAGAGGTGTAACAACCCCTTCCATAAATAACTATGAAACATAAGATGTTGAAAATCGACAACACTTTTACACATCCAAGCTGAAAACTGTGAAAATGGTCATGAAATTAAGAAAGGCTTATATACTAAAAACATATATCTGAGCTTACCATTCTGCCATAGGGAAAACTTCACATGAGCAGTGAAGAACTGGTCACGCTATATAATGCATCATCTGAAGAAATGTACCAGAACAAATCTAGTCAACTGAAAACTGCCTCTACTCTAGAAGCGCTGACCGTGATGTCTTTCTTTGGGTCTACATGTTTGAAAATACTCTGTCTAATTAAGTCTCACATTCATGAGAAACTCATATGAGGCTCTATGCTGTCATGAGCTATAAAACTTGTTTGAGCCATCCTCATATTATTCTTTGGGCTTGAAATAATCACATATCATTACTTAGACCCCGCTGCGAACAAGTCCAGAATTCCCCCCGAAAATGAGGTTTTGAAGTCCATGGATGCTAAAGCATAAGTTAATTGATAACACATTTTTATAACCTCGTAATAACCGTAATTAATCCTTGAAGTCATTTTTTTTAACAATAAAACCTTCTTGATTCATAAGTTCTAGCTTGGATTACTCGTACTCCCTAAAGCTAGTTAACTCATTGCCCATGCAAGAGAATACATACTATCTTGTAATGTTCTAAGCCCACTTTTAGTAACTTCTTACTATCAACTCAACTTTATTGCCAAGTCTATCCCTTATACCAATGGTTATATTGGAAGATCCAACTTACTTACTTTTGTGCATATACCATTATTGTCTACCTCAAATTGGATTATTTTCTTTTCTCAATCAAATCGATAGTCTTACTAGTTCATGTTTCCAACACTTGCACACAAAGTCAAAATCCCTTAAATCTTACTAATGCCTAAATGTTTTACGTCTTAACTAATGAAGCCTCAACATACCATATCAATAATTCTCGAACATCTACTATTACTAGTAACTCCATTTTAACTTATCCCTTCTCAACCTTCTATTTCGGTAACAGATTCTTATGTTAAAACAAAGTTCCATACCCATCACCTACATAAGCTATCTTTCCATCTAACATATATTGTCCTGAAGTTTCACATGATAATGAGGTATTCTTCTTTTACACCAAAACAAATACCTTGTAACCCTTCTTATCAAGCCTTCAAACCATACTTAACTAGGAGTTTCGAACATATTAAATTTCTTTCTCTTTCCAAAAGAGTAAACTTTCTTGGATACTTTTCTCTCATTCACTCTTATCTCTGATAAAACCACTAAATTCAAGACACATCCCTTTTTTTCCACTTTCCATGTGGAACATAATCTCTTTACTAAATTATATTTTACTTAACTCCTCCATAAATCTTATCTCTCTCACTAAGAATTTCCATCTTGTAGAATTCCTCTTTGCCAATTTGCATACGTTTAAACTCCAAAAGACTTTTGTTTCTTCAAATCAGTCTAACTTGGATCTCCTTAACACAATAAGGCTTTGGTTTAGTCTAGATATACTAATATAATCCTTCAACCTAAACAAATAACACCTTGCTTTAACCCCTTTAAGTCCAAGGTCATGTCTAACTATTTTAGCTTCCTTTAATGACATCTACCTAGCTAGTTATTCCAAAAGAATTCTTTATATCATTACACATACTTTACCTAGTTCATCAAGTTGTAGTTATCCAAATGATTATGACTTATGAATCCTCTCTAAAATTCTTCTCGAAATGTTGGATTTTTAATATCTCAAAACCTTTAATAAATCTATAGACTCTTCTTCTTTCCCTCCTTATTCATAAAACAACTTTTAACCTTATACTTGAGCACTGACCTGTGTATTTATACTACCACCGATTGCACTATCCAACACAAAACATAACACTAGTCCTTGATCAATTCTTGTCTCGACAATTTTATTCTTTGGCTTAAACATTTAAATACCTTCATTCCTAAATTGTCATAACTCTACATAGTTTCATCAACCTTTAACATTGCTAAACTAAGGTATATATTTGTTCGTTTCTAACATAATTTCCATGAGATTAACTAGTGCCAAGTGTCACACCCCCTCCCAGATTACCTTCTTAATTTGAAAGAGGATATGACCATGGTAGTTACTAGCCCTACTGCCAGCACTTACCACCTTAGACTTCCAATCTAAATGCCAACCTGTTAAACATTAATAATGTATGCATACAGTATGCCTCCTTAAGGTTCTACATAATATTATATAAACACGTTCATACGGCCATGACATAACATCTAAGGGAAAAATATCCACAGATGGGCCCAAACAACTCTAACAAAGCCCTAGTCCCTCTCAAAACATGTGTGCATAAATAGATCATCAACCTAAGTCTTCTTAATAAGCCAGGCCTTTCAATGGCAAGCAGCAATAGGATCAACCTTAAGGAATCTGACCACTACCTGAAAAAGGAAAACACAGAAAATCTGTGAGCTAGTAGCCCAGTGAGTGACTATAGAATCATATTACGTCATGCATTACATCACTATAAACATGTAAGTATATTGATGAGTATCTCAAGCAACTTTCTCTAAATATAGCTTAAAACCATTCTTGTACATCATTAAACATCATTATTCCTTAGTTGAGAACGAGCTTACAACGCTCTAGCTCTCAACGTCTATTACCGGCCAAGAGACCCATACTTCGGCCTCCCTTTGGTGGCGTATGGCCTAGGAGACCCATACTTCGGTCTCTCATTCAGAACTACCTACGTGCACATGGAGTTTTCTAAGTACTGTCAATACCTTAGGTACTATTACCCAGATACCTTCTCTATGTCCTTCAGTATCAGGTTATTTCCTAGCATCAAATTAAGTTTCATTGCATATCATTTACACAAGAACTCATTCTATCATAGCCTTCCTCTAGGAAGCATATTTCAACATTAGAATCTTAACTTTTGTAATGACTTCCCAAAATACCTTGACCTGTGTTAAACATATACAAGTCGGGGAAGATACGTTAAGCTATTCATTAACCATTTGTTGTTTGAGGAGTATAAATTCACCATTAACATCACTGTAACTTACTTGGCCTTATATGCATAAGTATTGAAAACATTAAGTTCGCTTAGTTACTCACAACTTGTCAGGGCTCTTAACGGTTTATACGCCTCTCCTAGCTCTTTTTGGCTTGAAAGAATATAATTCCCAATTAAACCGCTTAGAATTCTTAGCAAAATACCTCAAATAGTTCATTAACTAATGGAACTTTCATCAACAAAGACAACATTACTAGCGAGATTATCATCATTAGTGAATTCATCCTCATGAGCGAGATCCTCATCATGAGCGAGATCAAGCTTTTCTGAGCAACATTTTCATCCTAGCGATAATCACCTCCTTTAACAAACTTAGCTTCCTCACCAGCGAGATTCAGCCCTCATTTCTAGTGAGATTTCCTCCTTGAGCGAGATCCTCATCACAAAATCAGCGAGATTATCATCCTGAGCGAGATCCTCATCCCCCTTATCTCGCTCTTGCTCTCCACGGTGAGCTGTTTGCTTGTTCTTCCCAAGCAGTTGTCTGCTTTTGCACAGATTCTCTATTTCAACTTCAAAAATTCATAACTCAAAATCCAGAACTCTTTTCAAGAAACTTTCTTCTACAAACTTGTTTAGAATTGAGTTACTTACCTTAAAAGTTTAGCCGAAAATTCCTTATGGTTTGGCCTGGAGCTTCCAATCTTCACCTCGAGCTCCGATTAATTCGAGATTCTGCCTCTTCTGAAAATTCTTCACTTTTTGTTCTTCTCCTCTTGCAATCTTTCTCCGGCAAGACAACCTCGAAAGCTAGATTCTCTCAGCTTTCAAATGGCACCGATTTCACTAAATTTGCTCATGCCAATTGCCGAAACCATGCTTTTGAAGTTCTCCTTCCTTTTAATCTTCATGCCGCCTCCCGAGTTCAAGGATTAAACCGCCACGTCAACCCCACATTTAGTGCCTCCAGCCAAAGCCAATAAATGAGCTTCCTCATTTAATATATTTTTCTTTTCCTTTCTCCACAACTTCTATAAATAACCATAGATTTCTAATTGTTAAGTATTTAATATAACATTCCCTTAACTAGACATGCTTATCTAGGAAACTTAGAGTTCGGGGTTTACATTCACCTCCCTCTTAAAAGAAATTTCGTCCTCGAAATTTACCTGATATGTCATTTAAAAAGTTAAGGATATTTCTTCCTCATTTGTTCTTCAAGTTCCCAAGTAGCTTCCTCGATTCCATGATTACGCCATAGCACCTTCACCAAAGGAATCGTCTTATTTCTGAGTACTTGATCTTTCCTGTCTAAAATCTTGATGGCCTCTTCCTTGTAAGATAAATCTTCTTTGAGCTGTATTGGTTGTGCTACTAGTATGTGCATACGATTAGGCACGTATTTCCTTAACATTGACACATGAAATACGTCGTGAATACAAGTTAGCTCCATCGGCAACTGTAACCTATATGCTGCTGGACTGACTCGTTCTACAATTTCATATGGTTCAATGTACCGTGGACTTAACTTTCCTTTTCTCCCGAACCGGAGAATTTCTTTCCATGGGGACAGCCGAAGAAATACCTGATCCCCGACTTTAAATTCTAATTCTCTTCTTCGCTTATAAGCATAGCTCTTCTGTCTATCACGAGTCGCCTTAAGGTTATCCCTGATAAGCTTCACATTCTCTGTTGTTTGTTGAACTAATTCTAGACCCAATAATTATCGTTCTCCGACTTCATTCCAGCATACTAGGGTTCTGCAAGGTCGGCCGTACAACGCTTCATAGGGAGCCATTCCGATACTAGAATGGTAGCTATTGTTATATGCAAATTAAATCAACGATAAGTGTGTATCCCAACTTCTTTTGAATTTTAATACACAAGCTCTCAACATATCTTCCAGTGTCTGTATAGTTCTTTCCGACTGTCCATCTGTTTGTGGATGAAAAGTCGTACTAAAATGCAATTTAGTGCCCATAGCCTTTTGTAAACTAGGCCAGAATTTTGAAGTAACCTCGAGTCTCGGTCTGACACTATCGACACTGGGGCTCCATATTGACTGATTATCCTATCCACATAAATCTTAACTAGACGGTATAGTGTAAAAGTAACTTTTACTAGTATAAACTTGGCCTTCTTGGTTAGTCTATCGACTATTACCCAAATGCCATCGTATCCTAAGGGCATCCTAGGAAATCCAAATAGAAAGTCCATTGTTACATGCTTCCACTTCCACTCAGGCACTGGAAGTGGATTGAGTAATCCTGCTGGTCTTTGTCTCTCAGGTTTTACTTGTTGACAGACTATACATTGATCCACATATTCTACTGTGTTTTTCTTCATCCCAGTCCACCAGTAAGATCTCTTCAAAGTTCTATACATCTTGGTGCTTCCTGGATGCATAGCGTAAGCGGAACTATGTGCTTCCTCTAGAATGGCTTGTTTAAGTTGTGGCTTATTAGACACACATATCCTCCCCTCCTTTTCTAGTACATTATCTGCTCTCAGTTGAAAGTCAGCTTTGATGCCTTTACTTACATCATCAGGAATCTTCTAAATATCAGGGTTTTTCAACTGTTCCTGCTTAAGGTCTTCTACTAAGCTAGGCCTTACCTAGAATGTAGCTATCATTCCTCTTGACGGTCTAACTGATAAGGCAGTTCTAGAATTCTTGAACTCCTGCAATAGCATTCCTTTCATTGTACTAATAATGGCCTTGGGTCCCGAGGACTTCCTACTTAGTGCATCCACTACAATATTAGCCTTACCAGGGTGGTACTCGATGGAACAGTCATAATCTTTAATCAATTCAATCCATCTTCTTTGCCTTAGATTTAACTCTTTTTTATCAAAGATATATTTTAAACTTTTGTGATCTGTGAATATTCTACAGCGCTCTCCAAATAGGTAATGTCTCCACAACTTTAGAGCCAAAACAACTGCTGCCAATTCTAAATCATGCGTAGGATAAATGCTCTCGTGCTTCTTAAGTTGACGAGAGGCATATGCAATCACTTTCCCATCCTGCATCAACACACATCCAAATCCTTGTCGGGATGCGTCACAATAAATCTCAAATTCCTTGTCTGGAACAGGTAAGGTAAGCACTGGTGCTAATACTAGTCTCTGTTTTAGCTCCTGAAAATTATGCTCACATTCCAACGACCACTCAAACCGCACACATTTCTTGGTCAAGTTCGTTAATGGAAGAGCTATCTTAGAGAAACCCTCCACAAACCTCTGGTAATAACCTGTCAAACCTAGGAAACTGCGTATCTCTGAAACAGTCGTGGGTCATTCCCAATTCACTATTGCTTTCGTCTTCTTGGAATCTACACTGATACCATCTGTTGAAACAATATGCCCAAGAAATACAACCCGATCTAACAAAAAATCACATTTACTGAACTTAGCATACAACTGCCTATCTCGTAGCGTCTTCAATACTATCCTCAGGTGGGTTATATGATCCTCCCTACTACCAGAATATACCAGTATATCATCAATGAATACTATCACGAACTGGTCCAAGTAGGGATGAAATGTCCTGTTCATAAGATCCATAAATACCGCAGGGGCATTTGTCAGTCCGAATGGCATTACTAGAAATTCATAGTGTCCATATCTTGTTCTAAATGCAGTTTTAGGAATGCTTCCTTCACCTTCAGTTGTTGATACCTCAATCTCAGGCCTATCTTTGAAAACACCGTAGCTCCTCTTAGCTGATCAAACAAATCATCAATGTGTGGTAAGGTATATTTATTCTTAATCGTTACCTTATTCAGCTGCCTATAGTCGATACACAATCAAAGTGTACCGTCTTTCTTCCTTACAAATAATACCGGAGCTCCCCAAGGTGATACACTTGGTCAAATGTATCCCTTGTCAATTAACTCCTGCAGCTGAACCTTTAATTCTTTTAACTCAGTTGGCGACATTCTATACGGTGCCTATGATATAGGAGTTGTTCTTGGAATTAAATCAATAGTGAACTCCACTTCTCTGTCGAGTGGCAATCCCGATAATTCCTTAGAAAATACATCCCGAAACTCATTTACCACGGGGACATCTTCTGGGTTCAGCTCTTTCCCTTGAGCAACCACTACGTGAGCCAGATAGGCTTTACATCCCTTGCTCAGCAATTTCCTAGCTTTTACTGCTGATATCAGATTCCTCGTAGTTAATCTTCTAATTCCTACTAGTATTGCATCCTGGCCATTTGATTTTCTGAGCACTACCTCCTTCTTGTAACAGTCCATTGAAGCACGATACTTACTTACAAAATCCATCCCCAGGATAGCATCAAACTCCAGCAGCTCCAAAGGAAGTAAATCAGCATAAAAGTCCTGATCATTGATCAGTATCTCACAATGATTATAACATTTATCTACTATTATCACATCTCCCAAAGGGGTAGAGATAAATAACTCTTCAGGCATAGGCTCAACCAACTTATCTATACTAAATGCATACATGCTAGATATAAATGAATGTGTGGCACCAGGGTCAAATAAAACATAAGCAGGCTGTCCACATAATATGACATTATTGGTCACAACATCTGGAGACTCTGTTGCCTCCTGGTGTGTCACGACATACACTCGCCCCTGTTGTTGGGGTCGACCTACGACATTCTTCTGCTTGGCACCACTTGACCCTTCACCTCGATTTCCAGTGCCCTTTGGTTTGTTAACTGTCTGGGAGGTTGTCTATTGTGCTGTTAGGGTGTCCCTGTTCACCTAGGGACAGTCCCTCTTGAAATGCCTTGCTTGTCCACATTGGAAACATACACCTCTTCCACTATAGCATACTCCAAGATGCCTCTTGCCACAACTAGGGCACGTTGGTTTAATGTTTGTGCTGGTTACCGACTTACCAGCTTGTGGCATCTCTAGTCGGCTAACTGCACTGGCTAAGGGTCTCGATTTCCTTTTCCTGGATCCCTGCCAATTTATTCCCTTGAATTGGCTTCCACTAGTCTGAATTGCAGCTGAAGGTCGGGATCCCCTGTCTCTAGGCCCTACTACTGCCTCACTACCCCTTGGCAACTTCTCATCATCTGCCAAACTCCGTTCGACTTGTGTCGCCATTTCTACTAACTGGCTAAAATCTAGCCAATTAGTCGTGGATGTCACCGGAGTTCTGATTTCTTTCTTCAAACCTTGTTCAAATTTCCTGCATCTATCTCTTTCCTCGGAAATAATCGGCAGAGCATACTGTGATAACTCTATAAATTTCTGCTCATATTCTGCCACTGACATCATTCCCTGCGTCAGTCTGAGGAACTCATCCCTTTTCGCATCTCGGAACGAACTGGGGTAATACTTGTCTTCAAAGGCCTTTCTGAACTCAGGCCATAACATCGCATCGGTACTGGCTCGTCTGGTGGATATCACTTTCCACCATTTCTCTACTCTTTTCTATAATAGAAAGGTGGCTAGCCCTACTTTCCTGTCCTCTGGACAACTCATAACATTGAAACATTTTTCAACTACATCCAGCCATAACTCAAATTTAGTTGGGTTTGTTGTACTTTCAAATGTCACAGCCCCTAGGGCTTTAAACCTCTCAATACCATATTTCTTCTCTGGGTCTACTCGTACTGAGCCCACACTGGCTGCTAACCTCTGCGCTATCCTGTCAAAAACCACATCTTCTAGCTAAGAATATGCCCTTGCCTGGGGAGTACTAGACTCTCTCTCAGACGTCGTCTCCTGACCCACTAGATCATTCACCTTCTTTTTCCCACCCGGTGGGTTCTTTCTAGCCTCCGAGCCCCTATTGATAGGGTCAGTATTCCTGCCTCCTGTCTGCTTACTCTGTCTGCCACTTTGCCTCGACATTTCACCTATTACAATGTACACATGTTAGGGACTCACACTTTAGGGGCTTAGACTTATGCATGAACTTTCCCTTCTATTCCCAAAACCTTATGCTCTGATACCAACTTGACACACCACCTCCCAGATTACCCTCTTAATTTGAAAGAGGATATGACTGTGGTAGTTACTAGCCCTACTGCCAGCACTTACCACCTTAGCCTTCCAATCTAAATGCCAACCTGTTAAACATTAATAATGTATGCATACAGTATGCCTTCTTAAGGTTCTACATAATATTATATAAACACATGCATACGGCCATGACATAACATCTAAGGGAAAAATATCCACAGATGGGCCCAAACAACTCTAACAAAGCCCTAATCCCTCTCAAAACATGTGTACATAAACAGATCATCAACCTAAGTCTTCTTAATAAGCCAGGCCTTTCAGTGGCAAGCAGCAACAGATCAACCTTGAGGAATCTGAACGTTACCTGAAAAAGGGAAACACATAAAATCTGTGAGCTAGTAGCCCAATGAGTGACTATAGAATCATATTACGTCATGCCTTTCATCACTATAAATATGTAAGTATATTGATGAGTATCTCAAGCAAATTTCTCTAAATATAGCTTAAAACCATTCTTGTACATCATTAAACATCATTATTCCTTAGTTGAGAACGAGCCTACAATGCTCTAGCTCCCAACGTTTATTACCGGCCAAGAGACCCATACTTCGACCTCTTTTTGGTGTTGTATGGCCTAGAAGACCCATACTTCGGCCTCTCATTCAGAACTACCTACGTGCACATGGAGTTTTCTAAGTACCGTCAATACCTTAGGTAATAGTATCCAGATACCTTCTCCATGTCTTTCAGTATCGGGTTATTTCGTAGCATCAAATTAAGTTTCATTGTATATCATTTACACAAGAACTCATTCTATCATAGCCTTCCTCTAGGAAGCATATTTCAACATTAGAATCTTAACTTTTGTAATGACTTCCCAACATACCTTGGCCTATGTTAAACAAATACAAGTCGGGGAAGATACGTTAAGCTATTCATTAACCATTTGTTGCTTGAGGGAGTATAAATTCACCATTAACATCATTGTAACTTACTTGGCCTTATATGCATAAGTATTGAAAACATTAAGTTCACTTAGTCACTCACAGCTCGTCAGGGCTCTTAACAGTTTATACGCCTCTCCTAGCTCTTCTTGGCCTAAAAGAACATAATTCCCGGTTAAACTACTTAGAATTCTTAGCAAAATACCTCAAATAGTTCATTTACTAATGAAACTTTCATCAACAAAAACAGTATTACTAGCGAGATTATCATCATTAGTGAATTCATCCTCATGAGCGAGATCTTCATGAGCGAAATCCTCATAAGCGAGATCCTCATGAGCGAAGTCCTCAGCATGAGCGAGATCAAGCTTTTCTGAGCAACATTTTCATCCTAGCGATACTCACCTCGTCTAACAAACATGGCTTCCTCACCAATGAGATTCAGCCCTCATTTCTAGCGAGATTTCCTCCTTGAGCGAGATCCTCATCACAAAATCAGCGAGATTATCATCCTGAGCGAGATCCTCATCCTCTTCATCTCTCCCTCGCTCTCCACAGTGAGCTGTTTGCTTGTTCTTCTCAAGCAGTTGTCTGCTTCTGCACAGATTCTCTATTTCAACTTAAAAAATTCATAACTCAAAATCCAGAACTCTTTTCAAGAAACTTTCTTCTACAAACTTGTTTAGAATTGAGTTACTTACCTTAAAAGTTCAGCCGAAAATTCCTTATGGTTTGGCCTGGAGCTTCCAATCTTCACCTCGGGCCCCGATTAATCCGAGATTCTGCCTCTTTTGCAAATTCTTCTCTTTTTGTTCTTTTCATCTTGTAGTCTTTCTCCTGCAAGACAACCTCGAAAACTAGATTCTCCCAGCTTTCAAATGACACCAATTTCACTAAATTTGCTCATGCCAATTGCCGAAACCATGCTTTTGAAGTTCCTCTTTCTTTTAATCTTCCTGCCACCTCTCGAGTTCAAGGATTAAACTGCCACGTCACCCCCACATTTAGTGCCTCCAGACAAAGCCAATAAATGAGCTTCCTCATTTAATATGTTTTTCTTTTCCTTTCTCCCCAACTTCTATAAATAAACATAGATTTCTAATTGTTAAGTATTTAATATAACATTCCCTTGATTAGACATGCTTATCTAGGAAACTTAGAGTTCAGGGTTTGCACCAAGTGACTTCATAATTTACTCTATTTTATTTTTTCTCCTTTTGTAGTTTCGTACCTGATAATCCTCTTATAATAACTTCTAACGAGTCACTGACCTAGCATTAGAACATAACTTGTTCATTTAAGCTAAACAAATATTTTAATGTACAACTATCATAAAACTTGTAATTGATAAGACGTACCTGGCGATGACGAGGAATCCATTCATGGGCCACAGGGACAATCTAGACTTACATAGTAAGTCAGTCTAAAGAACCCAAAACATGGGCTCTGATACCAACTGTAACGACCCAACCCCATAGGACTTAAGTTAGGCAGTCACTAAATACATGCATGCATGGAACTCAAAACAACACTCAGTTATGGCAAAATAAATGCTAATTAAATAAGGTAAGTTCAAAAGACTTTCATTAAATTCAAATACTAAAACAATAGTAGGGTACCCATAAATCATAAAGGATAGTAAATGAGTCTGAAAAACGATTCTTAAAGTAAGTTTTAAACATCAAAACTAAAAGTTAAGAGAAACATGAAAAGAACTCTAAATTTCATGATGCGGAAGCGTAAAAACTAGTCCCAGTGGCTCGATCACGAATTCCGCTTGTCCATCGTCAGTGTATCTCTACCCTTACCTGAAATAACAACATGAGAAAGAATGAGTATAAAATACTCAGTAAGTAACCCTACTACTGGGGTCAGGCTTGGCATCTATGTCCTCTAGATACCCACCTCTAGTGAAACATATAAACTGCTCTAGTCCTTATGGGGCACATATGCACATGAAACAAGAAGAAGACTGAGTTCTATCCTACTGTAGTTAAGTATGCCCACTACCTCTGGTGAATCCCAAAGGAGACATAAACTGGTGAATCCTGAAGGAGACACAAACTAGTGAATTCCAAAGGAGACACAAATTGGTGAATCCTGAAGGAAACAAAAAATCTAATGGACATCTAACTAATAAGTAAGGACATTTGCACAGTCTCAACATCATAATCATCACTGTACGAATCTATGACATACATATAAACCTCAACATCATGGTTCTACAACATACATGTATACCTCAATATCATCAGATCAAATACAACCATAGAAGCACATACCATCTCATACTAGCATTCAAGTGTCTATGTGCATAAATAAATAATTCAGATCTTGTAACAGGACATACTTTAATCATGTTATACTATCAATCTTTCATGCTGTCATTCTGCCATAACCATCATTTAACATGTTAGCATACATCTAATGCCTTGCCCGTGGGCAGTTCCAGTAGTAAGATTACTTACCTTGATATTAGGTCGAACCAAAAAGCAATTGAATCTTTGTGAAATTCTTGAATCCTTAATCAAGCATAAACATAAACCAAGCTTTAAAATTAATAGTTAAGGCCAAATTCCAAACACCCAAATATTACAACATATTTTCAGATAACCTTACCTAAGGTGTGGTCCAATTTGAATTCACCTTCCAAACCTCCAATTTTAAGCTCAAATAATTAGCAAACCAAACTCTTCTTCATCTTGAATGAAATTCTTGAACCAACCCCCTAATCATAATTTGAAATTAGGCTTACATGATTAAGCTTGAATCAAATACATACTTCATTACCAATGTCTCTAATAAATTATCCATATGTAGCTTTGTCAAAAATCACTTCCAAATGACTTTACCAAAATTTCTCAACAACCAAAATTAATCCTCAAGAGGGTAGTCAAAGCATAGAACTTACCAAAACTCGCTAAAACAAACTCCAACTTCACTGAACAACACCTCAATACCTTCACAAACTTGAATCCAAAGTTGAAATACAATGGGTATCAACCAATTGATGCTAAAAGTAAATGAGTATTCAAGAATCAACCGAAAACAAACCCAAACGGCAGAAATCTTACCCAAATTGATAGATCCAGTGACGGCAAAAGCGAAGGACGCTTGAGTAGTGGTGGACGGAGGTCATGAAGAAGAAACTGACGTGGCAGCTTTGAGCGGTGTCAGACGGGCTCACGAACGTGAGGAAGAAAAGGGGGGTGGAGTTTGACTTTTTATAAAAAAAAAAAAACAACAACAACAACAATAATAATAATAATAAAACAAAAAAGGAAATAAATATAATTACATTTAATTCCTTTCCGTTTTATACTATTAAATTCCTTTCCGTTTCAAAAGAAAATTAATTCCTGCCATTAATTTCCAATTTGAATAATTTCACGTCAACAATTAAATTCTCGCGCTTACACTTGAATTCCAAAAATGCCCTCTAACTAATAAGAATTACTGAAATTCCAAATAATAAAGTTACTAAAATTACATTATTACTAAAAAATGCGTGGGGTGTTACAAGATCCCTACCAAAAACTAGCACACACGTGTTCGAGAACCTTGTAAAGACCGTCAGGTAACTTGAAGCAACTCATCATATAATTTGGGATGGCCTGGAGTACAATCTTGAAAAGCACCTCTTCCCTCCCCCCACCCGCACAAAGAGAAGAACTTTTCTTTCCAACCTTGGACCGTTTTCCAAACTTCCTCTTTAAGATCCTTAAAAACCTATCTTTTATCTTTGCATATAATATATGGAAGCCTAGGGTAGAATCCTAACGGAATAACAGCCTTCACTCCAAGCCACTCCTCAAGAATCTTATGCTTTCCCCAACTCACATTCTAACTGATCAGGAATATTGGCTTGCTTTTATTGATGGCCTAACCTAATGTCTTCTCGTAATCTCTTAGAATCTTCTTAAGCGTTCAACGATTCTTTTTAGAATCCCTTAGGAAGAAAAGATTGTTATCTCCAAAGAAAATATGAGTTATAACTGGACAGTTTTTAGCAATCTTAAAACCAAGTAGGTTATCAAGAGATTTTTCTTCATAAGACGAGTTAAGAGGCATTCTGCAAATAAGAGAAACAGGAAAGGGGAGAGTAAATCCCCTTGACAAAGACCTCTGGATGGCCTGAATCTCTCCCTAGGGAAGCCATTAACCATAACAGCAAAGTTGATTGTCTCCATATAACTCATGATCAACTTAATCCATCTCTGGTCAAAACCCAACTTCAGCGAAACCTCCCTTAAGGAAACTCACTTGAACCTATCGTAGCCTTTACTAATATTTGTCTTGAGGGCCACCTACCCCTTTTGCCTTTCTTTCTATTGTTGATAGCATGGAAATACTCAAATCCGATCATGACATTATTCGTAATAAGTCCTTCAAGAACAAAAGTGGATTGAGAATGATGGATGATCTCCCTTAGAACCTTGAAGCTAAAACCTTAGCAACCAGCTTATAGATAATGTTATAAAGACTGATAGGTTTAAACACCAACATATGTTTAGGATTCTTTATTTTAGAATAAAGAAGATAAAGGAATTATTGATTTCACTAATATCACTAGACCCATTAACAAATCCCAAGCATATCGCCACAACCTCGTCACCACAATATCCTAGTAGCTTTTAAAGAAAATAGCTTGGAAACCGTTTAAACCTGGAGCTTTTGTAAGATTCATCTCTTTGAAAGCATGCTCAACATCAGACCTACAAAAGCCTTTGAGTAAGGCTTCATTTTGAGTTTTTGCCACCTTCTATTGGTTACAATCGGTAATTTTCCTAATCTCAGATAAGCCAGGGTTCAAAAAAGAGAACAACTTTTTGAAATAGTCTGAGGCCACACCACCAATAATGGAATTCTCGTTATCAACCCACTTGCTTTTCTCATTAAACAAATCTTCTATCAATTTTTTCTTTCTTCTAAAGCTCGCATGTTGGTGAAACCACTTTGTGTCGCGATATGCTTTTTACTGTTAAAATTTTAAAACTAGAAACCATAATTTTTAGAAAACTTCTTTTTGTTTTAAAATTTGGCCAAAAATTCTTGAGAAAAATGCAAATCATGGTAAGAAATTGAGAGAAAATAGACTTCATTTTTAAAAAACAAATACAAAAAATGAAATAGTTGAAAAATGAAACCTAATTTATCGTCGTTGAAAATTAAGTTAACAAACACTAGTTACATCTTATTGATACTTTCTGTAATATCCCGATTTTTTTAGGAAAATTTAAGTTAATTATCTCCAATTGTTGAGTTTTAGTTTCCCAATCATTGGAATTTGAAAACAAATTGTTACAGTTGAAGAAGTTTAATTGGTTAATGTGGATTCTTTGATTATGAGTTTTAAATTAATTGGAAGGGATAATTGAATCAATTTTATACAAAATTTTGAGTTTTTGTAAAATTTGAAATGTAAAAGAGGAAATTATGGTTTTAAGATTTTACCCTCTTTAATTTTGGAACTTAGATCCAAAATTTAAGTAAAAAATTAAGAAAAGATAATTGGTTTATTTGGAAGTAACTAAATCAAGTACTTAAAAAGATTTGTAAATTTGGATTCAAGTTAATTTGGAAAGTTAGAATTTAATTTTGGGATTTAGAATTTTTGGAAAGAAGTGATTTAAAGTTGGTGAATTTATTTTTAGGTTTATTTAATTAATTGGAGAAGAGGTGAAAGATTTGAGTTTGATATGACATATTTATTAAGGAAAGGAAATATATATATATATATACAAGGGTTTTGGAATTTAAGAAAAGAAAAGGAAAGTATATATATGGGTTTTGGAATTTAAGAAAAGAAAAGGAAATAATATTATTTATATATATATATATATATATATACACACATACTATGTATTTGTGTGGTGGAGAATTAAAAAGAAAAGAAATATGGAATTTTCAAACCCCCACTTTCTCACTTTCTCTCTAGTTTAGACGAACTTCGGCTGCTGCACCGCTGACGTCCACATCCTTTCCTCCGTCAAGTTGCAACCACGCCGCTCCAACCTTTACTTCACCGGATCTGCTCGCCGTTGGTCCTCCTCTCTTCCAGTCGTTGTCCTCTGTCGAACGTCGTCGTGAGGTTCGTAGATTTGGGATAAGATCTAAATGATTTTCATGGTTTTGTTGAGGATCTTGAATACCCAATAAATAACGTGTTTTATTATCATTTCAATCGTGATTTTGGAGGTTGAATTTGAAATTTGAAGGGGTTTAAAAGGTCGTTAGCATGCTGTCAAGCAGAGTTAAGGTGATTTTGACAAGAATTTTGGTAAGATTTGGGGCTTTGTGACTTGTTCAGTTCGAATGTAATTTATATGAATTAAGTTATTAAGTTTTATTGTTGATTTTGGCGTGATTAAACGCTTAGGTGTGAACCTAAAGGTTAAATTTTATTTTGGTTTATGTACTATGATTTAATTCAAAGATTGTGGAGATTAGAAGAGGTTAGTTGCTCAAATATTTGGCTCGATTAAGGATTCAAGAATTTCACAAAGACTCAATTGCTTTTTGGTTCAACCTAATATCAAAGTAAGTAATCTTACTACTGGAGCTACCCACGGGCCAGACACTAGATATATGCCAGCATGATAGATGAATATTATGACAGAACGATAACATGATAGATGGATAGTATAGTATGACCAATATATGTTCTTGTATGAGAATCTGAAAGATTTATTTGTGCACGTAAAGACTTGCATGCTAGTAAGAGGTGATACTTGATTCAATGAGGGTGTATTTAATATGAGGATATAGAGGCATATATGCATGTTGTATAGCCATGATATTGAGGTGTATATGTATGTTATAAAACCATATTGTAATAATTGTGATGTTGAGACTGTGATAGTATCTTTACTGATTAGTTAGATGCCCACTAGGTATTGTGTTTCCTTTGGAATTCACCAGACTGTGTTTCCTTCGGGATTCCTCAGATTGTGTTTCCTTCGGGATTCACCAGATATTGTGTTTCCTTCGGGATTCACCAGATATTGTGTTTCCTTCGGGATTCACCAGATATTGTGTTTCCTTCGGAATTCACCAGATATTGTGTTTCCTTCGAGATTCACCTGATTGTGTTTCCTTCAGAATTCATCAGATATTGTGTTTCCTTCGGGATTCACCAGATATTGTGTTTCCTTCGGGATTCACCAGAGGTAGTGGGCATACTTAACTACAGTAGGATAGAAACCAGTTTTGCATGTATGTATGTGTCCCATGAGGACTAGAACAATTTTTATGTTCCACCAGAGGTAGGCATCTAAAAGATATATGCCTAGCCCGACCCCAATAATGGGGTTACTTACTGAATATTTTATACTCACCCTTTCTCATGTTTATGTTTCAGGTAAGGGCAAGGACGCACTGGCAAATGATAAGAGGAATCCTTGAACGAGCCACAGGGGACCAGTTTTATGCTTCCGCTCATGATATTTAGATTTCTTTCCATGTTTTTCAACTTTCAATTTGATGTTTGAAACTTACTATTAAGATTTGTTTTCAGACCTATTTATTATCATTTATGATTTATGGGTACCCTAAAGTCTGTTTTTAATATCTAAATTTAATGAAGGTCTTTTGAGTTCAACTTATTTATTTAGCATTTATTTCGCTAAAAGGATGTCGTTTTAAGTTCCATGCATGCATGTGTTTAGTATCCGCCTAACTTGAGTCCTAGGGGGTGGGGTCGTTACACTTTCAAACTAAAATTTGAAACTAAAAAATAAATAGTTTTTAATATTATAAATATTATATGAAAATTTACATGTCCATGCTTAGTGTCCTTATAAAACAAGTGTTTTGACTTTCATTGCCCCATGTGTCTTCCTATATATTGTCCGTGTGTAGCAATGTCACATCCTAGTTGCTAAATTACCTATAAATAGTGACATTTGGTGGATTTTAGATATACATTTTTTGTGAGAATTAAAAGAAAAAAATCAAAGATAAGGAAAATTCTCATAATTTTATGGTATTTTTGTTCCCGTGGTGCCTCGTGTAGATAATTTTGTTATTTTATTTTATTTATTTTATATATTACAATTTCTTGGTATTTTTGTTCTCGTGGTAGCTCATTATGCTTCTCAAATTTACAACACATTATCAACACTAGCTCCTGTCGTTCCTTCAGCTGAAGGTAATCCTAAAGGTAGGTCATTTTCCCTCTTTATTATAATTAGTAAATTAAAATGTTGTTTTGAATGTTTGGTGTTAAAGATTTGTTTAGTTGGTTTTATATTTTTCTAACGCAGTGGTTTCTATAGATGTCTCAAACAAAGTCTTAACATCTGTTTGTGACATCAGAGTATATATTTTCTTTATCTGAAAATATATGGGTGTAATATTTTGTCTGATATTTTCCTTTATTAAGACACGACTTATCTTTTCTAAAGGGGATTTGTTTCCTTTCTTGGATTCGATTATTTAAAGAGAATTATGCCGATCATTTAGGAATTTCGCTTTTGTTAATCGAGCAAGCCATTTTCTGTTTTTGCAGTTGAATTGTTCATCTTGGTGTTCTTGCTCTTTGCTCACTACATTTCGCTATGAAAATTTTTCATCCGTTGTATGCAACGTCGTTGTGTAAATCGTTCAAGAATGTAAAGATTATTTTGTCTTAGGGGGAGCCTAAGGCACAGTTGAAGAGAAGGGATTCTCGGTCTTAGGGGTAGCCTAAGACTCAGCTTCAGAGAAAAACTTGGTCTTAGAGGGATCCTAAGATTCATCAGTGAAGGGAATTCGTTGACTTGAGAGGAAGATAACAACGTTGAGAGGAGTCTCACATATTGTCGAAAGTCGAAGTGTTCAACACTAATATTACCAAACTTAGGGGGAGCTTAAATATATTTTGAAGGAAATAGAACATGAGGAATTCCATGAGCAGCGGAAGGATCTTTCCAAATATCAATCGTACATGAATAACAACAATTACAGTCACAACAGGAAACATACGGTTATGCATAAATCGAAATTACAGCATGCTTTACTAAATGATCAAGGGAAGAATTCACATACCTTTGAAGACTCATCTTCAAGACCCTTGATCACGAATACTCGAATAATCAGCAACACTATAACACTTGAATGCTCGTACAGCACGACCGCTACACTGCACGATCACAGCAAACTCGAACAAACCGATCACCAAGGTCATAAAAACCCTAAACACTACGAACAACCTCCACAGAACCTCGATTGTATCGAGTTGAGTAAGACACCACCAACAAGGTTACCTCGGTATTCTCGTTGTGAGAATCTAGAGTGTGGGATCTGTGTGGACTTGGTTAGAGGCCAGAAATCGGAGTAGGACAATCGTATAAACGATTGAGCAAGTGGGAGAAGATAAAGCCTATCATATAGGTCGATGCCCAATCATTTATCAAAAGCTATGTGATCGTCTAGCAAAAGCTATGCAATCGTTTAACTCATCGTCTAGCTGATAGTCTGTCGTATAGAAACTCTCCATAATCGCCTAGTCTCTCAAAGCTATCATTTAGTAAATCTAATTTACTTGACAACTTATTCGTGAGAACTTTCCGAGATTGGAAATCTCAAACTAACATTTTTCTAAATTTAGGAAAACATTTTTCTTTTTATCTCACAATTACCATGAAACCACCAATAACCTCCCACTCAATTGGTTATTAGAGAAAAGTAGATAATTATCTATTAATTAATATTATTATAAATATAAATGATAACCAACTTATCATACTATATTTATAACCTATAGTTTTAATATTTCATCTCATGAAACATACAAACCATAGCTTTTTTTTTCTATTCCATGGCACTTAATGTATATCTCATTTACGTTAACCCTCCACTTGATGTATTTCATTCACCATATCGATCATATCATATATAATTGAATTACCTCTTGTCGATTTGAACATTTCAAATCAACACCAAGAACTAATCCTCAACTTGAATCCATTGAGCTACCAAGAGGACCTTATGAACCTGTAGCTTGAAGCTCCAACGGTACGTGAATAATTGACTAAACTCTTTAGTCACGGGATCCACCATCCGTTAACTGCGAGGCACTCTACTAAAGACCGGCAGCTGAACTCTCCTTACTATAGATATATTATATGTTCATCTTAACCAATCAGAAGTACGACAACCCTTCACAGATCACTCGTAAGTACAACTCGGCCAATAATCGTTATGCCCCTATTGTTACATCTAACTCTTTAAGTACCACTGATCCCTCTAATGAACATAAGTCATAGTTCTACTATGACCGAGTCCTCTCTTCTAAAGAGAAGTTGTGGCCACTATGTTCAAGCCCCGAAATCAGCCCTTAAGGGAGTAAGCTATCTACTTACCTCTACTTCGAGGAAGGAGTGAATTTCATCTTGTGTAATTGAGTTCCCAGCTCCCAAATTAGACAAGTCCCCAAAAAGGTAGGCATATTGAGTTGGCAATCTGGCCACTCTCACCCATACTAATTAAAGGACTGCCCACAAAGGCAGAAGTTCCCAAAACGCTCAGGATTGAGGTCGTGTCACCTATGGTCGTTTAGGTGAGATGTAAGTCTCTAGTATCAACAGCGTTATATACGGAGTTTAATCATCTCGTGGTTCAGGTCTTATACAAACTCTTTGTGTAGGACACCCCCACTCGCACGTCTCCACATGAATGGTTAGGATCTACCATCTGTAGTGGTTTACAACACTTGCAAACTTGTACAAAGCGGGTCGTATCCGTAGTGTCACAAGGATCAAGTATCCCACCTTAATCCTTATACTACAGACCTATTTAGGTTATCACTCAAGGCATGATCCACTTGTATATCACATATACATGCTTAAGTTCACTTAAGATAACCAAAGAGTTTTGTTTATTGGATATGGGTAAATGCTAGAATTAAATAACACATATTTTAATCATTGAACAATGTGAATCTTTACAAAACAACGAGACTCGGGGAGAATTAGGACACCAATCCCAACATTTAGGTTATCACTTAAGGCATGATCCACTTGTATATCTCATATACATGCTTAAGTTTACATAAGATAACTATGGTACTTTGTTTATTGGATATGAGTAAATGCCAGAATGAAACAACACTTATTTTATTCATAAACATTGTGTAGAATTACAACAATGAGACTCCGGAGAATTAGGACACCAATCCCAACACATTTGAGAGAGACTCTCACATCTATGGGGAGCCTAAGTGATCAATGAGTTAAGCTTTATGTGAGTTGTTGTAGTAATCGTGTATTGACAATAAGTACTACGTTATAAACTGCTTAACTCTTTAATATTAGTGGATTATGTTTCCTGGACATATTGCCCCCGAGACATAGGTGGATTTCACCGAACTGGGTTATCAACTTTTGTGTCTCTTTAACTGCTTACTTGTTGTTGATATTTTGTTGTTACATTTGTTGTTACATTTGTTGTTAGTGCTTTCCTTTTAACATATATGTTTTTGTGACAAGTCACCTCAACACTTTTTCAATTGGTATTATAGTGGGTCACCTTTATCTTAGGTGCTTCGGTTGTGAATGGAATCAAATAAGCGGCTCTACCACTCGGCCTCCTATTCTAGATGGAACGAACTACTCATATTGGAAGGCTAGAATGACAGCTTTCTTAAAGTCTATTGATCATACTACTTGGAAAGCAGTTGTAACTGGATGAACTCCTCCTTAGATTATTGCTTCTAATGTTAGGACTCTTAAGCCGGAAGCCGATTGGACTGATGCTGAGAACAAAGCATCTATAAGGAATTCTTGTGCCCTTAATGCTTTCTTTAACGGTGTGGACAGAAATATATTTCGTCTGATTAACACATGTGTCCTGCTAAAGAAGCTCGAGATATTTTGGTTGTTGCTCATGAGGGAACATCAATTGTCAAGATGTCTAGACTTCAATTGTTGACCACTAATTTTGAAAGTTTGAAAATGCTTGAAGATGAAACTATTGTTGAATTTAATGTTTGCTTACTTGACATTGCTAATGAATCTTTTGCCTTAGGTGAAAAGATCTCATAAGATAAACTGGCTAGAAAAGTTCGCATATCTCTGCCTAAGAGATTTGATATGAAAATAACTGCTATAGAAGAAGCTCAAGACATTGCCAATATAAAACTTGAGGTCTACTTACTTTTGAGATGAATTTTGATATGAAACGTGCCAAGAGAAACCAAGGTATTCCCCTCTAATCCTCTATAAATGATCAGTTTGAAGGTAAAATTGTATAATCAAAAGAATCTCTTGTAGATTTGGTATCTTTGCTATATGATCAGTTTAACAAGATTATAAAGCAATTTGAAAATAAATCTGGAAATCATGTGCCTCAGACATGTTAAAGAAAGAAGAAGCACATATTCAAATCCATACAGATCTTAGAATCAGAAGAAGGATATGGATAATTGAAGCACTATTGATCAGAATAAAAGAAAATCTTTCCAATGTAAGGAATGTGAAGGTTATGGTCATTATCAATATGAATGTCCAAATTACCTCAAACAACAAAATAATATTTATGTGTTAACCTTGTCTGATAAAGACTCTGAGGATAAAAGTGAATATGAAGAAGATGTTAGAGCTCTTATTAGTAACATTTTCGAGGACGTTCATAGGGGCTGAAATCAAGAAAAGTTGTGTAAGGACAGTAGTAATGAAGAAAATGAAGATTCCCGTGAATCCATTGAAACTTCTTATTGTACTTTACACCAACAATGCTTAAAGGATGTAAAAGTCGTGGATATTCAGAAAGAATGAATTGAGTCGCTTCTTTCAGACAATAGTAGACCAATGACCACTATTTTTTCTAACTTAAACTTGAGTTGAATCAAGCCAAGACTAAGTTAGAATCTATATGTAAGTGCATAAAGATGTTGAACTCAGGTACGAATGATCTTGATAAGGTCTTGCTTCAAGAGAAGAAAGTTGGTGATTTAAAAGGTCATGGAAACTCTTAAACAAAGAGAATAGTTGATGATCAATCTCTTTCTATGGGAAAACAACATACTACCGATGGATGTGATCAAACGCAGATGTCAACACATGAGTCTTCTGTTGGAGTTTATGCCCTAAATCTCGTAGGGTCATGTAGTTTGTAAACACTTGTATAAACAAATATTTTTTGTGATTTATAATATACGATATTTTATTCACATTGTCTATGAAATATTTGATATTTTAGTTGCATTTACCACAAACTAATAAACTAAAATCATGGTTATTGTTGTAACTTAAACATGTATGTAGAGACATACCAGTGAATTGTGTTTTAAGTGATAACCTAAATGGTCTGTAGTATATGGATAAGGCTGGATACCTTATCCTGGTGACACTACGAGTGTGGCCCGCTTTGTAGGTGTTACAAATGTTGTAAAGTGCTACAAATGATCTGATCCTGATCATTCATGTATTAGACATACGAAGGGGGATATTCTATACAAAGGAGTTTGTATAAGAATAGACCACGAAATGTTTAGTCTTGTTATATAATTTCGTTCATGATTGAGACTTTCATTTCACTAGGATGATCATAGGTAACATGACCTTAATCCTTAGTGAGTTGTGAACTTCTACCTATGAGGGCAGTCCTTTAATTTGCATGAGTGAGAGTAGTCAGATCGCCGACTCAACAAACCTACCATTTTGGGGATTCATCTGATTGGGGAGTGATAACGGGTAGAAATGCACGTTATCATAGTGCTAAGTTCTTAAACAATGTTGGCTTCATTGATAAAACATGTTAAAATGCGTCCATTAAGCATCAATTTCATAATATTGCGGTCGCATGCGTTCAACGCATAGAAACAGTTGATTTTTTGTGTTTTTATGCAGATTATGCGTAAACGCAAGGCAAAAATTGCGATCATAGGAAATCATTGGTCGAGCGCAACTTCACCGCAAGGCTTTGCGATGATTATGCTCGCAAACATTTGCTCAAGAAGGATTGCTGCAACTTGGTCAGCGCAACATGGTGGGCGCATCTGGGTGAAAGGCTAATTAATCACGATGGGACAGAAAGCTGATGACAGTCGAATCCGAATTAAGTTGACAGCCGATAACGATCACAAGTACATTCAGATTTTCGGTGATAAATATTCGGCGCATCATTCAGGAATTAAAGCCATCCCATCTGTACAATCATGAAAGAGAAGCCGCCTTTCACCCTGGATGTTCTATAAATACCAAGGGCAACCTTTAGAAAAGGGGTTAAGCAGATAATCAGTTCACCAGTTTACGAATTCAAGAGCTCAGCTCGTCTTTGTTCATAGTTTTCTTTTCGTTTTAAGGCGGAGCAAAAGAAGAGTGGTGACGCCGGAGATCGCTCAGGGCAACTTAAGAGAGAACCTTGAGGCGTAGAAGCAGAGAGCAGGCCGACTCTCACGAGAGCGAGACTATCTTTTGAACACGAGTAGAAAAACAGTGTAAAGGCCTGGGCAGCAAGAGATTGCTACCAGGCTCTTTATTCTATACTTGCATTGTTATTTTGTATTTCATCTTTATATTTATACAATGGAAGTTCTATGTCTACATTTGTTCACTCTCCTAGTACGCATGAGTAGCTAAACTAGTCGAATGGGTTGGGAAGAACTAAACTAACATGACCTAGGAAGTTCATTGCTTGTGATCGTCTTGTTTTATGCTGTGCAAAATACCCTTTAGAGCTACTCGAGAGAGAGTCTAAAGAAAGAACCTAATGACTCGAGAGAGCTAGGTTAGAATCTAGACTTGAAAGAGCAAGATTAGAATTGCATAAACAAGAGATAGGGACTTAGAGATAAGCTCTATTTGCCAACTTGCATCGCATGCATCCTAGAGATGGGAATGATATTATATGGTCGCCTTATTTGTGTGTGTCATTTTGTCATTGCATAAATAAGAATAGAGACTTATGTGTAGGTCCTATAGACTTAGCGCATATATCGCATACGTTCTAGCCTTAGAAGTCGTGGCATTCGCACCGAGAGGTGGTTTACTGTTGTATGCATGTTGCATGAACGCATCCTAGGAAGTGTTAGCCGAAACTTTTCTCAACCCGTTCACTGCATACTCATCGCAATTCCCGTTTAATCAACTCTTTTCAAGCTCCGCCACATTTGTTTATTTTTCATTAACACAAACAACCATTCCAACAATTTATTTATTTATCCGATTACCGCAAAGCTTTCATAAAAATTACCAATGCAACCTGTTTTCACAAGTCCCTGAGTTCGACCCTGGACTTACCAGGAAACTCAGTAGAATTTACACTTGGATTCCACTGAGGAAACTTGAGTGCACAACGCAATTTCACCATCGCATATCATCCATAATTCACTTCACAAAAACAAGCATCAGGGAGTTGGGAACTCAGCTACACAAGATGAAATTCACCCCTTCCCAAAACAGTGGGACTATGATCTATTGTTCATTAGAGGAATCAGTGGTATTTAAGGAGTTAGATATAACTACAGGAGCAAAACAGGAATTTGGCCTAGCTGTACTTTTGAGCGATTTGTGAAGGTCATCGTACTGTTAATTGGTTATATCCAATGGACATAGAATTATATCTGCAGCGCGAAGAGT
Organism: Benincasa hispida; assembly: GCF_027475165.1. NCBI lineage: Eukaryota > Viridiplantae > Streptophyta > Magnoliopsida > Cucurbitales > Cucurbitaceae > Benincasa > Benincasa hispida. The sequence continues at coordinate 45,462,578 of NC_143486.1, forward strand.
GAAGTTGTAGGTCTTTAGTGGAATGTTCGATAGTTAACGGATGCTGGATAATGTAATTAAAGAGTTTAATTAATTATTTCAAGTATCGTTGGAGCTTCAAGCTACAAGTCCATAAGGTCCCCTTGGTAGCTCAAGGATTCAGTTGAGAATCAGTTTTTGGGTTAATTTGAATTGTTCAAATTAATAAAAAGAGAATTTGATTATATATGATATAATTAAACTGGTTCAATTATATATGATATAATTAACATAATGTATTTATTACATTATTGTTTATTTGGAGGAATAAATATTTGAATGTGATTCAAATATATTATCTATGAATGAGATTCATAGTTGTTAAATTTAATATAATATGATTTATGTTAAATGCCATAAAATAGAGAAAAAGAACTATAGTTTATATTGTATATGATGCAACATTAAAACTATAGGTTATAAATATAATATGATAAGTTGGTTATCATATCTATTTATATTATTAATTATTTAGATAATTAATCCCTTTTTCTCTCTAACTACCTTAGTGGGAGGTTAGTTGGTTTTTATGGAAAAATGGAATAAATAAAATATGATTTTATTATTCTATATCTAAGCTACACGAATTTTGGAGAATCTATACGATAGATTGAGAGAACATATACAATAGGCTCACTGACTACACGATTGAGTGATCTTGTTATACGAGAGTCTTCTTCTTCCTCGATCGTCTTCCACCTCCAAACTCACAAACTCCCTCCTAACCAAAATAGTCAGAGTCCACCACTCATGGGTTCTCACCCTAAGAATACTGAGGTCACCAAGTGGTTGTGTCTTCCTCTTTTGGTTCAAGTCTTGTTGTTGTTCGTGAAGGAAATCGAATACGAGGATTTCCATGAGTAGCGGAATAGATCATTCCAAATTATAATCATGTATGAACATTACAATTCCAGTCGTATACAGAAACAAATAGTTTGCAATCAATACAGAAATTACAGCATGAACAATAAGAAATCAAGGAGAAAAGCTACAAACATTTGTTGACTCGTCTCCACACTCCTTGCTCACGAACGCTCGAACATAACAACCTCGAACGCTCGAACAACATGACCGCAACACTACACGAACACTTCGCACTCAAACTCAGCAGTCGCCTATGTCACAAACTCCTCAACAAGAACACGAACGGCCTCCACAAAACCACAACGATGTCGAGTTGAGTATGACACCACCAAGAAGGCTACCTTGGTATTCTCAGTGTGAGAATCCAGAGGGTGGGCTCTGTTTGGACTTGGTTTGAGGCAGACGAATGGAGGAAACAACATTCGTGTACAAGATTGGGCAAGTAGAAGATGGCTGAAACCTATCGTATAGGTCGATGCCCAATTGTTTAGCAAAAGTTAAGCGATTGTCTAGCAAAAGCTAAGCGATCGTTTAGCTCAGTGTTTGTCACTTACAAAACACTACATGATCATTTACTAAAACAAGCTATTGCTTGGTAAATCTGTATTTACTTGACAAGCTCCATGAGTTTTCTTTTTGCGAGAGAAATCTCAAATCTTTTTTGCCAAAACTTACTAAAATTAGGAAAACTATTTTCCTTTTATCTCACGGTTACCATGAACCACCAATAACCTCCCACTCAATTGGTTATAGAAAAAGATTTAATTATCCAATAATTAATATTATTATAAATATATATGATAACCAACTTATCATACTATATTTATAACCTATAGTTTAAATATTTCATCTCATGAAACATATAAACCATAGTTATTTTTCTATTCCATGGTACTTAATGTAAATCTCATTTACATTAATCCTCCACTAGATGTATCTCATACATCATACCGATTGTATCATATATAATCAAAATACCTCTTGTCAGTTTGAACATTTCAGATCAACACCAAGAACTGATGCTCAACTGAATCCATTGAGCTACCAAGGGGACCTTATGAATCTGTAGCTCGAAGCTCCAACGGTACGTGAATAACTGACTAAACTCTTTAGTCACAGGATCTACCATCTGTTAACTATCAGGCACTCCACTAAAAATCAACAACTGAACTATCCTTACCACAGATATATTATATGTCCATCTTAACCAATCAGAAGTGCGACAATCTGTAGTAGTTCACAACACTTGCAAACCTCTACAAAGTGGGTCGTATCCGTAGTGTCACCAGGATCAGGTATCCCACATTAATCCTTATACTACAGACCTATTTAGGTTAACACTTAAGGCATGATCCACTTGTATATCATACATGCTTAAGTTCACATAAGATAACCAAGGAGCTTTGTTTATTGGATATGAGTAAATGTCAGAATTAAATAACATTTATTTTATTCATCAAACAATGTATATCTTTACAAAACAATGAGACTCCGGGAGAATTAGGACACCAATCCCAACAGTTCGAGGAGTTTGTGACTGTTTGAGTAGTTTGCGACAATTTGAGGGATTTACATGAAAAAGAGTTCTTCAAAGGTATAATCTCTAGACTCTTTTTTATGTTAAAAAACATGTTGTAATTTTTATTAAGATGCATAATCTGAATGTTTACTGTAAATGTTTGTTTTCAATCTAAATGAGATTTGGACGATCCGCTTCCACTCATGGATCTTGTAAATCGAGTTCCATTAGTCTTAACATCTGTCTGTGATATTAAAGTATCTTTATGCAGAATATTTTCCTTATCTGGAAATATCTGGGTGTAATATTTTGTCCGATATTTTCCTTTATTGAGGCGCGATTTATCTTTTCCAAATGAAGATTTGTTTCCTTTCTTAGATTCGATTATTTAAAGAGAATTATGCTGATCATTTAGGGTTGTCGCTTTTGTTAATCGAGCAAGTCGTATATCAACTACATATAAGTTCAAGAATTCATACTATAACCTTGGATTTGTTGGTTAATAGATAAATTAATATTGCATAATTAATATCTAAATTAATCAACTAATAAATTACAAGACTTTGGGGCATAAATCCTAACAGGAGAACTTCTGCAAAGGATTTAACAGTATAATTGAGGTTTTAGCAATACCATATAGGAGGACCTCTAAGACCCATGAAGCACATTTGGACATTTGTTAGGCCGAGAGGTAGTAGTCTAAATTCCTAACGGACAATTCATGAATGAGTTGGTGGGGAGTCGGGGGTATGAGTCATGGTTGCCACCTTGGGTAGTGGTGTTGTAGCCACTTGAAGAGTAGCGACTCAATGATTTCGTGAATTGTGAAGAGGAAAAAGTTATGAGCCTATGCAACCATTACACAATACTAAATCTATATAAATGATAGGAATGTTTTGTTAAAGGTACGCTAAAAATGCTCTACTATTTTCTATTACCAAGTTACTCATAAACCCAACACTCACTTAAATGTCGGTTCATGTGTGTGGCTTGACACCATACTGATGTTCAATTTCCTTTATTTTGTAGAGAACTTGAGATACTTTCTTCTAAGAATACAAATTTACTATTGATTCAATTTTCTATATCAACAATAGACTAACAAAATGAATTAATTTTAAGATTATTAAAAATACAAGATAATATTTGAACATTTGAAAATATAAAGACTAAAATAGAATAAATCTCAAGGTACCAATATGAAAAGCACTTGAAAAGTGTTTTATTCACCTTTAATTTAGAGTTGTTTTTACTTAATATTATTATATTTAATGTTGTTTACTAGTGATTTTCAAAAGTTGAGTGAAATAGCAAGATTTGAAGTTTAACTGAGTAAAAATAGTCTATTTGTGCCCACTAAAGTCATTTAGTGGTTATTTCCACAAATAAGGGGAGATAAAGAGGCCAGATTAGTTGATGGATGAGCGGTGCAAAGCTCCTTCAACGTTTGCACGATGCTTCAACCTAAGAGCATGTTTTTGGGTAGCACTACAACACTAGTGAGCAGTGTTGCAACACTACGAAGTATTATGGCTCAAGAAATTCGACAACGTCGCAGCGCTATCATGAAATCCGCTATAAAAATAGGGTTTGGCGGCCATTTTGGGGATCAAAATTTATACACTAGAAAGCGTTCTGGATGCAGATAAGGGAAAGAGAGTGGATAAAGTGCTTAAAAGCTGATCATCCATTCCAATGGGCAAATCAAGGAGTTGCTGACAATATCCAATGATGAGGACTTACTTTGATAATAGTTTTCCCTTGTTCTTTTCTCTTATTATTCTTTGTATGGTTGTTAAATTGATTCAAATATGTTTTTGATAGTAATAAGTGACTATATTTTTTAGTTCTAGGATGTTGATGAATCTATTCATAGATTTACGTTAGTTCTTAGAATTCTTATGGATATTGTGAATTTGATTATTTTTCATTGTTATTGTCATTCTTTTTATTCTTTTTATTATTGTTATTGGTTATCAATGAATGTTAGGTTAAATGTTCAATTTAATAGAATGTGCATTTAACTGGATCTATAATATTGGATCATTGTTACTCTCTCATGGAAATAGTTCAATTTATAATGAAAATTGATTATGAATTTGCTTAATGTCATATTTGTTAACTTGATTTCGAAAGATTAGGAATCAAATAGGATTGCATGAGAAAAGATTGTTCTTCAAAAGAAAGTAATCTGAAATTTAGTTTCTAGATTTAAACGCATCATTGAGCACAAGAATCCATAAAACCTAAGCATGAATTAATGAATTGAGTAGTGAAATAATATCCTGGAAAGTTTTTACTGTTGAAATTTGGTCTTTGCTTTTTTTTTTTTTTTCATTTTTATTAGTTTAAATTCATAATCCATCATATTTCCAATCCTTAAATTAAATACAATCCTAAGATGGCTCAAGTAATTTGAGCATTTGATCTTCTGATGATATCCAATCTGTTAACCATTTCTCTAATTTGACATGTGCACTTGCAACTATCACAATACTAAAATGATATTTTAACCTAAAAAAGAATATGTAATGATTTTTTAGCACTTTAAAAATAAAAAATTATAATATAATATACATTGAAATTGAAATTGGATAGTTATCTTAATTTAATATATGAAAATAATTAAATAAAATTTTTACATGTTAACATTTTACTTATTTTTAGAACAAAAAAAAGTAATAAATAAATTATCCGAGTAATCTAAACCAGCCAAACCCAAGTGTTGCATGTTTAGATTGGGTTCATTATTTAATTAGAGTATTTCAAGCTAAAAAAAAGAAAAAAAAAACTTATAATAAGGTTGGGTCTAAAAAGTGTTCAACCAAACCCAATTGAAAAATCGAGATTAAAAAGGTAAATATAGAAATTTAGGGCCCAAAATGAAACGAAATTCAAATTTCAAAAGTAATATTGTATCATTTTGAAATCGAGAGAGTAAATAGAAACGAAACTCAAAACTTTAGTACTAAGATGAGGTTTTGAGATTCTGAGTTAGGTTTTATAATCACTGGTTATTATAGTTGGTGAGTTATAATAATCAATAGGTTATAATAGTTAGTGTTTGGGGCACAAACTATTTTAGATTGGGTTATAATAGTTTGTATTTGAGGTATAAACTATTTTTGTTTGGGTAGAAAATATAAACACGGTAGCAAATAAGAAAATAGATGATGGGTGATAAATAGTAAATACTATAGCAAAAAAGGTTTGAAAATAGTATTTACTATACTTTATCGTAAGTTATAAATAGTTGTATACACCACTATTATATTTGGTACTCCTAACATAGAGTGTCTATAATAACTCACTCCATCAACTTGATGCTCCAAATGACCCCTAAATATGTAACATTTTAAACAAAATATAAAATATACCCAAAAATGTATTTTTCCCTATATAATTTTAGTATATGACATAATAAAATAGTGAACCACGTGCAAGGCACGTGTCTGAGAATTACTTAAATAAAAAAAAATCTTGCCTCTTCTTCCTTTCCGAAAGAACCCTAGCTTCTTCCACAAACGCCGCTGCTCCCTCCCCACAGCTGCCGACTCCAGTTTAGCTCCGAAATATGGTCGGTGATCTCATTTTAACTATTTCTTACTTTGTTTCATTTGTCCATTCTTTCTTTCTTTCCATCCTCGTTGAATGTTAGACTTCTGTTATCTGTTTTGGGTCTCTCGTTTGTCTTCAGATGGATTACTTTGTGATGTGATTACGCCTTTGTTTTGTTATTTTTCTGAGACAATTTGTTGGGCACAACAATGTGAAGATTTTCGCCAATGGGTTCATTTTATTTAAATATAATTGATGTATGTGTCCTTGTTTGGGACTGTATTCTAAACGCAAGATGAGTATTGGCATTCTGCAGTCCAAATATATGTATGGCGTTATGGTAAACGCAAGATCATATTGGCATCAGCACAGTTTTGTGATTTTTGTCCACGGTTATTTATTTTTGCCTTATGATCTCCGGATTTCTGTGTATATGCTTGTGTTTTGGTGTTCTAAATAGATACATTTTTCTTTAAAATTAATGCCTATGGCTATGATAGGCAAGGGGACTGAAGAAACATTTGAAGAGGCTCAATGCTCCGAAGCATTGGATGCTTGACAAGCTTGGTGGTGCATTTGTGAGTCATTTTGTAGTTTCATTTATTTTACTTTTTCTCTCGAGTTTATGCATCACACTTATTTCTGACAGTTGGTTCTGCCTCTGAAATCTGTTTGTAGGCCCCCAAACCTTCGTCTGGACCTCATAAGTCAAGGGAATGCCTCCCATTGATCCTTATATTGAGGAACCGACTGAAATATGCTCTCACATACCGTGAGGTAATTGCAATTTTAATGCAACGACATGTTTTGGTCGATGGGAAGGTCAGGACAGACAAGACTTTCCCTGCTGGTTTCATGGGTATGTTCATCTTAAGCGTTGTAACTATACTATTGTTTGAGTTCCAATATATACTGACCATTTTACACAAGTGGCACTAAAGGAGTTGTTAGAATAGCTAGCTAAATTAGTTTTTTTATTCTTGGAATTGGCTGTTGATTTTATGAACTGCTGATCATTTTACACAAGTGGCACTATAGGAGTTGTTAGAATAGCTTGCTAAATTAGTTTTTTTATTCTTGGAATTGGCTGTTGATTTTATGGAACTGAATTAGGGAAGTAATGGAGTGTTGTTGTTACATCATTACTAATGGCTGGTGGGGTCCTTATTGTAAGTTGTATATTATGTATTTTTGGTGGCTTGAGTGTTGGTTGTACTTCTACTATCATTTTGTTTTAGTATTTTCTTCCCATTCTTCTCAGTTGAAGATGGCATTTAAATCTATTCTTTTCCTACTAAAAATATTGTCTGGGAATGGGGCAAATCATAGGGAATGCAACTATTGCTTTACCTGCCAGATTACCATCTCCAAACCAGATAATATAATTGATAATATTTTTCAGTTATTTGTCTGTCAACTCATAAACATTCCCTGCTTGAAACTTCGTTGTATTGTTTCTTCATTTTTGATATGTTTATTACTTTTGTATGTACATTTTAAGCCCAAGCCCAACACTAATTTATTTTGTCTCTCCCTTCTCTTTAGACGTCGTGTCAATTCCCAAGACAAACGAGAATTTCCGGCTTCTTTATGACACAAAAGGTCGATTCCGCCTACACTCGGTTAGGGATGAAGAGGCTAAGGTTAGCTACTATCCTTTGGATATTGAACTTTGGCCTTCTATTTGTTACAATCTTGTTGTATAAAGCAAAGGGATATAGATGCAATTACAAAGAGTGTTTGGCATCAATAATTCATGAATCATATGGGAGAGGTTTAGCTCTTATCCGGATGGAATATTGTATTCTAAAACCATTCTACATTTTTCAGCGTGTTTTCTTCATGTTAGCTGCTCTTTTAAGATTATTATCACGTGGCGTTCATGTAGGGAAATAAATCAAAATCCTATATCACTCTGAAGTAACAGGCTGGAGTCCCTGGACACTGTTGTCCATCATATAATTGGACGATTCAAGGTTGACTTACTTATTTTTTTTGCAGTATAAGCTGTGCAAAGTTCGCTCAGTGCAGTTTGGGCAAAAGGGCATCCCTTATCTGAACACTTATGATGGACGCACTATCCGTTATCCTGACCCTCTGATAAAGGCGAATGACACCATCAAGCTGGACCTTGACTCCAACAAGATTGCTGATTTCATTAAGTTTGATGTAGGAAATGTTGTGATGGTGACTGGTGGAAGAAACAGGGGCAGGGTTGGAGTGATAAAGAACAGGGAGAAGCATAAGGGAAGCTTTGAAACAATCCACATTCAGGATGCAACCGGACACGAATTTGCGACTCGACTGGGCAATGTATTCACAATTGGTAAGGGGACTAAGCCATGGGTGTCCCTACCCAAGGGCAAGGGTATTAAATTATCCATCATTGAAGAAGCTAGGAAGAGGCTGGCAAGCCAAGCCGCAGTTACCGCTTAAGATTTAGTGTAGTGTAGTCATTGATGAAAGGTGGGATTTTGCTGTTGTTAGTTTTGTTTTTTGTTGTGTGAGCTACTGCTATGATTTTGTCATTCCAAAACTCTCTGCTTTAATGGATTTATCTTTTGGAAATTGTCATAATTGTACTTGTTTTTTTGGTTAATGGAGTATAATTCTCTTCCAATAATTATATTCAAATGTTTTTTCTAAAAATTTTGTAGGGTGGGAGTAATGGGAGTTCATAGATACAGACAAGAAAAGGAAAACATGGAAAGCCCTATTTAGCTGAAGTGTAAATTACTTTCACTCTCAAATTTCATCTGACATTGCCATTTTTATCAAAAGTTTAAATGTCGAGTGATATTGTGGAGTTCTAATATTTTGAAAATGTTGTTGGCGTCGACAAGTTAGATTTATTGGATAATTGAAAATTTCTTTCGATTCTTTGGACCCATGTTTAAAAATAGCAATCTCTCCTTCAAATGTTCAATGACTCCACTCATGACTAATTTTGACAACAATTATAGTTGGTTACTATCATCTCGCTATGACAACAATCATTGCCATCAAATCTTAGGGTTCAACCCTGGACAGGAGGTGGAAACTACCAAGTTGGAGTATGATAGGGGCAGAGGGAATTTCCGGTGGAGCGGTGAAATGCGGGAGATCGGAAAGAACACCAACGGCGAAAGCACTTTGTTGGGCGAAAAAGATTATCTTTGGCTACCAACTTCACGGTCACTTATGGTAACCACCTTTAATGACCAACTTCTGAGAATTAAGAATGAAATTATGAGAATTAGAATTCAGAACCCTACCATTCCATTAAAGACAAACCACACACAGCCAAGCTTGAATGAAGTTGCAGTCGAAAAATTGTCCAGGAAACTATAAAAGGATTCAAGAGAAAACATGGAAATGAAAGAAAAGTTGAAACAAGTCAATTTAGGAAGGGAAAAAAGAGGGAGAGATAAATGAATATGATCTTTTCATATGGAAAAGCCACAAAAAGAAGATAACAAGAAATACTATCATAGCACACGAGTGTCTGTCTGAAATAAGAAACAAACCAAGATAACGTATAAGACGAGAAGTTAAGGAAACCCGATGATCAGTCTCACCGAGAGGCAAACCAACACAAAACATCCAACTCTTACTATTATTAGAAACAAGCCCTCACAAATACTGAAACTAGTTCAAAATACGCCTTTAATCATTCAAATTAATTTAATATTAAAATTTACAATTTTCATATCATCAAAGTTATATGTTCCATTAAAAAAATGTCGGATTTGGAGTAAAGATGGAAATAATGACAGATTTAGGGTTGTTTGGATTTTCAAGAAACTAGTTTATATGGTACACAAATTTGGTCTTCCAGAACACCTTTCACATGAAAATCATGGACACGAGGATTTGAATTTAGGGAAGTTTTTGTAAATTGAATTCCCATTAAAGTTAATTGACTAGAAAAAAAAGTGGGAAGAATTTGTGAAGTTCTTATGTAAATTAAAATGCACATGGAAATTTTTCAAAGAAGGAAAGTGAAAAAGTAAATTCAAATTCCCGTTTTTCTAAATTTTGCATATGGATTTTGGAAATTTTCGCGAATTAAATTATGATTTTCGAGCCAAAATTAGGAAATTTTGTTCTAGTTCTTGGATATAAAATTTCAAATATTTTTCATATTTAAAAATTAAAATAAACTCGTATACCTACTACATAAGTTAAAATGGAAATCGTGTATCATGTACACGATTGTGTGCATCCCTATCAGATCCCCATCGTCAAAATTGTGTACAATTTTCACGATATTTTGTGGATATAGTACATGATTTACTTAAATCGTGTTGTGTATCATGCCCATGATTTACCTACCCTTTTTAGTCCATGAGTTTTGAAGAATAATTGTGTTTGGTTCCTGAATTTTTAAAATATACCTTTAGAGTTTGCATTTAGTCGATAAGTTTTCAAAATGTACACTTTTAGCTTCACGTTTTTAAGAATATGTGTTAAAAGGTCCTCAACTATATTATATATATATATATATTCCCTTTATATAATTATATGAAATTTTAAATTACAACAATGTGTTTAAAAAATAATTTTAGAGAAAAGAGGTAATCTTAAATAAATTAGTTTTTAATTTAAAATAATAATAAATTAATGTCGGGACTTTTTAAACCTATTTTTAAAAACTCAGTGACTAGAAATGTATATTTTAAAAACTTAGGAACCAAATGAACAAATTCTAAAAAACTTGAGGATTAAAAATGTATATTTTAAAAATTTAAAGACCAAACACATATATTCTTCTAAACTCGAGGATTAAAAAAGTAATTTTTTTCGTATAGTTTCCATTCATCCTATTTTGTGTCATTATTTATTTAAATTATTTAAATTACATGATTATTTAAAAAAATCAACAATAATTCATATATTTTACTACACGAGAGAAATGAAAGAAATTCTTTTAATAGAATATTCTCTTACGTGAGAAATGAAGAAAATGCTAGATAAGAGATTCACTATTTTATGGATAAAGATAAGTAACAATAACTTGTATAGGCAGGAATTATTTACGTGGATTTTATACATGATCAAATTATATAGACTGAAATCATGAGATTAAATTATATGAACTAAATTTGTAATTTAGGTTTTTTTTTTTTTTTTTTTTTTTAATTTCAAAGTATTTGTTTGGCTCAATATTGGAAATTAGAGCCTTGAGGATTTTAATTTTCTTAATTTTGATTGTTTTTCAATCTAAGTTTTCAACTTTACTTTTATTTCCTTTAGTGAGTTTTAGTTTTTTTTTTATGAACCATTATTTATATGTTGCTTAAGATCAATTTGATTTTGAGATCTTACATGGTTGTTACATAAGAGATTATTATCATTGATGTCAAATTTTGGCTAAGGGTAAACGTATTTGACCCCATGTGACAACAATTGTGGATTTGTGATTTGAAGAAGAGAGGACCTGCAAAAAAAAAAAAAAAAAGTAAATAAACAAAGGCTCTAATACCTAAGTCAATAAGAGAATTATAGAATAAGAAAAGAAGTCGAAAAGAAGTCAGAGGTTCAAGTTATCTCATATGGAGACATAAGGGGTGTATTCTCATAAGGAAAGTTGATGTAGGTTGTACCCTAGGGTTTTGGAATCGTTTTAGGACAATCCGATGACCTATCGGGCCAAGAGGTGGGCCTGATTTATGTTCGACTCTGGTCAGCCTCGATCAAGCATCTTGTTTGGATCATATCTCGAGCCCAAAGCGCTCTCTCAAGTCGGGGCATGCGTAATGTTTGGGCCAAGTCAGCCTTATTTTTCTTGGCCCATCTTGGTCATCAGTTTCCACTTTTGGCTCGTATCATGCTTCTTCTTGAGACATTGTTGTCTCTAAATGGCAACCACACTCTTATGTCCAAAATCACCTATAACAATTTTGTTTTTCAATGGAGATGGAACGAAGATTTTTTTTTTCATTGAAGATTTTTAATCTTAACTATGTATCTAAATTCTGCCCTACATGTTGTCTTAAAGGTAAACAACAAACAATCCTCATCTTAGTTCGCCGATTTCTTAAAAGTGTCTGACGTGCAAGTTTGAGATCTCAAGCTTGAAAATATTAAATTTGAGAATTAAATTTGGTGTTTAGGTGACATAAGTTAAAGAAAACTGTATATAAAGTGCAAGTTTTAGGGTTTAGGTTTATAAGATGTCTGTATTTAGAGTGTACATTTAAGAAATGATCTAAATGTTTTTATTGCATTCAATGAATGTTTACCTTTTAGATTAGTTTAAATATGTTTCTTAATTATTTATTTTAATGTTTTTAATGGAGTCAAGTTTAAAATAAAATATTTTTAATTTGTTATAACATAATTAAATAAAAATATATACTTGTGGTTCTTATCTTTTTCATTTTAAATAGACTAACTTAAATATTTAAAAAATGATTAATTTAAAATAAAATATATTGGGTAGATTTTTTAAAATGACTACATGAAAAACGAGATATATATTTAATTGCATATGACTTGGATTAAATTGAATACCGGACTTGTTTTTTTTTAACCTTAAGTATATTTTGTTAATTAATTACTTTTTTTTAATATGACTAACCTAAAATTAAATATTATTTATTTTATTAATTATAGTCTATTTGTATTTCATATCAACTCAATTTTAATTACTTTCTCAAAAAAATTTAAAGAAATATTGATTTTCATCAATTTTGAGATCGAGATTTAACTAAAATTATAATTATTTCCCCTAATTCGAGGAACTAAAAAATATTCTAAATTTGTGTTTTTAATTTTTATTTGGCCTCAATTAATTGACTAGTAAAAAATTTGGAAATGTTGTTAAATTAAATTAACCAAAAATACTATTGTTGGTTGAGTTACCTCCATACTTTATTTTAAAATTTAAACAAGAAAAGATAGAGTATTCTAAAAGACAATTTAATAATAATAAGAAGAAGGTCCAAGAGGAAAAAAGTAGAAGAGAGAGTACTACCAAAAAAAAAAAAATCAAAATATCATTTTTGGTATATCCAAAATTAATTCCTTTATTTTCAATCCATCTTAAATCTAGTGATTTGAAGTTAATTTTTTTATTTATTAAAAATTACTAAAAATAGTAATATTTTTCATATACTGAATGTATTTTCAAAATTTATAGTAAAAATATAATAAATAACCAAACGTTTTTAAGAAATGAACAACAAACCAACAATATAGATTAAATTTAAGATTTATCAGAAGGATATGAATTAAAATTAGATATACTAAAATGAGATATTTGAGAATGTAGACCTAGAATTAACACAACTTCCATATACAAGATAAGAACAATATTTTCACCTTAAAAAAATATTATAGCTCTTTTTAAATATAGGAAAAAGAGTTAATTTTGTCCAAATTATTATTATAATTAATATATATGTATATATATATATGTTAGAAAAATTAATACATTTACTATTCAAGGCATAGAATGGAAAAGAATTTTGAGGTGGACTTCCTAAACACTTGCCCCAAACAAAGGTGGAGCTTCAGAACAAACACTACCTAAAAATCTTATTCCAATATTCTTCTCCTCCTCTGCTTGCTCTCAAGCTGTGGTTTAGGGTTAATTTTTCTACTCAACTTTTGTGCTTTGGGTTAAACTTTGTCTTCTTCATCCTCATTTCATATCCATTGCTACCCATCTCCTATTCAGGTAATGGCTCTTCAATGCTCATCCTATCATTTGCCAACATAATGCTACAGCTTTGAAATACACGAATTTCATTGGTTTTTTCGTCATTTCTTGTGCAGAGATTGATGGGTGTGATCAATATTTCAAACCCCACCCAGTGCCTGGTTAAATTGAAGACGAACTTTCCTGCATCCGAGGCATCGCGTCGACCCAATTGCTCAGTTGCAGGTAGAAGGAAGTGGGCTGTTGCTATGACATCTCAAATTCCAGTAGAACACGTCCAGGAGACTCAACAAAGCTTGACTGGTGACTCTTTTATTCGTCCCCATTTGAGAAAATTGTCTCCTTATCAGCCTATTCTCCCTTTTGAGGTACAACAATGTTGATCTTTGCCCTGTTGTACTCCATTTCTAGCTAGCTAAGTTATTTTCATTCTTATGTTGGTGCTAATTACAAAATTTCAATTTTAAAATATTTATATGCTCTGTAAGTGTATATATATATATATGATTAATAATTATTTATTTTTTTTTATTTTTTTATGTTTTTACAAGCATTTCTAGGAAAACTGAGATATCATGAGATATTTAATATCTTTGTCGAATCCTTCTATTTAAGGATATATCGACATATCGACAAATATTTTCATTCTTGTGCTAATCGCTTTGGGTTGACCAACCAAGTGGCAATGGGGCATGTTATAAAAGTACATAGACAAAAGTGGCATTGATTCGAACCCAAGGGTGGTCATATGCTTAGGTTTAAATCCTTTAAGTCTATTGACTAGGGTCAGAAAATTGAGTTTAGTTGAGGTGTATATAATCTAGCCTAGACACTCAAGGACAAATGAATGTCTGGTGTCTTCCTTGCCTTGCGGCTGCAGAATACTAATCAAAGGCTAATGTAAGTTAATGAGGTATAGACATCTCAGTAGAAGCTCTTTGTTATCTTTTTATGGTTTTCTAAGTGACATGAATTATTCCTTGGTGAAATTTAATGACTCAGTAGAAGTATATGTTACCAGCTCTATAAGTTTCATTAGAATATACAAGGGTGTACAAAAGATCAATCTAAAAAAATGGGACTCGAACCCTAACTACGGAAATGGATGTCAGTCCAATAAAATGAAACCAATCTTATCTTGCCTGCTTCAAGCGTTCAATCTGGTAATTGGTAGGTGTGTAAATTAATGGGACATAGATGTCTCTCTAGAGGTTCTTGTTTTCTCTTCATGGTTTTTAATCACATTGTGAATTAGCAACCTATTATTATATTTTATGACTTAGTGGAAGTATGTTACCAGCTTTGAACTCAATTACACTAATAAGAACTGGAAGTTCTTTAGCCTGGGGGATCTACTTTCAAAATTATGAATTGTGCTATATTGATTTACAACTGAACTGATTCGCATGTTATGAGCTTTCAAGGTGGTTCTTAATTTTCTTTGGCTGTAGGTTTTGTCCACGCATCTTGGAAGGAAGCCTGAGGACATTATAAAATTAGATGCAAATGAAAATCCTTATGGTCCTCCCCCTGACGTGAGTACTGATGCCTTCCTTCTTGTTGGTACAATATACGAAGAATCTTGGTTTGCTGAAAATTTGTCAAATTTTGTTTCTTAGAAGTTCTGTGGTGGGGAAGTTATCGTTATTCATTTACCTGCCAACTAATTATTTCTGTTTGTTTTGTATTATGTTGGACTATAATTTTGAGTTGTTTGTAGGTTCTCGAAGCCTTGGGAACAATGAAATTTCCATATGTCTATCCTGATCCTGAAAGTCGTCAATTGCGAGCAGCACTTGCCATAGACTCTGGTCTTGAATCTGAGTATATTCTTGTGGGATGTGGTGCAGATGAGCTCATTGATCTGATTATGCGGTTAAAACTGGATCATCTCTGCCTTGTTTATGAATTTGAGTTCTTACTTTTCCTTACACTTCATTCATTTCTTAAAATATTGTTGTAGATGTGTGTTGGACCCTGGTGATAAAATTATAGACTGCCCTCCTACCTTCACGATGTATGAATTTGATGCTGCTGTTAATGGTGCTCTTGTCATTAAAGGTAGTTATCGACTTATTTATCACTTTATTTTTTAATTTCTTCCTTTTAAGGGGCAATCTTTAAGCTTATCAAAGTCACCATATTTATCTCTTAATGGTCTGTCATTTGAATCTACATATCTACATATCTTGCTTTCGTCACATACAGTTGTTGCAATATATGTTACCTATGGTATTCTGCAGTTCCAAGGAAGCCAGACTTTTCCTTGAATGTGGATCTCATCAAAGATGTTGTTGATAAGGAAAAACCAAAGTGCATATTCCTCACGTCTCCTAATAACCCAGATGGGAGGTAATTCTCTGTTTGTATCATTATCTGTGATCTTGCACATTTTTCTACCTAACTCACTTTTCAGTTTTCACTCAATTGTGCTCTACAAGATTGAGAAAATCACACCTGCTCAAGAACGATATGACAATCATCTGTACTATTTTCATGCACGTGCCCTAGATAATTCAGATTTAGGGGCTGTTTTCTGTGCCACAGCAGTCTTCCTGGAAAAGGGATCTTCTGAAATAAATTTGGCGAATTATTAACACTGAAATCTGTTATATGTTGTGTGAAAAATAGACCATTTTGCGTGATTCTTAAACATGTTAAACTTTGTATTCAGTCATTTTTATCCCATCCTCCATCTAAGACTTTTACTTGTTTACAGTGTAATTAGTGATGAAGATCTCTTGAAAATTCTTGACCTCCCCATACTAGTTGTTCTCGATGAAGCATATATAGAGTTTTCTTCAATTGAATCAAAGATGCAGTGGGTGAAGAAATATGAAAACTTGATTATACTTCGAACTTTCAGCAAAAGAGCAGGTGTACGATCTTCTTCATTTTTTTTAACCACTTTTTTTAAGGACAATTTACTTGTTTAACTGTGTACTACTTCCTTTTTATTCATGACCCTTGAGTTATCTAAATGACAGAATTTGGTGTCACTAGTAGAGTAGGTTTGTCATGCGCTTTTGATTCTTAACTAACAAAAAGTCCTCGTTCCTACTAATTTAAACTTATGTCCCTTAAAGTTTGTACGAAAAACGCTATATCGTTCATGTAAGTTGGAAAAACTCATCAGAGGCATGCCTTACATATTGAAATAGTCTCATGTTTTCTTGTGTTCCAATGTATTTTTCTTGATGGAGATAGAACTTTTATCTTATATAGTTATATCTGGTGTCGACGTGCGGAAGTTAAACATATATTCCTGTTACTAGGCTGGCCCGTCTGGTATGATTTTTCTGCCAAAAAGCTAAACCTAGAACACATTTTAACCATTACTTTAGTTGCAAGGTTGTGGCGATGGTCTTCTTATTGCTGAAGATTTATTTTACTATTTTAAGTGTTTTGTTTCTTGAATATGTAAATAGTTCCCCACAATTCCATTCTTGGCAACTGATTGACATAGTTTTATTATTACCTGTTTATGTGAGATCATCAAGATCTTTGTTTGTAAAATTGCAGGTTTAGCTGGACTTCGTGTGGGATATGGAGCATTTCCTTTGAGTATCATTGAATATCTTTGGCGAGCAAAGCAACCTTATAATGTGTCTGTTGCTGCTGAAATTGCTGCATGTGCAGCCTTGCAGAACCCCACCTACTTGGAGGTTAACTTTCTCGGTTAATGTTTGTTGGATCGATTCTTTTAGCTTCAATGTTACTTGGTAGCCACGTTGGATTGACTTAGTGACATTGGGAGATGTGAGAATAAGGAGACTATGGAAATGGATTCAATCCCTGTAGTGGCTACCCATCCAAGATTAAATACTACAAATCTTTTGACAACTAGATATTATAGTGTCATGAAGTTGTCTTGTTAGATTAGATGGGATTTGCGTAAATGGACTTAGAAACTCAGTATAAAAAAATGACGAAATACTTGGTAACAAGGAAAGAATATTTTGGTGCTCGATTAATTTCTAATATGAGCTTTCTATTTCGCAGAAGGTAAAAAATGCCCTGGTACAAGAACGTGAAAGGTTGTACAATCTTCTAAAGGATGTGCCATTTTTAAATCCATATCCTAGTCACTCTAATTTCATCCTTTGCGAGGTGACTTCAGGAAAGGATGCGAAGAAATTGAAGGTAAATGACTTTCTTCATATGTACTACCACTGCACTCTAGACTTGCAACATAACCCTAACACTTTTTATAAAGATCATTAGCTATTAATCAAAGTAGAAAAGTATTTGGGGACGAAATATTCCAAAGTTCTAGCATATGTTCATGATGTTATATTATTTATAAATATGCTTTCCATCATTTGAAAATTATATCTTTGTATCCAAATGATCTGAAAATCTTTTGAGGTCAGTGGTTGAAGAGGATCATAATGTTGATGGGGGATGGGAAAGACAGTGAGTAGGGCTTTGTGAAGAAAGAAAAGAAGGCAGAAGGCAGTGAGTAGTGCTTTGTTGATGGGGGATGGGAAAGATAGTGAGTTCTGCAGCAGTTTTTGATCCTCTTTTTTTCCTGTAAACAACATAATATGGTTAATTGAATCAGACTTATTTGGTTTGCTTTGATTTGGTTATGTTCAATAATTTGGCTCAGGTTCTTACACCCTTGTTTGTATGAGGGTTAGTTTCTCCTCTTTGATAGGGATTCATTTGTCTTTTGCTGAAAGAAACCTCACCAAGCCTATTTATTTAACAATGGATGCCCTCCCAAAGGAAGCCACATGTAAGGAATGGCTGGCTATAGGCCATTGACTGATTTTACTGTTGAAACTGTTGCCCTTCTCGAATGATTTCCTCGTTGCTGCAGTTTGTATTGTGACAGAATTTGTAAAGATTAATCTTTGTGACTCAAATTTTTTGAAAGAGATTGAGAATTGCTGAGAGATTATTTAGGCTCTCTTCATTATCTTCACTGAAAATAAGGGTATCATTAGCAAATCAAAGATGATTGATGGAAATTTGGAAACCTCCGTAGAGAAAATAAGGCCCTTGTAAGATGTTTTCTGGAAAAGAGAGGTTCAAGTTGGGCACTAAAATGAAAAGGAAAGAGGGAGAGGAACATCTTTGTGTCCAAGTGCCAACTTGAGCATGGATTAACTTACTAAGATAACCCATAAGAAGCATGGACACTTTAATTTGGCTAGCGTGTTCATGTTGGACACTCAAACACTTGTTAGTGTAACATATATTTTAGGAACTAGTTATACAATGTCAAAGTAGGTCCAACATTTGTTAGACATGCATCCACTTATTAAGTATACTAAATAGACACATGACAAATAAAAAATTTTGGGAGCAAAATACACCCAAGTTCATAATGCATAAACTCATTGACTTTGAATTTCTTTCTTGTATAAAAATGATATATATTTTTAAAATGTATATTTTAGTAAATGTGTCCTTGCTATATCCATGTCTTAGATTTTAAAAGAAGGGCATGTCATAGTGTCTATGTTGTGTCGTATCCATATCTATGCTTCTTAGTTAACTAGTTAAGATATATGCTCTTGACCAAGAGGTGAGAGGTTCAAATCTTCCCATCCTATATGTTGTTAGATTGCAAGCTTTTCTGCCATCTATTTTGAAGAGCCATCTCTTTTACTATCCTCCTAACGAACTCTAGCAAAAGATAAAATGATTTTTCAAAATAGTGGCAAGCAGTACTTTTCGTGTCTCTTGATAGGAGATCTTCACTAGAATCTCTCTCTCTTTCCCCTTCAGAAACTTTACCAGAATCTAATAAAAGTTTGGATCTGCAATCAACTACTTTTAATCAGATAACCCTCTCTTTTCAACTAACCCTGGAACTTTGTATTGGAGTTCTCATTTGAAGAATTCAATAAAATGTTCGAAGTACTACAGCATTCCGTCATATATCATTATGGCATGGGAACTTCATATTTCTCTATCATTTGGTAACAAAATTTGGTTGATGGTAGGCTGCACAGTTTGTTTTGAAGAAGCTTGTAAATTCACAGTTTCCTTGGTGAGGCTTTTCCCTTCCAAGAAAAAGTTTTTAACAATAAGATTCATCTTCCTTCTGGCTTTGATGCTCTGAGATCGTTGTAATGCGGTTGCTACTTCCTGTTGTTGGTTGTGATTCCGAAATTGATTGCAAAATCTCAATGCAGGAGGACCTGGCAAAAATGGGGGTAATGATTCGTCACTACGACAAGAAAGAGTTAAAAGGCTATGTTCGTGTGACTGCCGGGAAGCCCGAACACACAGATGCTTTGATGGACTGCCTTCGACGCCTATCATAACACAAGTCCCACTTATTGGGAAGCTATAGAATCCAAAGGATTTAGGGTCCACCTTTCATATCACTTTGATTAAATTATGTCACAGCTGCTGTCTTAAAACATGTCATTCATATTGGTTTTCCTTTTGGAATGAGAACAAG
Source organism: Benincasa hispida (assembly GCF_027475165.1). Classification (NCBI taxonomy): domain Eukaryota; kingdom Viridiplantae; phylum Streptophyta; class Magnoliopsida; order Cucurbitales; family Cucurbitaceae; genus Benincasa; species Benincasa hispida. Next base: position 45,482,603 of record NC_143486.1, read on the forward strand.
ATGAATCTTTTTGTAATTAGTTGAAGGAAAACCAGAGCAAAGGACATTGGTCCATGGGATTTTGCTAAACCTCACAAACGTTTGCTCACACAGGAGGCTTGGTCTGCTGATTCTTCTCACTTTATTCTCATTGGAAGACATGCTTGAATGTATACTTGGGAATTTTTTATTGTCTGAGGGAACAATTTAACTTTTACCTTCGAGTTTTATCTGAAACCAAATTTAAATAGTTGATAGAATAAATCTTTTAATGTTTTTTTTTTGTTATTAAAATTTTTAGTTGCTATTTTTGTTTGTTATAGTTGTTGGATAGAACTTGGTATTACTGTTTTATGAGTGAAATTCAGCAATTGAAGGCTAGTTCAGGATGTTTTTATAGTTGAGTAAAATTTAGACATTTTTGTTATTTGATTTCCAGCATTTACTACGTTGAATTTGAGACAACTTGAATTGTATTCTATACTATTAGATGTGTGTTTTGGTAATTTAAATAATTATTTAAAAGAAAAATTATTTTAAATGAAAAAACTATTAAATTTTTTTAATAAATAATAGTGAAATATCACATTGACACAGATTGTGTCTATCGTGATCTTTTGATATTTTTGTTCATTTTTTTATATTTGAAAAATAGTCCTATTTTTCATTTAAATGTTTTTGTTTAATTGTTATTTTTCAATCAACAACATACAATCTTTATATTTGTTAATATAATTGTTCATTTTGAATCCATTTTTTTTAAAAAACAATAGCTACCAAAACTTGTTTAGGTTAAACTACAAATATTCTTTTTTTAAACAAATATTCTTACTTTTTTTAAAGGTTACAATATTATCCTTCATATTTTAAAAATGTTTAAAAAATACTTTGAAGTCACTTTTTAAATTTTGGATAGAAATTGAGACTTGTAATTAGTAAAAAAAAATATTTTTATCATGCTAGAACCTACTATCAAATATATCTTAAATCATTCTAACATCATTTTAATGTTTGGTTTTATACTTAAATCATGACTTTCATTGGACTTCTAATTTTAGAAATAAATTTTAAGATTTTTTTTAGTTCAATAATTGTAAGGGTGAGAGATTAAATCATCACCTTTTAAGATGATAATCAGTGTTTTATCTTCGAACTATGTTCGAAATGACAATACTTATTCTTATTATCTATATCATTAGAAAATTATGTGGTGTTCTATTGAAATTTGTGTATTTTTATGTGATCATATAAATGTAATTGTTGCAATAATTTGTAGAACTTTGATAATAGATGTTAAAGAGAATACGATGTATATAATTTATATATCTATACAAAATTGTAAGTTCTACCATCTAGTTATCGTGGCTTGTTTGTTCATAGCACTCACCGCTGCAATCGTATTCTCAAGCTATGTGATTGCATAACTTAAGGTTACGAACATACATCCTCAAGATAACCAAACAGTAAAGATTACACGATTTACTTCGATGTGATTTCTCTAATAATAACAAAAAAATTGTTTCCTAGTTCTATAAACACACATATTTAGAGCATACATACTCTCAATTTCGCTCATTTTAAACTAAAATCAATGAAATTCACACCACTAGCAAATGAATATTGACGAAACTATGATTTTTGCTATTACTCAAGATAAATTTGAGGAAAAGAATAGAAAACGTAGAAAACCTAAATTAAATTTTACTTCGAGCAAATGTCAGAAAAACATTTTTTTTTTAAATATAAAAAAAAAAAAAAAAAAAAAAGGTCAAATGTATATAAGTTTTGGGCAATTTGTCAAAGAAAATATAAAGGAAAAATTACTCGATGATCCCGAGGACCAAATAATATAATATTAGGACTATGTCACCCTATTGAACAAGATTGATAGGATTGAGAAATGACCCATCATAATTTTCAGATTAGTTTAAAAAATCTTAACGTGATCTGACCTAACCCATGTATACCCGTAGAATTATAAACCAGTAGGATCAAGATATTTGTTTAGATTTAGAGCTAAATAACCCCTGTAGGTAAGAGTTATCAACCAGATGCCATATATTCTACAAAGTATTGATATTTTTGAAACAAACATTTTGTTGGTGTCCAATGTAAATTATTGTTTTATGTCATTCAGCTGGATGTCATAATACACCCTTCAAAAAAAATCTTGGTATTAATGAAAAATGACTTAGGTTATTTTGACATTGTGTTAGTTGTCTCAAAAAGTTTTTTGGAAAAAAATCTTAACCGTTTTTGTGTATGATAAAATTGATCTAAATTAAATCCGTTAAAATCACTTTTAAAAACACTTAATTTCATGTTTACTTTAAAAGCATTATCTACTTGCTTTTAGATTCTCTCAAAATCCGATAGAATTTTTAATTAATATTTAGTTTTCAGATTTATACTTTAAAAAGAAAATTTATTTTATATATTTACCTATTTCTCACACAATCATTTTTAAAAAAAGTATACATATTTGTTTGTCAAAGAAAATATAAAGGAAAAAAGTATACATATTTGTTTGTTTTTTTAAAAAATTATTTCCCTTAATATTTAAAAATTAATCTATAACAAACAAAATTTATCATACTAAACAACTATTTAATATTTTAAATTACAAAAAATTAAAAAAAATATGATTATAAATCTATTTTAGTTATTATATCTAAAATAAAATATTTTTGTATTTATTTACTTAACATTATAACCTATTTTCTTAAGTCTAAGCTGAAATCTACCAAACACTTTGATTTCTTTTCAATTTTCTAATAGCACAATTGCCAGCAATTATTTCAAAAGTTACCGCAATCCTAAACAAAACCTTAAAATCTTATGTGGGATCTTATTTTTTCCATCATTGACTTTATACTGAAACTTAACAGATTCGGGTGCTATTGACAATCAATGAATTCTTTCTAACATAATGTGTAATTGAACATGCAAAAATGAACGGACTCGTACTTTAGGTTAGCCCTGTCACACAACTCGCTCTTAACTTAATAAAATAAAATGAACTAGGTATACATTTGGCATTTAGAGTTCACTAGATCTCATATCGAATAAAAAGAATTAGAGAATTCATGGTATTAGTCTATCTAAGCATCTTAAAATTTAAGAAACATGTATGCTGTGTGTGTTTTTTTTTCTTTCTTTTAATGATTTTGAGAGTATGGTAAAATAAATATCTATACTGAAATTTTAGATCTAGAGAATTAATAATATAATTAATAAGATTTTATTAACCTTTTTGCAAATAACGTATTTACTCTTTAATAATAGAAAAAACCTCACTTTTTAACTTTGATGTATAAGTTAAAATTCATAAAATATTAAAATATTTTCAATATCACTATTTTCATCGACATCTCTACATTTCAATAAATTTAACATCATTTATTGAGATCTCAAGGTAAAAGAACAATGAATTTAACATCATTTATTGAGATCTCAAGGTAAAAGAACAATGAGGTATTGATCTCTTAAATAAACAGAGATTAATTTTGATTTTATAAAGTAATATATAATTTGTAAAATTTGTTAAAAAGTTATGTTAATGTTTACTTTTAATGCTCTACTTTTGAAATGGTACTTAATTTTAAAACAATTTAGTTTTAATTGTAATAATTTAATCCCTATTATAAACAATATTAACATTTAATGAAATTTGTTACAACTCATTTTATGGAAGAGTTTGTTTCAAAAGGTTCATTTTGATCACCCTATTGCTCAATTTCATTCAGCAATTTTTACTCTGAAAATATGAATAGTTGGGGTTAATTACTTATCTCATTTTTTTTTTTTCAATTATGATTTCATCATAGCCAAAACTTTATATTATATACTTACCACTATCATTCATGCATAGAGAACCGTGGAGACCAACTATTTAAATATACAAACCATTAAAGTAAACACTACATGTATAAGTTGTAAACTAATCTATACTATATAACTAACCGGATAGAATCTTTATATTCCCATTTTACTATAGATCATGGAGATGAAACAACACAATCAATCACTTACAACTTTTACAACTTTTAAAGTTAAAGGACTTACAACTTTTAAAGTTAAAGGAAGTGATTGATCGTAATGTAAAATGATTGTGTAATCTAATCATAAATATGAAACACCATGTGACATCACATCCTTTCTCTCTTATTACAAGAATGACACAATGGTGTGTCATTTAGACAATCATGTTTTGACTACTGTCTCTTCAAACAGAGCTATTTCATTCAATTTTAACGTACATAGAATTTAAGGAAAAGCCACGATCCACCATATATCAACCCTAGTAGACTTGCAATTAATATCATATTCAACCCAACTCAACCTCCATAGCATAGCAGAAGAATCCTCATGTAAGAGAGAGAAGTTGAGAATATAGTAATGACAAAATATTATTTAGCTGGAGGGAAAGCAAGTATTGTAATGTTGAAGTTCACTACTAAGTTTGAGCATAATATAGCCTTGTAGCCTTTGCATGGAAAATCCAGAAAACAGAAGGGATGAACAGAAACTGGAAGCAGTATCGGTTTTGTTCTGTTTAGCCCATGGCATATTTCTGAGTCCAAGATCGGGCGTTACTTTCATACTTGGCTCGGTCATTTTTGTACATGTGAGCTATCTCTGGCACCAATGGATCGTCTGGATTCGGGTCTGTTAGCAGTGAGCATATTGACAATAACACCTGCACAATATCATTCAAATAATCTTATATCTTATTTTACTCTCTCGTTCGATCCTTAAACTCAAAACTATAGCCCTTATGATCAATAATAATTATAATTCAAGGATGATTGTGCATTGTTTAAGCTAAGGAGATGGTTGATCCAATTAAAAGTCCCAAGGGTAACAGCCTTATAGCTAAAAAATAGAATTATTCTATTTAATTCTTGAATCTAGTATAAGAAAACTATTCAGCCCTTGTTGATGATTTTTAAAGGTCTCTAAACTGACAAGTCCATGAATTTTTAGAAATGAGGACCTATTATACTTGACCTATTTGACAAAAAATTATAAATCGAGGACTATGAATCTCTATTAGCCCTCCTTTGGGACAAGGGGTTTGTTCCTTTTGTCAATATATATATATACACGCACATTCTTTTCTCTTTCGGGCAACCTGCCTGACCCTTCGATATTTAGGTGTCAAGGAAACTCGAAAGATATTAAATGCTAGGTAGATGACCATCATGGATTGATGACCTCTTAGCCCTTTGACTAGGGGATGTTCCATTATTTATCACTAGACCAACCAGGATGGTTTATATATATATATATAAAGGAAAACGAAAAGAAAAGAAAAGGCGTCAATAAAGAAGTTCTTTTATTAGGTTTGGGGGCAAGGAGTGGAGCTGTTTAGTCATGGGGCCACAGTATAAGAGCCATGGAAGTAATGTTTTTCTAGTTTCAGGGCCAAGCATGCCCTTAGAGACACAACTGAAAACTTCAAAGACCTATAGAAAAAGGTCAAACAAGGAGTGGAGTTACACTCAACTCTTACTCTTAAGGCCAAGCATGCCCTTAGAGACACAACTGAAAACTTCAAAGACCTATAAAAAAAAGGTTCTAAGTTACGAGAACTTATTAATCGTTGGACAAATGTTAGCTCACCAAATTTGGACTTTTGTAAATGTTTAATAAAAAAAAAATTAAATCAGAACTTAAAAAATTCATGCAAAGTTCACAAAACAAAAAAGAATATATGAAAATTGAGGGACAAAATTAGAATAGATATGAAAACTAAAAATAATATAAACCAAAGATTTAATGAGATGACAGAAACATGGTAGTACCTTGGAAACAGTAAGAGCAGGGCTCCATTGCTCTTTCAAAATGTCAAGGCAGATACTTCCATTGTTGTTAATGTTAGGGTGATAGACTTTGGTTTTAAAGGAAACCTGCTCAACACATAATATAACTGTCATCACTATCATATGGGCGTTTCTTTGTGAGATTTGATTTTGATCACCTTTTGCATGGTTACAAAGAAAGACAATTCAAAACAGCAGCAGTAGGTAACAACAATTAAACCAGAACCAGGAATGCTACAGAAACTCAACCAAGAACGTGAAAGTACAAATGGGGGAAAAAGAAGAAAGCAACAGAAGTAAACCACAAAAAAATGACTAACCAACCTTTTCCCTTATCCTAATTTGGATACAAATAACAACTCTCGATTGACGAGGTAACATTGAAGTATGTACATTCTATCAGTTATGCTACGAGAATAGTATAAACCAGCGACACACTCATAGATAACAAAGTACTTGAGGAAAAGAACAGTCTCTATCCTTTGGAATAGATGCTCATCCTTCAACTTATTCTCCAACCTTGGTGTCATGTACATGTGTTTTCTTTTGGGTATCAGTATTAATGCAATAAAAAAATCATTAAAAACTTGTTACTTTGATGTCATAAACCAAGTGCTGTTGCACAGATCACGAACATGTTCCCATGGACAAAACACTTAATTGATAAATGCTAGAATATTGATCAAGAGGGATAGAAAATATAAGCTGAGCATGGAAGGTTTTGGTACCTTTGGTGGTTTAAAGGGATAATCTGGTGGAAAGTGAATGTTCACTGAAAATAAACCCCCAGCATAAGGACTGTCTGCTGGACCCATAATAGTTGCTTGCCAGTGAAACATGTTTTGACCAACAGGACCTACAAACAACGTTGTCAAAAGAAAACACTCAGCGGAGAAAGATGAGCACAAAGTGATTCAGAAGTTCAGGTGTTAGAAAAAACTCCGAACTATGAGATTCACGAAGTGATTCAGAACGTTGTCAAACAGCATGATGCACAAGAAAAAACTCAGTTATGCTCAAATATCAATTTCCCAAGAAACCACATCCATAAAATACAATCCCATATTACAATATCAATGAACCCACATCACCTTCACATATTAGAACCGTGTAAAAATCCAAAAATAACAAGGGCATTGCATCAGTCCACGAAGGTGATCAAGACTATTTGCCAAACATAGGCAAAATCCTTGTCCATATATAAATTGGCATTACAATTAACAATCATGGCCTACTAAGAAGAAAGCTTAGAAAATGCCTAAGGTTATAATATCTAGGTATATCTCATAGCAATACAAGACTACATTGTGTTAATATCATGAAGAAAGCTTCTAATTGGGAATAGAGGGTTGTATTTTAACATTACAAAGCATATATAAGAGCATTGTCGAGAGTAACAAAAAAGATTGTTTCAAATTAACTCATCATGGCTCCAAATGAAATGGTTTTGAATGCAAAATTAGGAAAAAGATTGGTTGTTCAGTACAAACCAGCACTGCAAGAAACTGGAGGGTCCTTTTGCAGGTCTTTTAACTCCTTGGCAATTCGTTTGGAAGCCATCACACCTTGTAGAGCAGGGTAAAGGCCTCTAGCTACGGAGCAAGATGTCTTCTATGCCTCCACGATAAAAATTCAAGTACGGAAACAAGATAAAAAATTTAAAATGTCAAAACAAAAAAGGAAACGTCCCGAACATCAATGAAATGGGACAATGATTAAATACAAATCGGGTAGCATAGCACACGTCAATGAAACTCTGTTGATCACTTAAGTGGCTACATGCTCAGTAGTTGTAAATATTAACATGCCATTCGTACTCTATTCAATAAACCATTTTCAGCACCATTCTTGATTGCCTTGAGAATCAGAAAATCAAGACTTGAAAAATGCATAAATTAAGAATCACAATCAGAGTAAGGAAATTATCATGATCAGAGAACTTGGGTTGTCACCACCTGTGGAAATTTTCTGTTTATAATATACCAATATGCTCTTCCAAACAAATGTTTATAACAGAATGATCAGAAAGAAGCAACATATAGAATATAGATGAAATCAAAAGAACAGAAGAGATAGACAAGCATGCATGATCAAGATAAGCCTCTACCCTAGTTATTAGTACTACTAGCAATTACATAACAACATAAATTGGAGTGCAAAAACATCTCAGAATAGTGAAATAATATAATCTAAAGAGTGATCTTCAAGCAAAAAAACGCCGGTCTGTTACTGATTGATGATGGAGGAATTAAGATACCCTAAAAGAGACCCATAAAACAAAAAAGCAAGCATTTGGTGGAGGATCAGGAAGAAAAGAGAGCAACAGAGGGAAAAGGAAAGAAAGATGGAAAAACCCTAGAAGCAAAAGCAGAAAAAGAAGAGAGAAACATGAAAATCAAAGCAAAAGAAACAAAACCCATGAAGCAGAGGGAGGGGAAGAGGCTGAAAGGGGTTGAAAAACATGGATAAAAGAGAGAAATTTGGGTTACCTTTGGGAAGAGGATTGTGTAGGGTTTTGAGAAGCGATTGGAAAAGGGAGAATCGGGAAATGAAAGAAGCGTAGAGGAGAGGAGAGAAGAGATGAGAAGCGAGTGTTTATATAAGAATTTTGACGATCCTCCAACCTTTTTCCATTGTACCTGAATTTCTTGCATGCACACGGTTTTCCGCTTTGGAAATTGTTCAAAAAAGTTTATTCTTTTTGTTTGTTTGTATTATCAATGTGATTTCATTTGGTTTCATGCATCTCTCTTGGGTTGGGCTTTTTAACCCTAAAAAAATGGGCTTAAGACAATAAAATAAAATATTAAGGCGAGTTTGGTTGAGAATTTGAAAACAAAAATTTTTAAATAAAAGATTTAATGAAAATAAAGTTTGTATTTGATGATTCATGTATGTATTTTGTAGAAGGTTCGGAAATCGAATTCTAATTTAGATAATTGTTTAAAACGTGTTTGATACTAGACATTTACAAATCATAATACTGATTGTAGTTATCTATTAATATTTAGTTGATAATAAACTATTATTAATTTATTTATGAATATAATTTATATTTAAAAATTATATAATTATTATTCTGTAATATTATATAATTTATAGTACACTACATAATACATATTATATATATTTTTTTTTAAAAAAAATGAATTGAGTTTATAACAAGATATATTATATTTCTAAATATTTTATCTTTATTAATATAATTCTACATTTTAAAATTTAAAATTCAAAATCTGAATACAATAAAAACATAAAAATGTTATTTTCAAAATTTTTACTGTCTGAATCACAAAATCTAAAAACAAATTTTAAAAATAGAATCTATACTATTTGTTAAACATATATTTGTTGAACAAAGTGAATTCGAAAACATAAAATAGAATCTGGATTCTCTATCAAACATTAGAGATTCAATCCATTTTCAAAACTTAGTAAATGTCTAAATTAATGAATACTTTCATATAAGGGATTTGATGCCATTTTTGGACCATTGTGCTTATTTATTAGGATACTTTTTCCATATTTACAAACTTCCTTAATGTTGGAAAGAGAATATGCATTTATCAGAGAGTATTAATTAATTTAGATTTTCTCTCCATTTTTAATTAATAATATTTTATTTTACATTTCACATATCATGCATTTTTTTCGTGAAAGGTCATTGTTTTTACTGCAGCGTCTAAAGCTCACTTTTGAAGCTAAGTATTTTTGTCGTTTGTTCGTTCGTCTGAATCTCTACGTTCTTCATATTTCATTTTCTTCGCAACGTTTCTATTTTGAACTGAAGCTATTGTGTTAGCTATTCATTTCTTTTTTGTTTATTTCTAGTTTTGTTGTACTGTTTTTTTTTTTCCGTATATTCCTCTTTTCGTTAATTTCTTTTTATTTTTCAGATTTTCATAGTAATTTCGATAGGCTTGTGACGACATTTTTCAAGTTGATGGGTATGTTTAAAGCACAATAATTTGTATTTTGTGTTTCTTCTACTGTGTTTAATAGTTTTTATGCAATATGTTTGATTCTTGATATGTGATATATTTCATTATTTGTCTCGAGTCTTATTTGATTTTATGTAACACATTCCATTATTTTTTTAATCTTTTTTTTTACACTCGATCACATATATCTAAGTAGCAGTAACAGTGCATCCTGTCGCATGAACGTCAACTCCTACAAATCATCTATTGTTCATACAAAATATACCTCATATAAATCATCTACTTTTTATACAAAATATACCTCATATAAACCATCTACTGTTTATACAAAATATACCTCATATAAGCTATCTATTTTATCGTTGTCCTTTGTATTTCCTCTACCGTAGGATTCTACTTTCATCTTTTGTTTATCACGATTTCTTTGTTTCATTGTCCCAAATGTTGATGTGACAACAATAAAAGTATAGTGTTATTAATGAAAGAACTGGTGAAGGTCCTTGAGCGAAAGCGGGAATCGGACCCATACAACTTTTATAGAAACATGCAGAAGAAATATGCATTAATCAACATTTACAACATTCATTTATGAAATCAAGAAAAGAAAAATAAGGAATGGAAAACTAACTCTTGAAGATCAAATCTTCTTATGAACCATTTTCTCCAAAATTGTCACAAACTGCAACGTGCTCGAAATCTTAATTGGTCACCACCAATCAGAGCCTCTTGTATTTTCTATTGGGATGAAAATCACAGGAGTTTGTGAGCTATGTGATTTTGGAGAGGGAAATAGATTTATTTTGAAAGGAAGGAGAGTAAGAACCTGAGAACTTTTCTCAGAGAAATTATTTTAGGGAGGATTCTCGATAAAACTCAAAATGGGAAAATGAAATGGTATCCTTTGCAGTCTCCCATTTCACGTAATAGAGAAAAAAAAAGGGGAGGGAGTTACAACTCCCTCCCAAAATAATTTTTTAAAAATCAAATTAATTTTAATAAAACATTAATATATATATATTTATATGTAACCACTTTATCAAAAATATATACTAAATTATATGTTATATCAAATATAACATATAACTTATAGTTTAATATTGTATCCAATATAATATAACCTATAGTTTAATTCTCTCGTTAATGCACGGTATTGAACATGAATCCCATTTATACTAAATTTAATTATATAAATCCAATTTACATAATTAATATTTGAACCATATTAAAATATTTATTTCCTCTCAAATAAACTTTATATTATAATGTATAAAATACATTATAGTAATTATATCATATATAATTAAATTAAATTAATTATATCACATATAACTAATTCTCTCAATTCATTTGAACAATTCAAATTAATCAAAAATTGATTCTCATTTAATCCCTGTTGAGCTATAGAGGGGACTTCATAGATCTATAGTTTGAAGCTCCAATGGTACTTGAATAATTAATTAAACTCATTTAATTATATTATTCAAAATTCATTAATTGTCGAGTATTGCACCAAAGACCGACAACTGCATTATTCACACTACAGATATATTTCTGTATCCATTGGATATAACCAGTCAATAGTGTGATGACCATTCACAAATTGCTCGTAAGTACAACTAGGCTAAAATTACCGTTTTTCCCCTATAGTTACATCTAACTCCTTAAGTACCACTAATCCCTCTAATGAACAATAAGTCATAGTCCAACTATGATTAAACCCCTATCAAGCCAGGAGAGGGTGTGGCGCCACATTGTTCAAGCCCTAGAATCAGTTCTTAAGGAAGCAATTTATCTAATTTTTCCGACGTTAGGGAAGGAGTGAATTCTGTCTTGTGTAGTTGTGTTCCCAGCTCCCCAATCAGACGAATCCTCAAAATGGTATGCTTGTTGAGTCGGTGATTTGGCCACTCTCACCCATACAAATCAAAGGACCGCCTTCATAGACAGGAGTTCATAACTCACTTGAGACTCAGGTCATGTAACCTATGGTCATCCTAGTGAAATGTAAGTCTCTATTATGAACATTGTTATATAATGAGATTAGTCATTTCGTGGTTTGGTCTTATACAAACTCCTTCGTATAGAATACCCTCACTTACATATCTCCACATGAGTGATCAGGATCAGATCATTTGTAGCACTTTATAATAATTATAACATCTACAAAGCGGGTTGTACTCGTAGTGTCACCAAGATAAGGTATCCAACCTTATCCATCTATTACAGACCATTTAGGTTATCACTTAAACATGATCCACCTGTATGCCTCTACATGCATGTTTAAGCTACAAAATGTTAGTTTATTGGTTTGTGGGTTTAATATTATTAAATGTTAAATAAAACATTTCATATTTTATTAAATAAATAAAATGTTTGTACAATAAAATTACAAACTACAAGACCCTACAAGATTTAGGGCACCAACCCCAACAATCTCTCACTTGTTTTAAAGCTAGTAGGGTATACAATATACAAGTCATACTAATGTACATGTACACAAATCAATAAACTAGGACATAAAACGTGCCCAATACGAGATCTCCCACTTTCCCTAGACTATATGTGACTTGTCCCATAGATCCATACTCTGTAGGTGACCCTCAAACACCTTAGCTATTAGGGCCTTTGTAAATGGATTAGCAACGTTGTGCTCCGAAGTTGTCTGTGTGACGATCACGTCCCCTCGATGCACAATCTCTCGGATGAGATGATATTTTTGCTCCATGTGTTTCCTGCATTTGTGACTCCGAGGCTCTCAGGAATTAGCCACAATACCACTAATATCAAAATAAAGGGTGATCAGTCAGAAATTTTCTAAGCCACACGACTTCCTTATAAGGCACACAAATTTGCTAAGCCACGCAACTGATCACCACACCGGTGGCTTTTGTCCTGACTCACTGAGGCATCATTGCAAAATAAAAGTCAATAATTTAGGGTACTTGAAACTATTTTGCAAAACTGATTGGTTTAAAAGTGGTTTAGCAAAAATCTAATAAAGTCTTGTTCGTATTTTCAACAACATTTTCAATTGGCAACAACCACCTTATCATTATTAAGCGTTGAAAAACTAACTGGCGATAATTTTTCAACATGGAAACACATGATCATGACGATCCTAATCATTGAGGATCTCATGTTCGCTCTCACGAAGGCTTGTCCTCCTATTTCAACTTCAAATGCCACTCAAAATGTTCGGGAGGCATACGAGCGATGGAGAAGGGCAAATGAGAAGGCCCGAGTCTACATCTTGGTAAGTCTTTCTAAAGTCTTGGCCAAGAAACATGAGCCTATAGTCTCAGCGCGTGAGATCATGGAATCCCTGCGGGGTATGTTTGGACAACCGTCTAAACAGCTTATGCATGAGGCTCTTAAATACATATTCAACTCCAAAATGCAAGAAGTCACCTCTATTCGTGAATATGTGCTAAACATGATGGTCCACTTCAATGTGGGGGAGTTAAATGGGTCTACCATCGATGAAGGCAGCCAGGTTAGCATAATCCTGCATTCTTTGCCGAAGAGCTTCCTGCACTTTGTTAGCAATGTGATTCTTAACAAAGTGAAGTATAACCTTACAGTTATTTCTTTGATTCTAAAGAAAATAAAGTATTTTTATCGACAAATGCTATAATTTTTTAAGAAAACCACATCAGGGTGCATAAATCGCGTAGTAAGATTGTGTTAAATAAGCTTTCTAGTGAAACTACTCAAACTTCGACAAGAGTTGTTAAAGAAGCTAGTACATCAACAAGAGTTGTTGATATTGGTTCAACTAGTTAAGCACATCCACCTCAAGAGTTGAGAATGCCTCGACGTAGTGGGAGGATTCCAAACCAACCTGCTTGTTATATGAGTTTAACAGAAACCCTAGCCGTCATATCAGATGGCGACATTGAGGATCTATTGTCCTATAAACAGGCAATGAATGATATGGATAAAAATGAAAGGGTTAAAGCTATGGATCTCGAAATGGAGTCTATGTACTTCAATTCTGTCTGAAATTTTATGATCAACCTGATGGGGTAAAACCTATAGGTTACAAATGATTCTACAAAAGGAAAAGAGGTATAGATGGTAAGATGCAAACTTTTAAGGCTAAATTAGTGGCAAAGGATTATACCCAGGTTGAGGGAGTGGACTACAAAGAAACTTTCTCACATGTTGCCATGATTAAGTCTATCCGGATTCTCTTGTACATTGACACATATTATGACTATGAAATATGAAAAATGCACGTCAAGATTGTCTTTCTGAATGGTAATCTCGAAGATACCATTTATATGCAACAACTAGAGGGATTTTTATTACCCAAAGTCAAGAGCAAATGGTTTGCAAGCTTAATTGATCCATTTGGATTGAAACAAGCATATCGATCTTGGAATAGAAGATTTGATACTGTGATTAAGTCTTATGACTTTGACCAAAATGTTGATGAATCTTGAATATACAAGAAGATCATCAACAATTCAGTAGCTTTCTTAGTGTTGTATGTAGATGATATCCTACTCATTGGGAATGATGTAGGTCTACTGACAGATGTAAAACAATGGCTAGCCATCCAATTCCAAATAAAAATTTGAGTGAGGTGCAGTTTGTCCTAAAGATCCGGATTATCAGGGATCGTAAAAATAGAACATCAGCCTTGTCTCAAGCATCATATATAGATAAAATTCTCGTCAGATGCATAATTTCAAGAGGGGTTTACTATATTTTAAGCATGAATTTTTTTGTCCAAGAAACAATGTCCTAAGACTCCTCAAGAAGTTGAGGAAATGAGACGAATTCTCTATGTTTTGGCTTTTGGCAGTCTTATGTATGCAATGTTGTATACTAGGCCTAACATTTGCTATGCAGTAGGGATTGTCAGAAGATATCTTCAAAGAATGAGGGACTACATGCTTCAGAGAACGAGGGACTACATGTTTGTGTATGGGACTGGATTTGGTCCTTAAAGGATACACATACTCTAATTTTTCAGATTGATAAGGATTCTAGAAAATCTATGTCAGGATCAATATTCACTCTTAACGGATGGGTTGTAGTCTAGCAAAGCATAAAGCAAGGCTGCATTGCTAACTTCACATTGGAGGCAGAGTATATAGCTGCTTATGAAGCTGTCAAGGAGGCTGTATGGCTTAGAAATTTTTTTATAGACCTAGAAATTGTTCTGACATGTCGAAGCCCATCACCCTTTATTGTGATAATAGTGGTGTTGTGGCAAATTCTAGGGAGCCTAGAAGCCACAAGAGAGGAAAGCACATTGAGCGCAAATATCATCTTATATGGGAGATTGTGCATTGAGGGGACGTGATTGTCACAAAGATCATTTCGAGCACAATGTTGTTGATTCATTTACAAATGCTCTCATGGCTAAAGTTTTTTAGGGTTTACCTGAAGAGTCTAGGTCTACAGGACATACATCATCTTGTCTAAGGCAAGTGGGAGATATTGTTGAGTATAGTGTATGCCTCAATTTATTATATTGTGTACTTTGTTTACGCTTTATATTGTACACCCCACTAGTTTTAGGACAAGTGGGAGATTGTTGGGATTGATGCCTTAAATCTCGTGAGTTTCGTAGTTTGTAAAATTTTGTATACGAATTATTTATTTAATAAAATAAGATGTTATTTTATTTGATATTTAATGTGATTAACCCAATCCAATAAACTAAGATTCAAGGTTATTTAATGTAACCTAAACACGTATGTGGTTGACAAACAAGTGGATCGTGTTTAAATAATAACATGAATGGTCTTTAATATATGGATAAGGTTGGGTACCTTATCCTTGTGACACTATGGATATGACCCACTTTTTAATTGTTACAATAGTTGTAAAATGTTATAATAGTTGTAAAGCGCTAAAAATGACATGATCTTGATCATTCATGTGGAGACATGTGAGTGGGAGCATCCTATGCAAAAAGTTTGTATGAGACCGAACTGCAAAATGATTATTCTCTCTTTATAATGCCATTACTTGAAGAGACTAACATTTCACTAGGATGACCATAGGTGACTTGACCTTAATTCTGAGTGAGTTGTGAACTTCTATCAATGAGGGTGATCCTTTGATCTATATGGGTTAGAGTGGCCAGATCTTCCAACTCAATAAGCCTACCATTTTAGGGATTTGTCCGAGCAGGGAGCTGGAACATAGCTACACAAAATGGAATTCACTTCTTCCCATCTTGGGGGAAAGTAGATGAATTGCTCCATTAAGGGCTGATTCCATATCTTGAATAATGAGGCGTCTTATCCTCTCACTGGCCAGAGAGGGACTAATTTATAATTGAACTATAGTTAATTGTTCATTAGAGGTATCAGTGATACTTAAGAAGTTAGATGTAACTATAGGGGTAAAATGGTAATTTGACCCAGCTGTAGTTACGAGCAATTTGTGAAGGGTCAACTTATTGTTGATTGGTTATATCTGTGAGCACAGAAATATATCTACGGTACGAAGAGTGCAGCTGTCGGTCTTTAGTGGAGTGACCGACAATTAATGAATGTTGATTAATTTAATTAAAGAGTTAATTGATTAATCTAATATCATTGGGCTTATAATATGTAGGTCCATAAGATCCCCTCGTTAGCTCACTAAGGATAAAACAAGGAATAATTTTTTTTGAAATAATTTGAATTGTTCAGATTATTTAGATGATTTAAAGGTATTAATTATATTAATTTGATTAATATAAAGTATAATGTATATGGATACATTATAGTATATTGTTAATTATAAATATGATTTATAATTAAAACTATATAATATATGAGATATAAATATTCGAATAAGATCCAAATATTATTTACATGAAGGAGATTCATATAAATATTATAGATTAAAATTAATATTAACGAGATTCATATTAAAAAATTATAGGTTATGAGAGAGATTTACATTTTAATGTGATTAAAATACACATCATATTATTGATTAATTAGATTTAATTAATCATATGATTATATATTATATTATTTATAAGTTAATATTATTATTATTATTATTATTATTATTTAACTTCCCATTATAGGGGAATTATTGTTTTCATGTGAGTGGGGAGTTATAATAACTTCCCTCTCCTCTCTACATATCAATTAATCTTCTACACATATCGTGAATTGATAGAACGTGAAAAGTCTCTCTGGAAAGATATAACTCTCTCAAAATCATTCAGCCATTTTACCTTTCTCTTTCAATAACTCTAAAAGAGACCACACTTCCTCTTCCTTGCAAGAGAATAACAAGGTTACCAAGTGGTAGTGTCCTATTTGGTAGAAAATAAGTTGTTGTGTTCATGCAGTGTTGGGTTCATGATCTTGGAGAGGATTTTCGTGAAGAAGAGTAATTCTACAAAGGTAAGCACTTCTTTTTTCCTTCATCTCAGTAGAAAAGCATGCGTATAGAGTTATAATGTTTATCCTGCAATATACATTTTTTATGTTCTTTCTCTGTATTTTTTGTTTTTCAAAGTTAGAAACCAATTGTACAATGTTCACAAACTTCTGCGAGGAATTTGATTCCTCCAGCCTAAGACTTCACTTTGAAAAGGAGTTCTCCATCTCAAAGAGGATCTAAGATTCATCAGTGAAGGGATTTGATTAAGAAAATGGGAAGATAATATTGTTAGAAAGGAATCCCACACACTGTTGGAAGTCGAAATATTCTACACTAATATTAACACACTTAAGGGGAGCCTAAATTCTCTTGAGATGGAGTCTCACATCTAGAGGGAGGCTAGATGATCTGTGAGTTGGGCTTTTCATGGGTCACTATAGTAGTTGTTGTTTTGTAGATAAATATTATATTGAAATTATTTGACTTTTTAATACTAGTCTTTCTTGGGTACTCTGCCCTCCAGACGTAGGTGAATTTCACAAAATTGGGTTACCAACTTTTGTTTATTCTTACTTGATTCCTAGTTGTTATTATCTTGTTGTTACAATACATGTTTGTACTCTCTGTTTAACATTTGTGGCCTGGGTGACGAGTCATCTTATCTATTTTTCAATTGGTATCAGAGTAGGTCACCTTTATCTCGGGTGCATCGATCATGAACAGAATTAAAGAAGGTTGCTCTACCACTCATCCTCCTGTACTAGACGGAACAAATTATTCTTACTAAAAAGCTCAAATGACTGCCTTTTTAAAGTCCATTGATAGTAAAACATGGAAGGTTGTTTTAACTGGTTGGACCCATCCAACCATAAAAAATGCTGATGGAAAGGACATATTGAAACCTGAATTACAGTGGTCCGAAGCTGGAGATGAAACATCATTAGGAAACTCTTGAGCATTGAAAGCTATATTTAATGGTGTCGATCGTAACATATTCTGATTGATTAATACTTATGTCTCTGCTAAGGAGGCATGGAATATCCTATCCATTACTCGTGAAGGAACTTTAAAAGTTAAAATGTCAAGGTTGCAGTTGTTAACTTTAGTTTGAGAATCTTAAAATGCACAATGATGAATCAATTTCTGAATTCAATGTTTGGTTACTAGACATTGCAAATGAGTCATTTGCTCTAAGAGAGAAAATTTCAGAAGAAAGACTCGTAAAAAAGGTACTTAGGTCATTACCTAAGAAATTTGATATAAAAGTTACAGTTATTGAGGAAGCTCAAGACATAACAACCTTGAAAGTAGATGAAATATTCGACTCTATGCTCACTTTTAAGATGTCTTTAGATGGAAAACCTAAAAAGAAGAATAAGAAAATTGCTTTGCAATCCTTAGTTGAAGAAGAGCATGATGATCCTGACATAGAGTCTGAAGAATCTCTAACTGGGTCTATTTCATTACTTTCGAAGCAATTCAATCGTGTTCTTAAACGCTTCGAAAAAATATCAGGTAACTTAAATTCTAAAAACAATAAGTCTAGTGTCTCTCTCATCTCTAAAATATTTAGGATCAACTATGGCAAGAAGAAAATTGATAAGTCAGGCTCTATTAGCCTTCAAAAGGAGAAGTCTTTTAAGTGTTAGGAATGTAAAGGCTATAGGCACTTCCAAGCAGAATGTCCTAATTTCCTGAAGAAACAAAGTAAAATCTATGTTCTAACACTATCTGACGATGAATCTAAAAATAAAAGTAACTCAAAATAAGATGTTAAAACACTTCTTAGTAATATTTCATCTGACACCTCATCATGTGAGATTGCATAGTATGATGTGGTTGTAGGAAATGGTAACAGCGATGTCCCACGTGTGTCTATTGATCCTTCTTATCAAGCTCTCTTTGTAACAAATGGCAAGATGATTTGAAAGTCCTTAATGTGCAGAAAGAAAGAATTGAGTCGTTGATAGCAAACAACCACAAACTCATGTCTACCATTGCTGATTTGAAGTGTGAACTTACTCTGGTCAGAGTTGAGAAAGATTCGGTCTATAAAAATGTTAGAATGTTGAACACTGGTACTGAGACATTGGAGAAAATATTGACAAAAGGAAAGGTAGTTGGTTATAAGTCTAGGCTCAGTTTTTCAAAAGGTGATCGTCAGTTCAATAGACAGTCTCATCTCAAAGAGAAGCAAAAGCTTGAGTTTGTTAGAGCTCAGAATCCAGGCTCATATGGCGCTACAAGAACATCCACCAATGATTTAAAATGGGAAGTCAACAAATTCTACAGACTAATAAGATTTGTCACTATTGTTGAATTGTGGTCGAAAAATTATCCTTAAACATTTGTCGATAAATATCTGCTAAGTTTTCCCTCAAGAAGTGTGGTTGGCACTTTGGATGATAGCCATTCATAGTTTGTTGACATGTAGCCTTCCATCATGTCTAGATGGTATATTGTGTATTGTATGTTGGATCTATCAAAGCAATAAATTATTTGGTATCATAACGAGTTTAGAACTCACCTACTTGAATGTTCCGAACGAAGGGACTATCATATATTTGATTTTTCCTCTCAACTAACTTCTAATATTATATCCATTATTGTTGTTATTATTATTATTTATTTTTTAACTTTTGGTCGCATCATTTCAAGCATAGTGGTATTCTCTAAAATTTTGTTTCTTGCATGTATGTTTGACCAATTTGCATGTGGCTAATGCTAATGAAATAACTGTTTAATTCTACTCTATTTGGCTCTTGATCAAATTGAGAGGAAAGATATTTCAAGGCAAGGCATGATAGAAAATCCTCTTTTTTTTCCCCTTTTTCTTTTTAATATTTAAAGGATTTTTTTAATATCAAAAATTATTTTAAAATATTTACACTTTATAGCAAAAAGTTTTAAAAGTACCATCAATTTTGGAAATTTTTGCTATAAAGTCTAAATATTTTTGGAATTTTTCTATTGGTGAGAATTTCCCTTATTTTAAAATCTTTAAATTTTGTGATTACTCAAGCTAAGAGCATGGAGTCTAAAATATTTGCTTATATTTAAAAAAACGACCAATAAGTTCGGGTGAAATGGCAAGCGCAAAAGTTTTGGATTATTTCTTTATTTTTAAGGATTTCTCTATAGCATGAAAAAAGGTGCAAAACTTGTGTATAAGATTGGCTGTGGGATTATCATGTCTAAGTTCAAAATTTGATTGTAAATTATTGTTTTTTTTAAAATATGTATATATTTACTACTTAATATATTTGAATCTTAAATAAAAATATTGGACCAACTAATTATTACATTTACTTGTTAACCTTCAAAAGTAAAAAGTTCAATCCTAAATAAAAATTTTGAGCCAACCAGATTATCAAATTCTCTTTGTTAGAAAAACTTGCAAAACATATTTCATTTTTGGTTTTTTTTAAATTAAGCTTATTTTTCAATTTCTTACCATTTACATTTTTTTAATAAAAAGTTGAGTTCTTAGCCACAATTCAAAAAAATAATTAAATAAACAAAAACTACGTTTTACAATTTTTATTTTTGTTTTTAGTTTTAGTTTTTAGAAGTTGGCATGATTTTTAGAACATGGGAAAAAAAGTAGTGAACAACTTCATAAATTTAAATGTGAAAGAAGTGTGTTTAGGCTTATTTAAAAAAAAAAAAAAACAAACTAAAAACCAAGTCAAATAGTTACAAAACGTGCTTAGACCAAAGATGGTATCATCAACACTTAATATCAACCTACTTGACCTATTTTATGTAAATCTAATTTTTGTTGACACTCAAATCCAAATCATATTCATTATTTTCATTTTCATTTTCATTTTGGTCTGCATACTTTTAGAATAGGGAGAGCTAGTCATGTGGTTGCCTCTATTTTTCTTGTAAAATCAAATAGGCCTTCTTTAATAGAATTTGAAGAAAATGAGCATGCAACTTATGAGATGAAGAGAGAAGAAGAAGATCTGCACAAGGATTATAGTGGTTCGGTCTAATAGACCTACATCCACTGTCAAAGGTATGAGTTTCTTCTTTTATTCAAGAGATTTTTTAAGGTGTTTTAGATCTTTACAGATTTCTTATGTCATCTATATTTTTCCTTCTAGATTGTAAGGAGGTTACAAAACAGGTAAGCTAAAAAGCAACTTTTTACAGATTATTTGTTATTTCAACAAATAGTAACAACTTTCTGTTTTCTTGTAATAAATACAGATGAATTGTAACTTCAACTTTGAAGTTTAAAAGTAATTGTTTAGCTTAGTTTCTTTTACAACTCTTTACCTTGAGCTAAAAATTACTCATACCTTGACTTTGTTTTGTAGTTTCACCCTTCAGTTGGATTTCCCATATACTTGCTTAATAAGCTGGAACAGTGAGCTAGATCAAGTCTTGTGCACACCATCAAGTACATTAGCTACCTATGGTACTTGAATAGGGAATTATCTCCATTACTTTCTTCTGTTCGTTAGTGGATGGAGAGTCCTTAACAGATAGTTTAAAGTGTTGAGCTAGAGAGGTGCAAACAACCATGGCATTTGCCATGTTGAACCTCTTTAATACTTTAGTTGCATAGTCTGACTGACATAGGAACAATCTCCCTTATTTATGTTTCTGTATATCTCCATCCCTAGAATTTTCCTTCCAGCCCCTAAGTCTTTCATATCAAACTCTTTGCTCATTTGAGCTTTAATTTCATATAATTCACCCATATTACTTCCTGCCAATAACATATCATCTACATATAGTAGAAGATAGACTTCTTCCTTATTCTCACACTTCCTTATGTAGACAACAAAATCATAGTTGCTTCTACTAAACTGTAGGCTCGATATAAACTCATAAAAACACTTATACCAACACCTTGGAGACTTTTTAAGCCCATATGGGGACTTATTCAGCAAACAAACTAGATCTTCTAACCCATTTTTCTTGTAACCTTTAGGCTAAGAGATATATATATAGTTTCTTCTAGCTTTTCATGTAGGAAAGTTGTGGTCACATCTAGCTATTCTAGCTCTAAGTTTTTGCAAGCTACAACAACTAGGAGAATTCTTATAGTAGTATGCTTCACCAAAGGGAAGAAGATGTCATTGTAATCTAGTCCTTCTCTTTGAGTGTACCCCCTAGCTACTAGTCTAGCCTTGTATCTCACTTCACCTTCATCTGCCTTCCCCAACTTTTTCTTAAATAACCACTTCTAGGACATAACTTTCTGTTTAGGAGGCAGAGTAGTCAAAGTCCATGTCTCATTTTTATACAAAGAGCTCATTTCACTATTCATTGTCTTCACCCACTGTTTTCTTTCCTTGCTGTTAACTGCTTCTTCATAGCTTTTAGGTTCATCATCATTTAGATCATAAAAAATGTTAGCAAAAGCAACATGACCATCCTCTCTGTACCTTTGTGATGGCCTTCTTTCCCTTATAGTTTTGTCTCTTGTTAGAGTGTAGTCTGTTAAGTTCTAAGGTTGAGGTTCTTGGGTTTCTACTTGGATTTCTACCTCTATCCCTGTCTGTTCTTCTTTAGGTTGATCAGGGTGATTAGTATGAATAGGATTGAAAGGAGTTTGAGGAATATTAGATAATTCCATCTCGGAGGGGTCTCGAGTCACTGTTCGATTACCAATTTCAACTGGTTTAGAATTTTTAGAGTCCATATAGAGTACTTCTTCTCCGAATACAACATCTCTACTAATTATGCTTCAATTAAATCTAAAATCCCACAACTTGAACCCTTTAGTTCATTTTAGATAGCCAATGAACATACACTTCATAGCTCTAGGTTGAATCTTCCCCTCTTTGACATGAATATATCCCACACAACCAAAAGGTTTTAAGAAAGAGAAGTTAGGAGGATGCCTTGACCAAACTTCCTTAGGTGTTTTAAAATCAATAGTTATGTAAGGACTCCTATTGGGTAGTAAAACAAGCTGCAGCCACTGGCTTTGCCCAAAAAGACTCTTCCACTTTAGTTCTGAAATCATGCATCTTACTCTCTCTAAGATAGTTCTATTCATCCTCTCAACTACTCCATTTTGTTGTGGAGTGTAGGCTACTGTTCTATGCCTTATAATTTCATTCTCAGCACAAAACTATTAATGTCATTGTCTAGGAATTCTAAACCATTGTCTGTCCTTAAGTATTTTATTTTCTTACTAGATTGATTCTCAAAAATAGATTTCCAATTTTTAAATTTGTAAAATGTTTGGTCTTTGGATTTTAGCAAAAACACCCAAACTTTCCTTGAGTAATCATTTATTAGAGAAAGAAAATACTTTGAACCACTCCATAAAGGAATCTTTGTAGGTCCGCACAGGTCAGCATGTATGTAGCTTAGAATTTCAGTGGTTGTGTGAGTCCTCTTCACAAACTTCTGTCTCATAGACTTCCTATAAATACATTTTCACAAAAATTTAGCCTCTTAGTACCTTTTGACTTGATCAACCCCTGTTTTTGTAGCACTTGAATTCCCCTCTCACTTATATGTTAGAGTCTTCTATGCCACAAATCAATCTCACCCTCTTTAAGCTTCTGTGCTATAATTGTTTGAGCCGGTAATGAAACATTTCTCACAAAGTACAGCTCATTAGACTTCACTCTATTAAAGATAGGTCTTTCATCCTTTGAAATCTCCAGGCTTCCATTCTTCCCAATGAGCACACAGCCTTGGTCATCAAATATTCCCATGGAAATCAGATTCCGTCTAAGTTGTGGAATATGTCTTGCTTCTTTGAGGACTATGTCTCTATTGTCTTGGAGTTTAAGCATCACTGAGCCTATTCCAACCACTTTACAGTCGTGATTGTCTCCTATGAATATTGAAGGTAGGAATAGTGATCAACGCATAAATAAAATGATCGCAACTTTGTTGCCGAACGAGCATGAGTTTAGACTGAGAAATAATGTCTTGCTCGTAGTTGGATGTCCGCATGACACACGTGGGGGCAAGCTAAAACGAAGGCTAGGCACTCGGATCAGCGCAAGGTCATAGAAAAAAAAAATATATATATATGTCTAAAATAAAATCATTTGAAAATACCCAGTGAAAAAGTTTTTATGAAATAAATTATGAAATGCTCTGGAATCTGGTAAGGTCTTTTTGAAGGTTAAACTTGCGGTCCCTAAATTTTAGAAATATTTTAAGAAGAGACCTGGATAAAAATTGAGGAGATTTTGGTGCATAGGATTCGAATAAGGCATCCTTGAGAAATCTAGGAAAAAGAAGGCGGTTAACTTTCTAAAGAGAATCTTTAGCTTATGCTTGAGGACAAACATTGTTTAAATTTGGGGGTGTGATAACGGGCGGAAATGCACGTTATTACAGTGCTAAGTTATAAAACAATGCAGGATTGCGATGATAAAAATATACAATATTACGTCCAAAAGCATTAAGTTCACAATATTGCGATCGCATGCATCCATCGCATTAAAACAGTTAACTTTTGTATTTTTGTGCAGAATATGCGTTGACGCAAGGCGGAAAATACGATCCAGAGAAATCAACGGTCAAGCACATTAAGAGATTGCGTTGATGCAAGGCTATGCGATCATTTGCGCTCGCGAATATCTGCTCAAGAAGGTTGTCGCATAGAGCCGGTGCATCATGGTGGGCGCATCTGGGTGAAAAGCGTAATAAATCACGATGGGACAGAAAGCTGATGACTGTCGATTCTGAATTAAGTTGACAAGCCGTTAACGATCTACTGTAGCAAGTACATTCAACTTTTCGGTGACAAATATTCGGCGCATCAGATAGAGAATTAATGTCATCCCATCAATGCAATTATAAGAGAGAAGAAGCCTTTCATCCCGAAGCTCTATAAATACCAAAGGCCACCTTCAGTGAAGGAGTTCGTTCAGTTAGATAATTTTCCCTATAGATAGAAGTAGCCTTGTTCATAGTTTTCTTTTACTTAAAAGGTGGAAGCGAGTGAAAGGAGATTCTACTGAGAGATCGTTCCAGTGAACTTGGAGAGTGCCAGAAGCGTCAAGATCAGAGAGAGGGCCAACTCTTGCGAAAGCAAGAACATCTTTTAAGAATAATAGAGATAACAATGTAAAAGCCTTAGGAAGCAAGGAATTGCTACCAGGCTCTCTATCCTTATCTTCCATTGTCATTTTGTACTCTAAATTGATTTATAGAAATGGAAACTTCACCTTTATATATGTGCACTCTCTGTATTACGAATGAGTAGCTAAATCTGTCGAATGGATTGAGAAGTACTTAGCTAGCATAACTTAGGATCTTCATTCTATGCGGTTATCTAGTATTATGTATGCATCATTCGTCCATTAGAGATACTCATGAGGGTAGTCTAAGGATAGAATCTAAGCTTGGAAAAGTCAGGTTAGAATCTAGGCTCGGAAGAGTCAGATTAGAAACGTATAATCAAGAGATAGGAGCTTAGGAATAAGCGATGTTTGCTATTAACGCATCACATGCATCCTAGAGATAGGTTATGATTGTATACGGTCACCTTGTCCTTGTGTGCATCTTGCATCATCGCATAGGCAAAAAGTAAAGACTTAGAAATAAGCTCTATAGAGACTATCGCATTCATCGCATGCATCCTAAAATTAGGAGCCACCACATTTGCATTGGAAAATGATTTGATGTTGAATGAGTGTAGCATGATCGAATAGTTTGAACGCATTCTCGGGAAACGCTAGCCAAAGACCTTCTCAACCCGTTCCTCCGCATACTCAGTGTATCTGTCACATAATCAATCTTTTCTCAAATCTGTCGCATACTTTTTATACTTCATACAACAAACCAACCAAACCATTAATTTATTTATTACCGCAAGGTGATCTTAAAAATTAACACCGCATATAGTTTTTCTTAGTCCCTGAGTTCGACTCGGGGCTTACCAGAAAACTCGGTAGGATTTATACTTGGGTCCTGCTGAGAAAACTTGTTGCACAATGCATTTTCCACCAACGTAATCCTTTCCATTATTTCATCGCATAAAATAACGCATCAGTCATCAAAGTGAAATAGTTAGTCTTAAACAGTAAACAATGTTATAAAGTAAGAGTGGCTTATTTCTTGGTCTGGATCTTATGCAAACTCATTACATAGGACGCCCCCACTCCTCATGTCATAACATGTACGAATTAGGATCACATCGTATATAGTACTTTACAACTCTTTGTAACAACTACAGAGTAGGCCGCATCCAATAGTGTTACCAGAATAAGATACCCAATCTCATTCATGTACCATAGATCATTTTGACTATTTACTCGAACCCGATCCACTCTTATGTCTCCACATAAAGTTCAAGTACTCATACAATAGTCATGGGTCTTAGTTTATTGGATTTAGACTTTCGTACAATTTATGAGATCAATAATAAGTATATTGATAATAGAAAATATTTATCATTTTACAAACTGCGAGTTTTAGGACATAAAACCCAACAAAGACAAATTTTTTATCAACATCTGCTAGTATTATGTATGTGTTCGATTTCCATGTTGAATAATTAAAAACATTAAACTTGTTGGAAGCGAGTGATTTTGAAGAATTCAACATGCTAAAAATATAAACAAATTCTAATTAATAAATTGCTTTTAAATCTAATTTAACTTTTAGCAAAAGTAATAATGTACCTAAATTTTATTATTTATTTGCAACGATACTTTAGTGAATAAGAATAGATGCTACCGAGGAGCAGTCAAATACTCCTTCACTGAAGCAATCAAATACATCTAGAATAACTCTTATTCCTATAGTTATTTAATTATTGTTTTTGGTCAAGACTTACTAACACTTAGAAACTCTTGTAAGTGTTACCCTCCATTTTCAGATTTTAAAGGTCGGTCCGAACAATGCTACTGAATTGGAAAGCCAAAGTTGGGAATGGACCTAAGAAATCTTATCCATTTATGGAGTTTGAATTATTCCGAATCCCAAGTTACAATCCTCCAAGGGGATAACCACCTTAAAACGACTAGCTTATACCGCATAAAAACGACAAGTAGGTGCAACATAGGAATCTCACGGTACAAACTAATGGAATAGACCGCAGGATGTGTTGACACATCCTGCATCCACTTACTATGAACTACTTCCCCTATCCACCTTGTTATTGACCCATGCAAATACTTTCTTAATGGAGCAATCGAGGTGTAATTGACACGAAGACGAGTATGGATCTCAAACTCTCAGGAACGTGAGAGTTAAAAATAACATATCATATATGTTATTAATCTCCCACTGAATTGTTTTATTTTTCTTGGGTAAATATTTACTCAGGTTTATTCCAGCTAAAAACAACCTAAGTCTATGTGATCTTCCAAATATAACTTTTCTATTTGGTTTTAACCTATGATGCCTAGGTTATAAACCAGTTTTAAAACCTTATACCACTCACGCATGCTCATAAAATCGGGTTAACAATGCTCAATTATTTGGTTATAATCATCAGGTAGGAGGTGTTTCGTAAACCGTTAACTTAAATAGCTCCAACCTTAAAATTATAGACTGGTTGAGTTTGTAACCACAATTTTACAAGACAACAACCTATTTTAACTATTAAAACAAGTTGTTATTTGTTAACTTAGGTGAGCATGCATCTTATCTTTGTTATCGATTTTAAATGCCTAATCCAATTTTATAACAACTTATAAAACTATAGACATGCTTTTGATCCATAACATACATCAAACATTTCAGAATTCAATATAACACCTTATATTAAAAACTTGAAACCCTAAACGTGCATGCTATATATTACAACTCTCTATAACATACTTTCAATGCATGCGACGTGCTTCCTATGGTGGAATTTTAAATCTACATGGCATACTATAAGTACATACAAGATTTATTTAATTATAACATACATTCATAATGCATAAATAATTAACACACACACTGATATGGACTAATTTTGGCATTCCAAGAAAATAAATAGCCTAAATTATTACAATAATAATCAAAACCGACTTTAAAGAGCTTCTTCATGAACCGACCCAAATGTGACCCGAACCGCTCGAATCGGACCTCCAAGGCCTCAAAATGGGTTGAACCAGACCTCCAAGACCCGAACCGGCCGAACTAGTTCACTTGAACCGTCAGTCAGGTCGCGCGCATTCTTTCTGGATTGGGATGAACAGCGTCGCAACGCTTCATCCCAGTGTTGCAATGCCACGAGTTGAACTCTTCAATTCAGGGCAATCTAATGAGCAGCGTTGCGCTGCCTAGCAGTAGCTTCACAGCAGGTTTTCTTCAACTGACCTCTCTTACTTCTTTCTTCAATTACAGCCTAATTACAACTCTATTGACTCTAACAAATTTACAGACTCTTAATCACACATTAAGGCCCATAAACAAAGAGTCAGTTACAATAATTAACACTTAATTGAAGAGAATTTAAATGTCACAACTGAAATTATCCATATCAGCTACCATTTTTAAACAACCTATGAAAATCACCCACCAAGCTAAAATTAACACGAATTGAGTGCTTAAATCATGCTTTAATACCAATTGATGGAGTTAACATGCAATTAGTGGAAGAAATCAGGATCATTAAGCACTCTAATTCATCAATTTTAACATCTAAGTAAGCAAGTCCATAAGAAAAAAAGAGAGTTTCTGAAACATACCTTCGTAGAATTCTTCTATCTTCAAATCGAGCTTGAATTTCCACTCCAATGTGTTGTAAACCACCACTTAATCTTTCCTACTATTCTCTAGGACCTTAGATTGGGTGGTGGAATCCAAAATGAGCTGGGATTTAGGGAATTTTATAGGAGAGGACTGGTTTTTGGTATTTTAGGTGAAGAACACTTCTTCTTCAAACCAACAAAAATCTCAGCGTATTCAAAATTGCATGGGTTTTTTTTTTCCAGCTCAATATTATTGATTTTAATCAATTTCAGCATGCAACTCTTTTGCATCTAAATTTGACACCTCAAATTGAATAAATTGGAAGTAAGAAGGGGGTGGAAGACAAATTGGAAAAAGTGGGGAAACCCCGTTTTCTTCCAATTTTGATTTAAATTGAATATAAAATCAATTTTAATTTGAAATTAAATTTCAAATTCTAAAGTAATTCAATTTAATTTAATTTTTAATCAAAATTAATTTTAAAATCAATTTTAATTTGAAATTAAATTTCAAATTCTAAAGTAATTCAATTTTATTTTATTTTTAACCAAAATTAATTTTAATAATTAATTTTGAATAAAACTAGTTTTATTTAAACTATTTCAATTAATTAAAAAAATGATATCAAGTATCAAATTGTTCAACCACCAATTCCATTATCATGAATTTGTATTAATGTAATTAATATTTAAATTAAATTTAAATATTATCCAATCCTTAAATTTCATTTAATTCGATAATTAAACATGTAATTATATCGTATATAATTACTAATTCCCAGAATTTGAATGTTTCAAATTAAACTCATCACTCTATTCTAAGATTTTAATTTGTTTGTGAGCTAGTAAGGGACCTAAGAACCTACAAATCATGGAATCCAACGATCCGAGATTAATTGGATAAACTCTTTAATCGAATTAATCAACATTCGTTAACTACTGGGTCACTCCACTAAAACCCATTAGTTGTATTCCCCTCACTGTGGATATACTTTTGTCCACTTGATTTAACCATAATTAGTAAGTCGACCCTTCATAGGTTGTTCGTAATAACGACTAGGTCAAAAGTTATTTTACCCCTAACATTACATCTTGTTCCTAAAGTCTTACTGATCCTCTAATGAACAATTGGTTTGTGATTCAATCATCAAACTAAGTCCCTCTCAGGTCAATGAGAGGGTTAGGTCCCTTGTTCAAGACTTGGAATCAATACTTAAAAGAACAACCTCTCTACTATCCTTAAAAGCGGGTAGGAGCGAATTCCTTGTTGTATCCTATGTCCCCAGCTATCTACCCGGTCTTACCCCTGAAATGGGAGGCTTATTGAGCTGGCGCTGTTGAGCCAACCCTCACCTATGCAAATCTAATGATAATCTCGAATAAACATGAGTTCATAATTAGCTCAGGATTAAAGTTTAGTTACCTAGGTCATCGCTTTGAAATAATTAGTCGTAAACAGTAAACAACGTTATAAAGTAAGAGTGACTTGTTTCCTGGTCTGGTCTTATACAAACTCATTGTATAGGACGTCCCCACTTGCATGTCTTCACATGAATAATTTAGGATACGTCGTTTGTACTAAATACAAAGTGGACCGCGTTTGATAGTGTTACCAGAATAAGGTACCTAATCTTATTCGTATACTATAAACCATTTTGGCTATCAACTCAAACTTGATCCACTCTTATGTCTCCACATAAAATCTAAGTACTCATGTAACAGCCATGGATCTTAGTTTATTGGATTTAGGTTTTACAAGTGCAATTTACATATTCAATAATATATTTATTGAATAAACTTCAATAACCTCTTTATTGCAAATAGAATATGTTTAATATTACAAATTGTGAGTTTTTTAGCATACAACCCAATAGCGACAAACATATTCTCATACATTATAACAACCACAAAAAAGTAAAGAGAATAAGGAAAACTATTGCCAAAGCAATCCCTGCTGTTGAAGTCTGTCAATCTCGCCTTGATTCACACCTTAGGATCTCAAATGGCCTCCAAACGAACCTCTCAATCTCTCTCTTTAATTTTAGGCTAAAACACTCTCTAAGGCTCTAGAATTTTGTGGTCTAATTCCTTAATCCGACAAGCCAAAACCTTAAGAAATATATAAAAGAAAACTTTCCAAAATTGGATTTTCCCTTAAAATGCAGCAGAGCATCATGACATTGTTACATTCGCTACACACGATGCTATCTATACTTCACAACTAATGCTTCTAGAAATGACCTCATGTTGCGACGCTGCCCTGTTCTGTGCCGCTTTGGTCTTTCTCTTTTTTTCTTCCCTCATTTTGATGTTTGGCTTAGTTTTGAACTGTTTGGGCATATTTAGGTCTTTTTTGACATTGAATTCGATCTCAAACATAACTTAGGAAATCACTAACAAATGACATCGAATCTAACAAAATCATATAAAAACTACTCTAAATCCAAGGTAAAGAATGCACAATTTAGGTGTGTTTCACTCTTCCCATGAGTCCTCCAAACTCTCATAAGCTCTCCCTATGGTTACTCTAAGCTCTCTCTAGGCTCATCCTATGGTTTCTCTAAGCTCCACTAGACTCATTCCATGGGTTCTTTGAGCTTATTTGTTTAAGCTCTCCCATAGGTCCTCTAAGCTCTCCATATGGGCCCTCTAAACTCCTCTAAGCTCTCCCATGGATCATCTTAGGCTTCTCTAGGCTCTTTTAGGCTCTCTCCAGGTACCCTAAGCTTATTTAGGCTCTTCCATGAGTCCAACTAAGCTCATTTATGCTATCTTAGGCTTTTATAGGCTTTTTAAGCTCTCTCATGCTTTCTTAGGCCCATTTGAGCTCTCATAGGCTCTCCTCCGAGCCCTTCTAGACTATCCCCATGGGTCTCTCTAAGCCCTTCTAGGCTCTCTCTATGGCTCCGTCTGAGCCCCCTCTAGGCTTTTCAAGGCTTCTTTGTGCTTTACTAGAAAAAGGTGTGCACAGTCGATTCGGTCTGATTTTAGGCCAAACCAAAGATCGAACCCACGTCATCGGTTTGCATAAAAAAAGAATCATCGAAAATTGAGTTTCCTCGATTTTGGTTTTTGAACCGAACCAACCTGATTCGGTTCAGGTCGGTTCGATTTGGTTCAAAATATATATTTTTTCTAAGCCCCTTCACCGTTGCCACTAGTGCCTTTTGTCTTCTGTCCAGCTCATTTTTACTCTTTCTAAGTATCAAAAACTATAAATAATCACCAAAATCTTTAATCAAACTTCTAAAAAAAATCTAATATTCAATCAATTTCATTTAAAGTCTCAATCAAAGTTCATCCAAATTTAACGCAATTCATCTAAATTTCAAAGTCCCAATCAAGTTCAAACATAAAAATACAATCCATCCAAAGTTCAATATACAACATAAAATGAAATTAAAGGATACAAATTACAAAGTTTGAAGTCCAAACACAATAAAATTGAATTACAGTGAAAGCAAGCACAAAGTTCCTCTAACTCCATTCCTCAATCACCTAAATTAACTACCGTGGATGTTTCGTCTCTTCCACTAATGATTTCTACACAAAGGAAAAAAACAAATTAGTTTATGAAATATAAATAAAGATATTAAAAAAAGTATACTTAGATTGAAGAAAAATTACTTGACTCAATCTTTTTAATACGATATGTTGTTATCTCAGTTGTCTCATCTCTATGTATAATTGGTGTAGAACACATCCAATTTTGTGTTCAAACAAGAGCTTCAATCGTTTTTTAAGATAACATACTTTGATATAAATCCAAAACTCGACCTTTTATGCTAAAAACCGACTCTAAAGCTACTGTTGATATAGGATTGAAAAATATATCCTTAGCCATTTTTGCTATAATCATGTACTTTCCGGAATTTCCCTTCTACCATGCTAAAATGTCAAATTGACTATCTATGATGGGATATACTGTTACTTTTCCTACACTAGATTTTTCACATGGCTCAATGATATACTTATCGAACTCAAACTTATTCCCCTGGCTATCTTTTTTACTAAGTGTTGAGCAAACTTAATCTAATTGAGAGCAGCTCAAGATTTATCATCATTGTTCTTCTCCATCAGATCCCCCAATATCTGTCTTTTATTCGTTGCTCTATCCTCCTCATCATCAACATTTTTATACTTGCTATACATTCTTCCAATCAGATTTTCAAGCTTCTTCCCAATTTCATTTGCAATCTTTCCATCATATAAATTTGTAATCATAAATAGCACAAATTCCAACTTATAACGAGGGTCTAAAACAACAACATACACAAGAAGGTTTACCTTATCATTGTTCTTCCAATATTTGTCAAATTTTCCTCCATTCTTCTTGCCATTACAGGCAATAAAGGATTATCATACTTTGTATGATATTGAATTTTTTGTTGAATTAAACAAATTTCATGGAAGAATAGGTCTGAGAAAACATATAATGAAGCAGAAATTCACACAATAACATCATGAAATAATTTCAAGAACTTGATTAAAACACGTGCACTATCGCAATCTTCACTTATAATAGAATCATTTCCTTTTTTCTTGTCGTTTTCCAAAAACTCCAAAGCATATTGATAATCCTCCACTTCTAATCTTTCAAATTCTTTTTGAAACTTTTAAACAATGTCTAACATAATATATATGGAATTCCATCTAGTAGGAACATCCAAACAAAGTGAATTCTCACTAGCTATTTTCTCATTTCTCATGCAATTTTGAAAAGTGGCTAGTTTAGATGGTGAAGATCTTACGTATCCAATTGCATGTCAAATTTTACAATTGAATCATTGAGTTCTTTCAGAGCATCCCCAACAATGAGATTGCACAATATCTCACATGCAAATACTCACCATCCAAAATGATCCCATTCCAATTTCTTAGTTTTCTTCTCAAATAATTAAGGGCCACATCATTGAAGCTAGCATTATCTACCATCACACTTCAAACATTATCTATCCTCCAATCCAACAAACATTTCTCATTTTTCCAATGGTTTCGCTTTTATGATTTGGAATCAAGCAAAAATTTAAATTATTTTTTGCAAATTCCAATTATCATCAATAAAGTGTGTTGTGAAAACCATATAACTAAAGTTTTGAATCGAGGTCTGCGTGTCCTTCGTTAAACTAAGCGAGGTTTGCGTGTCCTTTGTTAAACTAACCTTCAAATCTTTCTTCCCCATAAATGCTTTTAGTTTTTTTTTTCCATCCATGTAAAGTTGTAGATAATCTCTTGTAACTGTCCATTGTGATGACATAACAAATTTAGGTTGTAACACAATAGAATACTCGTGAAATCCTTCGGACTCAGCCATCCTAAATGACATCTCTTCAACAATAATAGATTTTGCAAGTGCTAGTCTACATTTCTCTGCACTATAAGTTATGACAACCAAATTAGTACTTCCTTCTCCTTCCTTTTTTGTTTTTTTTTTTTTTAAATATATCATTTTTGTTTAGAATTATTTATTCTCCTGGGGTATTTTTTTACACTTAATACGAATATGTTTTAACATATATTTGTGGTACCATTCTTTTAAGCATCACATTTTTTACTGCTTATTCTGTCAAAACCAAAACCCAAACCAACTCCCCTCCCCCTACTTTTACTACTTTTCAAAGACTAATTTAGCTTTGTGAGATTTGATTTTAGACTTCCTGTGGTTCGACCCGGTCTTGCTACTGATATTACTTGTTAGTTGAAGTTCTTGATCGATAATATGAATATTATTTAATCAACTGAAGGCCTTGACAACCTTCTGTCTAATAGCACGTTGACACCATGCGACAATGAAGCATTGCCTTCCTAGAGGGTAGCTTGATCCTTTTGCCCTCTTTTGATACTAGCTGCTTTGTTTTAACTCGTGTTGCACCCGAATGTTCCGAGAGTCTCATTTGCTCGATTTTCTGCATAAGAATACATTAAAACATTAAAATTCACAAGAACAAGCCTGATTTAGGCCAGTAACTCATTTTGAGAGCTATCAATAAAACTTCAGAATTAGGGGTGCAGACTATAGATCCATTCTATAGATGTTATTCAAGAACATTTGTAAAGAGTTTGTTCCTATACGTATTGTGATGCCACAATATGTCGAAGAAGACGAGTCCGAACCATTAGAGACGCAAATAGTCTCGTATGATAAATCTTCACAGGTATATTTCATTATATTGTTATTTTAGTTCAATACAAAATATTGATATAATGTTACTTATACATATAATTGAATGATGAGAAGGAAGGAAGAGTTCTACCTTATACTCTTCAACCTGACATTGTAATAGAGACACTTGAAGAAGAAATGACAGTGAACAAAGTATATCATGTCTTCAATTATTCCTAATACATCTTTAAGATTTAATATGTCCAGATTCCAAAATGTGCAAGATAATGAACAAATGGAAGTGAATGAAGGTGAAAACATTATAATGGATGAATAAGAGATTATAGAGCCTCATCTATATCGGTGTGCTCATCTGAAAGCCACCACTCTTGATTCCACCAATTTTATAAGTTTTCATGCACATTTTTAGTCATTGATAATCGTTGGGAAGAAAATTAGTTTGAATTAATTTTAGAAATTGTGATTTTGTTATTATTATTATTATTTTTAGTTTCACTTCAATCTTCCCTAATAAGCTCCATTTTGTGAGCCTTTTATTTTAGTTTGAGTTAAAAAGTGAAAAAAAAACAAATCTTCTTAAGAATATTTCCATCTCATCCCAATTTGAAGATTCTTATAAAAAGTATTTTTCTTTTCAAAATCAAATGCATTTAGCCATTTTTGGGTTGGAATATCTAAATTTAGCCGCTCCTCTTGTTGGCCAGAGAAAAAAAAAAAAAAAGAAAGTACTAACACACTCTAATTTTTTAAAAAATGCCTAAAAACTAAAAAAGAAAAATCATGGAATGTGACATACATTCCCTACTTCTATGGAAAATCGAAATGTGATTATGTAGAAATTTTAATTGTTTTTATTGTTTTGTAAAAATGATTGTTGGATAATTTAAACCAAATTATTTTTTAAAAATTTGTAGTGAAGAAGGTCGTTGAGGCATTTCATGATCAAATAAAATTTATAGAACACTTAAATAGTAGGAGACTAGATCAAATCGTAGGAAAACTTAAAGATAGTTTCACATAAGTTAATTTTCGAGTTAAGACGATAATAGGGGGAGGGGGTTATAAAGAGAAAGAAAAGAGTGGGGAGGATAAAAGAAAGAAAATTAAAGATATAGTCCGACCATGAGGAATAATGACATTAATAATCTAGCTTAATAGAATGAGTTTACTTGATTGCCAATCGACCAAAGAACACTTATCATCCAATGCCTGCAACCAATTCGCTCATTCAACCAACTAGTTCGAAAAGCAACTTATTGGACACGTCGAGCAAGAGCCCCAAATAATTATAGAATATTTAAAATTGAAAATTTGATATATAATTTTAATTTTGATATTTTTATTATTATGTGGAAAATAAGAATCAAACATCTCATCTGTTGGTCTATCGTCCAAACTTTATGTCAAGTTATTATCGTTTAGACTTTTAATTTTGAATTTAAGACCTGCAATTTGTTTACTTCAATATTGTCTACCACGTTATTTCTAGAACAATATAATTAAGTTCGATTGAGTCGATATCGTTTAAGGTAAATGATTCAAGTGAGAGAGAATATTGCAAATCAAGTATGAGCGATATTTGAGCCGATATCTTTTATTATTATTCTTAATTTTACATCAAAACTTATTTGTATTAAATAATGTAAGTTTTTGATAATTTTTTAATATGCTTTGATGCATATTATGTATTTCTAAATTATATTTAAACTATATAAAGTTTTAAAAAATAAATAAATAACAAGAAATCGTTATTAAACAAGTTTATGTTTTTCTTTCTTTATTTCAAGAAATAAAAAAACATAAATAATGATATAACGTATTCATGTTTCTAGTTATTTAAAAAAACAAAAACATAAAATAAAAACAATATGTAGGAAACATGAAACAACAAACATAAATGTTACCAAATAGGGCCAAATGTCCAACCATAAAGAAGTAATATACCCATTATCTTTAGTTCATTTTGATCCATATTCTATCAAAATGTGTATTTTGATTCCTGTGCTTTTAAAGAGTGACGATTTTGGTCCTTCAATTTCATTTTTAAGTGACCAAAATAGTATTCTTTTTAAGTTTAAGGACCAAACTATGCAAAAGTTGAGAGTACAAATATCAAAATGAATATTCAAGAGTATAAAGAGTAAAATGAATCAAAATTAAAAATATAAAAACCAAAATGAACACTTTAAAACATAAAGATCAAAGTTATTTTTTTTTATCCTTAGGTTATGGGTTTAGTTTCTATTTAGGCCATAAATTTCAAAATGTTACACATTTAATCCAAGTTTTGAATTTAGTTTCAATTTAGTCCCTAGGTTTCATGTTACAACTTTACCATTTACATTTGAGTTTTGTTTCAAGTTGGTCATTAGATTTCAAGATTTACACTTTTTATATTGATTTTTCACTAAATATTCACTTTCGGTCTTTATTATTAATGTATGTTAATAAATTTAAAATAATTATAATGAATTAAGTTTCACTATTTTTCATCACTTTTAAAATTAAATTTAAAATTTACTTCATAATTATTTAATTTAATTAAGAGGCTTAGGCTTCAATAATTGAAAGTGAGTATTTAATAAAAAGCTGACGTTAAAAATGTAAAATCTTAAAATTCAATGATCAAGTTGAAACAAAACTCAAATTTCAAAGATAAAAATTGTAATATTTTGAAACTTAAGAGATTAAATGGAAATTAAACTCAAAATTTAATAATTAAATATAATATTTTGAAACGTAATTATCAAATAAAAAAAAATAGATATAAAACCTAAGAACTAAAAAGGATATTAGAAAAAAAAAAGTACCTCGAGCGAAATGGTATCTAAACCTTTTTTTTTTTGTTATTTATTTTAGTTTTCTAATTTTTTTTTAGCCATTCTTCCCTATCTATCCCTTTTCTAAACCCTATTTTCCCCATCAGCCACCTCCTCCCTCCCATTACCAGCCACTGCACCTCGCCCCGCCGCTCGCCGTTCCTGCTCGACACCATTTGATCGACTGCCGCCGCACGCTGCACCCTCAGCTGTCGAAATATCAGCCGACCCTCTCGGTGCAGCATCCTGCATCTGGCCGTCGCCGATTGGTTTCTCCATTTAACGCTGGCATCTCTATACTCTTCTCATAATCGTCCGTTCTTTTCCCTCCCTTCCTCAATATATTTTGAGACATTTTGTTTCTTTCTTACGAAAATGATCTTAGGTTACGTTAAATAAATCCTTGCAGTGGAAGATCTACTGCTCATTCAAATCTTGCCGCCGACAGAGCTAGTTAGTTCGTCATGGCGGACGTGATGCTGATGAAGGAGATTGAGGAAACGGCTGGTCGGCTTGGGATAGATCTCTCCCAAGTTGATTTTGACGCTATTCGTCTCCCTCCTGGCGAGGATTTCGGAATCATTAGGTCAAAGCTTTATACTTTCATCGTTTGATTTTGTATCTTAATTTGCATTTTCTGAGCTCTCCTTTGAAACATGATGGGTTTATTCGTTTATTTTCGTTTTTCCATTTCGTGGCTCATATTCCTTCATTTTTCTGCAATTATGTATAGTGATGATGAAGAGGTTCTACAAGAGGAGAGTCTAGAGTTTGATTCTGGGTTTGGAAACATTATAGTTGTTGACAATCTTCCGGTTGTTCCTCCGGAGAAGTTTGAGAAGCTCGAAGGTGTTGTTCGTAAAATTTTTGGACAGATTGGAGTAATTAAGGATGATGGTTTGTGGATGCCTGTTGACCCTACTACACAGAAAACTTTAGGTTACTGCTTTATTGAGTACGGCACCCCACAGGTACTTTCTCATCATCTCACGCACTCTTGTGTTGTTTCTGCTAACTTTTCTCTGAAACTTCATATATTTATCAAATCAAAATGTATTTTAAATAGTATTATGAAGAAATAATGTTCTATAGTATAAATCTTGTTTAAGATAAAATGAAAGTTTCCTATCTTTGCCACTTTTGGTTCTTGTTGGCATTTGATGAAGTTCAATAGAGTGACAGAAACTTGCAATCTCATCTTACTTTTTAGCTTAGCTGGTACTTAACTCTAGTCCCTTTGGGTGGGACTACTTTCAACCTCCACAGTCCATCCATTGTAATGGTGCCTTACACCTCTCGTTTACCATCACTCTATCTTCCATTTAGAGGTGGAATATAAATACTATAGAGGTAGTTTGATGTTCATGAATTAATGACTTGTTTGACTTAACTTGTTATGATTATTTCCTAATCTCTCATTGTTTTTGCATACCAGTAATATATTGGCATAGCATTAGTGGTAAATCATAAATATTCCTTGTTAGAATGGTCTTGAAATGGAAACTTTCTAGCATTCAGAAAGTGTGCACTATATGATAATTTGATATTTTGAATTACCACTAGACATGCGTTTCATTCAAGAGTATGTTTACCTTCATGGAATTCTGTTCCTATACGTTTTGTTACTATAGTTGTTTTTGCACTCGGCTGTGCTTCCAGGCTTTTTGTTGTATGTCCTTTTTTTTTTTTGTGTGTGTGTGTAATCTCATTTGTCTTGGGTGTAATACTGCAGTTCTGATCCATGAATTGAGCATCTCATTTAATTTCAGTCATATTGTAGGAGGCTGAGCTTGCTAAAGAGAAAACTGATGGGTACAAGTTGGATAGAGCACATATTTTCACTGTTAACATGTTTGAGGACTTCGACAGATTTATGAAAGTCCCAGATGAGTGGGCCCCTCCTGAAATTAGCCCATATACTCCTGGGGTAAACTATCTGCAACGTTACTTGATTTTCCTTCTTCACTGCTTCTTGTGGTATGTTTTCTTGAGGAAAGGTGGGGGTTTTATGGATCATGTGAAGGTTATCTGGGAGCTGTGCTTAGCTGAATATTTTCTATGGGGAAAAAGAACCATGGGAGAATATGTGATTTTATGGATCAAATTGTGCTGTCATGGAAGTATGATGCTAATTGCTATTTACTTCTGAACATTTCAGGAGAATCTTCAACAGTGGCTAACTGATGAAAAAGCACGGGATCAGTTTGTTATCCGATCTGGTTCCGATACTGAGGTTTTCTGGAATGATGCTAGACATTTGAAGCCTGAGCCTGTTTACAAGCGTCAAGTGAGTATCCTTTAGCCTGTCTTGAGTATTGAACTTATTTTTATATCTAAAGTTGATACTATCTCCTGGTTAGATTGTTTTGGTTGATGTTGGGATATCAATATAATATTAATACAATTTAGACATCTTTGCTCTTGGGCTGTTAACCCTATTTTAATTCAATAATTTTCTTTTACAGTTCTGGACCGAGAGTTTTGTTCAGTGGTCCTCATTGGGGACTTACCTAGCAACAATTCACCGACAGGGTGCTGCAGTTTGGGGTGGAGCAGGTACCTTTAACCGTCTGATGCGCTTTGCCCATCAACAGGTTTGTTATTGTTTTTCGCTCCAGACCTTCTGACAGTGCTTGCTAACGTCCCAAAGGCCTTAAGCTTTTAATATATAAAATGTAGGTTAAGTTAATTGATTTTTCTCCTGGTGAGAAATATTTGGTGACGTACAGCAGTCATGAGCCCAGCAATCCCCGTGATGCAAATGTGAGCATTTTTTTTTTCCTATCGTAGTTTCTATTTCGATTGAAGGGTGTTCTTAACTTTCTATCATTGCTGATTACATGTTCTTTTAGAGGATTGTGATCAATATTTTTGATGTAAGAACTGGAAAAGTAATGAGAGATTTTAAGGGAAGTCCTGATGATTTTGCCATTGGAGGAACTGGTGGTGTTGCTGGGGTATCTTGGCCTGTTTTTAGGTATTTACGTCTGCTTTGGATATGCCTTTCTATCTAAGTTCCTTTCCGGCTTGTCATATTGGTCAGAATGTTTTTTTTTCTTGCTGATGGTATATATGTAATTGTTGTTTATGCAGGTGGGGTGGTGGAAAAGATGATAAATACTTTGCCAGGATTGGGAAGAATGTGATTTCAGTCTATGAAACAGAGACTTTCTCCCTTATTGACAAAAAGTCTTTGAAGGTTGAAAATGTAATGGATTTCTGCTG
This sequence comes from Benincasa hispida, assembly GCF_027475165.1. Taxonomy (NCBI): domain Eukaryota; kingdom Viridiplantae; phylum Streptophyta; class Magnoliopsida; order Cucurbitales; family Cucurbitaceae; genus Benincasa; species Benincasa hispida. The sequence goes on from NC_143486.1 coordinate 45,523,487, forward strand.
GTCCCCTACAGATCCCATTATTGCACTGTTTGTTCCTGAGCTAGGTGGTGGGAACCAACCGGCTAGGGTGAGTACTCCCTTGCGGCTTATGTCACTATTCTTTTGATCTTTGAATTAAAAAATTTTCAATCGTCTTCTTTTGTTTCCTAGGTGAGTCTTGTCCAAATCCCCAGCAAGGAGGAGTTGAGGCAGAAAAATCTTTTCAGCGTTAGCGATTGTAAAATGTACTGGCAAAGCAATGGGGATTATCTTGCTGTCAAGGTTGATAGATATACAAAGACGAAGAAAAGCACATACACAGGGTTTGAGCTTTTCCGCATAAAAGAGCGGGATATTCCCATTGAAGTGCTGGAGCTTGAGAATAAGAATGACAAGATCATTGCCTTTGCCTGGGAGCCAAAGGGGCACAGGTTTGCAGTTATTCATGGTGACAACCCAAGGCCAGATATTAGCTTTTACTCTATGCGAAGCAGCACTCACAACAGTGGCCGAGTGTCAAAACTTACAACTCTCAAAGGCAAGCAGGCCAATGCTCTTTTCTGGTCACCTGCTGGACGATTCATTATTCTTGCTGGTTTGAAAGGTTTCAACGGACAGTTGGAATTCTACAATGTTGATGAGCTGGAGACGATGGCGACCGCAGAGCATTTCATGGCTACTGATATTGAATGGGATCCTACCGGAAGGTAATTTTGAGGGCATCCTTATTTCCATGTTGTTATGAGATTGGATCCGAATGTTTTGCCTTGGCAGCTGAGATGGTCTTGTTGTTTGCATCTGTACAGGTATGTTGCAACTGCTGTAACTTCAGTCCATGAGATGGAAAATGGTTTCAACATATGGTCCTTCAATGGAAAACTACTCTATCGAATCTTGAAGGATCATTTCTTTCAGGTAACTTATCCATTATATTCTGCAAATCTTATGTTTTTATTATTAAAAATGACTGAGAATCTGATATTAAGTTAGAAGACACCGTCTATGTAACTCAGTTGGAAGACTTACTAATTATTTGGGTCTATGTAACTCAGTTGGAAGACTTACTAATTATTTGGGTTGTATATTGTAATCTTGCTGTACGGAAGGTTTATAGGGCCCGTTTGGATTGACTTGAGAAAAAAGTGTTTTTCAAAAACTCATTTTTATTTAAACACTTTTGATCAAAATGATTGAAAATACACTTCGAAAGCTATTTTGAATAATTGCTAAACATACCAATTTTTTCTTCCAAAATGATTTATTTTTTAAATTAAACATTTAAAAATGCAGTCCAAATACATCCATAGTATACTTTATTGGTCGTTCACGAACGTGTATGTTTGCAAAAATTAGATCAATTTAGTTTATTGATCATGACAAAGTCTTTGGAATTATCATTAAATGCCCTGGTTTTCAAATGGCTTGTGACAGTTTGCATGGCGGCCAAGGCCACCATCCTTCTTGGGTCCAGAAAAAGAGGAAGAGATAGCAAAGAATTTGAAGAAGTACAGCAAGAAGTACGAGGCTGAAGATCAGGATGTATCTATGCTACTTAGCGAGCAGGAGCGTGAGAAACGGAGAATGTTGAAGGATGAGTGGGACAAGTGGGTGAATGAATGGAAGAGATTGCACGAAGAAGAGAAGTTGTTGCGGCAGAAGCTGCGGGATGGCGAAGCCAGCGACGAAGAAGAGGAATACGAAGCCAAAGAGGTTGAAGTCGAAGAGATTTTGGATGTGTCGGAGGAAGTTTTGTCCTTTGATTTTGGGCAGTAATGAGGTTCTTAACATAAATAACCTTATTTGCATGCACGAAATTAGGTAGCTCTGACAATGCTTTCCCCTCCTGCCATAAACCTCACCAATTACTCAATACTTTTGCCCCTTCCCCTTCTCTCAAAATGCAGCTTGGGAAATTTTCCTTCCCCCTTAAAATTTAAATTTTTTTGTATTTGTATGCCTTTATTTGATTGTTATTGCTATTATCTCAATCAAATAACTTCTTCACATCAGTTTTGTAATGTATTTTTCCCATTTCGCCCCAAACCTTCTTGCTCAACTGTCCTGACCCTGTCCTTATGAACATGAGTGTGGTAAGGCTACAAATTATTAACCCTTGGAAAGGATTTGGGGGATGTCTCTTTGCTTGAGTACATGTGAGGTTAGAGCATTGAGATTTGTATGGTTCTTGGATATGAGTTGAGTTGAGTTTGGTTGGTGATTTAAAAAATAAGAATCTAAAATATAATAATTTATCAAAAAAAAAAAAAAAGAGAGTTATATTTTATTTCTACCATTTTTGTGTGTTTCAACTTTTCCCCCCCTTGTTTGCATGTTTGCAAGTAGTCACCCGATAAAGATTCCAAATTTTGTTTTTCTTTAGAGGAGTGGAATGGCATACAAAGAATCACTAAAAGCACACCATTTGAAAGTGGTAGTTCTTGAAAAAAAAAACATTTTTTTTTTTTGGTCATTTTAAGCTTCTCGTCTACGTCAACAACTTGAAAGGAAAATCTAATCTAGTAGAATCTCGTATACGCCTCCAACCATGTAGAATCAAATATCACTCCTTTAAACTCTTAGAATTTAAATTTATCATTTATCTAGTATATTTCTCACAACCAAATTCTTTATTAAGAATTAAATATTTTAATTGTACACTCTAGACCCAACTTAAAACTAAAAAAGTTGGAGGCACAGGCAAAAAAAATTAGGTCAGTTTTTATTTTCACCTACCGTTGGGAATTGGATTCAAATTATCATTAATGAAAAGAATCAAATTCTCAACTTCATTGGACACCTAAAAAGGTATTACATTTCCAAACTTTGTTTCCTATACAAAAAAATATTCCTTTCATCATAGAAATAATATGACATTTGGACCTAACTTTTTACTTGTTTTTCTTTTTCCATATGATTCCTCCACCCTCATATCTATCACCCATTTTTTCTTTTCAAATTCAACCCTTTAACTACCTTTTAAAAACAATTAAATTATCGGAATTTTTTTTTTAAAGATATTTATCGATATAACTTTTCATAATATAAATAACTAAAAATGGAGAGAAGGAGCAAATTTATCCCTAAGTTACCATGTAACACACAACTTTTACCATGGATTTAATTTTCACCAATTTTCTCAATGATAAAAAACATCTACTAAAATTTTCATTAATTATAATCACCTAGACCCGTTTGGTAACCAAGTTTTATTTTTGACAATTACTATTTCATCTAAACAACTTTTTGAAAGCCACTTGATTGAAATGTGTCATAGGCTTAATTTTAAAAAACAAAAACAAAAAACAAAATGATTACAAAACTTTTGATTCCTTCAAAATCAATTCTAATAATATGAAAAATGCAATTATAGGTGTGATTGAGAGTGATTTTCACCATCCAACCCAGATAATCTTAGGCCATTGTTAGGTCTAATTTCTTAAATTGTTAGAATTACTTTTTATCATTTTTCAAAATTACTTTTAATCATGGTATAATGATAATCATTCAGGGGTGTTCAGTAACTTGAGTTTTAGAGGTTTAAAGATCCATTTAACTGTATGATATGAAATAATTATTAGAATTTGTACAATTAAATTGCAATTTTGAAGTTGATGACACTGAGTTGTTGATACTTTGAACATTCAAAAACATAAACTCCATTATCCAAACAAATTTGAATAAAAAAGGAAAGAAAGAAAGAAAGAAATCATATTATTAATGTACTTCAAACTTTGAAGATTATAGAAGCAGAAGAGAAACAGAACAGGAAAATCTACAGAAAAAAAACAGAGACTTTATTGAAGAAGATGAAGATGAATCTAATTAGGAGGGAAGAAGATGGCATCGGAAGCCCTCTTGGAAGAGAAGTTCTTCACCAAATCAGCATCGACGTTGAAGGCTGCCTGAATAACTTCCGGCGACAGAGATTTCCAGACGCCGATGCTGCCAGCCAAGTGAGTGAAAACAGGGTTGGGAGTGCTGATAATGGAGAACCACTCCATTCCTTCCGGATCTCCAATCTTCGATACCACGAAGAACCTCGGTACAATGAACAGATTTCCAGCTTTCACTCTTGTTTCAAGAACCTTCTTCCCATCCACTCCTACAACCTCCGCTCTTCCGCTTCCTTTCACGATGTATGTCACCTGGAATGCCGAATCACATGAGAATCCAGGCGAGCACATTGCACTTCCATCCAATCGAACCAGATCTGCTCCCAATCCAACCTCCCCTACCAGCGGCAGATTCTTCGTGTTCAGAACCACAACTCGTCCTCCGTTCTTCACATCCACATCCAGCGGCGCCTCCTCGCAATTCAATGCCATTCCGTTTCGGTGCTCTTGCTTCGGCTCTGGCATCTTCGTTCCTTCCTTCAACTTCACGATTCCGGTTCCGGTTTGGTTTTTCACCAAAGTTTTCACCGATGCCTCATCCATATCCCAGGCTCGCCCGACGAACTCCGTGGAGAAGCCGGTGAAGATTCCATTGGCACCGGTAAGGAAGAAGTCGGTAAACTCACCTGATTTGTGAGCCTTCGATGTGTCACCTAAGAACAAAACCACCAAATCGATGGCTTCTTTGTTGAACCACCACGTCACGACGCCAAACGGAAGAGCGATCGCATCACCTTTCTTGATTGCGATCACCTTCTCCTCCTTTTCCGGCAGAATAATTCCAGCTACTCCATTACCTAAAACATTTTCCACATGAAAATTCAATAAACACTAAAAATAGATCTAAATGAATTTGAATTTCACATAAAACTAAATCTAGTTGAAGATCATCACAAGATTGATAAAAATACCTTGAAGAACATAAGCGACCTTGGCGGAATCAGAGTAGCGAGGGAGAGCGAAGCCATTCTTCTCGAGGGCAAGCTTGGAAGCACCAATGTTTCCTTCACGGAGCATGGGAAGCTCCTTGGGAGACCAAGCATAGTAGGAACCTCCATCACCGCCATAGATCTTCTTCGGCAATTGAGGAGTCAAATCAACATCCATAGCAACAAAAAGGAATTAGAGAATTGATGTGATGATGAAGAAGAAGATTGGGAAGTGATTTGTGAAATCTAAACTCTGAGACTCAACAACTTATAGAGAAATTACAAAACAGAAAGAAGAAGGGAATTTGGATAAACGCCGATTTCCAATAGGATTAGGAAATTTGTTACGATTCTTTTGTTTGTTTTTGACTTATTACTTCTCCTACTAATTTTAGGAAAATTATTCACAGTTTTTAATCTTATTTTTTTTTATTTATTGAGATTTAGAACTACTTGAGCACTTTAAAAAAACTTATAAATAAAGATTCAATGTATATCCATAATTAGTTAATTCATCAAGTAATAAATTCATTTTTTAGATTTCTAAAATCAGATTATGATATTAAATTAGAGGAAAAGAAACAATAACATAATTTCTAAGTCACGGTTAAGAATTTTAAATTAAAATACTTTACCATGTTTAAAATATTATAAATAATACTAGTTTGTTATCAAATGCAATGTTTCGTAAAGTTTATAATAACTCAATTGCAAAAGTTTTAAATAACAACTTATGTATGAGAGAGGTTAAATTGAACCCATTGAAGATAGTGACTTCAAGATTCATTCTGTTAGTTGGAAGCACATGACTGCTCCTAAAGTTCAAGGTGGAATATTTGGTCTTCTTGATTTTCTAGTTTGTCTCTCCTGGATCATCTGTCAATTGCTCAATCAATTAAAAAGATTAGTAGCCTTTCGATTATTTCATTTCAGATTCATTGGAATCAACATGAATTATGAAGCAAAGAAATAGATTTGGTCCACTATGTATATTAGATTAATATTGATGGTTTCTACACGGATTATGCCTCTTTATTTTTGTAGGGCTATTGTGACTCTCAACTCTCAAGATCTACGGATTTTCTCACTTACCTCGTCCTCTATTTGGCATCGCCGCAATTCACTGGTGTTTCTTTGATGGTGATTCTTCATTCTCTCAGGATCTTGTTGCTTTTGGGCGTTTTCTATGGTTGAGTCATTTGATAGCTAGGCTAGATCCTTGACTATAGGGCAGGTTTCTGAGGACCATCCTTCAATTGAGGAAGCTACTTGGACGACCCCACCTTCAGGGTCTTTTAAGGTGAATTCTGATAGAAGTAGTGAGGTGGGTTTTGGAGCTGTTATTCGTGATTTTGATGGTGAGACTCTAATTATCATGAAAAAGTTTCATCCTTTCAGTGGTTCTGTAGAGTTTGTCAAAGCTTTGGTTCTCCATGAGGCTATCTCCAAGGTATCTAAAGCTCTATAGGCCGAGATAGATTTGCTGATTTTATGGGAGCCTTCTGACGACCTCTACTCGATATACAAATGAGATTCAATTTTTCGTGGATTCTTTGTGTAGATTTACACATTGAGGTATCATTGAGGGATTCTCCTTTGTTAAGCGTCATTGTAATGTTGTGGCTCATGAGCTTGTCTCTCATGTCCGACGATGTCGTTCCTCGTTAATTTGGCTTGAAGATAATCCTTCATGGGTGGATTCATCCACATCTCTTTGCAAGCCTCTGTTGCTGCAATATAATCTGATTCAGTTGTAGACAGTGCAACACACTTTTGCAACGTTGATTGCCAAGATGCTGCACCACCTACAAATGTCATCAAGCAACCAGAAGTAGACTTTTTGTTGTCTAGATCTCCTGCCATATCTGAATTAGTGTATTCAGCGAGTACTGGCTTTCCACCTCCAATTGTGAGCTTCAAACTAGAAGTGCCTCCCAAATATCTCATGACGCACTTGACTCCTACCAATGCTATTTTCTGGATTGAACAGAAAATGGCTAACAACACCAATAACGTGAGCAATATCAAGTCTAGTACATACCATGGCATACATCAAGCTTCCAACTACTAAAGCATAAGGGATCTTGCTCATATCTTCCTTCTCTTTATCTGTAGAAGGACTCTGTTTACTACTTAGTTTGAAGTGACTAGATAAAGGAGAACTGACCAGTTTCACTTTACTCATGTTGAAATGCTCAAACACTTTCTTGTTGGGTTTTTTGCCATAAAAATCGTAAATAGTAAATGTTATTATTTGATCGTCATCAATAAAGAGTTATAGGTGTTAATTCATAATTTTTATTGTTTGTGTTGTTTATTTGTTTTTTCTTAATAACCCTAAATCAAATAAACTAACATTCAAGGTTGCCTTATGAGTCTTGAACTGTATGTAGAGACATACAGGGTTCAATGTTCAAGATATAGCTTAAAGGGTCTATAATATAGAGATAAGGTTGGGTACCTTATTCTGGTAACACTATGGATACAATCCACTTTGTATTTGATACAAATGTAATGATCCAACACATTCTGTAGTTGATATGCGAGTAGGGGTATCCTATGCAATGAGTTTACATAGGACTGGGCCGCAAAATAGTAACCACTAGATGTAATGCCGTTAACTAGTTAGGTTCGTATTTCAATAGGATGATCTAGACAACTTAGTCTTAATCCTAAGTATATTATGAACTCCTGTTCATGAGGAATTGTACTTTGATTTGTATGGGTAAGGGTGACTAGTTCGTCGACCCAATATGCTTACTATTTTATGGACAAGACCGAATAGGGAGTTGGGAACATAATAATACAAGATGAAATTCAATCCTTCCTGCCTTAGGGGTAAGTAGATGAGTGTTCCCTTAAGGAACAAAGGACACTACCCTCTCATTGACCCAAGAGTAGTTTCTGTATTGGTTGGACCATAAATAGATTGTTCATTAGAGAAACATTGGTACTTAAGGAATCAAAGGTAACCCAAGAGTAAAATAGTAATTTGATCCAGTTGAAGTTACAGACACTCACGAAGGACTAACTTGCTGTTATTATTCTATATCCATAGATAGAAATATATATGTAGTGAGAAGAGTGTTGTTGTGGGTCTTTAGTGAAGTGTACTCATAGTTAACGAATATTGATTAACTTGGTTAATGAGTTTAACCAATTAATCTTATATCGTTGGAGCTTCTGATCTACAGGTTCACTAGGTCCCCTTGTTAGTTCAGTAAATGATATTTAAGAGAGATGATTTGAATTGTTCAAATAAATTTAAGGAAACTATATATTAATGTGATTAATATATAATTGATTATGGATATGATTTATAATTAAAATTAAATTGGAAAGTAATATTTGAATAAGATTCAAATAATTAATTCAAGTGAATTAGATTCACAAAAAATTAATTAATAGAGAGGTATTGCACATATATATACGATGTTTATAATAATTAAATATATATACATTAAATTAGATTAATGTATAAATAGTTATTTATAATGTGAAAATTAAATTAAAATAGTGTTATTTAATTGGACTAATTAATTAAATAAGTGTTATTTAATTAATTAATTGTGGAAAAGGGAAATAGGAAAAGGATTTGGAAAAGGGCTTGACCCTTCTCTATATAAAAACCTCCCTATGACCACTTTGGGGGACACTGTTATAGAGACTGATAATATACAACACACATGTGTTATTGTGCAAAATTTTTCCTAAGCCACAAAGAGAATCCTCTCTACTTTCCAAAACCTTTTCTTCTCTCCCTCTCCCAATAGTTGGATACCACCTATTCCTCAATTGGAATCCTAGAGAATAACGAGGTTACTCTCGTGGTAGTATTCGAGATTGTTCAAGAAATCGTTCATGATCAAGATCGTTGGAGGAGCCGTTCGTTAGAACTTAAAGAGGATTGTTCATGAAGCATGAGAATCTACAAATGTAAGAATGGTTCTAATCTTTTTCCTTAAAGTATGCTATATTATATGTTTATATTCTGCTTTAGTATACTGAATTTGTTTATGTAAAAATCAAATTGTGGGATGCAAGACGCTCACAAAACACTTCCGCTGCAGGATTCGATCCCTTCACTTCTCTATGTACTGCTCATGTGACATATATAAATTCTTGGTGTCTCAAACTATTCTAATTCCAAGAATTTTCTTTGCTGGCCCCAAATCCTTCATGGCAAAGGATTTGCTCAATTATTTCTTTAACTTGTCAATTCTCAAAACATACTTGCCAACAATCAAAATGTCATCAACATAAAGCAATAATACAATAAAATCATCATCAAAAAATTTCTAGACAAAAATACAATGATCAAAAGTATCCTTTTAGTAGCCTTGCTCCCCCATAATTGGCTCAAACTTCTTGTACCATTGCCTCAGTGCCTGTTTCAACCCATAAAGACTTTTCACCCAATTTACACACTAGATGCTCTTTGTCTTTCTGCTCAAACCCTCTGGTTGTTCCATGTAGATTTCTTTATCTAAGTCCCTATGAAGAAATGCAGTCTTAACATCCATCTGCTCAACCTCTAAGTCAAGACTAGTTGCCAAACCCAGAACTACACGTATAGAAGACATCTTGACAACTTGAGCAAAAATTTCATCAAAGTCGATACCTTTCTTCTAATTGAACTCTTTGACAACCAATCTCTCTTCGTAACGCAGATTTGAGGTATGTTCTTCCTGTTTCACTCTATAAACCCACTTATTTTTTAGTGTAGTTTTTCCTTTAGGCGATTTCACAAGCTCAAAAGTGTAGTTTTCATGTAAAGACTTCATCTCATTTTTCATGGCATCAATCCACTCTCTTTTATGCTCATCTTCTATGGACACTTCCTAACTCTCAGGCTCTCCCCCATCAGTTAATAATAAATATTCATTAGCTGAATATCTTGTTGACGGATGTCGATTTCTAACAGATCTCTTGAGTGAAACATCTATAGGAGCTTCTATTTCTGACAACTGTTCCTGAACGTTGTTATCTGACTCAACCTATTCAGAATCCTCGTTTGTATCAACAAATTGATCATTTTGAACCTCATTTTCTATATGTATAGAAGGTTGTGTTAAAAAAAAAACTAAACTCAAATCAATCAGATCATCATTGTGCTCAGACTCTGTTTTATCTGTTTTTTTAATGTTTAGTATCGTTTGGTCTTAAACAAACACAACATCTCGACTTCTTATGAGCTTCTTCTGTACTAGATCATATAATTTATAACCGAACTCATCTTGGCCATAGCCAAGAAAACACATGGTCTAGTCTTTGCATTAAGTTTCGATCTCTCATCTTTAGGAATATGAACAAAAGCAAGCATCTCATTCTCTTAACAGATGTTCATTCTGTTCATTCTCTTAGCTATCCCATTTAAGTGAGGAGTCTCAGGAGGTGTCTTTTGATGTTAAATACCATGATTTCTGCAATACTCATCAAAAGGTCCACAATACTGACCTCCATTATTAGTCCTAATATGTTTCAACTCTCTATCAGTTTCTCTCTCAACGAGGACATGAAAATATTTAAACATTTGAAACATATCTTTAGTCTTTAAGGTATAGACCCGCATTTTCCTTGAATGATCATCAATAAACATCACAAAATATGACGCACCTCCAAGTGTTTTTATTTTTATAGGACCACAAACATCAGAATGTACTAAATCTAGTACATTTGATTTCCTTGAATGCTGAGATGACTTAAAAGTAACTCTAGCCTACTTTCCTGCCAAACTAAGAGGATACCTTTTTAAGGGTGCACTCTTTATATTAGGAAGATGATTTTTCTTGGCTAATATCTTCAAACCCATTTCATTCAAGTGATTGAGTCTTTTATGCCAAAGCTTAACACTCGCTTCATCATTCATTGTATTTATATCAAAATCAGTGATTTTAGCCTTCATATAATACAATGAGGGATATTTCTCTTCTTTAGCTACCACTATAGAGTCTTTAGTAAGCTTCCATTCACCATCATAAAAGGTATTACAGTAACCTTCATCATTAAGCTTACCTGTAGAAATCAAATTCATGCAAATATTAGGGATGTGCTTCACATTCTTCAAAATTAGCTTAGAACCATTCTCGTTCTCTAAGTGTACATCTCTGATGCCAACTGATTTTGTTAATCCATCATTACCCATCCTAACACCGTCGAAATCATCAGGTGTATAGGATGCAAAGAAATCCCTCTTTGATGTAGCATGAACTAAGGCACCACTGTCAATCACCCAATTACTTTGTTATGTAGCAAGATTTATAACATCATCGTCAAATACGATGTAAAAATCTTTGGTGGCTACAGTAATTGTGTTTGCATCGCCATCATCATCATTCTTCTTTTCCTTGCCTTTATCAGTTTTATTGTCCCTTTTAAATTTCCGACAATGCTTTTTTATATGCTCTTTCACATGACAAAAATGACACTCAACATTTGCAAATTGGTCACTCTTACTTTGGTTTCCATCTTTATCCATCGGACTTTTGCTCTTACTCTTCCCCCTTCTTTTAATAACAAGAACATCTTATTGTGAAGAAGAGCCCTATGACTTTCTTATCATCTCCTCGTTCAATACACTATTTTTTACTAAATCCATACTTAGTACACCATTTGGGGTTGAGTTTGATAAGGAAGTTCTAAATATTTCCCGCGAGTTGGAAAATGTATCAAAGATCCATAACCCATGTATCTCATCCTCAAACTTATTATTCATCCTAGATAACTGATTAATGATACCTTGGCATGTATTCAAGTGACCTAACATAGGTGTTCCATCTTGATACATCATTTATTTGATCAGAAACATTTTATTATTACTAGTTTTACAGGCACATAGCAACTCAAGCTTGTTCCACACAGTCCGTGCATGAGTTTCTTCATCAATATGGTTTAGAAAATTATCTTCTACCTATAGTCTCATAATCACACATGACATAATTGAAAGTGTTGATGCCCTAAATCTCTTAGGGTCCTATAGTTTGTAATTGTATTGTACAAACATTTTATTTATGTAATAAAATATATGATGTTTTATTTCAAAATTAGTTGCATTAACCACAAACCAATAAACTAACATCTGAGGTTATCTTGTAACTTAAACATGTATGTAGGGACATACAGGTGGATCATTGATAACCTAAATGGTCTATAGCAGATGGATAAGGATGGATATCTTATCCTGGTAACACTACGAGTATGACCCGCTTTGTAGACGTTACAATTGTTGTCAAATACTAAAAATGATTTGATCCTGATCATTTATGTGAGACATGTAAGCAAAAATATTATATGCAAAGGAGTTTGTATAAGATCAGACCACGAAATGTTTAGTCTCATTATATAACGCCATTCATAATGGATACTTACATTTCACCAGGATGACCATAGGTAACATGACCTGATCTTGAGTGAGTTGTGAACTTCTGCCTTTGAACGTGGTCTTTTGATTTGTATGGGTGAGAGTGACTAGATTGCCGACTCAACAAGCCTACCATTTTGAGGATTCGTCTGATTAGGGAGCTGAGAACATAGCTACACAAGAAAGAATTCACTCCTTCTCCTATGTCGGGGCAAGTAGATAAATTGTTCCATTAAGGGCTAATTCTAGGGCTTGAACAATGTACCCAGGGTTTGGTCATAGTTAGACTATGATTTATTGTTCATTAGAGGGATCAGTGGTACTTAAGGAATTAGATGTAACTATAGGGACAAAACGGTAATTTTAGCCCAGCTGTACTTACGAGCAACTTGTGAAGAGTCATTGTACCGTTGATTGGATATATCCAATGGACACAGAAATATATATACAGTGCAGTTGTCGGTCTTTAGTGGAGTGTCCGATAGTTAACGGATGGTGAATAATTTAATTAATTATTCACATACTGTTGAAGCTTCAAGCTACAGATCCATGAGGTCCCCTCGGTAGTTCAACAAGATTTTATGAGAATCAATTTTTGGATTAATTTGGACTTTCAAATTAATTGAGGGAATTAATTATATATGATATAATAACTATAATATATTTGATACATTATAATATTTAGTATTTATTTGGGAGAAATTAAATATTTGAATATGATTCAAATATTAATTATGTGAATTGGATTCATATAATTAAATTTAATATAAATGAGATTTATATTAAATATTTTTATTGAGAGAATTATACTATAGGTTATGTTGTATTGGATACAATATTGAACTATAGGTTATATGTTATATTTGATATAACATAGAATTTAATATATATATATATATATATATATATGATAACTAATATATATTCTATGATAAAGTAGTTATCATATATATATATACACATATACATTAAGATTTATTATTAAAATTAATTTTATATTTAAAAAAAATTTAGGGAGGGAGTTGTAACTCACTCCCCCTTATTCTCTCCACAATGTGTAGGAGTGGGATGTACGTTTTAGTCTTCTTCTTCCTAAATAAATATATATATATATATTAATCTTGATATTTTGTTGATCACAATTTAAAAGTAAAGTGATAAATATTTTAGAAGATTCATCCAAATATTGTTTAATATAACAAGTAAATAAGTACAAACAAATTTAATAAAAATTAAAAAGGAGCGAAAGAAAATACTTCATTTTTATTGAAATGTAAAATCGTAGATCTAGTAAACTACTATTGTTTATTAATAGATCATTGATTTAGTCCAACTAAACTTTTGAAGACATAAATAAATCCAACTTTTATTTTGTATTTGTGATAAAGTCTCATCATGTAGGTGAGAAACTAAAACAAAACAAATAAAATGAATAAGAATCTATTGTAAACTTAGCTCAAAAATACTGAAAAAGCCTTGTTTCAAGGCTTACAACATTAAAAACAAACTACTTGAAATGACCAATATGAACAAAACTTAACTCAAATGAAACATTCAATTTAATTAAACCAAGAACAACTCAGATTCATAACAACAACAACACTACAACACTAAATTTTCAATCTAATTATAAAAAATAAATCAACAAGAGTAAGCATAAATGGGAGCAACTACTAAAAAGAGTACAACTAATTAAATCTCCACATTTCTCATGTTTTTTTTTTATCAAAATCACTAAGGTTGCAATGATAACTTATCCATACGTACAAAACCTGGTCGAGTCAATACACAACATATACTAGTAGCTAGTGAGTAGCTCACACTTAAAAAGCCGCCAAACAACATACAAAGTACACCACATCTTCATGTTTATTGTACATAATCTACACATGCTCAATATGCATGGTAAATATCAAACATAATTCAAGGATAATACCCAAATCATGCATAATGCTCATGTCATACATACCCATCCTATGACTCTAAATAATTTTGGTCTTTGTTGACGGTCAAAATGTTAGGATTTATGTCCTAAACCCTCATAGTTAATTAGTTATTCGACATGATAGTTGACTATTTTAAATATGTAATAATGAATTAGCCATTATAGTAAAAGTCCAAGATTATTTCATGAGACTTGAATAGTATGCAGTTGACATCCAGGTAGAAAATGTTTAAGTAATAATTTAAAGGGCCTATTTGGATTGCAGACATTGTTTCATGGGTATAGATATTAAATATCTGAGATTTGAATGTTTGGGTTTTAAATGTCTAGGATAATTAATGTTTGTATTTGGATATGCAGGATAAGTAATGTCTAGAAATTAAATACGTGTGTTCAATTTACCAATTTTGTGTTAGTTTCTAAAAACATGCAATGGAAGAAAACTGGATCATTAAGCATTCTAATTCATCAATTTTAGCTTTGAATTAAGCATGTTCATGAGATGTTAAGAGGGTTTCACACATACCTTTTGAAGATCTACTTCAAAATCAAAATTCAACTGCAATCTTTTCCAATTCAGGCCATGGACCACCACTAGAGCTTCCCTACTATCCTCTAGGAGTCTTAGATTGAATTTTGGGAATTGAGAAGAGAGGGAGACTGTTTTTCTGGTTTTCACTTGTTGAAAAACACCTTTTTCAACCTTTTGATTTCAGTAAAAAAAAAAATCAGAAGTTGTATGAATGTTTTCAGCTCAATCCCTTTCTCTTCTAACCAACCACAACATGCATTCTCATTACATCAAAATTGGCCAGCTCCAGCTTGAGAATTTTGAGTGGAATGTAGTGAGGTATGAGTAAGGTGCTTGAAAAACTAAGTGGAAAAATCCAATGGTTTTTACAAATTTCCAATTTCCTTTTATTTTGAATTTATTTTTCAAAATCAAAATACTTTTCGATTTTAGTTCTTTTAATTAAAACTGAAATTTTATTAATTTTACAAAGATTATTTCAATAATTAATTTTCTAATAAAATTTATAATTTATAATTAATAATTAATTAAACAATTTAATTCATTCTATTAATTTAATATCAAATATTAAATTAATTTGTTGCAAATTCCATCATCATGATTCCCCATTCATGAAAGTAATATTTAAATATTAATCGATTCTTCAATTTTGTTTAATTTTAAAATTAAACGTGTAATTATATCACATATAATTACTAATTCCCTTAATTCTAATTTAAAAGTTTCAATTAAACTTATCACGTTGTTTTAAGGCTTATTCCATTTGTGAGCTAGTAGGGAAACCTAATGGACTTATAGATCATAGGCTTCAACGATCCGAGATTAATTGACTAAACTCTTTACATCAAATTAACCCTCATTCGTTAACAACTGGGTCACTCCACTAAAGTCCAATAGTTGCGCTCCTCTCATTGTAAATATATTGTGTCCACTCGATATAACCATGATTAGTAAGTTAACCCTTCACAGGTTGATCGTAATAACGGTTGGGTCAAATAGTTGTTTTACCCTCGAGATTACCTCTTGTTCCTTAAGCCGCCCTGATCCTCCAATGAACAATTGATTTATGATCCAATCATCAAATCGAGTCCCTCTTGGACCATCGAGAGGGTAGGTTCCATTGTTCAAGATCGAGAGTCAGCACTTAAGGGAACAACCTTTCTACTATTCTTGAAAGCGAGTAGGAGTGAATTCTTTCTTGCACCCTATTTCCCCAGCTATCTGCCTAGTCTTACCCCTGAAATGGGAGGTTTATTAAGCCGGTGCTGTTGAGCCAACCCTCACCTATGCAAATCTAAGGATAATCCTAAATAAACAGGAGTTCATAGTTAGCTCAGGATAAAGGTTAAGTTACCTAGGTCATCACTTTAAATAGTTAGTCTTAAACAGTAAACAACGTTATAAAGTAAGAGTGACTTATTTTTTGGTCCGATATTATATAAGCTCATTGCATAGGACACCCCCACTCTTCATGTCACCACATGAATGAACCAGGATCACTTCGTTTGTAACACTTTACAACTTCTTGTAATAACTACAGAGTGGCCCACATCCGATAGTGTTACCAAAATAAGGCACCCAACCTTATTCATATACAATAGACCATTTTTGGCTATTTACTTGGACTTGATCCATCTTTATATCTCCACATAAAGTTCAAGTATTCATATAATAGTCATGGATTTTAGTTTATTGGATTTAGTCTTTACAAATACAATTTACAAAATTCAATAACAACTTTATTGAACGGAAATCGAATGTTTAACTTTACAAACTACCAGTTTTAGGACATTCACCCAACAAACTTCCACTTGGACTAAAACTCTAGTGGATAAATATATATATAAATATATACAATGTTGAGTTCAAAGAGAGAATAAATACAATAAACTAGGGCATCAGATACCCATTAATTCTCCAACTTGCCCTAGTTCTAAGTATCTCGTAGTCCTAGTCCTACTAGGTGACCCTCGAACACTTTAGCAGAGAGAGCTTTTGTAAAAGGATAAGCTAAGTTGTCTTATGAGGCTATCTATTTGAATCACGTCTCCTCTATGTACAATCTCCCTGATGAGATGGTACTTTCGCTCGATGTACTTTCCACATTTATGGCTTCTAGGTTCCTTTGAGTTTACAACCGCTCCACTATATCACAATATAGGATGATCAACAAATGCATATTTGGAACTACTTCCAAATCAATCAAGAACTTTCTGAGCTATATTGCCTTTTTTGCTGCTTCACTTGTAGCTACATACTCAGTTTCTATTGTGGAGTTAGCAATACGACTTTGCTTGATAATCCTCCATACTACTGCTCCTCCATTTAGAGTGAATACTGACCTCGAAGTTGATTTTCTTGAATCAATAACGGTCTAGAAGTCAGAATCAATGTATCTTGTAAGGATCAGATCCTTAGCTTCATAGATGAGCACATAATTCTTCATTCTCTAAAGATACTTGAGGATGTTCTTAACGGCAGTCCAATGATCATATCTTGGATTGGACTGAAATCAGCTGAAAATTCCAACTGCATAGTATATGTAAGGACGAGTACATAACATTGCATACATCAAGCTCCCTACTGCTGATGCATATGGAATTCGTTTCATAACCTCAACCTCTTGAGGTGTCTTAGGACTTTGTTTTTTAGACAAATGAATTCCATGTTTGAAAGGTAACATTTCTTTATTATAATTTTGTATTTTATATCTAGACAACATTTTGTCTATATAAGATGTCTGAGATAATGCTAAAGTTTTATTTTTGCGGTTCCGAACTATTTGGATCCCAATAACATACTGCGTTTCTCCCAAATATTTTATTTGGAATTATGTAGCAAGCCATCTCTTGACGTCAGCCAGAAATTTTACCTCATTTCCTATGAGTAGAATATCATCAATATACAGAACTAGAAAAGCGACAGTACTGTTGACGATTTTCTTGTAAACACAAGGTTCGTCAACATTTTGTTCAAAACCATAAGATTTGATCATAGTATCAAATCTCATATTCCAGGATCGAGATGCTTGTTTCAACCCGTAAATGAATCTATTAAACTTGCAAACTTTTCGCTCTTGACCCTGTTCTATAAACCCTTCTGATTGAGACATATAGATACTCTCTTCAAGATAGCCATTTAGAAAGGTTGTCTTAACATCCATTTTTCAGATTTCATAATCATAAATGCAGTTATGGACAAGAGTATTCTAAAAGACTTTATCTTGGCAACCGGAGAGAAGGTTTCTTCATAGTTTATCCCTTCCCTTTGGGTAAACACTTTTGCCACAATTTTAGCCTTATAGGTCTGTACCTTACCAGTTTGGTCTCGTTTTCTCTTGTAGATCCACTTGCAACCGATGGGTTTTACCCCTTTTGTTTGATCTACAAGATTCCAGAGTGAATTGAAGTATACTAACTCCATTTCAAGGTCCATGACTTTAATCCACTGGTCCTTATCCACATCTTCCATTGCTTATTTGAAAGTTAATGGACCTCTAAGCCATCATCTGGTATGATGACTTAAGTTTCAGTTAAACCCATGTACCGGTCAGGCTATTGTACAACCCTCCCACTACATCGAGACACTCTTAACTCTTGAGAAGGATGTGAAGTACCAATTTCATCAACAACTCTTGTTGATGGACCCGCTCGATCAACAACCCTTGTTGATGCAATTGTCGTTTCTCTGGTCATTTCATCTATTACTAACCTACTGCGAGGTTGATGATTTTTAATGTGATCTTCCTCTAGGAAAGTTGTATTTGTCGACACAAATACTTTATCTTCCTGAGGATCATAAAAGAAACCACCTTTTGTCTCTTTGAGATAGCCTACAAATAAACATACCTTTGAACAACGTTCCAGCCTCTTTGGATGCACCAAAATCTGAGCTGAACATCCCTAAATTCTGAAGTGACGTAAACTACATTTACGTCATCTCCATAACTCGTAAGGTGTTTCTGAAACACTTTTCGAGGGATCCAAATTCAATATATACACCACAGTCTCTACTGTGTGACCCCATAAAGAACTTGGCAACTGAGCATAACTCATCCTAGAAAGAACCATGTCCAACAGGGTTCTAATTCTCCTTTCTGCAACACCAGTTTGTTGAGGTATTCCAGGTGCTATGAGTTGTGACTAAATTTTGTGTTCTTTCAGATAGTTTTGGAATTTTAAGTCCGTGTACTCACCACCTCGATCAGGTCGAAGTTTTTTAATCCTTTTACCTAATTGGTTCTCAACCTCTGCTTTATATTCCTTGAACTTTTCAAGTGTGTCGGACTTATGATGCATTAGGTAAATGTAGCCATATCTTGAATAATCATTGATAAAACTGATGAAATATTCATACCCTCCTTTTTTTTTAACATTTATTGGACCACAAATATCTAAATGAACTAGCTCCAAGGGTTTTTTGGCTCTAAAACCTTTTCGAGAAAAAGATCTTTCAGTTATTCTACCCTCAGGACAAGATTCACATGGTAGTAATGAACTGTCTTCTAACTTTTTAGATGACCGTTCTTAACCAATCTCTCAATCCTGTTGAGATTGATGTGACCAAGTCTCAAGTGTCAAAGACCAAGTCTCCTGTTGAGATTAATGGGAAATTTTTCGTTTCTTATTTTGGGTCTCAACTATTTTAAACATCTCTATGTTCAAAACGGCTTTTACCTCAGTCAATTTTAACATGTACAAGTTATTTTCTAGTTTTGTGAAACAAATTTTGATATTTTTTGAAGTAATGAACACTTCATTATTTTCAAAAGAAATTTTGTAATTTTGTTCCCGTAAATATGAGATAGATATTAAATTTCTTTTCATAGAAGGAATGTAATAAACATAGTAAAATTATCTATCTCTTATAGATAACTTCACGTTTCCCACTATTTTAGCTGAAACAACCTCCCTAATCCCTACTTTAAAGGTTTCTTCGCCTTCTGTTAATTGTCTCCAGGAACTTGTTTTATGAGAGAAGATACAGATATGACTAGCAGCGAATATGTTGCGTGTTTCAAAAATAAGCAAAGAAGATTTATGTCTGGCAGACAGTACAACTACACACATAATACTTACAAATAAAAAATATTTTTCCAAATTGACAATGCTTAAAGTAAAGTAAATACAATATCAGGTTCTACAAACTTGATTGAAGGTTTTGGAAAAGCAAATATTATTTTACCTAGAGGAACAAAATTTATAATTGACAATGCATTGTTCTCTAGTCAATCAAAGAGAAATCTTCTAAGTTTTAAAAATATACGTTACAATGGTTATCATATTGAGAATGATAGTAAGAATAATGTGGAATATCTATATATTATCTTTACTGTCTCAAATGAAAAATGTATTGGAAAATTGTCCGCTTTATCTTTTGGATTGTATTATACTTATATACGAGTAATTGAAACATATGCAACAATGAATCTGAAGTTCATAAATACAGATATATTTATAATTTGGCATGACCGATTAGATCATCCAGGATCTATAATGATGAGAATTATTGTGATCTCAAATGGACACCCATTGAAGAACTAGAAGGTTATTCAATCTAATGAATTATCATGTGATACTTTCTCTCAAGGCAAATTAATAATTAAACCATCACTAGCTAAAGTGGGGACTGAATCACCTGTATTTTTAAAACGAATTCATGGTGATATATGTGGACCTATTAACCCACCAAGTGGACCATTTAGATATTTTATGGTGTTAATAGATGCATCTAGTAGATGGTCACACGTGTGCTTATTATCAAGTCGAAATCTTGCATTTGCAAGATTACTTGCTCAAATAATTAAGTTAAGATCAATATTTCCTTATTATACAATTAAGACCATTCGTCTTGATAATACTGTGGAATTTACATCCAAGCTTTTGATAATTATTGTATGTCAATTAGAATGAATGTTGAATATCCTGTAGCTCATGTTCATACACAAAATGGTTTAGTAGAATCAATTTATAAAACGTTTGCAATTAATTGTAAGACCATTACTTATGAGAGCTAAGCTTTCTATAGCTCATGTTCATACATAAAATGGTTTAGTAAAATCATTTTACAAAACGTTTGCAATTAATTGCAAGATCATTACTTATGAGAGCTAAACTTCCTTCATTTGTATGGGAACATGCTATTTTGCATGCAGTGTCAGTTGTATGCATTGGGCTAGTAGCTTATCATAAGTACTCACCATTACGATTAACTTGTGGTCATGAGCCAAATATTTTTCATTTGAGAATTTTTGGGTGTGCAGTATATGTTCCAATTGCTCCACCCAATGCACTAAAATGGGTCCTCAAAGGAGGTTAGGAATATTTGTTGGATATGATTCTCCATCAATTATTAAATATCTTAAACCCTTGACGAGTGATGTATTTACTACACGATTTGCTGATTTTCATTTTAATGAGACAATTTTTCCAACATTAGGAGGATGGATTAAGAAATTGGAAAAAGAAATTACATGGAATGCATTGTTATTGTCTCATTTAGATCCTCGTACAAATCAATGTGAACTTGAAGTTCAGAAAATAATTTATTTGCAAAATATAACAAATCAATTACCAGATGCATTTATAGATGCAAATAAAGTAACTAAGTTACATATACCAGCTGCAAATGTTCCATCAAAAATTGATTTTCCAACACAACAAGTTGTCATTAATGAGTTTGGAACACGCCAGAAGCGTGGTGGACCAGTGAATTCCAAAGATAAAAATCCTCGAAAACGAAAAATAATTAATAATGAAAAATACTTGGTTGATGATGTAAATACCCATGAAGAAATCCTCGACATGACTAGTGAGGAAGGTAATATACCTAAAGATAATAATGAGATTTCAATAAACTATATCATGACAGGAAAAAGATGGAATCGAACTAATGTAATTATTGACAACATTATTGCGTATAGTGTTGCTCTTGATATTATATCTG
Organism: Benincasa hispida; assembly: GCF_027475165.1. Lineage (NCBI taxonomy): Eukaryota > Viridiplantae > Streptophyta > Magnoliopsida > Cucurbitales > Cucurbitaceae > Benincasa > Benincasa hispida. Next base: position 45,545,070 of record NC_143486.1, read on the forward strand.
AAAATGAGGATCCTGAACCAAAATCTGTTGAAGAATGTCGACATAGAAAAGATTGGCTTTAGTGGAAAGAAGTAATCGAGACAGAATTAAACTCACTTTCAAAATGGCAGGTTTCTGGACTAGTAGTTCGAACACTGAAAGGTGTCAAACTTGTGGGATACAAATGGGTATTTGTGAGAAAAATAAATGAAAATAATGAGGTCACAAGATACAAAGCATGACTAGTTGCACAAGGCGCAAAGATTTGGTATTGATTATGAGGAGACATATTCTCCAGTGGTGGATGCAATTACACTAAGATATTTAATTGACTTGACTATGTACGAAAGTCTGGATATGTATCTTATGGATGTAGTCACAACATATTTATATGGATCTCTTGATAATGATATTTATATGAGAATCCTAGAATGATTTAAGATACCTGAAACATATACATCAAATTTTCGAGAATGGTATTCAATAAAGTTATGAAGATAACTATATGGATTGAAACAATCAGGATGGATGTGGTACAATTGCCTAAGTGAATGTTTATTTAAAGAAGGATATCAAAATAATCCAATATGTCCACATGTTTTTATAAAGAAATCACAATCAGGATTTGCTATTATAACTGTATATGTTGATTACTTGAATATAATTGGAACTTCTAAAGAGCTTACAAAGACAATAGAATATCTTAAGAAAGAATTTGAGATGAAAGATCTCGAAAAAATAAATTTTGCCTTGGTTTGCAAATTGAGCTTAGCAGATGGAATATTTATTCATTAGTCAATTTATACAGGAAATTTTTTTAAAAGATTTTATATGGACAAAGCAAATCCACTAAATATTCCAATGGAAGTCCGTTCACTTGATATAAAGAAAGATATATTTCGACCTTGAGAAGATAATGAAGAACTTCTTAGTATTGAAGTACCATATCTTAGTACAATTGGTGCACTTATGTATCTTATTCACAATACAAAACCAGATATTGCATTTTCAGTAAATTTATTAGATAGATATAGTCACTCTCCTACAAAAAGACATTAGAACAGAATTAAGCATATACTCCGTTATCTCCGAGGAACAATCGAGATGGGTTTGTTTTATTCAAATAAATCAAATTTTGATCTAGTTGGTTATGCAGATTTTGGATATTTATCTGATCCACACAAAGCTAGATTTCAAACAGGTTATCTGTTCACATGTGGAGGAACTATTATATCATGATGATCGGTGAAATAGACCATAACAGCCACTTCCTCAAATCATGCTAAAATTCTTGCAATTCACGAGGCTAGTCAAGAACGTGTATGGCTAAGGTTAATGACTCAACATATTTATGAAACATGTAGCTTGCCTTATAATAAAAATCTCCCAACAATATTATACGAAGATGAAACAGCTTGCATAACCCAAATCAAAGAAGGATATATTAAAGGAGATAAAATAAAGCATATTTCACTGAAGCTTTTCTATACTCATGATCTTAAAAAAAATGGCGACATCACTATACAACAAATTTGTTCGAAGGATAACCTGACAGACTTATTTACAAAGGTATTACCGACCGCAACTTTTGAAAAATTGGTGCAAAACATTAGAATGCGGCGACGCAGAGATCTTAAGTGATGTTTTCGTGAGGGGAGTAAATATATTGTATACTTTTAGGAGTATGTATTATATGAAATATGTACTTTTTTCCTTCACTAGGGTTTTTTTTTTCCATTGGGTTTTTCTTAGTAAGACAAAGCATATTTCATATATATATATATATAGGCATCTAAGGGGAAGTATTATAAATATCATAAAAATAGATGCTCAAGTGCTTTAGTGTCCTAAAAGCCATGTGTCATTTTTCATATTGTTATATGTCTTGTAATATTTCATGCTTGGTATCCATGTAAGTTCATATCTTACTTGCCACTTTACCTATAAATAGTGGCATTTTGTAGATCTCAAAATTATTCACATTTGTGAGAATAAAAAGAAATTTTCATATATTTCCTATTTCCATAAAATCATATTTTCTATTTCTGTTATTTCTATTTTCATAAAATTATAATTTTAGTTATTTTTAATTTAGTTATTTATAAGTTTAATTATATTATATTATTTTATTATTATTATATTTATTTATATATTATGTTTTCTCCATATCCATTGTGTTTCATTGTGCTTCTCAATTTCACAACATATAATACATTTTAACTATTAAATAGTTAATTTACCATTATAATTAATTAATTATTTACTTATAACCTAAAATTTAATCTAAAGTTATTATCTTCCATTAGTTTAATTTAACTACTATTATACATAAAATATACTTTTAGACTTTTTTAATTAAGTTATACTTTAAACTTTACAAAACACATGCGCTACACGTACATAGTCTCAAACTAGTTTTTTAAACAAAAAAAAAAAAAAAACAAAAAAAAAAAAAGAAGAAGAATAAAATCACAGATAAACATTATAAAACTTTTATAGAGAGAAAATTAGGGGAGAGTAAAAATTAGAAAGAAATACAGTAAAAGTGGTTTAAAAAAAATCACTCCACGAATTCATAATTACCTAACAAAAATTACTTGAAAATCACCTCCTAACTAGAGAATCACTTGAAGTGATTTTGAAATTTTTTACTAAGGTTAAAAACCAAAATCACTCTCGAACATATACCTCACTAAAAGTATTTTTCATATATTTAAAATTAATTTTGAATTACCATGTTTGGTTTCAAAAGTTGAAAGGAATTGAATCCTAGCGGAAACGTGTGATCACATTTTTTATTTCTTGAATGAATTAAAAATACATACAATCAAGAAAATATTAAGCAACATACTTTTATCGATTCACAAATGTAGCAAAATCTTCTCCTTAACAGGTAATCTTCTCCTTGTAGTCTTCATTTTCCACGAGATCTTCCTTGCTATGACTCTAGCAAGGATCCAACAAATAATTTTTAGATAACCATTCTCTAAAAATTGGGAGAATTTTCCTGGGAGAGAAATCTCTGCGTAGATATTATTTTGTAGAGTATCGAAAGTGTATTTCATGAAGGCTCCCTAAGGCTCTATTTATAAATCTCTACTGGGTCACTCCTAATCCTTCTACATATATTTAAAATTAAATTTTCACTAATATCTAATAAAATTATCTTTTTATTTAATATCTCATATTACAAAGTTTAAAATATTTAAATTATATTTAAATATTAATCTTCTGCAAATTTTCTTTTAGTTCGAATCTCAAAATTAATTAATTAATTATTTGAATCATATTCAAATAAAACTAATTTTCTCATTATCTGTTTATTTTGAATCTTATTCAAATTAAATAATTTATTTATTTATATGGATCTTATCCAAATAAATAATGAATTATTTGAATCATATTCAAATCAATTAGTTCTCCATATTATAAAGTTTTAATTTGAATCCAATTGAAATAAGCTTTCTAATAAATCATGTTTTAATTGCATCTAATTCAACTAATGTTTTCTCTTATAAATTTGAACATTTCAAAATTTCTTTTATATTTGATCTTTGTTGATCCACAGTGAGCTAGCAAATAGACCTTTGGACCTATAGATTACGAGCTCCAATGATTCAAGATTAATTAATTAATTAAACTTTTTAATTAAGTTTCATTCATTAACTATAGGGCAAACCACTATAGACCCATAGTTGAACTCTTATGCACTATAAAACAAGTTGTGTCCATTAATATAATCAATATAAGCAAATCGATCCTTCACGAGTTGTTCATAATTACTGTTGGGTTAAATGTCTGTTTTACCCCTATATTTACATTTTTTTCCTTAAATACCATTGATTCCTCTAATAAACAATTTGTTTATGGTCTAACCATAAATTAAGTCCATCTCGGGCCAATGAGAGTGTATGACCCTTGTTCAAGACCTAGAACCAGCGCTTAAGGGAACTATTTATCAAAAGATTGACCTCACAAACAGGAGTTCATAAATCACTCAAGATTAAGATCGAGTCGCACATGATCATCATATGAAGTGTTAATCTCATCAATGAATAGATTTACAAAGAGAGATTAAATATTTCACAGTTCGGTCTTCACTCACATGTCTCCACATGAACGGTTTGGATCAAATAATTTGTAACTATTACAGAGTGGGTCGTATCCGTAGTGTCACCGGGATAAGACACTTAACCTTATCTATATACTATAGACTTTTTAAGTTATCTCTTGAACATGATCCACCTTGTATGTCAACTACATATCGTTGAAGACTACATATGATAACCTTGGATTTTTTTAGTTAATAGATTAAATTAATGTTACACAATTAAAAATTAAATTAATAAACTAATTCTGATCTTTGAAAATGAACTAATACAACTTATGCCAAAACCTAAATCTGATATTTGAAAACGAACTAATAGAATGAAAACATTTTTATAACATAACAAAATAAAAATTAATAAAAGAATATTCACCATAATCAAATAAATAACATCCACCCTAACACAATCAAAGTCATGGTATATCATTTGAATATACTTTATTTTTAGTATCGGTTGACTAATATATCGAATACAAATTATATCAGTTGATTGATATATCAAATGTAAATTATATTATATATACTCGTTGATATCTCAAATCAAGGTAGAAATTGGAATAATAAAAAATATAGAAATTAATTTTTTTTTTTTTTTGTTATATTTACAAATTTAGAGAACTATTGCAATATTTACAAATTTGTTTTTTTTTCCTACTCATTACAATTTTTCTTTAATTAAATCGTTATAAATCTTAACTTGTTAGATGCTAATGTTTTATTAACTAACTTGTTATAAAATTAAATTATTCCATTTTTTAAGATTAAAGATTAAATGGTTACATATCAATGTTTAGTAATTAAATTGATGATGAAAGTTGAAGAATAAACATGATATTAAATTTCTGATGTGTCGACATTTTAAACAATAGTTTCGCATTTTTCAAGAGTTTGACATTGACATGAGAAATGAATCAACTTTTTCATTATATTGTTAAAAAAAATGATCAAACATAATAAATGAACAATAAAATGTCACTAAGATAAATACAATATAAATAATAAACCTATTAACAATATAAATAATAAAATGTCACGAATGAGACATCATGCCACTGCAAACAACAAAGAAAAACTTCAGACCGAACAATCTAATTGACCAATTTAGGAAGATACACAGTAGCACCATGAACGCAAAGATTTCACTCTTGCCAAATGTGATAAATAACAGTACCACAACCTAAAAAGCATAAAATATTTATCTACTAAATTAAGTATTTGTTTTTCATTTTTTATTTTTATAACTTTTTAAAAAAATATTTATAAAATTTTATCTATATTTCTAGCAACATTTTTATAACATTAAACATCAACATTTACGTTGACCTTGGTAGTTTATAGAATTAAAAGGTTTTATTAAAAAAAAAAAAAAGGATTTTAAAAATAAGAAATTAAATTCCTCTCTCCCTCCAAGCCGTTTATATTTCGTTCTCACACTTACAGAAAACCCTAGCTCTCCCCCACAGACGCCGGCGCCGATTCCATTTTAGCTCCCTGAAGATATGGTCAGTGATCTCTTTTTTAACCCGTTTCTTCCTTTGATTCATTTCTCCATTCTATTCTTCTTTCTATCCTCGTGGAATTTTAGACTTCTTTATCTGTTTTGGGTCACTCCTTCGTCTGCAGATGGATCACTTTGTGATGTGATTACGCCTTCATTTGGTTATTCTTCTGAGACAATTTGTTCGGGACAATAATGTCTAAATTTTTACCAACGGATTCATTCTATAGAAGTTTGATTGGTTTCTTTGATTTCGTTTTCAACTGACCCCCCCTTTTTTAATTACAATTTAGTAGCGAAGGATTTAGCTAATTCCTTTGTGTGGCACATTGATTCTTCTATTCAACTGGGTTTCACTAGTTTTACGTTCTTAATGTTAAATTGTTTACTGTTTCCTCTTTGAAGTCGAAGGGTTATTGTCTTTTCTTTCTTTTCTCTCTGGGGTTTTAGAGCATGGAATTATTTCGACGACAATTTTCACTTTGGAAACGTATTGAATACACAATAACTGAGTTGCGTTGTTCTTGTTTAATTCTTTTGGACGATATCTGTTCTCTGTAGAGGAATTAAATTGTTTCTGTTGGGTACAGATGTCTACCCACGGCTTACACAAGTTACTTATCCTGGTTTATGTGTCCTAATGCTCGTGGTTGAGTTGTGTTCTGCTTGCACCATCATGTAATTTAAGTTGGCTATTTAAGATTGGTGTGTCAGTGTTTCAGTTGAGGAGTTCCTCCATCCGCCTTTCAGGGAGAAGGGTTGTTTTCCTTGGGAGGTGGGGGTGTGCACTATTTTGTGTGTAATGGGGAGAGAGAAATGATAGAGTGTTTAGAGGATTGGAGAGGGATCCTAATGTTGTTTGGTCTTCTGTGAAGTTTTATGTCTCCCTTTCAGTTTCAATTTCGAAGACCTATTGTAACTATTCTTTAGGCAATGTTTTAGTTAGTTGGACTCCATTTTTTTTAGGGTTTTTTTTCTGTGTGCTTGGTTTTTTATGCCTTTGTATTCCTTCATTTTCTCTATATGAAAGCTATGTTTTCTATTAAAAAAAGACCGTTCTGCTTACGACCTTATTAATTTATAGAAAACCCTAGTGAGGTTGTGATGATAAAATGGCTAGGAATTTGTTTCTAGGAGCACAATGATTATTGGATGTATGTGCCCTTGTATGGGACTGTATTCATCAGCACATTTTTGTCTGCTATCCTTTCTTTTTCCTTTTGATCTCTGGATTTCTGTGTAAATGCTTGTGTTTTGGTATTCTAAGTAGAGTAGATATTCTTTTCTCATTGAAATTAATGCCTATGGCTATGACAGGCAAGAGGACTGAAGAAACATTTGAAGAGACTCAATGCTCCAAAGCATTGGATGCTTGACAAACTTGGTGGTGCATTTGTGAGTCAAATTTGTAGTTTCATTTATTTTACGTTTTCTCTAGAGTTTATGCATCACACTTATTTCTGACATTTAGTTCTACCTCTCAAATCTGTTTGTAGGCCCCCAAACCTTCATCTGGACCTCATAAGTCCAGGGAATGCCTTCCTTTGATTCTTATATTGAGGAACAGACTGAAATATGCTCTCACATACCGTGAGGTAATTGCAATTTTAATGCAAAGACATGTTTTGGTCGATGGGAAGGTCAGAACAGACAAGACTTTCCCTGCTGGTTTCATGGGTATGGTCATCTTAAACTTTGTAACTATACTACTGTTTGAGTTCCCATATTTAATTGACCACCCTTTCACATAATTACCACCATAGGAGTTATTAGAATAGCTTGCTAAATTAATTTTTTATTTTTTGGAATTGGCCGTTGATTTTATGAACTGAATTATGAAAGTAATGGAGTGTCAGCTCATCATTTCAATCCTTGCATATCGACATTGTCTTCCTTTGGTTCTAGTGCTTCCCCTACGCTTTAGGCTATTACTAATGGCTGGTGGGGTCCTTACTGTAAATTGTATATTATGTCTTTCTGGTGGCGTGAGTGTTAGTTCTACCATTATTTTGTTTTAGCATTTTCTTCCCATTGTTCTCAGTGGAAGATGTTCATTCTGTTTATTACTTTTGTATATACATGTTAAGCACAACACTAATTTTTGTCTCTCCCCCCCTCTTTAGACGTTGTGTCAATTCCCAAGACAAACGAGAATTTCCGGCTTCTTTATGACACAAAAGGCCGATTCCGTTTACACTCAGTCAGGGATGAAGAGGCTAAGGTTAGCTACTGCCCTTGACCTTCTATTTGTTACAATCTTGTTTTATAAATTGTACTAGTTTCAAAGGAAAATAGATTTAATTACAAAGAGTCTGTTATCAACAGTTCATAAAGCATAGGGGAGAGGTTTAGCATTTGTGTGGTAGGAATATCGAATTCTAAAATTTGGCCATACTTGAACAGGATCTGTTCTATAGGTGGTACAACTATGTCCTTGAGTTTTAAAAATATTGTATTCTAAAATGATTCTGCATTTTTCAGTTCGATTACTTCAAGTTAGCTGCTTTTTTTGTTTGTTGTCCATCATATAATTGGACGGTTGAAGGTTGACTTTCATATTATTTTTTGCAGTATAAGCTGTGCAAAGTACGGTCAGTGCAGTTTGGGCAAAAGGGCATCCCTTATCTGAACACTTATGATGGACGCACAATCCGTTATCCTGACCCTCTGATAAAGGCGAATGACACCATCAAGCTGGATCTTGAGTCCAACAAGATCGCTGATTTCATCAAGTTTGATGTAGGAAATGTTGTGATGGTGACTGGTGGAAGAAACAGGGGCAGGGTTGGAGTGATAAAGAATAGGGAGAAGCATAAGGGAAGCTTTGAGACAATCCACATTCAGGATGCAACCGGGCACGAATTTGCAACTCGGCTGGGCAATGTGTTCACAATTGGCAAGGGAACTAAGCCATGGGTGTCCTTACCCAAGGGCAAGGGTATTAAATTATCCATCATCGAAGAAGCCAGGAAGAGGTTGGCAAGCCAAGCCGCAGTCACCGCATAAGACGTGTAAGTGTAGTCATGATGAAAGGTGGGATTTTGCTCTTGATTGTTTTGTTTTTTGGTTAAGTAGATCTCTCCCCAAAAAAGGCAGATGCTTTGTTATTTCTTTTACTAGAATTATTTGAGGTTATTGCTATGACTTTGCCATTCCAAGACTCTTTGCTTCATGAGGTTACTTGTTTTTCTGGTAAATGGAAATATCCTTCAACTTGGATTTGTTGGCCAAATCTTGTTCACCAACATATATTTCAGGATTATGTGGTACAATTAGATCGAATAAGTCGAACTCCCAAGGAACCATCATAATCAATTTCTCAAAGTTGAATTCACAACACCAATAAATTGGGGGTTTGGATTGTAAAAACAGAGAAAAATAAATTAAAGATAAATAAAGAAATAAATCAAATCTTAAAAAGGTATTTAAGTCAAGGTAATGTCATCCAATTGTAATGTTAATCTCAAGCTTACAAAATCAAATCAATCAAGCATGTATCCAAGCACTTGTTCAAACAAGTCGGGATAAGTTTAATTCCCTAAAGCTATTGATTATAACAAAGCATTGCAATCAATTCTTATAATTATCGAATTAATTATGCATGATAGCGTTTTTTTATCAATGGGACAATAAGCATGAACATAAAGGGAAGACTAAGACAAAACGGAGAATATCAAAATTTGCTAAATAACAACAATAATAGTATTTTTCATACAAGAAAATATAATATGCAAGTAAATTCTCAAAATTTAGAGAAATGCTAAAAACAATTATACAAGGTTTCTGAAAAAATCAACAATAAATAAGGATTAAATTTAAGATTTCTTGAAAAATACATCGACCAAAATTGGACATTGAAAGTACAACCACTAAAGTCTCGACAACCATTTTGATTTTTGTTTAGCTTTCAAAAAATTGATTTTGTTTTTGAAATTTAGCTACAAATTCAATCATTGTACTTAAGAAAAATGCAAATCATTTTAAGAAATGTAGATGATATAAGCTTAATGATAAAAACTAAAAACTAAAAACTAAATGGTTAGGACCTAAATTAAATAAATTTTAAAATATAAAGACCAAAATGATATTTTAATCATCAACGTAATCAAGTTGGCTACTTTATAAAGTTTTTTATGTTCTTAAAAGAAAATTACAAATTTTCACGCGTCCCATACGGAAATAATTTACATTCACATTTTATCCATTGTTTCATATGTGTTTTTGTTTTGCCAATAATTTGAGTTCAGCAAAATAAAATAAAAATATATATTAAAAAATGAACAAAAAGAAATCATGGGAAATAAAAATTTATCCCTAAAACTTAAATTTTGAGAGTGGTATCAATTAAAACTATATACTAATAATTATATCAATTTAAACTACGAATATTTATAAAAGAAAATATTAATTTTTACTTTCCATTACATTTTATTTGGGAAAACATTGTGTGAGAGTTATAATTGTATCGATTAAACCTCTAAACTTTCATAACTGTATTAGTGTATTAATTTAGACTCTTAGTTATGATTTCTTTTGAGAATCATCAATGCAACTAATCGTCCATTTTGTAAAACTGGATGAATCTTAAAGGTTAAGGGTCTAAATTAATTCTATTATGAAAATTCACAAATCAAAGGGGCAACTGAAAAGATAGCGAAAGATAGTAGATATAGCACAATGTAAATAATTTGCAAATGTAGCAAAATTTAGATATAGCTTTAAAAGTTGATCAGTGATAGATCATATCGCTAATACAAGTCTATCACCAATAGAGTCTATCACTGATAGGTTTTGCTATATTTGTAATTATTTAAAATGTTGTTATATACTTAGGTCACATTTACCACTCTGGTCTAATCGTGATGGGTCACAATTATAAATGTAATGAAATTGTTTTGTATCACATTTACTTAGAAGAAAGACTTATAAAATTGACCTACTTCACGAGCAATATTTTACAAATGTCCTAAACTTTAATTATATTTCATAACTAAATTTTTAATTTTTTTGGGATTAACCTTGTTGTACATTCTCTTTTCCATTAAATGTTTGTATTATTTTGTAATTAAAATATTAAAAATAATTCAAAACCTTTTTAGTAATAATTATTTAGAGATTTCTTCTTTAAGAAAAATTAATTAATTATGTCATCATTAATTGTATATCTTCGTTTAATGATTTTTTTTTATTATAGTCATTAACAAATATGGTATATATCCCTTAGTTTTAAGAAAATGTTTGTATCATTTTGTAATACATTCTCTCTCATATTAAATTTTTATATTATTTTATAATTAAAGTATTTTAAAAATTCAAACCGAATTTAATATTTGTTAAATTTGGTTTGTATTACATTAATACAATATTTGAGATTTTAAGAGTTTTTTCTTTTGAAGGATAATTTTTTCCAATTGGTTATAAATTTGTCACAAATTTTTCTCTTACATATTTTGAATTTTGATAAAATATTCAAAATCCCTAATTTCGATGATTATATTTACGATAAAATTATTGTTATAAATATTCATTTTCATCTATGTTTTGTTTCTAGTGTATACATACAATGTTTATTTGAGATATATGTACGAAGTTTATTCCAAATATTTTATAGAACTAATACAAATTTAACATTATTATATACTATACATTACATATTTTAATTTTAATCTTGTTTCTATTAATATATATATTTCACATACTTTATCATGTATATTCACGTATATATTTCAACTTGAGATGTATATTTAGTTATTTTTGCAAATATTTATTTTTTCATCTTTTACAAATTTCAGATTTTGACTTAAAATTTAGAATTCCCAATTTTTGTAGACTACATTTAATGCAGAATTATTGTCACAAATCTTTGTTTTCATTTGTGTTTCGTTTTTTATGTATATATATGAGGTTATTCTAAATGTATTTAGAATAAGTACTAATATATATTCATATTTTAATTTTAATCTCGTTTCTGTTGAGATATATATTCTCAACATATATATATATATTTAGTTATTTTGTAAATATATATTATATAATAATAATAGTAACATGATAAATTATAACATAAACTATGGTTTGAAATTAACTCATGTAATATTTGAAACTGAAAAAAATGTAGAAAAGATGGGGAAGGTGTTGTAGGTGGTGGTTGAGGGAAAGAAAAAAAATGAAGTAAGGAGTGAGAAAAATAAACAATTTTTAGAAAAACCGATATAATGCACATGACTTCCATATTTGTATATATATATATATATTTTTTTTTTTTAAATGACCTGAAATTAATGGGGTATTATGGACTTTTAGGCTTGATTTTTTATGTAATATTGTAATCAATTAGGTCGTTTATGGAAAAAATGGTGAATGAAACATTTTTATAATTTGACCTATTTAATTAGGCTATTATTGTAGAAAGTCCAACTTAAAATTATGAATCTTTCACATTTATTATTACCTGTCACACCCCATCCCAGATTAGCCTATCTGAACTTATAGCAGACTATGATGACAGGAGACCCCGAGTGTGTGGTGAAACCCTACCGTCAAACTTGTCTTGAACTTAAAATTAAACTTAAACTGGATTAAATACTACTTACACAATTTCTATGCTTGACTCCCTGTCCTAATAAACTAATGATTTGGGTGGCAACTTTGTTAACTTCTGTTGAAACTCAAAAGCAACCTGGTGGGGAAAAAATAATTTGAAAATGTTAAGCTGAAAATACACCATGAATGGTGAGGTTATAGAAAATAATTTGAGAAAATCATAATTATATTAAATAGAAATAGAAGTTCTGTAAATTTATTTAAAACATAAGTAGTTTGAAAACTTAAGAGAATTATCATATATAGAATATCATTAACATACTCTCGCAAGCGTAAACCTAAACTATTAATCGATGTAAAATATGAATAATTTAAAAACTTGAAAACTATCACATTATTAAAATCATGAGCATTCTCTATCAAACATGAATATGAACTTGTATAAAGCTTCACTAAACCTGTCCCAAACGTGACCATACTATATAAGGAAGAACTCAATGTATATAGCAGAGAAACATGGTCAAACTGTACATCGAGCAAGCTCCAGTTGCATAATAGAGCAAATGTAGTCATACTACTTATCAAGTAATCTCAAGGTAAATAGCAGAGAAACATAGTCATACGTGAATGAACCCTAAGTTCCATAGCAGAAGCGAGATCGATCCCGAATTTTATTTTCACAGAAATCAAAACTTAAAGTACATAAATTACGTATCAAAACAAAAATTACTGCATACATTTAAAAAAAGAATTTAGGGAAATGGAAGTGCTTACTCTTGACGAACAATTTCTTCACGGATTCCCCCGAACTAGTCATGAACCTTCTTGGAAACATGATCTCCAAAAAAAATGCAACAAATAAAAAAGGCCACCACCACAAGAGTTTCCTCTCTATTCTCCTTAGGGTAGGGTGAGAATATCAGGAGTGTGTGGCTCTGATATTGTGGGAGAGGGAGAGAATTTGAGAGGGAAAATTTTCTTTTGTGTGAATCTTGGTTAATGCGATCGATTTTTCTAAAATCTTCTATGTGCAGAAGATGATAGGTTTACTCAAGAAAAAAAAACCACCCACGTAATATTGAGAGAGAAAAGAGGGGGAGGGAGTTGAGAATGAGTTACAACTCCCTCCCATATTAATTTTTTTTAAAAAAAATATAATAATATAAAAATAAAAATGAATTATTTAATATATATATATATATATATAATAACTATTTTATCATACAATATATATTAAATTATATATTATATCATATATAACACATAACTTATAGTTTTTATATTGTATCAAATACAATATAATCTATAGTTTTAACTCTCTTAATCATTTGTGATATTTAAATAAATCACATTTGTACTAAATTTAATTATATGAATTTCATCCATATA